>NC_051083.1:122743112-123483441 GCF_004664715.2 Peromyscus leucopus
AAGAACCCAACGCCTCTAGCCTCTGTGGGCATGTATGCACATACTCACATGTATACTAATTAAAATTTAAAGAAAATCCTTCTGATTATTTTTGGAAAAAAACAAGGCAGTGGTTGTGACAATAGCAACATTGTATAGTGACGTTTTAGTGCTTCAAACATATTTCACATTGTTGGTTATTGTTAATTTATTTACATAGACTTTAAACAATTTTATCCCAGGCAGTGTTCAGATTAATCATATCCAGCTGATTAAACAGTTGATTAAAACTGGTAGCTAAGGCTGTTTCTATTTAGAAAGTCAGGAATTAGGCTAGAAATAATCCTTAATATAAATGCTGTTTTTTATGAGGAAAATCAGATTAGGTTTATATTACTTTGACTTACAGGAAATGGAAAACAAGACTAGTATGTTTGTTTTCAGTGTTTTTTTTTTATCCTAAGTACAGAATGCTTATAAATACAAAATATTTGTTCCTGATATAAGCCAAACACTACTAAAATCCAAGTATTATTTCTATTTGGTCACAGTAATAATTTGCTCCTATGATACTAAACAGGGTGGTATGGAAAAGGAAGAAAGACAATATGTTGAAATGACAACTACAGTGGGTCAGGAAAGAAAGCTATTCGTTCACATAAAATTCCAAATAAGCCAAAGAGGCTACCATGACCACAAAACTGATCATTTTACTGAAGAACTGCACAGAGATTTTTCATCTGTGATATTTGCTTATATCCAACACCACTTTCTCCCAATCTTTTTCACTCTTTTTTAGATTTATTCACTTTATTATATGTGTAGGTGTTTTGCCTGCACGTATGTGTGCATCGTGTACGTGTTGGGTGACTGGAAGAGGTCAGAAGATGGCATCAGATCCCCTGGAATCAGAGTTACGGATTATTGTAAGTTACAGATAAATGCGACCCCCTGTGAGTGCTGGGAATTGAACCAGGTCTTCTGTAAAAATCAAGTGCTTTTAAATGCCAAGCCAACCTCTTCCCCTACTCTTCTGCTGCTCTGTGGTCCCTGCTCAGGCTTGTCAGAAAAGGCCTGATATATGTTTTTACCTGGACAGACACTGTGCACATGTTAGCATACCTGAGAGATGGACATGGAATTCTCATGTAAGAACTGCAGCTATGTGAAGGGAAAGAATAAAGAATATAAAGAACAAAAGGTAACACACTATAAGCATCCCCAAAAAAAATCACTTTTCAAACTGAAAAGAATCCTCCAAATAATAATGTTTGGATTCAAACTCTGCTGTGGTGCCTACCCTCCCACTATACCCTAGGGAGGCTGAGGTAGGAAATAACTGTAAGTTCAAAGGCCAATCTGGACTGGGGAGAAGGTTTGTTCAGTTTAGTACTTTACTTACCTCACAAGCGTGAGGATCTGAGTCTGATTCCCAGAAACCACATAAAAGTGCCATGCATGGTACTATTTGCCTGTTACCCTAGTGCTGAAAAGTCATAAAAAGATCCTGGGCCACACTGGCCAGCCAGTGTTGCCTAACTGGTGAGCTCCAGGATGAGAGACCCTGTATCAAACAGGGTTGATAGCATTCCTAAGGATGGTACCCAAAGTTGCTCACATACACACTTATATAACCAAAGACAGACACAGACACATAGACACACAGAGAGAAAAAATAAACATGAAGGATGAGGAGAATACTAAAATTCGACATGGAAAGGATATTTACCTGTAAGAAAAAAATTTTTTTTAGGATTTATTTATTTATTATGTATACAGTATTCTGACTGCATGTGTCCTGTGAAGGCCAGAAGAGGGCACCAGATCTCATTACAGATGGTTGTGAGTCGCCATGTGGTTGCTGGGAATTGAACTCAGGACCTCTGGAAGAACAGTCAGTGCTCTTAATCTCTGAGCCATCTCGCAGGGGTAGCATGGCCGACGGTCTAAGGCCCTGGATTAAGGGTCCAGTCTCTTCGGTGGTGGGGGTTCGAATCCAACGCTGCACTAGCTTGCCAGGCGGTAGTGGTGCACGCCTTTAATCCAGCACTTGGGAGTCAGAGGCAGGCGGATCTCTGAGTTCGAGGCCAGCCTGGGCTACAAAGAAAAACTTTTTATTGATAATCTCAAAACAAATTAGTGAATTTCTCCTTATCTTTTGATATCTCTAAGATCTTAGGTGGAAAACTACTCAGACACTAACTGGTATATTTTAATCATAAACATGGCTATCATTAGTTTTTTGGCCACCATGTTTTAAGTAGAAGAGATTATAGTGAAGTATATAAAACTTGCCACTCTCCTTACATACACTCATTAATAAAGACACACACTTTTCTTGCTCTAGAGATGACAAAGAGTAAGATCCTAGTAAGATTTTGTTGTTGTTTTTTGAGACAATATTTCTCTGTGTAGCCTGGCTGTTCTTGAATTCACAGAGATCTGCCTGCCTCTGCCTAAGAGTGCTGGGATTAAAGGTGTGCACCACACCACAAAGCAACCCTATTAAGGTTTTTTTTTTAAAAAAAAAAAAAAAACATTTTTTTTTTATTGTTCTGTTCAAGACAGGGTTTCTCTGTATAACAGCTCTAGCTGTCCTGGAACTAATTCACTTTGTTGACCAGGATGGCCTCGAACTCACAATCTGCCTGCTTCTGCCTCCCAAGTGCTGGGATTAAAGGTATGTGCCACCATGCCCCATCTAAAAGATATTTTTAATGAACGAGTGACTTTCTTAGCAAAGTCTTTCTAGTTTCCTTAGCTAACTATATTCTTGCAACTAAGAAAATTCCAGGTTCTAACTCATGGACATCATGTCCCCATGGTTCTTTAGGCTCTCACCTTGCTTTGGACCTTTTCATAGTACGTGAGCAGGATTTGAATTCATGACTCTACATGCGCTCTGAGGTTAACTACAATTCCTGGGGATACTCAGCTATCTAGGAACTCTTATCCTTTAGTTTTAGCCATTCACCTTTAGCCATTCTACAAGGTTATCAGTGGGCAAATAAGAGCAAAGCTGAGACAAAGCTTGATCACTTTACTCTTTCTGCTTACACTCTAACTCTCATTGACCATTTTAGTTAAGGCTATACCAGTCCCTGCCATGCACAAGTTTTTAAGACTATGGGTTTGACCAAATATCCAAACAGGACTTAAATGAAACAACATATAAATACATTTGCAGTACACTGCTAAATAAACACAGAGGAATAAAGGGAAAAGGATCACTGAAGGGAAGAAACTGACTAGGGGCAGGTTTAGTTTAAAACGTCAAGGAAACTAATGAATGTGTATCTAAGTTTTAGGTAATTGTGGCATCTTACCTAGAATTTTATCAAATGAATTCTAAAAAATGTTGTAGATTTCACATATGCTACACAGCTAGACTTATATGCTTTGACAAAAGAATATTACCTTTTGGCATACACTGTGCTTGGTTTCAGGACTAGTCTAAATATATCTGACTTCTATCAGCCATTCTAACTATTCTCTCCTCTGAAAGTCCCTATTAAAAGGGACCTGATCTCACCAAACTGATCTTCTTATTCTCTCTACAAGTACCTCAGTTTATTTTCAATTGCTGTTTTCTTGGACTAGAATTACCTCCATAAAAGTAAAACTTAAGGCCAATTAATGCCAAATCCAGCAACCCAATTAAAAGCCTAGTAACAGTTGGGAACGAAAAATATGCAAAATGAGGAAACCTTTACACAGAGTAGCTTCCCTAAGGTAATCACAATCAGTAATTCTTAGAGATCTGTTGTCTTATTCTCTCACCACACAACTGGAATCTGCATCACCTAAATATGTGTATAAGCGGATACAAACTCTGTGGATATATTAATGGAAGGACAGAGAGATGGAAGTATTATAGTCAAATATGGCTCAATTGTTTGAGTAAACAAGACTAGCTCCAAAATCATAGTGTCATTTGGAGCCAATCTGTGAAGACTTGAGGTCTATTACAGAGAAGAAAATACATTTTGATCAATCCTGTGTTGTGGAGGCTGTGCATGCACATGGAGGCCAGAAGTCAATATTGGCTGTTATTTTTTGAGACAATCTCTCACTGAACCTTGAACTCACTAACTGTCTAGACTTAGTGAACAAGTCCCAAAGTTCTTCTTTCCATCTTCCTAGTGCTAGGATTACAAAAGAATGCCACTGCACCTGACTCTTACATGGGTGTTAGATCCAACTTCAAACCTTCAAGTCTACATGACAATCACTTTACCAACTGAGCATCTTTCCCTAGCCCTGTCTCATCTTTTCATGATATATCTCTTAATGTTCAGGGTTCAAATATCAGAGGTATTCTGATTTTTGTGATAATGACCTACTTTCAGAGGGCATGACAATTATCACAATGTTTCAGAGTAGACAATATGTAAGATATGGTAAAGTAAAGGAGCATACAGGTGAAGTATATGGGTAATAGAGCCAGGTGTCTGGGTTCAAGTACTGAGTTTGCCACTTGCTAGCTATGTGAACTACAAGTTCACTGACCCCCATTATGTTTCAGCTTCCTCACTATCTAAATGCAAACAGTGGGGCTAGAGAGACAGCTCAGTGATCAAGAGCACTTGCTGCTCTTGCAGAGGATGTGAGTTTGGTTCCAGCATCCACACAGCAGCTGTAACGGTAACTTCTGTTTCAGGATATGCAATGCCCTCTTCTGACCTCCACAAGCATTGCATACATGAAGTACACTTACATACATGCAGACAAATACTCATAGACATAAAATTGAAATTTAAATGGAAATGGTGATGACTTATGCACACAAAACAGTGTCTTCATATAGTGAACACTAAGAAAAAATCATTATTCTCATACAACACAATGGAAACATTCTTTGTTTACCATTTTCTAACAAAAGAGATAAAGGTAGTATGAAATGGAAGAGAAAATAATAAGGCTATAAGATCAAAATGACTACAAATATTTCATTATTCTATACTAATCAGATAAGAACTTATTAATTTTATGTGTGTGTGTGTGTGTGTGTGTGCGCGCGCACGCGCACACAGACAAGCAATGTACATATGTACACACATCTCTGGAAACAAGAGGTCAGTCTCAGATGTCTTTCCTCAGGAGCCATTCACCTTGCTTTTTGAAACAGGATCTCTTACTGGGAACTGGGACTTTCTAATCAGGCTTGCTTATCTGGTAAGGCTGGCTAGCCAGTGAGCTCAGAGATTCTTACCTGTCTCTGAGCCCCCTAAAGCTGGAATTACAAGCACATGTCATCAAACTTAGCCTTTTATATGGGCGGAGACAGAACTTAGGTCTTTCCTCATGCTTGCTAGACAAGCCCTTTACTTACTGAGCAATGTTTTTCATTAGCATATAAACAAAGGCAAAATGATATATTGTGACTTTACTCATAACCATGAAACATGCAAAATGCTTTCAAAAGGAGGAAAACAAACTTCTCAAGGCTCCTCAAAGGTTATAATAAATGATTCAGCTCATAGCTGTGTGCAGTAGCAAACTGGAGGGTCTTGGTAGGCAACAAACTAGAAGCAAAAATAAACAGCAAGTATAATCAAATGAACACACTCTGGAATACACATAGCTCTGCAATGCTTGCCATTCAGGGAAGGCTGGGTGCTGGAAATAAAAGGGAAGTATCTACACAGGCAGGCAATAGGAAGAAACCTCCCATCCTGTCCTGGTAACACCCTAACTAACAGGAAGAAAGCAGTCAGAGTGTGGTTCTGGAGAAGGCCACAGATTTAGAAGTGGAAATAATTGACCTCAGATCACTTTCACCTATGATCCTTTCCAAATCAAGTCAAATAATCTGTGAATGTGGACATGTATTGTGAAATCCTAAAAACCAAGGCCTGTTCCTTTCTACTGAAACCAAAATTTCAAGAACAAGAAATATGTAAGGCAAAATGATAAGCATCATTCTCTTGCTAAAGTATGAAGAAGCTCACTTCACTAGAAGATCAACTTTGAATCTCAATTCTTCTCTTTGAACCTCAGTTTTCCTATCCATAAAATGTAGGAGCCAAATGAGAAGGTCCCCATGAGTTTAGTTATTCAGATCTATAAAAGATGAACATGTTAGAATCTAGAGAGGGAATATTTAACATGTTTGAATGAACATAAGCAGTTACGTACTTAAAGGAATATCAAATGTTTAAAATAAAATATTGAGGCCAGGCGGTGGCGGCGCACGCCTTTAATCCCAGCACTCGGAAGGCAGAGCCAGGCGGATCTCTGTGAGTTCGAGGCCAGCCTGGTCTACAGAGCGAGATCCAGGAAAGGTGCAAAGCTATACAGAGAAACCCTGCCTCAAAAAAAACCAATAAACAACAAATAAATAAATAAATAAAAAAGATTGAAATTATGACCGATGTTAGGTCCTGGGAGACACACTTGTCTGTGTCTCCCCAGTTTCAATATGCTTAAACCTCCCCATCCATTGTGTTCTCACTATTGGTGATAAGCCACAGTTCCAAGAGAGCCTCAAAGTCTCTTTTGGGAGCCCATGGCATTTAGTCAGTCAGCACAAAACCAAGCCTCACCTGGTATTTCAGCATCAAGCCATTTCTGTTAGAAGCAATGGCTTTTGTGTTTGATTTTAATACCCACAGCTCCATTCTTACTTTGATATACTCATACTTTTCTTTGAAATATCCCTGACTTACCTTGATCCTAAAAATTAAATTGCTTTAATCATTTACTATTAATAAATACATTAATGGAAAAGCTGGAACACTTATGATAATTTCTCTAAATTTCTTATAATCACAAGTTCTGGAGGAATTCCTGATTTAGTTTTGAGATTCTATAGCTTAGACAGGCCTGGAATATACTATGTAGCCCAAGCTGGCCTCAAACTCATGGCAATCCTTTGGTTTCAGCCTCCAAGTGTTAGAATTACAGGCATGGGCCTCATGTTCAACTCTTCCACCCATATTCATGACCTTACTGTTCCATCTCCTCCCGTCTCTCCCTTTGCATGATTATACTATGTCCTGCAGAATCTGCTAGCCCTGTTAACCACTTTTTCTTCAGACTTAAACTGGAAATTCTTTCCTGTAACTACCCATATATTCTGCAACATGCCTCTAACTTCTACCACCAGAGTTTACATTAGCCTCTGCATTGCTTATATAGTCTACCAATTCAACCTCATCATATCTATCATACCTTTGGCTCACATCATGTGAAGACAGCACCAGCTTTTACTTCTCACATGGCCATCTATTCACCCTAAGAATATTTGACCTCCTTCACTTGGGTCATTAGCAACTTTTCCATTTCATCTCCTTCCAGCATCTGATGAAATTGTAATGTTAATGTGCACAGTCAACTCACTCCATAGTTCTTTGACTTCTTTATCTCTAGTGACCTTTAACATCCATCTCAAAATCTCTATCAAAAACAGATCTTTGGTCACTTATTGACAGTGAATGAAGACTTTGAAACTTGGCTTTCACTCTTGTGCTCTACAGTAACTCTTGCTATACTACTTGGAAGTCCATCATCCACACAAGATATCCCCAAACACACACACACACACACACACACACACACACATACACACACACACGTTTTACAAAAATCTAAAAGTTAGGATTACAATTATTTGGAGGGAGGGGTTGATTAAAATAAAAGTATATGGAGGGATATCTGGGATGACTAGCAATGTTCTATTACTTTATATGAATAATGCCTTCTACTATGTTTGTAAATTGTAAAACTGTTTGCAAGTTACACTTCTTTGATTTTTAAAAAATTCTTGTACCATTTTGCAATAAAGAGAATCTGAAAAAAAAGTGCATCATCATGGTATAGTGTGATGGCACATGACTTTAATCTTAGCACTTTGGATACACAGATAGATGGTTCTCTGTGAGTTTGAGAAGTCTGATCTATACAGCAAGCTCCAGGCCAGCCAGGGCTACATAGTAAGACCTTGTCAAAAAAAAGGGGGGGGCTGGGTATGGTGGCACAAGCCTTTAATCCCAGTACTTGGGAAACAGAGGCAGGCAGATCTCTGTGAGGTCAAGGACCAGACTCAGACAAGGATAGTATGAGTTAGAAGGTGGAATTAAACCAGCTTCAAAAGCATGCTGAGAGTTGACTGCTACAAACTTCTAGAAGGGCTCTAATAGGAGACAGTAATTTAGAGGAAAAGACTCAAGAAGATATTTCAGCTTTGGAAATTCTGAGCAAAAGACACCTTTGGGAATTCAAATATTAATTTTCTAATTTCTTAATTTATGGCTTCCTCTTGCCTTGGTACACATGTGTATAAATAGCAGTATTATATTAGTCATGATTCAATTCATGTTTTTGGCTTTTAAATGCATTGATAAGTGAGGTTTTTTTTTAATTAATAGGGCATGACAGAACAGAAGAACAATGATTAGAAAAGATATGTAAAAATAAACACATAAAGAATAAGTTCTATGGAGAAATTATCATCTCTGTTAATATTAAAATACAAAAGTAAGAGATAATACTGTATAAACAATGCAGTTAAAGAAAAGAGGATATAGAAGAACTAGTTGGTCAAGCATTTCCTAACCTAAACAGCAAAACTCAGGCATCATACATTTACCATATTTTCACATGCCTGGGAATTTCTGGAGTTAGGCATGTGAAATCTAAAGAATTGAAATGTGAAGATGATACTAATTTGAACATGAAATATCAACATGAGAGAAGAGTTAATGAGGAAGAAGAGGGGAAAAAGTATTCTGGACTAGGTTGGAACACAAGGGAGAAACAGGTAATTTTATTCTTTAAGTCAAAACAAATTGCCTTCAGTTGGGAATAGAGAGGCATCAACAATTATGTGTTAGATAAATTGCAGTATAAGCCATGATAACTAGAGTCTTTAGACTACTGTGCTGAGTTATCACAGAATAGATGCTCAATGAACATGATCATAATATTCCCTAGAAATACTAAGATTTTACTCTCAGTTCCCTGCTTCTACTATATAATAAAATATAGATGCCATTTATTAAATAAGCACAGTTGAAACCCTCAACATGCATTCTCCATTAAATTCTTATACCAAGCCATGAGATAGGTGCTGTCTTATTTATCCCATGCTAAAAATGAAGGAACTTGACTCCATTCAAGGAGTAACTGGGGAAACAAGACATATAGACACTACACAGGACTGATTCGAGTCTGTGTCAAAGGAGCACCTATCTTTCATAAGGTCCAATCCCACTACAGTAGAATATTTCATAATGACCAGGGGTCAAATCTCTAGTTGCTGATCAGAATGTTTTCTTAAGCCTTATCTGCAGCATGTTTATGTCCTGTAGCAACATATGGCCAACTGTCTATTCTTTTCATCAAAACTATGCCCAACATCTGGCTGAGTCACCAAATGCCAAGATGAATGGACCTTCATTAATTCATATATCACAAACTAGACTGCCAAATTTGTCAAATTCTATTACAGAATTATAGTTCTTCTACACTGAATACTAAATATATATGAGCCATTAGCTGAGACTTTGAAATCTCTTTGCTCAATGGAAATTTCCATTCTGGTAGTAGTTGTTATATGAGATTTGATCTTTATCACACTTTTCTTGGCAATAATAAAATTCCATTTCCATCAACTGTGCTTCCTCTCAAGAAAAGTCCCGCCCCCACTGGAGAAATATTCCCTGTTTTCAACAAAGTTTCCAACAATGAATCATGTTAAACTACCAGGAAGATGCTTTTTTCTCTCACTGTTTTACATCACAATATATTTTCCCTAAAATGACAGTTTTGGGACAATATATACTTATTTAATAAGGAGGAGGAGAGGAAGAGGAGAGAAAGGACAAGGGAAAAAATTAAATCATTTATCCCTCTTCATGCACGACTTTGCTCAATCAGTTCACTCTGTCTCGATTATCACCCTACATATCTTTCTGTGCCTAAAAATGTGTTCCCTTCAGTATTTCCCAAGCAGCTATCAGATATTTGATCCTATAACAACAGGTGGTAAGGACACAAACTGAGGAATCAATGAGGTACATATTATGGGTAATTACTGTAGGGGTGTGATTGTGAACACTGAGACGTTCTTTCAAGAAAACATTTCCCAAAAGAAAACATTTAAAGTGGTTCTTTTAAGGTCATGCAAAGAAAAGAAGGAAAGGCATTTATGGAAGTCAAGTAGATCAAAGCCTTCCAACTACAAGGAGCATAGACTGATCGAGGACTCTGCTTCCCAACCCCTGACCCAAAAAAATCATGCTAGCATTTATGATGAAATCACACCTAAAAAGGGAAAGGATATGATATAAAAAAAAAAAAACTGTAGCATTATAGAGGATGGACTGGATGAGGCAGAAAATACAACAATCTCTATATTACTTCCATTTTGTCTTCTAGTTTGTAAAGTCCTTGAGAATGAAATTATATTTTTTTCTTCATTAAAAAAAATCTATTCCTTTCTAATGTTTAGAATTGGGTTGAACACAAAGTAGCCTCTTGTGGGGTCTAGCTAAATCTGTAAGGCTGGGCTATACCCTATTGTTCATCATTTTAGTTAAACTTACTCTAAAGTTTAGTTGCTAGTATTTGGACATTCTTGTTGGTACAGTGGAACCATTATTCAGCTAAATAAGAAGGTGTATTTACATGTTTGATGGGTTAGAGGGAGTTATTCACAATACTTCATCTCTTACTAACTCATTATTTTGTGAATTCCTTGAAAGATGAACAGCTAATCACCATTATTTATCATAATTTTGAGGACAAAGGTAGACAACAGACATCTATTTTTGAATATCTACAACATCAATGAGGTTAAAAGAACCAGAACATTTTCAAGGCTCAAAGAACTTTACTAATGAACAAGGAAAAAAAAAACACAATCAGGTCCTGGATAACCACTAAATAGTCAATGATATTCAGTAGGAGAAAAAAAAATATCTCTAGAACCCATTTTTCTCTTAATTAAAGTGGAACCAAGTACCTGAGAAGTAGAGTCAGGATAACTGAGAGTTCAAGGCCAGTCTTGGCTACATAGTGAGTTTTAGGTCAAGCTGAAGAAAAAAAAAAAAAACATTACACTCTGTTTAAAATGTAGGCTTAAGAAAGAAAAGAAAATAGATATAGACAGTCAAATTTAAAGATACTAAAGTCTTTAAAGAGAGAGTGAAGTAATAGAAATGAAAAAGGCATGTAAAGATGAGAAATACACAGGGAGTCTGGATACTGTGGTATTGTGTTGACTTTGAATGTTTTGAATAATGATGAGTGAATGACAGCTGCTGAGAGACATTTGATTATAAAAGAGACTGCTAAATTAAGCCAGCCTAGATACTTTAGGGTTCACTTAACTTTAAAATGGAAGTAAGAAAATGTATTGCATTGGGGGAGACGTTATGCTTTTATTTCCACAGGAAATGAAAGGCAATGGATTCATTCAAGGTTAATAGTAATCAGATTTGATGGGAGGAGGATGTTAGCTACATACAGAAATAAACCAAGAAAAACTACAAGCCAAGTGATATATATGCTGATCCCTCTGTATGGGAACAGTTCTGAGATTGTACAACAAATGTTACATCTAGTTTTTCCAAGAGTTGACCATTATCTCAATTGTTTCAGAATCCTCTAAATACTCTGTTGCCCCAAGACAACACGAAACAGTCTAGAGAATACAAAAAACACATTACTAAAAAGTAGGGTTGGGTGGTTTTTCGTCATTTGGTGGGTTATGGATGTTTGTTATCATTTAGTGGAGGTCAAATTGGAATATAGGTTAAAAAGACAGTTATTAACCTCAAAGATCTTACATTGGTATGGATTTTGGTATATTGATACAAATTTAAAGTTATTCTTGTTGTATTTTATCCATCTATTCTTGTTTAAGGTATTGTATGTATGCAGCTCATTTAAAAATGTAATGTATAATTAAGAAATGCAGGCTATAAGTTAGTCCTCTATAATCAAACTTGTAGTCATGTTAGGTATGTTTTCAAGGTAAAAAAAAATATATTTTAGATAGATAAGTGATCTTCAAATGCTTCAGAGAACCAAAGAATATGACATTTAAGATGTTTAATAACCTAAGGCTTTTCATGACAGTGAGACACATCTGCTCCTGGCAGCACCAATCTACTTCAGAAAAAGATGAGAGATACTGAACAATGTTCATATGGAGTTTGCTTTAATTGTGGCACAGCTAGCCATTTGGGCAAGAAACTGCACTTACCTCAACTACTAACAATATACTGTACAAACTGGACAAGCAGGACACAAAGGAAAAAGAATGCAAAATTTGCAAAATAAGGTGGGAGAGTCCTTCAAAATTCTTAGAAGTCTGCCAAATATTCTAGGCTTGTAGGCTGAAGACAGATTCCCCAGCATTGTAGAAGAACTTTGGATTACTGTCCAGGCAACCAGATGTCTCTGTTGTTTCTATAGTTATGGAAGTGTCTTGTACTGCACTTTCTATTTAATCAGGTAATATTATATCCTGCTGGGGTCTTTGATAGCATTGAAGACTAGTTATAGCTACAGTTTTCCTTAGTTTATGAAAGAAGGTAAATTAGTTACAAAACTTTGGACTCATCAAGAAAGCATAGAAAATAGAGTGATTTTTCAAGCCGGGCGGTGGTGGCGCACGCCTTTAATCCCAGCACTCGGGAGGCAGAGCCAGGCGGATCTCTGTGAGTTCGAGGCCAGCCTGGGCTACCAAGTGAGCTCCAGGAAAGGCGCAAAGCTACACAGAGAAACCCTGTCTCGAAAAACCAAAAAAAAAAGAAAAAGAAAAAAAAAAAGAAAATAGAGTGATTTTTCAAATTTGCCAAATGCAAATGGACTGGTTGTTGTAAACATAATTCTTGATAACTGCTCCTATTGTATATAGTTTTACTATATTAAAGTTAAAACCCTTCATTTTATTTAGACAAAAAAAGAAAACTAGTTTCAAAACAAAATCAAGAAATAGAAGCAAGATGTATTCTCAATGGCTATAAAAAGGAAATAATTACATGAAAAGGTGTGGTCCATGTACTTTCAAATCAGTAAAAATGAATTTTAGGTCTTGAGTTATAGCTCAATTGGTAGAATATTTATTAAACCTGCACAAAGCCCTGAATCTGAAATCCAGCATCACTTGAACACAGCAAGATGGCATATGCTTGTAATCCAAGTACTTCATAGGTAGAAGCAATAGGATCAGAAGTTCAAGACCATCCACAGCTACATAGTAAGTTTGAGGCCATCCTGAGATATGCTATATCCTGCTTACAAAAAATGTAAAATGAAATTTTTACAAAATAAATTTACCAGTTATGAACAAGAGGAATCAAAAGAACCATGAGGTAAATACTATACTAAAACAAAAAAAAATTTCTAGATTTCTGAACAAATGTGATAAACAAAACAATAATTGTATTCACTGTGACAACAGCTTGCTTGAACCACAGTTTGAGCTATAAGCTTAACATATTTACTTAAATGCTATGGTAACAAAAGGACTGCACTCCAAACAGACTGATAATAAACTGATTTTTCAGCAACATGAAGGGATAGTGTAATATTATTTTAAAAATCTCCAAATACTATTGACTTCCCATGTTTTCATGTATCAAGCAGTATACATTTGGTTGGAAGAATACTACTATGAAATCAAATAGTGATGGTAATCAACTTCCAGAGGCCATAGATTAGTGTGGGCTTGGAGAAAACTGTTTATCCTGTTCCTGTCGGCTTTATGCACTTTCTCGAACTCTTTTTTTTTTTTTTCCCTTATTCCTCCCTCCCTTGAACTGACTTGAGGAAACACAAAGTTCTTGAGCTCTACTTGTGATAACCAAAATAACTTTACTGGAAAAGTAATCATTACCTCCAGACAGCCTGAAGTGGTTTGTGTTCATTAAGAAGAGAGTCTTAGGAGTCATAAACAATCAGACGTACATGAGTCAGGAAATAAAATGTCATCTCCAGTCCTCTGGGTTGAAATAACCACTTCCAGTCCAGTAGAAAAACCCAAAGCACACAAGTGTACTTTTAAAAGTTTCCAAACTGGGCTGGACCTGGTAGTACATTCCTTTAATCCAAACACTCAACAAGGAGAGGCAGGCGGATCTCTGTGAGTTCAAGTTCCAGGACAGCTTGTTTTACCTAGTATTGACTTCCAGGACAGCCATGGCTACATAGAAAAACCCTGTCTCAAACAAACAAACAAACAAACAAACAAAAAAAACAACCTTCCAAGTTGATTGTTATATAAAACTGACTTTGTTTTGAGAGTAATAAAGGAAATCATGTTTAATTTGCTCAAGGCTATTCTGGCAAAATAACTACAAAATGATTCTAAAAGTTTAATTTGTCAATCTTTAAAACTTAATTATTTTCAGTTGTGAAATACATTTCATTGTAAGAAAAAACAATGTGATTACTGAGTACCACTATGTTGAACACATTCTACATATGAAATTATTTACATGTATTAACTATATTCCTCATAATAACCCCATGTTGCTGGAAGTACTCTAGAATTGTCACAAGTTCCAGGCCAGCCTGGGCTCCACAGTTAGTTCCAGGCCAGCCTGGGTTCCACAGTTAGTTGTGGGACAGTCTGGTCTGTAATGTCAGACTCCATTTTGTTGTTGTTGTTGTTTTTTTTGGGGGGCAGGGGGTCTTAAGACAGGGTTTCTCTGTGTAGCCCTAACTGTCCTGAAACTTGCTCTGTAGACCAGGCTGGCCTCGAACTCACAGAGATATATCTGCCTCTGCCTTCTGACTGCTGGGATCAAAGGCATGCACAACCACTGCCCTGAAAGGCTGTTCTTAAAAAAGAACTTACTAGTTTATAATGCATTATTTAAACCTGGACGAGAGAGATAAGTGTGTCATAAATTTTTAAGTAAATGGCAGAGCTGAGAGCTCAGTTAAGATACACCCAAAGCCCAGACTTATAGATCACAATGAAAAATGTTTGTTCTCCCTTCCTCCTCTCAGAAATTTACAGGGTGATTCTAAAAGTAATATGGGGAATATGTATCTAAGACAGCCCAAACAATTTTTTGTATGGTACTGAACCCAAAAACCTCATATATGCTAGGTAAGGACTCTACTAGTAAGTATACTCCAGTCCCACTCAAACAATTACAAAAAAGAAAAGTTGAACTACTCATATCAATTGATTAAAAATATTTATAATATTCAAAGCAATGTGGTATTAGTAAGACAACAAATATATAGCTCAATGAAAAGACTAGTGTCTAGAAATTGATACATACATCGACAGTTTCTTCTTCATAAAAATGTCAAGTTAATACAACAGACAAAAGGTAGTATTCCTGGGACAACTGAACAAAACAAAACCCTTTAAAAAAAAAAGAAACAAAAACCTTACCCATGCATAAAAATCAACTTGAAGGACAATGCACTGAAATATGGACACAAGAGCTATAAAATTTATGCAAAGAATCTAAATATTTATGAACTTGGGTTGGGGAAATATTTCTTAATACAGAAAATTCATGAACCTTAAAATAAAAAACTAAAAAAAAAAATAGAAAGCAATCCAAATTATAAAACTTCTACTTCTTGAAAAAATTATTGGGGTTGGGGATTTAGCTGAGTGGTAGAGCTCTTGCCTAGCAAGTGCAAGGCCCTGGGTTTGGTCCTCAGCTCTGAAAAAAGAAAAAAAAAAAGAAAAGAAAAATTATTATTAAAAATAAAAAGGGAAGATCTAGCAAGATGGTTCAATAGGTAATGGCAGCATGACTACCTGAATTTGATCCCTGGAACCTACATCTATATACATAAATACACATAAAATAAGTAAATAAATAAATGTAACAAATAAAGTAAAGTAATAAAATAATAAGCCACAAACTAGGAAAAAAGAAAAAAAATACTTGATAAATAGACAAGTATATCTAAAAACCTCAAAACTGTATGATTAAAAATATGCACAAGGTAAAAATGAATGCTAACAAAGAGTTGCTCAAAAATGACCCAGGTAAAGGTACCTGCCATCAAGCTTGACTGCCCTAGTTCCATCCCAAGAACCCATATGTGGGGTGGGATCAAGTCCCACATGTGATCCTCTGACTTATACAAGTGTGCACATGCAAACACACAATAAATAACATAAAATGTAATAAAATATTAGTAATTGCGGAAAATGCAGAATAAAATTAAAATAAATCACTTTGCACCTATAAAAATTTCTTGGCAGAGCTAGAGAGATGGCTCAGTGGTTCAGAGCACTGGCTGCTCTTCTAGAGGATCTGTCTGGATTTAGTTCCTAGCAGCTATAGTACAGATCATAACCATCTAAAACTTCAGTCCCAGGGGATCCAATGGCCTTTACGCAGGCATCACCAAGCATGCTGATAGTATACACACATACAGGCAGGCAAAACACCCAGGAACAAGCCATCCAGATAGTTAAATCATGTCCTATTTGTGTTGAATTTTTACCTGTTCCTCATTTGGGAGTTAATCCCCGAGGACTTTTACCTAATCATGTGTGGCAGGTGGACGTCACACACGTGCCTTCCTTTGGAAAATTACAATATGTTCATGTGTCTATTGATACATATTCTTCTCTAGTTTTTGCTTCTGCCCATTCAGGAGAAAAGGTTAAGGATGTAAAGAATCATTGTCTTCATGCTTTTGCTTACATGAGAGTGCCAAAATTCATAAAGACTGATAATGGTCCTGCCTACAGCAGTACGGGACTTTCAAAATTCTGCCAAGACTTTTCTATTGTTAATAAGACTGGTATTCCTTATAATCCTCAAGGGCAGGCTACAGTAGAACACTGCCATCGTACCTTAAAAACTTATATTGCTAAAGTAAAAAGGGGGGAGCTAGGGGCTCATCTCTCTTCTCCACATTCTATTCTTTCCCTTGTTTTATATATTTTAAATTTTTTATTGGTGAATTCTGCTGGAGTATCCGCTGCAGATAAGCACTGGAGAGCTCCTGTTGCAAATCATCCTCTGGTGCTATGGAAGGATCTTTCTACTGGCACTTGGAGGAGACCCGATCTGGTGTTGGTGTGGGCCCGGGGATCTGTTTGTGTCTTTCCGCAGGACAATGAACTTCTTTGGGTTCCTGAACGCTGTGTGTGCCCTGTGGCAGCTGCTGAATCCCAACATGGCAGAGACCTATTGGGCCTTTGTAAAAAACTCTCCCCTTCTGATGCCAATGGGGATTGAAAGCCCAATATGGCAAGCCTTGGCAAACATTATTGTAAGCCTAGGAACTGTAGCCATGTGGCTGGATTCTTCAGAAGGTAATGTATGGTAACTTTTTTCAAAAATGTTGAGAATGTGTCACACCTTGGAGATTAAGGATAACTCTGAAGGTCAATGACCTCTATTTGTTAACAGTAGCATGCCAGCTAAGCCTTTTTCATATTTTGCAACCCTCTTCAAGCTGGTGAGTACCTACTTTTCATGAATGGCTCTGTGCAACATTTATTGGCCTCATGAAATTCATCTAGCCTTTTTGAAGATACCTTAAAATTTGTGAGCCTGAATGTAGCCATTATTGAGACCATTAGTTCTGCTCCTTGTTTGCTGTTTTTTGTTTTTGTTTTCTTTATGGTTCTCAGTTGTTCTTTTGCAGACCTGCCAGCCTAAGTAGTGCTGGGATCAAGAAAAATGGGCCTTGGTGGTTCGTGTTCCTGGAGCTGCGTCCATGCAAGTGTACCGTGGCAGTTAGACACAGATGATGCTCACACACTCCAGAAGAGACTCTGACATCATTGTTGCTATTGTTGCTGTCATAGCAGTGGTGGCCACTAATGCTACTGTTTCTGGGATTGCTATTTCATAATTGGTTACTACAGCTAGCACAATGGAGACCCTGGCAGCAAAAGTAGCTACCACAGTTAGTTAATCTTTCATCTTATTGGGCATGATAAATTTAATTCCACTATTATACATTTGAATTGGCTTTGTAAGTTGCAAAATTTAAAACTCAAGTTCCATTTGCTTTTGTGATACCATCTTATGAGGACTCCAATTTGTATAAGTCTCGAAGGAAGGGAATGGCTCAGTTGCCTTTAGCCTCCTGGTTATGGGTGGGTTAGGACTTCTGTTGGTCTTTTCTGTGTCGCACAGATTGCAAGCCCAGCGCCACTTTGAGATCTTTGGCAACAGTTTACTCTACAGCTCATGTGGTTGAGTCTGTATGATAATGTGTATTCAGAGACAGGTAATGCTTGGGGGGCGATCATCAACCTAAGACAGAGCACTTGTGTGGCCTGGGCAGGTGTCTCCATGACGGGTAAGGTGACCTGCTGACGTCCCATGCAACCTAAGTCAGAAGCTCATTTTTTAGTAAAAAGGGGGGACCTGTAGGGCCCTGGTCTCCTCCCATATCGAGTAAAGCCGTTGCCTGCTTGCCGACCTTGACCAGATGTCCTCCCTATGATAATTACCTGCCGGAATCCACCCTTCTGAATGCTTAAGGGAAGTTCCTTGTTTGTGTATCCTGCATATTGGGTGTTAACAGCTTAGATGCAAGAATGTTTGGTAGCGAACTTCTGCCCTCCGGGGATCCTCCATTGTGCTGTAAGCCTGTATTTAAGGTTTCCTCCCTCTTTCAATAAACGGCATTCAGCATTCTGCTGAGGCGAATGACCCGCTGTCTCTTGTCTCTTATTTTTTAATCCACAGCCCCTCGCTCGGACATGGTGAACGGGTATTGGTAACGTGGGCGTTACCGCAATAAATGGAGGTTCCAATCGAGATCCGAGCTGACGAACACTCTTGGAAGGCTGGCCAGCATTTTAAAGAAAAAAGAAAAAGGTAAGAGTGAATTGAAATGGGTGCAGCTAGATCACAGTCAGTTAATTGGACTGTTGAAGCAGGAAGGCACAGAAGTTAAGAAAGGGTAAGACAGCTGAAGATTTTAAATAAAAAAGGAAATCTTCCCAATAGAGAAGAGGGAAGGAAAGGAAATTTCCCGTTAGAAAAGGGAGAAAAAATTTTAATCAAGAGAAAAGGATTTTCCCAGTAAAAAGGGAAAAAAGTTTTGAAACTAGGCCTAAAGATTGGGGCCCTGTAGAGGAAGGATGAACAAAAGAGAGAAGCCTCTTCCCAGTGGTAATGGAGGAAGAAAAGACTTTCCAATTGTAGAGTTTTCAGGGTAGCTAAAACTCTGAGCTCTTTTTTCCTGCCAGTGCAGAGCAGCAGCATCTGAATTACAAAGAATCGGCAGGTAGGCCTCATTGCTGCTGGCTGAACAGAAAGCAAGCCCAGAGGTTATAAGCTTGGCTGTCTGTTTGCTTATTTTGATTCTGTGTTTCTTATTTAATAAGATGGTTGGTTACACCTACACACACATAAAATAAAAATTAAAAAAAATAGAAATACCAATAAATTCTTAAAAGACAGACAATAAAAGGACATGGAGCAACTAGAACCTTACATATCATTATTAAGCATCAAAAAGGTTATGGACACTTTGAGAACAGTTTGGTAAATTTCCATCAAGTTAAACCCATGCATTCAAAAAAAAAAACTCAGCCATATAAAACATATTTCTAAGTTTTCACCTAAGAAAAGGTGAAAAAAAAAACCTAAGCATGGATATTTAAGCATCTTCATGCATAATCACTAAAACATGAAAATACTCCAAATGTACATCACCTGGGGAAATAGATCAATGGTAATACAACCA
The DNA here is from genome assembly GCF_004664715.2 of Peromyscus leucopus. Classification (NCBI taxonomy): domain Eukaryota; kingdom Metazoa; phylum Chordata; class Mammalia; order Rodentia; family Cricetidae; genus Peromyscus; species Peromyscus leucopus. The sequence continues at coordinate 122,762,748 of NC_051083.1, forward strand.
CATAGGGAAAAGTCTACTAGCTAATGAAAGAGATTAAACTGGATAAATAGGACAAGCATGATTCTCAGAAGCATTGCACTAACGCTAGACTCAAAAAGTTATATTTTAATTCCATTTATGAAACTCCAGAAATGAAAAATAATGACACAAATCAAATTAGTAATTGTCTATTCAGTATGAATATTATCAAGAAAACAGACAAATGCTGACAAGCAAGGGATATATGGAATAGGAGCAGAACTTTTTATGTACTGATGGTAGGAATGAAACTCATTTTATGCACTATTTCTAAAAGATTTAAAATCAGATTTAAAAAACTAGTAGGGCTTGGCAATATAGGAAGGGAACTAACTATAAAGGAGCACAAGGTGATAAAAATTTTTATTATTTTATCTCAGCTGTTTACAAATTATGGAATTTTGCCCAAACTCATACATATACATACAACTGCATATAGCTAAAAATATTTCTCCACATGTAAACTATATATATCAATAATCCTGAAAAAAATGAGTATGACTTCAGAGGTATCTGTAACCAATCAGAACTAAAAATGTTGATTTCTGATCATGAATTTAAGAACCAAGGATAAGATATGGACAGCAAACAGATCTCTGATTACTAATTGATAAGATTATGCAAAATGGATCTCTGGTAAGATGTCAATATATACATAATTTAAAATTCAAACACACTCACTTAGTATGTAATCAAAATAGGCCAACTGAAGATAATAAATAGCCACTGTCTTTAGCAATTGCTTGAGCTTATATATTACTCATTCAAAGCCATGCCCAAAGATACAGGAATCTATTCAAGCACTAATTCCCCTTACTTTATAAGTGTTCTGATTTAGAAGGGCAAGGGGCAAACATTTTGTTCTGCGTAATTTCTTTCTTTTGATTGACATTCTGCAGAGCCCCAGCAGACATTCACTTACCTTGTCAATAGATGCTATAATATGGGAAAAGGTGAACAGCTGTCCAAAATTCCTGATAGGCCTTTCTGGCTATCAAGGTATTCAGTGACTGTTACAGGCAGGTGTGTAGCCATGGGCAAGGCAGTGTATATGATCATGGGTTTGCAGATTGCTGTGGCAAATTAGTAAGTCTTTTAACTAGTGCTCTCTGAGGCCCCAAAGAAAGTCTAAACTAAAAAATACACTATTGAATATTATATTCATTTATTCATCCAATAATTCTTCACTGCTCACTATGAGTCAGGCTCTACGGTAAAGGTGAAGGCATAGTGATACCAGATTTAGAGTCATCTGCAATCTTCTGGAAGGTAATGGAGGGAGGTGTATGATGTGAGTATCAGGCAAGAGGCCAGAGTACTTAACACAACAAGAAAGCTATAGCTGTGATTTAATTCCTTGTGCATACCATTTTCCATTATGGTTTCAGTACCCCAGAGTTCACTAGACAGACAAGTGTGACAGCCACTCTAGGCAGCACTAGAAATGTAGGTAAAGAATAGAATAGCGAAAAAACTGCATAAAGTTTGGATTACTGACAGGACTTTAGATGGATGGAGCGCATCAGGTGCTTAGAGGTAAACCCAAGAGTAGTACCTAGGAAAAAATCCCAAATAGGCAAAATGTACATAATTAGAAAAAGACAAGGCAGCAAGAAATAGAGGCACAGAAAGGTAAGAGGCATGCATGAAGACAATGAGCAAGGAGAACACAGACAGAACTTAATGGAAGACAGTCAAATTAGTTGGTGGGCATCAACAGTATGAAGACTGAACAATGGAAAGTCCAATCACAGGCATGGTCTATGTAGAACTCAAGTTCCAAGAGAACTGGCTGAAACAAAGCATATTTTTACCCTTTTAAGAATAGATATGATAGTTTTCTACAGATAGGACTTTACAAGGCTGGATCAAACCAAGGCCTAGTTACCAGCATAAAAATACAAAGCTAGTCATAACAACAATGAAGAAGTCAAGAGCTGTCTTAGCAAAACACACTAAGTCAGAATGAGACTGGAGAAATATTAAACTGCTAAGCTTAGCAGCCTCATGTTCCCAAAATACTTTCCAACTTAGGACAAGACAGAGACCAAAGCCTTGTTCAAAGCTGACCTGCCTTAGCTCTGTCCATGGTAAAGCTGTGTAAAGACAGAAATAAACATGCCATCACAGTCCTTACAACATTGACAGTATGAACCAATCCCATAGAGTTGCTAAGAAATAATGGAAGACAGAATGTAGCCACGTGTGGTGGCTCACATCTGTAATTAATCCAGTATTCTTTGAGGCTGAAGTAGGAGGCTCAACATGAGTTCCAGGTCAGCCTGAGCAACACAGTGAAACTCTGCCTTAAAACAACAAGCAAACAAAATCCCAACCAAACAAGCAAATGGGGGAGGGGGAGGGGAGGGAAGGAGAGGAGAGGTCATATGAGAAGAATAGAAGAAAAAGAATGAAGTCCAGGGATCTCAATACATGTTTTCTATTTACTACTACTTCACTAATCTAGAATACTTATCATAAAAAACTTCTACAGCCCACAGGTATTACCCCCAAATTCATTCCTTTTTGTATTTATAGCTCATATTAAAAATACTAATTCCTCATCAGGTCACTGGTCCAGACTATGCCTCCAACTATATACAAACTGTCTTGTGGGAAAGCCAGATACTTTCAACAATTTTGCTTTATGTATCTCATTATGAATATAACATGAAATTAGGATAATAGGACTATTTTGCTAAAATGGACATTTTGCTACTTTTAGTTCCCATTCTGAACTACAAACTTACACAATTTTAAAAGGTTTGAACAATACTCAGTCCTATGTGTATTCTTACTGTGCACAGGAAAATCTAAATACCATTGAAGAGATAAACTACAAAAAATATTACACAATAAACTAGCAACAGACCCAGCAAAGAAACCCAGATGGCCTCTGTTCCTTTCATGTTTTCAGTGTTGCTAAATCTGGTAGGGATGCCTATCAATAGGAAACAAAATCCAGTTAAACACATTCACTTGTAATTCTTAACTCTTCCCACTGAGCTCATGTATAGCTCAATGGAAAATATTCTCTTTCTATCCTCACAGACAGTCCTTAATACTTGGCAGAACTGAAATCTAATGGAGGTCACCCAATTTAGATTATCCAACTCCAAAGCAAGAGAAGGCATCAAGAAACATCATCTGATTATGAGATTTTGCTGCTGAATAAAATTAATCAAATTCATCCCTCAGGCTCATCTGTGGTGTGACATACTCATTCCTCGATGTTAAAAATCCCGTAAGAAATTTCAACACAAGATGTGATTGTGATGTTTACTCTCAGCACTTTTCTGATCTTCATCTGTTACTTTGACTAGTATTTGAGGGAATGTAATACGCAGGAAGTTGCTCAACTTCTTATTGTTTATAGTCTTTTGTATTTACAGTATATTAAAGATATGAAGACAGAAATGCTCTTATTTGGGGAAATAATTTATATATAGAATTAACTGAAAAGAGAGAACATGAAAATCTAATAACTAATAATTCATGAATAATTGAGTTGGTGAAACATGTAAATGTATTTCAATCACTTATTGATATTTTCTTTGCAATAAAGAATTTTGTTGAAAATTTCAATATATTTGTAGCAGCTAGACAAATGTGTATTGTACATCAGTTATTTGATCAACTTTTGTTAACTATAATGTATAAGATGTTCATTAAATATGACTTATTACCCTAATTAGTAACCACAGACCTTGAAGAAAAAAAATAAAATTTACCTAAAAAGCCCACATTTTCTTTACCTTGCAGTAAATTCTGTTGAGTAAGTAAATAAATCAATTTTTTTTCTCCAGAATCAGAGATAAAAATCATTACAAATTTGTATTCTAAGAAAATGGTAAATTTACAAGGGAGAAATGTGATACATTATTTCATATAGGTAATGATGGTAAAGTTTATTAGTGACAAGTCACACTGATACTATGCACCATGGATATGATGTGATGAGAATGACCCACTTTCTTTCTGTTCTTCCTCTCAGAAAAAGACTACTTGATTACTTGCATGCACAAAATTGGGTCCTGTCAACATTCTATCTTGGGTGGTGGAACAGTTTGAAAGGCTCCACCTCAACCTACTCTACCCTGAGGATTTATAAGCAGTGAACAGTTGCTGGGGGAAGCTTAGAAGGTTCTCCCTTCCCTGAGGAGCTACTGGCAGTTTATTGTTGCTGGGGGAGGGGAAGATTTTTTTGGTTGGTATAACCAGTGGTAAATTGACCATGCTCCTGTATATAAGCCCTCATTCATGCTCACGTAAGCAACTAACTAATTAAACTCTTTGGGTCACTTAATCAAACAAAAGTGCAATGGTACTGATAAAAACAAAAACCTCCCAACAGCTAATCATAAAAAAGTAGACAAATTCTAATTATAGTATATTCTACAAAACATCTTACCAGGAATCCTAAAAACTATCAATAACATTAAAATGAGGAAAAACCTGAAAAACTACTATAATCAAGAGAAGTCATGGGGATGGTGAGGTTTCTCAGTGGTTAGGAACCCTGGCTGCTCTTCCAGATGTGGGTTCAATTCCCAGCAACCATAACCATCTGTAACTCCAATCTCTAGGGATGTAACTCCCTCTTATGGCTCCTGTGGTGCACAAACATACATGTAGGCAAAACACTCATATACACAAGATAAATAAATTAAAAAAAAATAATGTATAAAAAAGAGAATCCATAGCTAGGCGGTGGTGGTGCATACCTTTAATCTCTGCACTTGGGAGGTGGGGGAATCTCTGAGTTTGAGGACAGCCTGGTCTACAGAACAAGTTCCAGAACTACCAGGGCTACACAGAGAAATAATATCTCAAAAAAAAAATCCATGGTGGCTAAGTATGATGTTATCTCAGATAGGATAAAGAAAGGCATATTAGGGACCAAGGAACTTGAATAAATTATGAAGTTTAGTTACTACTAATACATCAGTTTTAGGTAGACATGGTAGTGCATGACAGTAATCCCAGAACATCTGTGAAAGAGGAAGGAAGATTGCTAGATGTCCAAGGCCTGACAGGCTTAATCAGTGAGTTCCTGCCCAGTCAGAGCTACCCTAATAAGACCTTGTTTGTTTGTTTTTAACTTTTCAAATAAAAAAGAGATTGTTCAGTGCATAGAATGCCAGGCAGAAGTTGAATTCAGATCCCCCAGATCCTAAATAAATGCTACCTGGTCATGGCAGTTCACCTGTAATACCAGAGCTCAGAAGGTGGAGAAAAAGGTTCCTCAAGCAAGCAGGCTAGCCACAATAGTCACATCATGGGAGCTCTAGGTTCAACTGAGAGACCCCCAACTCTGCAACTGAGTAAAACTGTTGACATCAACCTCAGACTTCTACACAAATGTGTACACATGTGCATGTTCACAAGTGTGCACGCATGCATACACACACACAAAGCACATACACCATACACACATAAAAACTTGTTAAAAAACCAAAAACAATTTAATACTGGCTCATTAATTGCAAAACATGTACGTTAATCTAGCAAAATGTTAATAACAAGGGAAACTAGGTGTGGTATATATATTGAAAACTATAACACCTTTACAAATTTACAATTATATAAAGTGTACCAATAAAAATTAAAACAAAATTTAAATATTAGTACTAGATTCTTCCATATAATAAACATATACAATTAGATACTGGCCAGCAACACTGACAAAGTATTTAAAATGTAAATATTCTCTACCTACCTACCTTTTGTAGTATTTTTCTCAAATTCAAAAAGTCTAAGACCTCATGAGTTACAACAAATTAATAAATTTATGCAGTAAAAATTCCTATTTTTATCTATTTCCTTTATTATGACAGATATACTAGTTTCCATTGTTTGAAATGTATCTAAACACAGTGAGGTTTATTACTCCCTATTTAATGAATTAAACAGGAATCTAAAATTACTAATAAAAAATAAATGGTACCTTCAATGAAAAGTTAATTGCTTACTTCCTGTAAGCTTTTTCTTCCAGAACAGTCTTTCTGGGAAGCACTTTAAGTGAACATTAGGAACCAAAGCATGAATTATGGATAGGGTGAACAGGAAGGAAGAGAGGATGGACTGACAGAGACAGTTCCTATGGAACATTGACCCTGGTCAACAGTCTTTAAGCAAATATGAATCCCACCCCCCTTTATTCTTTGATCCATGTAAATCTGATAATTACTATGAGTGAACCTTCTTTATAGTACGTGCCATATATTATTGCTTTGTTTATAACAGCCTCAAGTTTATGTGAAGGGATATTTTTCAAAACCTGCTAACCTGGTTAATATATCAAATGCTATCCCAGAAGTGGTGGTGCACTCCTTTAATCCCAGCCCTTGGGAGGGAGAGACAGGTGGATCTCTGAGTCAGAGGCTAGCCTGGTCTACAAATGAGTTCCAGGACAGCCAGGGCTACACAGAGAAACCCTAGCTGAAAAGCTTTAAAAAAACACAAAAAAAACAAATATATTGCAAAATGCACAATTTCAGGTTGGAAGTATCTCTCTCCTCCCACCAAAGGCATTAATTAGCAAAACAAGCAAAACTTTCGTGAAGCATCTATTAAAAAAAAAAAACAGCAGAAAGGCACAAACATTAAAATCATTTTAGTGAGTTCTTCTCAATCAAAAAGACTCTATGTTACAAATCTACCCAAATCTTTTCACAGAATCATACTTGCCAGTCAACTCAATTCTAGTAACACAGGCAAACAGAAAATGCTTGGAAGGTGATGAGATAACAATCAATGTGGACAACTGCCAGTAACAAGTACAAATGCAAAACTACATAAACTTCCCACATAAGAGCCCCAGAATAGTCACTAAAATATCAATTTCCATTTCAAAACTATTCATCATCAGAGCAAGCTTCACAATTAAAAAAAAAAGTTGGTTATTATTTTATGTGTATAAGTGTTTTGCCTGAATGTGTGTATGTGCTCCACATGTGTGCTTGGTGTGTATAGCGACCTAGAATTAGGTTTCAGATGGTTCTGAGCCACCATGTGGGTACTGGAAATTGAACCCAGGCTCCTATAGAAGAGCAGCCAGTGCTCTCAACTGCTAAGCCATCTCTCCAGCCCCTATACCTCACAATTTAAGTAAACATTTTAAATATACTAAGTACATACAACCATTTCCTAATTAAAGGAGATAGTAAAAAGCAATGTATAAGTAAGTTCTCAGCAAAACAGATATTTCTTGGAACCTCTTTATGCAACAGGTCGTTAGGCTATGCTTAGTGACTTGATTCTACAGAATATGGTATGGAAAAAGAAAAAAATAGTATCTTTTCAGTAGAAAATCTCACAAATACTATTCTACATAGATGATTTAAAGGCAACATTGTGTTGGTTTACTTTTTTTAACTTGACATAAAAGAGAGCACTGAGGAAGTTAAATTGAGGAATTGCCACCCCCAGATTGGCCTGTAGGCATGTCTGTGGGACATTTTCTTGATTGCTGATTAGGTGGGAGGGCCCAGCCCACTATGGGAGGTGTCACCCTGGGGCAAGAGATAGCTGATTAAGAAATCAAGATGAGTAGACCAGGAGCATTCCTCCATGGTCTCTGATTTGTTTGGCTCCTGCTAAGTTCCTACTGTGGTTTCACCTCAACTTACGACTGTGATGTGGAAGTGTAAACCAAATAAACACTTTCCAACGTCCAACTAGTTTTGGTCTGTGTTTTAGCATGGCCACGAAAAAAATTGGGACAAACACCAACAGTGATAAGTCATGCTTGTAGATGTAACCAACTGTCTTATTAAACAAGAAACACAGAGCCAATACAGAGATGAAAGCCAAGAGGACAAAGCAATAGCTAAGAGCTAAAAACCTTACCCTTCACTGTTGCTGTACCTCTCCAAAAGAGACCTACTTCCTGTGACTGTCTTTTTTTATAGTTTCTGTTCTGCCTTCTCATTTGTTGTAAACCCAACCACATGACCTCCTAGTCACTGCCTGTCTGTACAGACCTCCAGGTCTTCTATGGTTGGTATTGAGATTAAAGGCATGTGCTGTCGGATGGTCTGTATGTCAAATCTGTTGCTCTGATTGGTCAATAAATAAAACACTGATTGGCCAGTTGCCAGGAAGAAAGTATAGGTGGGAGTAACAGAGAGAATTAAGGAAACAGGAAGAGAAAAGGGAGACTGCCAGCCGCCACCATGACACACAGCATGTGAAGATGCCAGTAAGCCACGAGCCACGTGGCAAGGTATAGATTTATAGAAATGGACTAATTTAAGATGTAAGAACGAGATAGCTAGAAGCCTGAGCCATTAGGCCAAACAGTTTAAATAATATAAGCGTCTCTGTGTTTATTTTATAAGTGGGCTGTCAGACTGCTGGGGTTTGGTGGGACCTGGAAAGAAGCTCTCCAGCTACAAATGGTGCCCAACCTGTTGGCAAGAGTTTCCACCTAAAACCTGATAATATTTAATAAGCAACTCTAAATAGAGCCAAAAACAGCTTCCTGCTTCATGTCCCATACGGGCAGTTAGACACTGCAAAACTCGGGTTTGAGCTACTGGCGGGTTCCTGGTGTTTGCACTTGACCTGCAGTATAGCAGGAATGAGGCATCTACAAGTAGCACATTATGCTGCTGCTGCTGTGTGGTGGACTTAGCCTTTGCTAGTATTAAAAAAAAAAGAGGTTTCTGGGCTACACGCTGCTTTGACAGAAGCATAGACCCACTAATTCTGAGAGTTGATGACTCCCAGAGCTGGCGGAAAATGTACCATCTCCATGTTGGGAAGCTGAAGTGGGCAGAGCCAGCAGCCACAGCGCCATTTCAGTCTTAGAATGCTGCAATTTAAAGCAATAGTCTCAAAGTAATATAAAAAATAAGCCACATAAAGATGGCTATCACACAGAGAATCTGGATTATGTTGTCTTTGATATTTGTAACTGAAGAAAAATATTTGATTTCAAAAGCTGTTGAGTTATGCCAAAATGTATATTTTAAAGGTATCTAGAGTTTTCCTGCCTTGCCCACAGTCAGGACAAATCTCTGTCACCCGCCAGTCCCACAGCCACTCAGACCCAACCAAGTAAACACAGAGACTTATATTGCTTACAAACTGTATGGCCGTGGCAGGCTTCTTGCTAACTGTTCTTACAGCTTAAATTAATCCATTTCCATAAATCTATACCTTGCCATGTGGCTGTGGCTTACCGGCGTCTTCACATGCTGCTTTTCATGGTGGCAGCTGGCAGTGTCTCCCTCACTCAACCTTCCACTCCCCAGAATTCTCCTCTCTCCTTCTCCTGCCTACTTCCAGCCTGGCCAATCAGTGTTTTATTTATTGCCCAATCCGAGCAATTTGACATACAGACCATCCCACAGCAGGTCACCTAACAGCATCCAGGTAAAATGGTTTTGTCAAAATTGTGCCCTTGAGTCAAACGTGAAGCAAATTTAAAATTAATGACAAAATTGGGGATGAGTGACCTTTAACAACGCAGCTAATCCATCAGCTTGATGATGTGGTACAGTTCTGGTGTCTCTACAAGCCAAAAATATACACATGAAAACAGTGTTGATGTTTCATGATACTTGAATTTAAAAAGAAGCCTAATGAAACCACAATACAATAAGCTTTAGCAAACAAACAAACAGACATATCACTTGTATTGATAAACAAAAAATTTAAAGCCAAATCCTCCAATACTTACTAAAAATCATGGACACTGTTATTTTTACAATCACTTTCTGGGTTTAACAAGATAAAAATTAGACTATAGAGGGAATCACAAATGGAAAACACTTTTTTTTTTTTAAAACATCTAAGCTTGTGTTAAGTAGGCAGACCTTGTTTACATTTCAGATTAGGACTGACATCATCTACTCATTTAATCTCCAATATGCTCACAGGAGCTGGAGCCTTCTGAATAGGTTATAAAAGTGGATCCTTAATGAAAGGTAAACAACAGCCCAGCCACAAACCCTGTAACCTACAATTGTGTCCTGCCTGTAAGATAATACAATACTAGCACAAAGCTTGTGGAAATAACCAACCAATATCTGATTTGACTTAAGGCCCACTTCATGAAATGAAACCCATACCTGACACTGCTTGTGTGACAAAGAACGTGAAATTAATAACCCAGGGATCTAGGGGAAAACCAAATACTAGTGGTCTACTAAAAGAACATATCAATAAAATGACTACTAATGACATTCTGCTATACTCATAGATCAGTGCCTTGCTCAGCCATCATCAGAGAAGCTTCCTCCTGCAGCAGATGAAAAAAAATACAGAGACCCACAGCCAGACATTATGCAAAGAGTAAAGAGACCTTGGGACACCCAGCTCTAAATGGTCTCTCTCCATCAAATTCTTCCCTCAGAGGCTCAGGGAACCCTATGGAAGAGAAGGCAGAAAGAGTATAAGAGCCAGAAGGGATGGAGGACACCAAGAAAACAAGGCTCTCAACATGAGCAATGCACATATGAACTCATAGAAATTGAGGCAGCATACACAGGGCCTCTATGGGTCTGCAGCAATGGGGTTCTAGTGCTGAAAGAAGTGAACACATGCCCCCATCCCTAACCCAGAAGTTATCTATGTCCAATTAATAACCATTTGCAAATGAAAATTTAATTTTCTCCAAGTGATTCTCACTGAGGAAACTAACTACTCTTAAGGGCAGGCTATATGCCCAGCAGTAGATGGCAAACAGAAAATGACCTCAATGGCATAATTGGAGGTTCCTTGTCTTGCAATGTCATGTCAGAACTTTTTTAAAAATCTTATTTTTAATTTTATTTATATAATATTTTCCCTTCTCTTTGTATCCTACAAGTGCTTTTCCTATATGTCTTAGTTGGGGCTTTCATTGCTGTAAAGAGATACCATGACCATGGCAACTCATAAGAAAAACATTTAATTGAGGGGGCTCACTTACAGTTTCAGAGGCTCAGTCCATTATCATCATGGTGGCATGCAGGAAGACATGGTGCTGGAGGAGAAGCTGAGCATACTACATTTTGCAGGCAACAAGATGTCAACTGAGACACTGGGCCTTTATGCTGAGCATAGGAAATCTCAAAGCCCGCTCCCACAGTGACACACTTCCTCTAACAAGGCCATACCCACTCCAACAAAGTCATGCCTCCTAACAGTGTCACTCTCTATGAGATTATGGGGGCAAATTACCACATTCCACTCCCTGACCCCCATAAGCTTGTAACAATGTCATAATGCAGAATGCATTTAGTCCAACTTCAAAAGTTCCCATAGTCTATCACAGTCACAACAATGTTTTAAAGTCTAAAGTTGAAAGTCCCTTCTGAGATTCATGCAATCTTTTAACTATAATCCCCTGTAAAATAAAAATTCCAACACATAATGGCAAAGAATATGCATTACCATCCCAAAATGTAGGGAAGGAAGCATAGTGAGAAAATACTGGACCAAAGCAAGACTGAAAACCACCTGGGCAAACTCCAAATTCTGCATCTCCCTGGCTGATGACAAAACACTCTTCAGATCTCCAATTCCTTTCAGCTTTGTTAACTGAAACATACTTCTTTCTCTTGGGCTGGTTCCACTCCCTTTTAGCAGCTGCCCTCACCAGGTATCCCACAACTCTGGCATTTCCAACATTGCCTTGGGGTCTCCAAGACAATCCAGGCTTCAAATTCACAGCTTCACGCAATGGCCTCTCTACTAGGCCTCCATTCAGGGACACCCCTGACACATGCCTCAGTAACTTTCTTTAGATGAGGAAACAAATTCCATAACCTATTTTTTTTTTCTATCCTTAACTCTAAAGTCACATGGCTGAAGCTGCCAAGTTCTGCTGCTTGCTAGGGCTGGAAAATGGCCCCCTTGTTCAATTATATCTTCAGCAGCTTTCTGTCCTTCACTGCCTAAACTTGGCTGCCCTGAAACTTGCTCTGTATACCAGGCTGGCCTCAAACTCAAAGATCTGCCAGCCTCTGCCTTCCCAGTGCTGGGATTAAAGGTGTGCCCCACCATACCTGGCTCTAAATTTTTCTTTAGTTCCTTTTCACAAGTTGGAAACTTAGCTGGGTGGGATAGCCCATAGGTCACCACTTCCTTTATTCCATTTCTTAATTCATTTATCTCCTTGAACACAGGACTTAACTCCATTCCACCCCCTGGCACTCTTATTTCCTCAAAATTTACATTTTGTAATCTGTCCTGCTCAGCTAGTTCCTTTTCATTATATATCTTTATAAGCATGAATACTAGTAATCACAAGACAGAGTTTATACTAGGTGATTTTGAGATTTTTTTTCTTACAATGGAGTTAATCCAAAACTTTTCACTTTAGCCTCAGGCAGACTCTTTGGACCTTTCTTCACCAAAATATCACAAGAATGATCTCTAGGCCATATACTAAAATTCTTCTCCTCTGAAACCTCTTGAGTTAGCCCCCAACAGTTCGAATAACTCTTAGTTAGCACTTCTGTCTTCCATGCTCCTACCAGTATGGCCTATTAAGCAGTGCTTAAAGCATTCCACTAATTTCATAGCCCAAAGTACCAAAGTCCAAATTCCTCCAAACAAAAACATGGTCAAGCCTATCACAGCAATACCCCAGTAACTCGTACCAACTTCTGTCTTAAGAGTTTTTATTACTGTGAAAAGACACTATGACCATGGCAACTCTTATAAGGAAAACATTTAATTGAGGGGGCTTGTTTACAGTTTCAGAGGTTCTGTCCATTAACATCATGGCGGGTAGCATGGTGGCATGCAGACAGATGTGGTGCTGGAGGAGTAGCTAAGCATACTACATCTTGCAGGTAACAGGAAGTCAACTGAGACACTGGGTAGCATCCTGAGCATAGGAAACCTTAAAGCCTGCCCCCTACAGTGACAGACTTCCTCCAACAAGGTCATACCCACTCCAACAAAGCCATTACCTCCTAGTAATGCCTCTCCCTATGAGATTATGGGTCAATTACATTCAGACTACCATAGTATGTATTGCCTTCCAGTTTTGTGCTTTTATGGGATTACTAAGTGTGCTAACAAGTGGGTCTCTGTGTCAATATTTGGTTTTTTTTCTGCTTTTTCTTGGGTTCATTTCCTTTTGTTTCTTTTGTCCTCTTCTGATGTGTTAATTTTTATCTTATTATATTTTATTATTACCCCTTAGAAGCCTGTTTGTTTTCTAATGAGAGATAGCAATGGAGTAGATGTGGATAGGAAGGGAGATGGGAGGAACTGGGAGGAGTAGAGGGGAAACCATAATCAGGGTATAGTATGTGTGAGGGTAAAAAAAAGCTTTTTTTCAATAAAAGGGGGGAAGTCTATGTTCCCATACTTAAAAAAAAGTGGATCCTTTGTTAATGGGACCAGAGGCCAAAGAGATTAGCATCCCACTCTTTTTGTTGTTATGTAAAGACAGTATTTGCTCTTATTAGGCACCAGATCTACCAGATCCCTGATCCAGGATTTTCCAGGCTCTAAAAAAGAGAGAAGTAAACTACTGTTATTTGAGCCACCTAATTTGTAGCCAAAATTTTTGTTTGTTTGTTTTTTGTTTTGTTTTTTGTTTTTTATTTTTCGAGACAGGGTTTCTCTGTGTAGCTTTGCACCTTTTCCTGGAACTCACTTGGTAGCCCAGGCTGGCCTCGAACTTACAGAGATCCACCTGCCTCTGCCTCCCAAGTGCTGGGATTAAAGGCGTGCGCCACCACTGCCCAGCTGTAGCCCAAATCTTAAAAGGTCTTATTAATAAAAACTAACCTGGAGCCAGGTATTGGGGTGAATGCTGGAAGATCAGAGAAATAGAACAGGCCACAGCTAACCTCGACTCACCAATTCCTCAGCTGATCCTGTTTCCTCAGACTGGAAGCCTCTTAGTCCTCATCCAAATGGATCTCAGCTGAACTGCTGCTAAAAGCCTAAAAGCTTAACCAGATCTAGTTCCTGGTCCTCATGCCTTATATATCTTTCTGCTTTCTGCCATCACTTCCTGGGATTAAAGGCGTGTGTGTGTCACCATGCCTAGCTGTTTCCAGTGTGGCTTTGAACTCACAGAGATCTGGATGGATCTCTACCTCCAGAATGCTAGGATTAAAGGTGTGTGTGCCACCAATTTTTTGGCCTCTATGTTTATCTAGTGGCTGTTCTCTCCTCTGAACCCAGATAAGTTTATTAGTGTTCACAATATTTTGGGGAACACAATACCACCATACTAATCTGTCATTCTGTAACATGGAAAGGCTGTTGGAAAACATATTGCCGGGCCTAATTCCCAGTTTCTGATACAGTAGGTCTAAACCAGATGCCTGAGAGTCAAATTTCCAATGCCTTTAGGTGATGACACAACTTCTGTCTTCTCTAAACATTCCACCATTTTTAAACAAATATGATCAAATTTAAGGACTTAAATTTTAAGGTTCAAACCAAATTTATGTGATTTGAGGATTTTTCTGTTCTTTTTCTTTTACAGCAAGTGATTTTTGAAGTCTTACTCCAGTTGTGAACACTGTACTAGAAACTGGCATTAGGAGTGTAATGAATAAATAAAAGCATGTATTCTTTTAAATTTTGCTGTAGGATGGGAGACAGCTAACAACTAGTTCTATATGATTTATTATTAAAATTATAACTGCTGGAACAACTACGTAAGAGAATTAAAGGTACCTCAAGAGTCTGTGAGACTGGATAGTCTGACCTCATATATGATCAGAGATGACTTCCTTAAGGAAGTAGTGCCTGAGTTTAGTTCTGAAAGAGTAGAAATAGGGTTCTGAGGCAAAGCATTCCATATAGCATCAGTTGCCAGTATAGTGAAAATGAAATGCAGTAAGGGACTACAGCTCAAGGGAAGAATGGCATGAATACAGTATAGAAAAGGAAGATGTCACACAGGTAGGCAGGGCCTGACAGGCACACTGTAGATATAAAGGAAATCACTAAATATTCCTGTAATAACTTAATGTGTATCTAAAGATTCATCAACCTAGTTGCTTTGCAAAGACAGATTGTAAGCAGAATTTAGTAATGGATGGGATAAGACAGAATGAGAAGAGAAAAGATTCAAGACTAACTTCCATGCTGTTATAAAATGCTGAAAACTGATCATTAGCCTTTTCCAGACTGACTTGACCTTTGCCCTATGAAACATGAGGCCAAAAATAGATTTTATTTGTCCTTAGGAAAAGACTGGGCTTATAAAAATCTTAAACAGTAAGATGTCGGATCAAATGCCTACTACTCCCCCCCCCCAGTCTAAGAGTGGAAAATCTTTTTGAGAACATTATATTTAAGCTCAAAGTTAACCTATTGTCTCTTCAGTCATGGAAGCAAAAAGTGACAGTAATTCATCTCGTTCCACTGTCTCTGAAGTACCTTATTTTTAGATTTCTAATGGCATTTATGATTTTCTGTCATGTATTTTCATTATACAACTATATATCTTTTCTCTCTACACTCTTAAGTTCCATAATGAAACTTTGTGGTTCAACAAAAATAAGAAAACCTAAAGCTGTGTACTTCAACATAGATGTGTTGGAGCTACAAATGGCATTTAAAAGAACAGGCAGAAAATTATGTCTTTGGTGATATTGTGTTCCCCAATATATTGTGCATCCTAATAAACTTATCTGGGGTCAGAGAACAGAACAGCCACTAGATATAGAGGACAGAAAATTGTGGCACACACAATTTTGAGCAGAAGTTCAGCTGAGATCCATTCAGATGAGTACTCAGAGGCTTCCAGTCTGAGGAAACAGGATCAGCTGAGGAATTGGCAAGGTGAGAAGCTGTGGCCTGTTCTGCTTCTCTGATCTTCCAGCTTTAATCCAATACCTGACACTGGGTTTGTTTTTATTAATAAGACCTTTTAAGATTCATGCAACAATGTCTCATTAAACAATGTCAAATTAAACAAAAGAAATAAAGTGCTTGCTTATTACATTCAGATTTAAAGGCGCATGCAAATATAATTTAAAAAATAGTAGGGAATGGAGGGAGAGATGGCTCAGAGGCTAAGTGTTCTTGCAGAGGACCTGCGCTCAGTGGGGATCAGATGCCCTCTTCTGGACTCTTGAAGCACCTGCACACTCACATGTGCACATTCCCACAGACAACATACATACATATACACACATAATTAAAAATAAAATAAATCTTAACCAATGCTAAAAATATTGCCTTCTGTAATTAGAAGGACTACTAAGCAAGAAAAGGTTGGAGAATTAAAGGCAAGGATGGAAATATTTCCACTGCTTTGTGTCACCAAATCCTTAAAGGTGCACTGGCAATGGCAGATTAATAGCAACTAGAATTCTGTAGCAGATTTTGATCATAAATAATTTCTACATTTACAAGAAAACCTACACTCCAATAGACTGAATCATGTGCTAGGCCAAGATCTTAGTTATTCTCTTTTAGGGGGATAATCTTATCATCTATTAAAGCACCAAGGGAAAAAAAAAGAAACTCAATCCAAAATCTTATATAAATACCTCAGCTTTGATCCTCACATTATAACTCACTAATATACCATTCATTATTTAAAGCCTTTTTGTACTGCTTGTTATGAGTGAACCTGTGGTGTAGTCATGCCTTTGTACTAACTAAACACTTTCAGATGAGATCTAAAATTCTGGACTGTTAAAACTGGTCCTGCCAGGGTTGGGGATTTAGCTCTGTTGTAGAGCGCTTGCCTAGCAAGTGCAAGGCCCTGGGTTCGGTCCTCAGCTCCAGAAAAAAAAAAAAAAAAAAAAAAAAAAACAAAAAAACTAATCCTGCTTTGTGGTCTAACAAACCTCAACAACTGCTTGCTCACTAGATTCAATTTTGTCAAATGACACTTTTCTTAAGGTAGGGTCTCACTGTGGCTCAGGCTGGCCAGAAACTCACTACAAAACCGAAGCTGGCTTAAAACTCATGGAGTTTGACCTGCCTTGGCCTACCAATGGCTAGGATTAAAGGAAGGTGCTACCACACCAGCTCAAATGATACTTTCTCAAGAGGTCTTCTTTTGCCACTCTATGATTAACTCCAGACAGGTATTTCTATCTTCATTCTCTGTTTTAATTTCCCTTTGTCACTCATTACTAATAATTTCACATGACGTTACATATCACTTTCATATCATACACATTATAATTCCTATTGTCTAGAACCTCAAAACCAAATGTTGAAGCGGAAAGAGCCTACTTAGTCTAGAACCCAAGATGGCCTCATGCTTTAAGAGGCTGACAACTTGCCCTTACTATGTTCTTACATAACAGAGAAATGAACACTTTTTCAGGCCACTAGAATTCTTTGCAACATCATCTTAGCCTTTTAAAAACTGGTATCTTCTCTTACATTAGAATGTAAGTTAAATGAGGGCAGACTTCTGTCTGATTTGCTCACCAATGCATTTCTAGCAAGTAGAAGACAATATATGGCCTATGGTAAGGAATTCCACGAATATGTGTGAGCTGCTTAAACATAAAACTTTTCTTATCATAACCACATCAACAAATCATTACATCAAGAAGTTGAATTCACAAAAATCCAAATTGTATGCAGGTGAGGTGGCACACACCTGCAATCCTAGCATGTGGGAGACTAAGACAGAAGGAGTGCACATTTGAGGCCAACCTGGGCTACACAGTGAGACCCTGTCAAAAACAAACAGATCCCAATTGCTCCAAGATAGTGCTACCAAAATCTCACTGACTGCTCTATCCATTTTAATGTCATAATTGGTGTATCTCACTGACTGCCCTATCCATTTTAATGTCATCTCCTTAGACTTTTCCTAGACATCCTATCACAAATAGATCCTAAAGCCAAGTATGGTGGTGCATACCTTTAATCCCAACACTTAGAGGGCAAAGGCAGATTTCTTTGAGTTTGAGGGCAGCCTGGTCTATGTAGTGAGTTCCAGGACAGCCAGGGCTATGTAGAGAGACCCTGTATTAAAAAAAAAAAGAAAAAGAAAAAGAAAAAGAAACCCAGATCCTAGGAGCTTAGGAGATGGTACAGCAGGCAAAGAGCTTGCCATTTAAGTTTGGGGAACTGAGATGAGCTAGAAATCATATGAAAGCTGTGTGGGCACAGGAATCTGAGGATGGTGAAGACAGATTCCAGGGATTCCTGGAACAAGCTGGTTAGCTAAACTAACTGAACAGACAAACTATGGATTCAAGTGAGTGACTGTCTCAATATACAAAGGTAAAAGAATAATCAAGGAACATACCTGATGTCAAACTCAGGTCTGTCCACATGTGTTCGTGTGTGTAGAATTATTTCTTCCTTTCCAGTACTATTTTTAGTAGCTAATAAGTACATAGGATTTTCATGATTCTTTTTGTTTGTTGCCTTCGGCCTTGTGGGTACTGGGGTTAAAGGCATATACTACCACACCTAGCTTTTTCATGATTTTTATTGACATGATTGACAGATTTCACTAACATGTCAAACCCAGGATCATATGGGTATGTATAATATACTTAGGCAATTGGCCTCCCTCAACCATAAACACAGGACTAATGCTCCTGTTTTTTCACATCAAGGTTTTATCTCATCACCTTGCTTATAGATTGCTTGTAGACTATGTAATCTGAGGTGATCTTCTAGAACTTGGCAACAGCCAAGTTGGACATTCTGGAACAATCTGAGAACACACATTGACATGGACTTAAATTATGGTTTTTTTTTTTTTTTTGAGGTCTCACTATGTAGCCTTGGCTGGCCTGAAGCTTGCTATGCAGACAAGGCTTGCATATGAATCACAGAGATCTGCCTGCCTGTGAGTGCTGGGATTAAAGACATGTGCTACCACACCTGATAAATGTTGGAATTTTTAAATTATGGTGTTTCCTTCTATATCTTGTTGGTAGTAGTGAATACAACAATGTACATGTGGGATAAAACTGCCCATTACATGCACAAGCACACACACAAATCAAACAGAAATCTGAGCATGATTGGGAGATGGCATCAATGTCAAAATTTTCATTATGACCTTATACCAGCTTTGCAAACTAATACTGAGAAAAACTAGACAAAAGGTGCACAGCATCTCTATACTTGTTCTTATGATTTTATGTGTATATATAGTTACTTTGATATAAATTTATATTCATTCAAATACTGTTTCAACTTAGAAACTTTATAATGTTACAGAATTCAGTTGCTTATTTTCCTGAAGAGGAAAGGAAGAGAATGGAAATGAAAGAAAGAAGAGTGCACTACATTGGAATCTTCATCGAAGAAAGAATACAGAAAAACAAAAACAAACAAACCAAAAACCATTGCATAGGCTGGTGAGATGGCTCAGTGGGTAAAGGCACTTGCCATCAAGACTGAGTTTCACCCTGGACCCACATAGTGCAAGGAGAGAGAACCAATTTTAGCAAGTCATCTTCTAATATCCACAGGGGTAATGTGTTCGGTGCACATACACACGATGCAATAAAATTTAAAACGCTGAAATATTTGTAAACAAATCATATGCCAAATTTACTTCACAATCTCCAAGAGTAAAGAGTTACTATGAAGTAAGTTTAACCTGTGCATTTAAAAGACCTGAAAAAATGAGATTCTGTTTGTATTCGTGTGTGTGCTTATGCATGTAATAGGCAGTTTTATCTCTCATGTAGGTTGTTGTATCCACTACTATGGACAAGATATATAATGAAACATAAGTAAGTTGCCAAACTTCAAAATTTTTATGAAAGAGAAATGGACACTGGGGAGATGTCTCAGTGAGTAAAGTGCTTGACATGCAAGCATGAGGACCTGAATTCAGATCCCTAGCATCAAAGTAAAAAGGTAGATGCAGCAGCCCATTAATGTAACCCCACACTAGAGGGGCAGAGAAAAGCAAGTCCCTAGAACTTACCGGAAAGCCAATCTAGACAAAATAGTGAGTTCCAAGATCAGTGAGAGACCCTGTCTCAGAAAATAAGGTAGGGAGCAATGACATCAACTTCTGGCCTCCACACTCACACACACACAAGTACACCAGCTTTCTAATTTTGGTACAGGGAGAGACTGCTTGAACAAAATACATATAGCACTAACCATAAAGAAAACACGGTGCTGTAGAGATGGCTCATCATTAACAGCACTTGCTCCTCTTCCAGAGGACAGGAGTTTGATTCCCAGCACCCACATCAGGCAGCCTACAACTGCCTGTAATTTTAACTTGAAGGGATTTAACAGTCGTCTTCTGGTCTCTGAGGGCACCCACAAACATGGACACACATACACACAGAGGGAGAGAGAGAGAAAGATGGCAGAGGAGCCTGAAACCATGCTGTAGCTCCCCTTTTCAGCAGCTTTGATTGGTAGCAAAGACTTTTCAGAAAACAGCCACTTTAGATTTCCATCCCACCCCCAAAGGTCTCATCTTCAGCTGCAGCCTCTCTGGGGCCAAAGGGGAAAATTGACATTCCTGCTGAAGACTGTGAGAGATAGCCCTATATAAAAACATAGGAATGAGCTATAAAACAAAAGCAAAACATCCAAAGACTCATTGACTCCATCAAAAAAAGTTTCTGAAATTTGTGGACAGTTGTTTATTTATGTGAAGCAATCCTTTCCCCTTCCCCAGACCAGGAAGTTGGAACCCTCATGAGTGTTTTGACAGTAGTGGTAAACTGGCTCAACATCACTGCAAATCTTAGCCATGGGAATAAACAACAGAGATAATTTGCTACAATTTGCTATTTTCAGAGGAAAAAAAAAGTCTAAAAAAATTGATACTAGGACAAGAGACTTAATGGATATCAACTACTCAGCATGTATCTACTATGTGGACTAACAAAAATGAGATTTATGTTAAGATACAATACAACCTGAAAGGTTGACATGAGTATCCCTATTGTTTCTGTCCATTATAGTTGTTTCAGATCTTCCTCCAGGGTTAGAAAAGAGATCAAAACTATAAATTTCTTCATTACCAACCAGTTCTCAAAAAAGCAGGAAACAAATGTTTTTCTTTTAATAAGAAAAGAAACCCCCAAAATGTTACATTAAAATTAGAAACTCAGGCTGGGGAGACAGCCCAGTGGGTAAGAGCACTTACTTGGTCAGCAAGCAAGAAGACCTAAGCTGAAATCCCCAGCACCTACACAAAAAAGCTAAGTGTGACCATGCACACTTGTAACTGAATCATGGTTGGGGAGGAGACGGGAAGATTGCTAGGGCCTGGTGGCAGCCAGCCTAGCTTCAGGTTCAGGGAGATCAGATACACAGCACAAGATCAGGAGTTTAAAGCTAGCCTGAGCTACATGAGATACCATCTAAAAACATAAAGACAAATGTGGTGATACATACCTATAATCCCATCATTCTAGGGGTAGAAGAAAAGAGATCACCTCTGTCTCTGCACGTGTGCAGAGGTGGTCTGTCTGTCTATCTCTGTCTCTCTCTCATACTCATACACATACACACACACTAAACTCACAGTAGTACATAACTGCCATCAGAGATAGAGAGTCTGAGGCAGGAGGATCATTCACGGTTTGATATAAGCCTGAGAAACATAAGCAAGATACTTTAGCCCTCTACGCCCCCCCCCCTCAAAAAAAAAACAGAGACAAAAAAGAATAAAAATTTTACAAAAGATTGGCAGGTGGTGGTAGTGGCAAGATGACTCAGAAAAAGTGCTTGCCATCAAACCTCAGAATCTGAATCTGATCCTCAGAACTCAGGTGGTGAAATAACTGACTCCCAGAAGTTGTCCTCTTGTGGTGATATTGTGTTCCCCAAAATATTGTGCACCCTATTAAACTTATCTGGGTTAGAGAACAGAACAGCCACTAGATATAGATGCCAGAAAATGGTGGTATATACACCTCTAATCCTATCACTCAGGAGGCAGAGATCCATCCAGATCTCTATGCGCTTAAAGCCACACTGGAAACAGCCAGGCGTGGTGACTCATGCCTTTAATTCCAGGGAGTGATGGCAGAAAGGTATACAAGGAGTGAGGACCAGGAACTAGAGCCTGATTAAGCTTTTAGGCTTCTGAGCACAGTTCAGCTGAGATTCATCTGGATGAGGACACAGAGGCTTCCAGTCTCAGGAAACAGGATCAGCTGAAGAACTGGTGAGGTGAGGTGGCTGTGGCCTGTTCTGCTTCTCTGATCTTCCAGCACTCACCCCAATAACTGGCCTTGGGTTTGTTTTTATTAGTAAGACCATTTAAGATTCATGCTCCTGTGCTGTGGCAATCCTTTACCAATATTCACTTACAAAAGAAATAAACAAATGTAAAAACAAATAGAAACTTGCCATGATAGTTCTTCATTGTCAACTTGACTGGATTTAGAATCAGCCCAAATCTACAACACTAAATGTGCTTATGAGGGGGCTTTCAGAAGTGTTTAACTAAGTAGGGAAGACCCACCCTGAAAATAGACAACACTAACACTTTCCCTGTCAAAGCACAGTTCTCCTTAAGATACTTTTGTCAGGTGTTTTACCAGAGCAACAAGAAAAGTGACTAGTCCATTTGTTTATGGAAAGACTGTAAGCATGATATGTGTAGCTCAATGGTGGAGTGTGCTTGTTTCAGCATGAGCAAAAGGAAAAGAGGAAGGAGGGAGGGAGGGAGGGGGAGAGGAAAACACAAAAAATCCACAAATTTAAATAAGATATTGGTAATACATAAAAACAAAAAGGGCCAGGGAGTAGTGGTATATGCCTTTAATCCCAGCGCTCGGGATTATGAGTTCGAGCCCAACCTGGTCTAAAGAGCAAGTTCCAGGATTGCCAAGGCTACAAGGAGAAACCCTGTCTTGAAAAACAAACAAACAAAAACAGGAATACAATGTCTCATAAATCAATGTCAGGAAAAAATATCAAAGTAAACAATCAAAAAGAGCCATGTGTGGTGGTGCATGCCTTTAATCCTAAACAATCAGGACATAGAAGACAGGAGGATCAGGAGTCCAAGGCCAACTTTGGCTATATAGCAAGTTCAAGATCAGCATGGATTATATGTATGAAACCATGTCTGAAAGAAAAAAAAGAGCATGAAGATGCGGCTTAGGTGTCTAAGGGTGCTTACTGTTCTTGCTTAGAATCTAGATTTGATTCCTAAAACCCCCAACCAGCTCACATTGGGAGCAGCTCACAACCCCTATAACTACAGTTCCAGGGAATCTGGCACCCCCTTCTTAAGTTGTGGACACCAATACACATATGATGCACACAAAACTCTATTACATGCACACACACAAGCACATTTTTTAAAAAGTGAAGAAACACTGAAGCATTATCGCATATTGAAAACACACATGGCCCACAAACATAAACAGATGATTGACTTCAATAGTAATCAAAGAAATATAAGTTAAGATCAGAAGGAAGTACAATTTCTTTTCTTTTCTTTTTTTTTTTTTTAAGACAGGGTCTCACCATGTAACTCTGGCTGTCCTAAAACTCGCTATGTAGACCAGGCTACCATTGAATTTCAAGTCATCTGCCTGCCTCTGCTTCTCAGTGCTGGCATTAAAGATGTGTGCCACCATGCCAGGCAGAGGGAAGTAAAATTTCATAAAATAGATCCGCCGAAGGAAAAAAAAATCAAACAAGTGTTGAAAAAATAGAAAACAGACAGATGTGGTGGTACATACCTTTAATTCCAGTGCTCAGGAGGCAGAAGCAGGTAGACCTTTGTGAGTTTGAGGCCAACTTGGTCTACACAGTGAGTTCCATCTAGGACAGCCACGGCTATGTATGTAGGCAGATCCTGTCTCAAACCACCCCCCAAATGTATAATAATGGAAACTCAAGCTACTATGATAACATGTTGATGTAGCTATTGAACAATTTATGAAGTTTAAGACCTACTGTTACTAGCATGTATGAAATTTCCTACATGTAAGCCTGAGTGTGTATGTATATAAGCATACATCCTACAAATATACATATACACACCTAAAGGCATACTGTTCATAAGAACAACAAAAACCCGGGAGAAACTGACCCACCAAAACAAGAATGGCCAGGAGTTTGGAGAGTTGTTGGCTCAGTTGGTAGAGTACCTGGCACATAAGCATGAGGATCCGAGTTTGATCTCTAACACAATGTAAAAGCCATGGTGTGTAGCTGTAATCCCAGTGCTGAAAAAGCAGACAAAAGATATCCTTGAGGCTTGCTGGCCAGCTAGTCTAGTCAAATCAACTAGTTCCAAGTTCAGTGAAACCCTGTCTTAAAAATAATAAGGAAAGCAGTTGAAGATAACCCCCAGAACTAACCTCTGGTCTAGGCATATCATGTACCCCCCCCACACTAATAATGAATAAATATTAAAAACAATAATCAAAATGAAGGAGGGACAAATTCAGGTATATTCCTATGATGGCGAATCTTGACTGTCTAGTTAATAGGGTTTAGAATCACTATGGAAACAAATCTTTGAGTATGTCTATGGAAGATTTTTCTAGATTAGGTTGGGGGAGGAAAAGCCATCCTGACTACAGGTTGACCCATTCTACAGACTGGGGTCCCAGACAGTATCAAAAGAGAAGGTATACTGAATACAAACTTTGTGCTTCCAAACTGTGGATATGGTGGTCACACTCTTCCTGCTCCTGTAGCCATGCCTCCCCTGCCAAGATACAATATCTCCTGGAACTATAAGCCAAAATCAACCCTTCTTAAGTTGCTCTTGTCAGGTATTTTCTTGCAGCAGTAAGACAAGTTAACTAGTTCACTTCCTAAGTGGATTATTACTCAGCATGAGTAAACTACACCTATATTTTAAACAAACAAACAAAAACCCACAGAACTTTATAAGGTCTTAAGATATAGTGCAAGAGTTAAGAGAATCTGTTACTCAATCATGAGGATCAGAGTTCAGATTCCAACACCCACCCACATTGAGCAGCTCAAATACACCTGTAACACCAGCTCCAAAATGTCCCAATGCTCTCCTTCTGACTTCCGTGGACAACACCACACACATGCACATACACTAACAGACACATAGACACAAGTGCATACACACATAAATAAAATAAATCTTGTAAAAAATATAATACTGAGTTTAAACATTATTAGGCATTTTGATAATGCTCTAAATAAGAAAAAAGAAATAATGTATTATGCAGGCTTGCACATAAATGTGTTTAAGCATTTTTCAGATAGTATCTCAGTATGTAGCCCAAAATTACCTCAAATTTACCAGGCTAATATTCAAAATCCTACTACATCATTGAGTGATGGAATTATGAGTGAGCATTACCACATCTGGCTTAAAACAAGTAGTTGTTTGTAAATAATGAATTAATTATAAAAGCTGAAAGGTTCACCAGGAGTGGTGGCACATCCCTTAATCACAGCGGGGTGGGGTAGGGGATGAGGTGGTGGTGGCAGATCTCTAAGCTTGAGGCCAGTTCAGTCTACAGAGTGAGTTCCAGGAAAGCCAGGGCTACACAGAGAAACCCTGTCTCCAAAAACAAAACAAAAGCTGAAAAGTTCACAATAGTAGGGAAGTAGATGAGATCTGACAGTAACATTATAGGTAAATAACATTGTAATTTCTCAAGTTAGGCAGTTGACATTTAAATGTTTATTATGAACTGTATTTTTATCTATTCTGTATGTATTACAGTTTTATTAACTTAAAATTTAACTTAAATTTAAAGATAATATCTGGGGCTGAAGAAATGTCTCAGTGGTTAAGAGCACTGGCTGCTCTTTAAGAAGACCTGAGTTCAGTTCCCAACATCCACATAGTAGCTCTAAAAATCCTGTAACGGGGCTGGAGAGATGGCTCAGAGGTTAAGAGCAGTGACTGCCCTTCTAGAGGTCCTCAGTTCAATCCCCAGCAACCACATGGTGGCTCACAACCATCTGTAATGAGATCTGGTGCCCTCTTCTGGCCTATAGACATACATGCAGGCAGAACATTGGATACATAACAAATAAATAAATCTTTAAAAAAAAATACGGTAACACTAGTCCCAGAGGATCCAACATCCTCTCCTGGCATCTGTGGGCATTGTGCACACATGGTACACAGGCATACATGTAGGCAAATCACCCATACACATAAATTAAAAATAAAAGTTAAAAAATTTAAGTGATTTTATACTGGTAGTTTGTGCACCATTAAAAAAAAGTCACTGTAGGCACACACCTTTAATCCCAACATTCGGGAGACAGAGGTAGGTGGATCTCTGTGCGTTCTAAGCCAGCCTGATCTACAAAGCGAGTTCCAGGACAGCTAAAGCTATTACAAAGAGAAACTCTGTCTTGAAAAACCAGAAAAAAAAAAGTTCTGTCCCTTACCTGAAAAACTTGCATAATGCAAGCTATATATTAGAAACTAAACAGACACTTTTTAATGCAATGAAAATTTCATAATTACCTCAAATTATTAATTCTAAACATGAATTCTAAAAATCAATAATGTCTTCTGATTTGATTACATTTGATTTTATTTTGATTACACTGCTTCATTAGTATCTTTGAGAGTGATACATCTAAATTTATACAAGAATATATAGTTACACTCCTTTACAGATATTCTCTTGTTTGTTTTTTATCAAGGTCAAAAGTCTAACTTGTTTCACAAACGAAAATGACTTTTTAAAAAATAAGTTATTAATCCCAGCACTTGGGAGACAGAGCCAGGCAGATCTCTGGGAGTTCAAGGCCAACCTAGTCTACAGAGCAAGATCCAGGACAGGCACCAAAACTACACAGAGAAACCGTGTCTTGAAAAACCAAAATAAATAAATAATTAATAAAAAATAAGTTATTTACTTTTATGTGCATTGGTGTTCTGCCTGCATGTTTGTGCCTGTGTGAGGGTGTCAGATTCCCCTAGAGCTAAAGTTACAGACAATTGTGAGCTGCCATGTGGGTTCTGGGTGCTCTTAACTGCTGAGCCATTGTTCCATCTACAATAAGTTTTTTAAACAGAATGTACTTTAGAATCTATTTCATGAAGTGAGTCCTTTGCTTTTAGCTGTCATCCTTTTGGATGAATTAAACTATAACCATGGAATCCAATCCATTATTGGTTCCCAAGTACATACATATATATCCACCATCCATTTACTTCCTTATTGGAGAAATTATTTTGGCCACTCCACGTAGTTAAAAGGATATTTATTTAATGGCGAAACTCACAAATTAAGTAATGGGTAGGTCGCAGGGTCTGGGGAAGGTGTAATGCAGTCCAACGGTGTTCTCCGGAGCTCTACACAGTCAATCTGCACTGGTCAGCGTCCCGGCACGAGAGAGCGCCCAGAGCGAGCGCTGGCCCATCCAGCTCTCGGGTCCCCAGGCGCCTCCCCTCGCCCCGCCTCGTAGGCGTGACAGTTGCCAGAGTCTCAATGGGGGTTGGAACTTCCAGAACCAAGTTGGAATGGCTACCCACTACACTTCCTGCTATCTACTTATACTTACTGTTTCCTAGCAGCTGCTACTCAGCTACCCAGTCCAAGAACTGCCTCTCTCTAACCACCATTTTGTAGCTAATAGGTTTCACTTTACAGATCTATTGTACTAGACAATGCTACACTTAAGGGTTATGTTGGTAAACTTTATGCTGTGTGTTTTTAACTGCTATTAAAAATAAACATCATTTAAGCTGGGTGTGGTGGCATGAGCACTTGGGAGGTAGAAGCAACAAGATCAGGAGTTCAAGGCCTGCCTGAGCTACATGAGGCACTGTCTCAAAACATAAAATAAGATAAACATAAGACAAATGTGCTTGTACACACCTATAATCTCAGCATTTTAGGAGCAGAGGAAAGGAGATCACTACAGCTCTGAGGTCAGCTTTTCTACAGAGTTCTAAGTTAACTAGTGACACCTTGTCTCAAAAACCCCAAGTTATTTGAAAAGAACTGTGAGAGGCAACTTGGCAGCTTCTAAAAAAATTAAAACACAAAATTAAATATATAGCATGGCCTAGAAATCCCATTCTTATATACTCATGAGAATTGAAAACAAGGAGATACAAATATAAATACAAAGCAGCATTATTTATAACAGAAAAAAGCAAAAGTTAAATATCTATAAGCTGAGGAACAGATACATAAAATGTGGTATATCCATGTGATGGAATATTATTCAGCCTGAAAAGAATAAAGTACTGATATATGATATACTAAGTCATAAAATACTGAAAAAAATGCTAAAGAAAAGAGTTATAGCAAAAGTATATATTGGGGTCTCACTATAGAGGCTGGGCTTGTTCAAGCTTGCTAACCTCCTTCCTGCCGTAGCCTCTTGAGTGCTAGGATTACAAGTATGAACACAAAACTCAGTTATATCATTTCAATTATGTTGAAATGTCTAGATCTGGTAAATCTGGTAGAGAAAGGTAGATTGGGTACTATCAGAAGTAGGTGTGGGAAGAGAACTGGGAGTAACAACTGATAACCACAGGGTTCAGTTATAAAATGGTGGAAATATACTCTAAAATGATGAATTTTATATGGCATGTCTCTATCTCAATTTTTACAAAAAAGTAACAAATACTGAGGAACAATGAAAGCAATACTAGCAAATCCAGAAAGCAGTGGAAAGTTGCCGAAGGACTTAAGGTATTCATTTGTAAAGTATCCCTTTGGTGCTATACAAAGGATAACTGAAGAGTATAGAAATGTGTAAAATCATCTACTATATGGCCCGGATAAATGAGAGCCCTAGCTTGGACTTGGATGGTGTTGGTCATGTAAAAGAAATAGGCAGGTATTAAAAGCACCTTCAGATACAGAAACAATTAACAATTAAGTTTGCTGATAGAGTAAATGTAGAGGATGAAAAGGAAGGGAGGGGCTGAAAAGACAGCCCAATGAGTAAAGGGCTTACAATCCAAGCACTATAACTTCACTTTGATTCCCAGTACCCAAGTGAAAAGCCAGATGTAGTAGCACATCCTTGTATGAGAATGCTGGGGAAGTTAGATCGCTGGAACTCACTAGCCAGTGCTGAGGATGTCTTTCTGTATGCCCTGAATGTGTTGCTCTGGTTGATAAATAAAATGCTGATTGGCCAGTAGTCAGGCAGGAAGTATAGTACAGGCAGGATAAGCAGAGAAAATTGTGGGAAGTGGAAGGCTAAGTGAGGATTTGCTGCCAGCCGCCGCCATGAGAAGTAAGATGTAAAGATACCGGTAAGCCATGAGCCACGTGGCAAGGTATAGATTTATAGAAATGGGTTAATTTAAGATATAAGAACTAGATAGCAAGAAGCCTGCCACAGTCATACAGTTTATAAGTAATATAAGTCTCTGTGTGTTTACTTGGGTCTGAGCAGATGTGGCCCAAGCGGGACTGGAGAAAACTCCAGCTACAAGCCAGCCACCCAGCCTGTTAACCTAGTTGTACTTGATGAGCGTCAGGTCCCAGTGAGAGATCCTGGTTCAAAAAAAACAAGTGGATGGCTCCTAAGGAGTGATACTCAATGTTCACTCCTGTCTGTCACATACATATGCTTTTGCACACATATGTATTACCCTACATACACATGCAGACACAGATATATACAGAAAAAAATGGAGTATAAAAGGTGGCTACTCCATTTATATTACTAGTACCACTAGATCAGAAATAGTGCCATTTATTAAATCACAGCAAACTAAAGGAACAACGAATATGAAAAGGCAAATATGAATTGAACTAGAATGGTAGTTTTGAGAAAGTAACACCAGCTGGGTGTAGTGATACACTGTTCATAAAAAAAAAATCACAATCCATGCTCTACTCTTAGAATGGTATAGTCTTGAATACCTATTCCATAGCTATGTTATCTAACAGACCTGAAATGGAAGTGTTAAAGAATGTGCTCTTAAGCAGGCAGTGGTGGCGCATGCCACCAGCACTCAGGAGACTTGAGGCAGGCAGATCTTTGCGAGTTCAAGGCCAGCCTAGTCTACAGAGAGAGTCCAGAACAGCCAGAGCTACACAGAGAAACCCGGTCTTTTTTCTTTCTTTTGTTTTTTTGGTTTTTTTTTTTTTTTTTTTTTTTTTGGTTTTTCAAGACAGAGTTTCTCTGTGTAGTTTTGGTGCCTGTCCTGGATCTCACTCTGTAGACCAGGCTGGCCTCTAACTCAGAGATCCGCCTGGCTCTGCCTTCCAAGTGCTGGGATTAAAGGCATGCGCCACCACCCAGCTCAAAACCCTGTCTTAAAAAAAAAACAAAAACAAAAAAAAAAAAAAAAAAACAACAACCTCTTAAACAAAGGTCTGAACTCCCAGTTTTTTTTAAATAAATGACCACCAGGGCTAAAGAGATGACTCAGAATTCAAGAGAGCCTGTTTCCTCTTCCAGAGGACCTGGGTTTAATTTCCAGCACCCACATGGTGGTCCATAACCATTTGTAACCCATGTAATCCAACACCCTCTTTTGCCTTCCAAGGGCACCAGACATATACACACACATAGGCAAAACACCCATGCACATAAAATAAAAATAAATAAATCTTTAAAAAATTTTAAATAAATGACCACAAGTACTCAAGATTATAAATCAGTACCCTGGACCTGGACCTATGAAGTTTCTGAAGGTATCTATCTACTACATAAGCCACACAACAAAGTACCCAATCACATAAGTCTGTATGGAATAGTGGTTTATTACCTCAACATTAATTTCATTTCAGTGCCCATTTTACTGTCCCAAATCATTGGAGTCATGATTTCAGAAACGAGTTTTATGGACAAAGTTGTACAGCTATTTTAGGGACCTCAAGCTGCCTGATAACCCATCTTATTATCACCTTTTATAACCAGTCTTATTATCACCTTTTATAAACTCTAAATTTTATCATAGAAAACAAAGCACTGAAAACAAAAGAAAAAGAAAACAAAGCACCGAAAGGCAAGGCTGTACTCTTCCTGCTATGTTATAGACTAGATGCTGGTGTCCCTTCCCTCTGAAATTTATATTCTGAAGTCCTAGCCCTCATTGTGATAGTATGATGAGACTTTGGGGAAGTTAATTAGGTAATGTGGGTATAAAATATGAGAAATGGGATTAGTATTCTTCATCTAAAACAAAAGCCAGGGCCTCTTTCCAAATGTCTACTTCATATACTGTTCAAGAGGGCAAAGGCAGGCATGATGATGCCATGTCTATGATCCAACACTGAGAAGATGGAGGCAGGGGAATCAGGAGTTTGAGACCAGCCTGGGCTACATGCAGACCTGACTCAATCAGTCAATCGATTAATCAATCAGATACTAAACAATGGCTTCACATGAACATTGATCTTATATGTATAACATCTATCTCAAGAACAGAGCTTTTATCTTATAACCCTTTATAGCCCTTAATAAGATGTAAGTATTCAAATAAAAGCTTATGACTCATATAACATTTTCAGAAAAGAAGCCTAAGCTAGGTAGAGTAGCACATACCTACAGTCCGTTACTTGAGAGGCTAGAGCCCCTCCTCTCCCTGTGTATGTGTGTGTGCGCACGCACGCGCACACACACACACACACACACACACACACACACACACACACACACACACACGTGTGCATGCACACATCTGGGCATGTGGACAAAATGTCAGCCTTCACCTTGTGTCTTAACATTTCTATTGCTGAGAAGAGACACCATAACCATGGCAACTCTTATAAAGGAAAACATCTAATTGGAGTGGCTCAGTTACAGTTTCAGAAGTTCAATCCATTATCATCATGGCAGGAAGCATGGCAGCATGCAGGCAGACATGTACTGGATACAACTTGATCAGAAGGCAACTGTCACACTGGGAAGTATCTTGACCTCAAAGCCCACCTCCACAATGACATACCTCCTCCAACAAGACCACACCTGCTCCAACAACTCCAAATAGTGCCACACCCTCTGGGGGCCATTTTCTTTTAAACCACCATATTACACTCCCTGTCCCCAAAGGCTTATAGCCATATCATAATGCGACAATGCATTTAGTTCAACTTCAAAAGTCCCCATAGCCTATCACAGTCTCGGTCTCAAGAATGTTTAAAAGTATAAAGTTAAAGTCTCTGAGATTCATGCAATCTCTTAACTGTAATCCCCTATAAAATCACAATCAAAAAACAGATTACATACTTCCAACATACATGACATACATGACACAAGATATACAGTACCATCCCAAAATGTAGGGAAGGGAGGAAAGTAAGGAAATACTGGACCAAAGCAAGACCAGCTAGCAAACTCCAAATTCTGCACCCCCATGTCTGATGTCAAAATGCTCTTCAGATCTCCAATTCCTTTCAGCTCTGTTGACTGAAACACACTTATTTCTCTTGGGCTGGTTCCACTACCTGTTAGCAGCTCTCTTTGGCAGGTATCACACAGTTCTGGCATCTCCAACATCTTGGAGTCTCCAAGGCAATCCAGGCTTCAAATTCACAGCTCTACTAGGCCACCATTCAGGGACACCCTAACATATGCCTGGCCTCACCAGCTTTCTTTAGGTGAGGAGGTAAATTCCATAACCCATTTCTTCTATCCTTAACTTTAAAGCCAGAACCATATGACCGAAGCTGCCATGTTCTGCTGGTTGCTAGGGGTAGAAAATGGCCCCCTAGCAATTACATCTTCAGCAGCTTTCTGTTTTTTCACTACCTAAGCTTGCCTGTTCTGAAGCTTGCTCTATAGACCAGGCTGGCCTCAAACTCTGAGATCTGCAAGCCTCTGAATTCCCAGTGCTGGGATTAAAGGCTTGCACAATCACACCTGGCTCTAAGCTTTTCTTTAGTTCCTTTTCACAAGTTGGAAACTTAGCCAGGTGGATATTGCCCTGAGGTCATCATTCCCTAATCTGTCTCTTTGAACAGAGGATTTAGCTCTATTCTACTTCCTGGTGCCCTTTTCCTCAATCTGTACATTTTGTATTTTATTTGCTCAGCTTGCCCTTTTTCATTATAAGTCTTCATCAGAGTGAACACTAATAACCACATGACAGAGCCTATACTATGCTATTTTGAAATTTCCTTTGCCAAGGGATTTAATCCAAAACATCACTTTAGCCTAAAGCAAACTTTTCAGACAAGGGCAAAAGCAGGTGCATTCTACACCAAAAATATCCAAGACTGGTCTCTACAAACTAAAATTTGTCTCCTCTGAAACCTCTTGAGCCAGCGTCTGGACAGTTTTCAAATCATTCTTTAGCACCATTGTCTTCCATGATCCTACTAGTATAGCCCATTAAACAGCACTGAAACATTCCACTGCTTTCATAACCCAAACTCTCAAAGTCCAAATTCCTCCAAACAATAGCATGGTCATGTTGGTCAGGCCTTTCACAGCAATACCCCAGTCCCTGGTACCAACTTCTTAGTTAGGGTTTCTATTGCTGTGAAGAGACACCATGATCACAGCAACTCTTATAAAGAAAAACATTTAATTGGAGCTGGCTTACAGTTTCAGAGGTTCAGTCCATTATCATCATGGTAGGAGAGCATGGCAGCATGCAGGCAAACATGGTGCTGGATACATACAACTTGATCAGAAGGCAAACAGGAAGTAGCCTTTCACACTGGGAAAGTATCTTGAGCATATAGGAGACCTCCAACACTGCCTCCATAATGACACACTTCCTCCATCAAGACACTATTACCTACTCCAACAAGACCATACCTCCTAATAGTGGCCACTCCCTTTGGGGGCCATTTTCTTTTCAAACTACCACATTCTTGTTTGATACAGGTGCTCCTTCTGCTTTGGTAAGTGGGCTTCAGTAGAACCTCCCATCTCTGCCTCCAATCTCCCAGCAGGGTTGCACTGAGATTATAGACACTTGAACTACTGTATCTAGCTTTTATGGAGGTTCTGGGAATCTGAATTCAGGTCATTAATCAAGTGCTTTTACACACTGAGCCATCTTCCTAGCCTATGCTTTCTTTTAAAATAAAGGAAACAGGGAAAGGAACTGAAGTAAATTAAGTTGTGTACAGACACCTTAATCCACATTGCCACAAAGTAGATTAATTGTGAAGCCTTAAAGGACATCCCCCACTGCTCTCACAATAGGTATAGCTTACATAATCTTCTCCACCCAGCTGTTATTTATTTGTGACAGTTCCCTACTGGTTTCTGCTCCCTAGTGATCTACTAGATTTGCTGCAGAATTGTTTACTTTTCCTTTACAACAGTAAATAGTCTGAAACTTGAGACTAACCAGAAATATATTTTCTGGAGATTTCCCTAATTATTCAACTCAAAACTCATCCTGAAATAAAATAATATTTATAAGTATTGTCATAAATTTATTAGCCCAATAATTCAATGATTTCAAAATTTCTCTCCATATATATGTGTATGTGTATATACATATACATACATATATATATGTATGTATATACATAGGAGGTATTACAATAAAAATACTCCATCAGTGTGCTTCCTATATGGAATTATATTGCCTAAAAGGATCTTTATGCCTATGAACTAAAGTATATATAGAATGAGATATGAGAAAGGTGTAAATGAATATTGGGAACATGACAAATATAAGGAACAAGGAGAGATCTGAGTAGTTATGAAAGTCCAAATAGAAATCCACGAACTTGGTGATACTCCAGAGAGGAAACCAGCAAGTTGTTGACGCTAAACTGGCAGAAACATCAATACTTCCTGGCTCCCCCACTGGGTGCATCAATTTACTACCAGTAGGTTGCTCTTCTGCTGCAAGTGACAAAGAGGGAATACTGTCAACAATATGAAAACTCATTATTGGGAAGCATGGTTGTCGGTAGCACTGAAAAGGTATGATTTCTACTAGTATCAGATACAGACTTGACTTCAATACTGATTAGCTTACTGTCCTTGGAAGTAATTTTCTTTCAATATCAATATTTCATAGCAGCCTTCAAACAGGGTTGAGATTTATTTCACAACACAACTGCAAATCCTTCATGATCTGCAATTCCTCTGCCCTATGCTCTTATATTTGGATATGTGAGACAGGGTCTCCTCTTGCTCAGGCTATCTAGAACTCAATGTACAGCTGAAGTTGGGCTTTGAGCTCATTATCCTCCCATCACTGGGTTTGTAGGCATGAACCACCATGCCTGTCTTGTTCTGCTCTTTATACTACCTTATATTCTTAGTACTAAATACTAAGTAAGGGTTATTCTGAATGCAGATAAATTACACTTACCACAGTGAGTAAAATGACATAAAGCAAATGGGCATGGTGGCACATATCTACAACCCCATCACTTGGGAAACTAAAGCAGGAGGATTCAGCATTCGAGTCAGCATGGGCTAAATAATGAGCCCAGGTCACTCTGAGCTATAGAGACACCCTATCTCAAAAACAAATTTGAAAAAGTAATACAAAGCTCTCCTAGAGTTAACATTGCATCTTTGGTTTTCAAAGCAGATCTGATGTGTTAGTGACATTAGAAAATGTGTTTATCAACTGTACTTAACAAAAAACCATACAAATTGTACTTATAATGTTAAAAGCTGAAAACTGTATATTAATTCACAGTTTTACGAAATGCCAAGAAAAGGGAATGGTTTACAGGTTCTCTTTCTGATGAATAGAGAAAAATAGTTTCAGTAAAGGGCAAACTTTTTCTGGCCACTTAATGGGACACATAATTATTATTTTTTTGCTCATCCAAAATAATAGCATAACACACTATTGAGTGAAAAGGATAGTATTTATTATTTTCCTCTGCTATATGCTTTTTTTTTTAGCTTAGTCTAAAACATAGAGGCTTCTTATTGTCTGCTTTTTCAACTGATAATTACTCAGTTTGTGTTTGTTAATTCAGTTCAAAAACAATTATAAGCTGGGCGGTGGTGGCGCATGCCTTAATCCCAGCACTCGGGGGCAGAGGCAGGCGGATCAGTTCGAGGCCAGCCTGGACTACCAAGTGAGTTCCAGGAAAGACGCAAAGCTACACAGAGAAACCGTCCGAAAAACCAAAAAAAAAAAAAAAGAAAGAAAAAAAAAACAATTATAAGTACTTACTGAGCATCTTTGGTTTACCTGTGTTTAGTGTAAAATCATTGTCAAAAACAGTTTTGATTTTTCCAAGAATATATTGGTGAAGAGGACTAGACTAGGCAAGTATTGCCACATTAATACTTCAAGATAATGTGGACTAGAGGAGCCTAAGAAGCAAATAGTATCTCCTTGAACCAGGTAAATTTCTTCACCCTCTCACATTATATTAAATATTTTGGGTACAATGTCTGTACATTACAAATACAAATCAACTTCCTAAACCAGATATTGTTAATCCAACCATCTAAAAACTGCACCTTTTATAATAAAAAGTCAAAAAACTGGCAAATCTATCCAAATTGCAGTAATTGAGGGGCTGCCTGCCAATGTGGATAGGGCATCCTGTGCCCATATCTGCAGTGCTGAACACTCATTCATCATTAATCTGCAGAAGTACTAACATATACTGCAGCTGTACTAATATATTTGCTTTATGATCATTGCTGATCTTCACTTACACCAGGT
The DNA here is from genome assembly GCF_004664715.2 of Peromyscus leucopus. NCBI lineage: Eukaryota > Metazoa > Chordata > Mammalia > Rodentia > Cricetidae > Peromyscus > Peromyscus leucopus. The sequence continues at coordinate 122,799,175 of NC_051083.1, forward strand.
CAGAAAATAAACCATGAGTGAATAGAAATAACTTATGAAGTACATCTAGTTCACCTGGAAAGTCATCCATCCAGAGAAAGTATCCCATTTCAGGATTTCTGACATCTCAGAAGTTTATCTTTTTGAAGCATTACAGATATGCAGGAAACTCAACAACATCAGGAAGAAAAAAAAGTATTTTTATTTTCTATCTTATATGTCTGCCCTCTTTGAAAGAACTGATCAAGCATGGTTGATAAGCAATCAGCTTTGACTTCTTCCATTCAAACAAAACAGCATTTGAATTTGCAAAACAAGCTAATTCTTTGAACATCATGAAGGCAAAGGTTTTCTTCCAGGGGCCACTGGTCATACTGCCCCACAGGGTGGTCCAACACCTGTTCTGGCTTCCACAAGCACTAGGCACACAGACATACATGCACACAAAACACCCATACCCATAAAATTAAAAAATAATGGAAATAGTTGGTTTACATACACCTTTAATGTTAGCACGCCAGTGGATTACTATGATTTAGAAGCCTGCCTGTTCCATTCCAGGCCACTCAGGGCTACATACATGGTGAGACTTTACTAAAAAAAAAAAAAAAAGGAGGGAAGGAAGGGAAAGGAAAGAAAGAAAGAAAAGAAAGAAAAGAAAGGGAAAGAAAGAAAGAAGAAAAGGAAGAAAGAAAGAAAGAAAGGAAAGAAAGAAAGGAAAGAAAAAAAGAAAGAAAGAAAGAAAGAAGAGAAGAAGAGAAAGGAAGGAAGGAAGAAGGAAGGAAGGAAGGAAGGAAGGAAGGAAGGAAGGAAGGAAAAGAAGGAAGGAAAGGAAGAAAGAAAAACAGAGGCTAAGCGTTAAGAGCACTACCTCGCCAGGCTGTGGTGGCACATGCCTTTAATCCCAGCACTCAGGAGGCAGAGGCAGGTGGATCTTTGTGAGTTGAAGGCCAGCTTGGTCTACAGAGCAAGATCCAGGAAAGGCGCAAAGCTACACAGAGAAACCCTGTCTTGAAAAATGAGGGAAAACAAAAAAGAGCACTACCTCATTCTGGAAATGTGCCTAACAGGTATCTTTGCTGCAAGCAGTTTGTGTGGAAGCTCTGAGATAGCAGATAGAAGATTTACACGTAAGATTGTTTAACCACCATAAAAATTAAAAATAAGTTTCTAACCCCCGTCCCAAAAAAAGAGCACTCTGCCTGATTTTCCAGAGGAACCAGGCTCAATATCCATACAGAGACAAAACATTCATACACTGAAAAATAAAATAAATTTTAAAATGAAGGTTGCAATATTAGCAATAATACTAACAAAGTCAACAAAGAAACTCTTACTGAAGGCATTCAGGAGACACTCTCAGTTTTGGATTGTTTAATCAATGAAGAAATACTTGGGGAGAAAAATCTGTTTCTCCCTGTGTAAAGATATATTTCAAGTCAGACATGGTAACACATGCCCTGTAATCTTAGCACTTGGGGAGGCCCAGGAAGGAAGATTTCAGAAGTTTGAGACTAGCCTAGAAGTACAAAGTTAATAGGTTAATCAAGGTTACCCGGCAAGACTCTTTCAAAGAGAGGAGAGGGAGTGAAAGGGAGAAATGAGACTTACTGATTTATCTTTTCCCCCCAAGTTGCAGTGGATCACTCCTAAATAGGTTTCTCACTTTGCAAAAGGGTCAGTCTAACAACTATTTTCAAAAGAACAATTTACCAAGCATATCAAAGGCACCAGTTATAATCAAATTTTTATCTGTCATCAAACCACTAGAAAATAATAAATTATACAATCTATTTTTGGTATCAAAACAAATAAATGGCAGTATGACATTAACTAATTCATAAAGATCAAATTTTGTGGGATACCACAAATTATACAATTATAGTTGTCTTACCTTCTTTTAGCTATAGTTATGAATATAACAAAGCATCTCAGTATAGGCATCTTGTCTGCATTGCTCATGATATATTCCCCAGGACCTACCATAAGGCCCAATAAACAGTAGCTCCTTAGTATTGTTAAATGAAACAATGCCCCCTATACCAATAAATTGACTAAATCACCTACAAAAGAAATATATTATCATCAGTATAGTTTCAGCATTTGATGTATTATATTGTAATTCCTAGAAAACAACTAATTGGTGTGTGGTTTACTCACCCTCATGCCCATGAACTACAACTCCTCATTCTTAACATCATTCACTCTGAACAAGAACAGGGCTCACTATAAATCACTGCTTCCTAAGTAAAGATTATTATCTATTGAAACACTGAAAAAGCTATTTTCTCAACAGTTATTCATTAAACATCTACTAAGTACCAAGTATAGTGTTAAAAGCCACCCCCGATTGCTGACAGTTTGGAACACCCTTTCTCTATTGCGGTTTGTCCTCCTACTATCTAGAAAAATTTATTACATACAATATATGCCCTAGGGATTGGGGCTTCTTTCCCACTTGAGAAAGGCTAGTGTAGAAAGCATATAAATAATAGGTAATTATAATGAATGCAATATGGTAAAAAGGTTGCTTTTGGGTAGGGGTAAGTATATATAATGTAAGTATATATAATGTATAGATCTATGTTAATATTCACATAAATGCAAAAATATTGCAATACATACAAATTTCAAATATGCAGACATATTTGAAAACACAGCAAAATAAAATGAGTGTATTTGACATTCAGCAATATCAGTATAAGTTTATTAGGGAAATGAAACAGAAAAAAAAAACTTGTAATTACTCTTATTTCACAAGGAAGCCAAAAACTTTCTTGCTCTGGAACAAAAAGCAGTTACTTGAATTATTTTGTTTCTTTTTTTGTTTGTTTGTTTCGTTTTTTTGTTTTGTTTTGTTTTGTTTTTTCAGACAGGTCTCTTTGTGTAGCTTTGCAACTTTCCTGGAACTCACTCTGTAGCCCAGTTGGCTTCAAGCTCACAAAGATCCGCCTGCCTCTGACTCCTGAGTGCTGGGATTAAAGGCGTGCCCCGCCACCCCACCTCCCACCCCCGGCTTGAATTATTTTGTTAACTGCCTTTATACATTTTGTTTTATTAAAGTAGCCTTACCCTGGACTCAAAGTAATAAATCAGCTACCTATTTCACTAAATTTTATTCTGCATTTTTAGCCTTATTTAAATTTTTCATTCTTCTTGATATAGCCTAATCTTCCCCAGTCTCTTTGGTAAGGCATTTTCTTTATAGAACCAATACAATTTAAGTAATTCTAAAAATCAGTGATACTTATTTACTCTAGTTTTCCACATTACTACTCAACATTACTACTCAACACTACTACTAAGCTTTATTATCAATAACCTGTACTGCCTAATATCCCTTCAACAAATTAAATTGACAGCACCCACTCAACAAAATCACCTAATTTACTTTATCAAGACATTTTATTTGAACTTTTAGCAAGAAATAATTTAATAAACTAAAAGAGAGAAATTTGTGACAGAATGTCAATAAGCCTTTAAGCCTATGGATTACAAAACTTTATACAAAACTATAAAATTCCTATAACCACTACAAATTTTATTAAAAGACAGGATGACATCAAAGTCCATGAACTTTGCATCTTATATTTCAACTATCAGGACTTCCAATTAAATATGTCTTTGAGCAAATTAATTGAAGAGGCAAATCTATGATTACATATTTGTTGTTTTTATAGAGATGTTGACTAGGAACGAGTAGTGCTCTTAAGACGTCCCCACAGGTCTAACTCCCAAAATGCTGTACACTAAATCCACTAATCTCCTTCCACCTCAAACTGTCAAAACCTGGGCATAATGGTGCAAGTCTGTAATCCCAGCACTAAGAAGTCTAAGACAGTGGATGCAGAAGTAAGAAACTAGATGTTGTGGCACATGCTTTTGATCCCAACACTCCAGAGGCAGAGGCTGTGGATCTCTATGAATTCAAGACTAGCTTAGTCTACACAGTGAGTTCTAGGATAACTGGAGATAGATAAAAGATCCTGTCTCAAAACAACAAACAAACAAACAAGCAAAAACCCACAAAAAGCTGTCAAAAGGAAACTGATACTGGCAATTGTAGAAAACACCTGCAATCCTAGGACTTGGAAAGTGGAAGCAAGGATCAGGAATTCAAGATCACTGAGTTTAAGGCCATCTGCAGCACTACATGAGACCCTGTCTCAGAAAATTTTTTTAAGAGTTGCAATTTATCAGAAAGGGCAATTATTGTGGCAAAGATGTCATGCCAATGCCATATCTTTTAAAAGTACAATTAATTGAGCCAGGCGTGGTGGCACACGCCTTAATCCCAGCACTTGAGAGTTTCAAGGCCAGCCTGTATACAAAGCAAGTTCCAGCTCAGCCAGGAATGTTACACAGAGAAATCCTGTCACGAAAATCAAAAAAAAAAAAAAAAAAGTACAATTAATCACTATTTCTTTAGCTCAAAAAGAGAGGATCTGGGGAAAGAAATGACATTTAAAAATGACTTGACAAACACAAGTGACCTATATGAAGATGAATGTGATTTCTGAGTCTTAACTCCCATCACAGGTTTAAGATACAAAGAAAGCCTATTTTAACACAGTCCTCTATTGTTAAATGACGAACAACTATAACCAACACGACTAAAATTCTTGTAACATTCAAAGTCAATTTCAGATGCATATGACTGTCAAAAAAGCATCATCGATTTTGAAAGAATCATAGCCCTACCTCTAAACATTAAAACAAGTGTAAGGGTAATACAGAACTTGGACTACATCTACTGGGCTGTGTAAGTTCCAATTAAATCTTTAATTTACTGATCTGGTGATTTAAATGTGTATACTACTAAAATAATGTGCTCTATGTAGATGACAATATCAAATGATTTACTAATCTAAGGGATTTAAAATTTTTCCTCCCCACCCCCCAAATTTAAAGCCATTTTTAGCAGTGAGAATTTTGGAAATGTCTGAAGGTATATTCAGTGCAATGATTTGCAGTTTAATTCCTTGCTCTAGCTAGGGCTCAGACAGAACCCCTAAGAGCTTATGACACTGAACAATTTTCTTAGGACTTACCATAGTCAGGGTTGTGCAGTAAAATGTGAGCAGCTGGACATCTTGGTTTGAACAAATGAGGTCCAAACCTCCCTTTAGCATTAGCAAAAGTGAGTCTCTGCAGAAATCTTGGGAGAAATGCAAAGTACGGCAAGCTGGCACCTCAACAACTGCTGCAAATTCTACTGCATGCCCTAGCTTTGTGGGCCAGCAATGCTTAATTTTTACAGATACAATGCAGATCACTCTCAGCAAAAGAAAACTGCTTTGGGATCAACACTGCTTGTTTAATTTCAAATGTCCAAAGCCTTAAAAAAATGGGGATGAAGATGTCAGTATCTTAATTTTGTACTAATGAATTTTACATGACTTGGAGTCCAGTTGTTTTGCTAACATTTGAGTCATGTGAAAAGATCACCCTTTTTCCTACGAATTACAATTAGCTTTCTTGTCACCTTTCCCTTTTTATCACCCCAAAACAACACTTCAAAATCACAAGAACCTATGTGAAACAGAATAGGAGGTACAATGCTCTTTTACAGTCTCAGGCTAAATGTGAGAACAAATTTTAGTCACTTGCTTCAGCAAAGCATCCAGCACACTCCATTTCCCATGGCTCTCGACAGCTTGATATGCTCAATGCCACAGGTACTAATCATCTCCACCTTCATTTGCGTGTTTCTGAGTGAAATAAACATTTAGCAAAACCTTAACAGAGTATTGTTATGCTGACGATATCCTAAAAGGGGACATATTAAATGTGATTAATAAGCAGGAGACATTTGTGAAAGTTTCAAATGTAGAAAAAATAAGGGCAAATTCATCCAACCTATGAAAAATATATCAGCAATGACTTAATTAGAAATGACTGCACAAAAGGTACCAAGTTGTCAAGTTCTTAATCTATGCCAAGAGTGAAGGGGGACGCACTCAGCATTATTCTCCTTAAATGAAAAAGAAAAATAAAATAAAATTTAAGGATGAACGCTTTCTTTCATATCCCTGGCAGAAATAAATCCTATTCCCCGCCACCACCTCTGGAAATTAAGGAAGTTGCTTCAAACAGCAAACTGTTCTACTTTGCTCGTTCTTAATGTACCCTCTGAGTAAACAGGTTAATCCAAAAAAGTCAGTAGCTGCCAGAAATCACTCCTCTTCCCCCTGCCTAACTCCCAACAGAAATACAATTCCCATTTGGGGGGAGGGGGGGCAGGGATGGGGAAAGGTGGCCAGAGGAGCTCGACTGCAGGTTAGAGCAGAAGGTCCTCTGCGAGGCTTTAGATTCAGGCTCTGCAACGCTGGTGCAGCCTCCCGCCGTCGCTGCTGGTCCAAGCCACCCTGCTAGCGGCCCTCGCTTTTTATCTTGCCCTCAAGGTGAGCTTGGAGGCTGAGTCTTCAAAGTTTGCCCGGCCTCTGGTCAGCAGCCACCCGCCGGGCCGAAGCTGGGACGAGGCTGAGTCCTGCTTTAGCCTCGGGCTCTCTTGGCCCCCTAGCTCTTCTTTTGGGCACAGTGACAGATCTAGGTTTACCTCCATGTGCTCGTGGCAGAGGAAACAAAAGAAAGCTTCTTCCCTGATAATCAAACGCCATCTTCCACTAATTGGGAAACTGAGGGATCCCCGGGGAGCCCCCACACATACAACACACACACACACACACCCGAGTTCCCCGTGTCTGCCGCTCCAAGGCGATCCCTAGTCTAGAGGCAGAGTTCTCAGAGCCCGGAGAAGCCTAGGCTGAAAGGTCCTGGAGGCAGGGGTGGGACCCAGAGAGCCCCACCTGCCTCCCCACCCAGGCACCCGAAGAAGCATGCTTCCGTTAAAATGGAAAGGAGGGGGGAGGGTGGCGCGTCCACTTGATCCTCACACATCGACTAGGAAGGAGCGAAGGGGCCGGAGAGCCGGCTACCCGGGTCCGCCTGGAGCCGCGGCAAGTATACTCACCAAACGATTCAAGGTCCGGCGGAACATCGCGCCCGAGGCTGCGGGGTGTCAAGCGGGGCTCGTCTGGGCTGTCCGGGAAGGCGCCGTCCACAAAACACACTGCGGCGTGGGCCGCGGCGCAAAGCGGACAGCTAGCTTGACCGCCCCGCCGCAGCCCGCCGCCTGCCCTCCTCGCTCTGCGCGCCCCGCCCCCGGCCGCTCGCCCGCCGCGCGCTCGCGGCCCGCTTCCCGTGGCCGCCCCAGCCCCGCCCGCCCGGCCCGGCGGCGACCCCGTCGCTCCCTTATCTGGCCCAGCACCGCCTGGCGCTCCCGCCGCAGCCGCTAGAAGCGAGCCCGGCGGCGGGGGAGGGATGGTGGACGTGCGCTAGGCTTTCCCTGCGGGAGGGGGCGCTCCAGTCTCCCCGTCAGCGCCTTCCACTCGTCCTGCTGCTAACCCCCCGGCCGACTCCCCGCTAGCTTCGGCGGACGCCCTCTAGGGCGTCCCCGGCCTCGCCTGACACTGTTCCCAGGTGTCTGTGAGGAGCTACAGTCTCCCTCACCCCGGCCCTAACTCGTCTGCTTCGCCGCTTCACTCGCAGCCTTCGTCGGCCCCGCGCTTTCGCCCAGCACTTTGGCTGAGGAGAGCCTCGGCGCGGCCCACCTCGAGGCCGCCGGGCGCCCCTGCCTCCTGACCAGGAGTGGCAGCTCACTAAGGAAACACTCGGGACTAACGGGCGACTGAGGAGACCTTAGCGCGGGCGGGGCGGGCGCGGCGCGGCGGCGGGAGTAGTTACAAAAGCCGCCCCTCCTAGGTTACAAACAGGAGAGGCCCCCCCTCGTTCCCACCTACATGGTCTTCCCTTTCTCGTATTTTGGGTTTTTCTGGTTTTTCCCTTGGTTTTGGTTTCTTTCGTCAGCTACCCCACCTAAGCCCTCTTACTTCCACTTTCTCTGGAGGTTGTAAAGTCGGGCTTTGTGTCGTTGCTACTGCGCAGCGGGGCGGGATTTCCTGCCACCCTCTCCTAGATCACCCGCCCTTTTCAATGTTCCTAGTGCACCCTGGGAGTTGTAGTCCAACGTCTCTCAGCCGGCTACTGCGAGCTGGGAGCTCCCCCATATGCCGGCTAGGGTTTGCTCATAGTGTTGAGAAGGAAGCTGCGGGGACTTAAGGGCCAAACCAAGGTTCCTTACCATCTGCGTGCGGAAATCAGAAACACTGGGTAGATTCTTACTGTGCGAAATGTGATGAGAAGGATAAAGTACATAAAGTTCTGAATGCTGAAAACCTTACCCAGAACTCGACATTTACTCCGCGTTAAGTCCTGCACGCCTCAACTTGCTAACTTTAAATTGCAATGCACAAAAGTTTAAAACTTAAAAAATGAACCTTGTCAAGAATTCCTTGAGCCTGGATAGCTCTACCCGCTCCACCCCTTTTTCCACTGCTCTCTAAGGCGGGGCCCTAGGCTATGAGCTGAGAACTTTCGAATTCTTCTATAAACACTTTAAAGAAGTGAGTAAAAGGAGTTCTTTAGAAAGAACAAGTTCTCCTGCCAGCCTAGAAGGGTTGTGTGAAGTCCTGAAGGGCTTTCATTGTGAGGCTAGGGTACTTCCCATTTTTACCCCCTGAAGGTTAATTGATTTCAACCAGCATTTACTGGATGTTTTCTTCTAGATGCTGGATACAGTGATGTATCAAAGACCTCCTCAGCAGGCTGGCTGCAGTGACGTTACAAGGAACAAACACGTGAAATCTACAGGTTAGAATGTAATGGTTTCTAATGCCAAAGGAAACAGAGGAGAGGATAATGCCTTTAAAACGAATCTGGGAAGCTTTCCTGAAAACCATGAAATTTCATTGGGTCAAGCCTATAAACAGAGCTGCTGGAGATTAACCCAGGCCTTGGAATGTGGAAGGCTTTGGAGGATCCCAGGGAACAAAGTCCTGGGTAGAGAGGGAGAGGTCAGTTGGAAAGTTACAGGGCAACCTAAGAAAAAGAACACAGCCACTCTGTCAAGGCAGGAACCGGGACACATGTGGGCGGGACATTACAAATGAAAGCTAAAACCCCAAAGCATCCTTAGAAACAAGCTATGAAGTCTGACCTTGTTTCTGTGATCAAGGAGAAGCCCAACCACAATAAGTAACGAATGCAGAAGATTTAAATTAGTTCCTAATGGTCCTAACTGCCCATAGGTAAAATCAACCATTTCTACTTTTGCTATACTATGGCTCCTCTGTTTCCCACACTTAAGGATATGTCAGCGATTTTTAAGAAATCTTAAATTTGTAGTAATTAGATATTAGGATATTTAATTGACAACACAGATCTAAGATTGTGCTCTCTACCAAAGAATTGGTTTTAAATACAGTTGGTTTTTTTCCTAGCTATACTTTTATTGAACACAAAAACTATTTTAATTTCATTTACTAATTATTTGTTGAATAACTACAATGTGAATAACTACTATTCTGAATACTGCAATGGGGGTGAAAGAAGTTATTACTATTCATTCTGTAATGTGCATGGGCAGAAATGAAGATATTCTGAAGAGACACTTGTGTCTCTCTGATTATATCATATGATGGAAACAATGGATGCCAAGGAAATGGGAATTTACCCAGGAATCTTATACTTAATGAAGGAAAAGCCCCCTGCCAGAGAGTAAACTTGTTCAGAGAAAAGGGATTTTACACAGTTCTAACAATTTGTCAAACCACCTTACAATATGAGACCGAAGTCCAGACAATGATAGGATGGGTAGTGTTAGGTGGGACTGTATTTGACTGAGACTGCTTTGATGTGCATGTCTTTGGGAAGACGTATTAGAGGGAGCTGCCATTGGATTTCATTGTCTTTTATCATTGTGGCCACATTGAATAAATCTTTTTCTGTTTTCCACTTTTAATTTGGCTCTTTTAATTGGCTCACTGAGGATGGGTGGCCAGATCTCTTGAGTCACAGATTGTGACTCCAAGTTTGATAACAATCCAGGCAAGAGTCAAGAATCTTTATCAATGAAATACAAACTTTTGACAAAATAAGTAGTAGAAAACTAATTCAGACAGTTTTGAGATGGAAGTTCTTACTGGTAAATATTTTCCCACATCTAGTTTTGTTAAGGAGATGGAGAAAATGTACTCTGCTTATAGATTTGTACAGATAAACTTTAAAAAATGGACACTCAAAATTTTCAGTGTTCGTTTCTCACTTTTTTTTTTTACGTATATTATGGAGCTTTAAAAACAGTGACTTTAAGATCCCTCAGGACATAGTAAGAATTGTTGCTCACATTTCATTTGTTATTAGCATTCCACTATCTCCTTGTCATCCTATTTATTTCAGCACACCTATACTCATGAGTCCTGACTAATTTGCTCCACTATAAAATAAAATTTCATACCAATCAAACGGTGCTTACCAAAACATGAGATTTATGCAAAAGCAATTTTTGTTTGTATCTCAAGCTCAACCTGAAATTAGAGTTGATCTCACATACACCTCATGGAGTCACTCCTTTGTGATATTTTTTAAGACAAGAAGAAATTAATTTTGTTCTTTACAGTGCCTTTTCACAGTTTCCAAAGAAAACCTAGGTGTTGTGGATGACTATGAAAAGCAGACCATCAGCTAACATTTCTATTCAGCCAACTCATAACAGAGCTGCAGAAACTAACTTCCTCCTGCTAAAACTGTCACAGCCGGTAATGGCACATAATGCCAACTTTTCCAGAGTGTCAGCTGACCTCAGCAGAAGCCAGAGTTTCCAGGAAATTAAGGAAGGAGTCTGAGCTCTTCTCAACTTGACTAGGGATAAATTTTGAAGCAAAGGTATGCAAAAGAGTGATCCATTTGCCCTGTTTCTATGCAAAGCACTCAGGAGCCTTCTGTGTCTGTACTCCCATGCCTTTTGCACCTTCCCAACTTCTACTTTGAAAGATTAACAGGAGGAATGCAAAACAAACACTAGGTACAGCAGGCCAATCTGTAAATTGGAGACAAGATGTATAGAAAATGAGGTAACAAGCCACAAAACACATGGCAAAGCATAGAGAAGAAAAATGGGTTAATTTAAACATGAGAGCTAAGTAGTAATAAGCCTAAGCCATCAGCCAAGTATTTATAATTAATATAAGCCTCTGAATGATTATTTAGAAACGGCCATGAGATAGGGTAGGACAGAGAAAAGCCTCTGTGCTGTGGAACGTTGTTCTGTATGCTGTGAATGTGTGTGTTGCTCTGATTGGTTGATAAATAAAATCCTGATTGGCCAGTAGCCAGGCAGGAAGTATAGGTGGATAAGCAGACAAGGAGAATTCTGGGAAGAGGAAGGCTGAGTCAGGAGTTGCCAGTCAGGCACAGAGGAAGCAACATAACAAGGCAGAACTAAGAAAAGGTACCAAGCCACATGGCTAACATGGATAAGAATTATGGGTTAATTTAAGTTTAAGAGCTAGTCAGTAATAAGCCTAAGATAATGGCTGAGTGTTATAATTAATATAAGCCTCTGTGTGTTTACTTTGTGGACACGAGTGGGAGAGATTTGTCCAGACTGCCAGCAGGCTAGGACACAGGAAAACTTCAACTAAATTTGGCATACCAACACAGGGCTCTCCAATTTCCATAAAGCCTAAAAGAGTTTTAAAGGGAGCTTCTAAACCACAATAATGGAGCCAAAAACAGCTTTCTACTTCATGTGTCATGTGTGTTGAGATATAGAGACGCCAGGTACAGAGATGCCATGGCATGCAGACTTGAGCTACAGTATGATGAGTTTACAGCATGTGTGCTTGAGTGCAGCATGGCAGATTCCAACCACTCTACACTGGTATCTGCAAGCCGCACAGCATGGTGGTGGATATAGCTTTTGCTAGACCAAAAAAAAAAAAAAAAAAAGAAAGGAAAAAAAGGTTTTTAGGCTATACATTGCTAAATGGAAGCATAGACCCACTTCAGAGAGTCAGCAATGAGCATGGTTCCCCCAGAACTGGCAGTAAACGTACTTCTGCCATATTGGGAAGCTGAAGTGGGAGGAATCAGCAGCCAAGGCTTCTTTCAGTACTAGCACTGCAGTTTAAAGCAATAGATCACAATAAGACAGATCAGATGGGATAAACCTAAACAGTTTACAGTGTGTGTAAAAAATGTATGTAGACTTGGAAGAGAGAGGAAAAGGAATATAGACTATTATATAAGAAATAAAGTTTTAAAAAATAAAATTTTAAAGAGAAAGTAAAAGTAATAAAAAAGCCATGTAAAGATGGAAATACAACAGAGAGTCCTGGTTATATTGTCTTTGGGATTTTTAACTGCAGAGAGACATTTGATTGAAGGCTACTCAGTTAAAACAGTATGTATATTTTAAAGGTATCTTGACTTAAAATTTGGATCTAAGGATATGTTCATTGGAAAAGAGGCTTTGCTTATATTTCCACAGGAAGCAAGGGGCTATGGATTTTGTTCCAGCTTAAGATGGATCAGATTTGATCAAGCCAGACCTCCTGAACCTTAGATGGTACCTATCAAAAGGTTATAGCTGGTCTTCTAGGATTGACCATAACTCTTAATTTTCTCAGGATCCCATTAGATTTGCCAGCAACCTCATACAGCAGGAAGTAGTATGAGAATACCCAAATTCCCAAATATTGTTTATGAATGTATTTTTATTTAAAGCAGGTTGATTATAAATATTCTCTTTCTAAAATAGAAAAAGGGATAGTATAGATAGGTGGATAAAAGGTAGATTAGTGAATCTACTTTTAAAGAGCAACAATTGTTTAAAATGTTTTCCATTGCTATGGATTTAGTTTATTGATACAAATTTAAAGTAGATTTTGTTATATATATGTTTTTATTTTACTCTTGTTTAAATATTTTGTTATGCAACTCATTTGAAATTGTAGTGTATAGTTGAGAATACAGATTAATAATTAGTCATCTATGATATCAAATTTATAGTCATGTTAGTTAAGCTTTCTAGGTATACATAGATACATTTCAATTAGGTAGGTAATCTTCAACACTTTCAAAGACCTATAGAATATGGCATTTAAAATGTTTTAAAACTTAGACTTTCTGACATTGAGACATGTCTGCTCTTAGAAGCATCAGTCTACTTCAGAAAATAATGGGCATTGAAGAAACTTATTATGGAGTTTGCTTTCAATATGGCAAGAGTAGCCATTTGGGGCAAGAAACTGCTCTTGCCTGGACTGCTTTACAGTATGCTGTATAAACTGGACATGCAGGCCATAGGAAGGTGACCACTGAACTTTGCAAGGTGAGATGGTCCTTCAGGTTCCTGCTTCACAGAGGAGACTGCCAGACTTCTATAGAACACAAGAAGAAGCAACTGAGAGACTCTAGGTCTGCAGGCTGAAAATGGATTCCCAACATTGCAGAAGAACTTTGGATGAACTGTCCAGGCAGCCAGCTGTCACTATCATTTCCAGAATTTTGGAAGTTGCTTAAAATGCATTTCCTGTTTACTTAGGTAATACTATTCCTCTGGGGTCTTGATGTAGTTGAATACTAGATAGTTATAAATTATAGTTTTCCTTAGTCATGATAAAAGATAAATTATATGTGAAACTTTAGACTCACAAATATAAGATAAATAGAATATTTGCTTTGATTTTGCCAATAAAATAGACTAGATATTGTAACTATAATTCTTGCTTGATACTGTTCTATTTATTGTATATACTATGTTAAAGTTAAAACCTTCCTTTTTGATTAGACAGAAAGGGGAAATGCTGCAAAAATGGTCTTTCTGTACACTGTAAATATATGTTGCTCTCATTGGTTGATAAATAAAGCTGGCCAATGGCAAGGCAGAATAAGGATAGGCAGTACTATCAAACTGAAGATAGAGATGGAGAAGGGTAGAGTTGGGTCAGATGCCAGCCAGACACAGAGGAAGATGAATGTTTGTACTGAGAAAAGGTACCAAGCATGGCTAAGCATAGATAATAATTATGGTTTTTAAGTGTAAGCATACTTAGTAATAAGCCTGACTATCGGTCCGCATTTTAATTAATATTATGCCTCTGAGCGGTTATTCCAGAACTGGCGGGTGGGAGAGAACTGTTCCAGTTACACAAACCACATGTGAAGGAGATCAAACTGAAATACAGTAAATCAGCAGGAAGTGAATGGTGAGGTAGAATTACATCTTCCACTTAGTCCTAATAGTTTTTAAAGGAAAAAAATGAAACTGTTACTTCTGAATCTAAATTGCCCATATCAGCAAGTTGAAGTAATCCAACTGGATATGCTGAGCTTTCAGACAAATCTATTTGCATATAAAAAATGTCCTCTTTTGCAAGGCTAGCCTTGATGTTTAAGACCAATTTTATCCATATATTATCCTTCTTGTTGATCCTTTCCAATTCACTGTTCGTATGACAATCAGAAAAAATCTTTGAGAAATACATCAAATCACTCCCTCATGGTGGCATGGCAGTTCATGCCTGTAATCCTAGTTTTGGGGAGATAAGGCAGGAGGATTAGCTCAGGTTCAAGGCTGCCTGGGCTATAGAGACTTTGTCTCAAAATACTTTAAAAATCACATCTTTCTTATGACTTTCAGGGGCTTCCCTGTTGTGAATATTACATTAACTATGTAAAGGTGCATTAAATTTGTTTAGCTGAATTTGTTTAACTATGTAAAGATGTGTTGCATTTGTTTTACCTTTCTCCATAAGGCACCTGATTGGTTTAATAAAAAGCCAAACAGCCAATAGCTAGGCAATAGAGAGATAGGCAAGGCTGGTGGGCAGAGAGGAGGATGAGAGAAGAGAACGAGGGGAAAAGAAAGGGAGATGCCCAGGACCTGTTAGCCAAGCAGCCGCCAGCCAGCCAGATACAGATCAAGCAGTGAAAGTAGGACATACAGAATGAAAGAAGGTAATAAGCTCCAAGGCAAAATGTAGATGAAGAAAAACAGATTATTTTAAGTTGTAAGAGCTAGTACAACAAGCATAAGATAAGGCCAAGCATTTCATAATATATTAAGTCTCCTTGTCATGATTTGGTAGCCCCCAAAAAAGCTTGCTATACTTCCCTTTGCTTTTAGCAAAAGCCATAATCCTCCCAGATATCATCTACAGTATCTTGAATACTCTGACCCCTGCCCTCCTCTCTAGCCTCAAGTAGGTAACTGTCCCTCTGACTTAGATAACTATTCAGTTTCATTATTTGAGTTTTCCAAGCTCCCTCCTCCCAACAGCATTTACACAGGCAACCATCTCTGCTGAAATGCTTTTACTTGTGTTAGCTATTCATACCTCAGATCTTAGCTTAAATGTCACTTGTTCAGAATGGATCAGGCTCCCTATTATCATGCTCCAAATAGCCTATATTAATTACGTCCTTCAGTACTGACAGATGAGGTTCATAATCATAGAGCATAGAACAAGTCCTAGGAGATTGAGGATGATTAATATGGTTTTGCTTTCAAAAAGAAGAAGCAAATACATTCTACTAATCACTCATGGATATGAAAGGCAAGCAAGGTCTAGAATTGCTCATTAAAATGATGGGGTCAAGAAGCAAGAAAGCATTCCAACTCAGAGAAACAGTAAAGATTCAGAAGTAAAATACTTCACTAAGTAGTATAAATAGACCTGTCTGGAGGAACAATGTCTGTACACTGAGGAGTGGTAGTAAATGGTGTGTGTGTGTGTGTGTGTGTGTGTGTGTGTGTGTGTGTCTGTGTCTGTGTCTGTGTCTGTGTCTGTGTCTGTGTGTTTTTTTTTTTTTTCTGGTGATCAAATCCAGGACATCATGGAGGCTACACAAGTGCTATGCCACTAAATTAGCCTGTAGTCAGAAGTTTTCCTGTGTCCCACCTGGCCCGTGGTCAGGACAAATCTCTCTCACCTGCCAATCGTGCAGCCATTCAGACCCCCCCAAAAAACACACACACACACACACACACACACAGAGGCTTTTATTATTTACAAATGATATGGACTAATGCTCAGGCTTCTCACTAGCTAGCTCTTACATCTTAAATTAAGCCATTTTATAAATCTGTACTTTGCCACATGGTCATGGCTTGCTGGTACCTTTCCATCTTGCTTCTCATAACAGCGGCTGGCAGTGTCTCCTCTGTTCTGCCTTTCTCCTTCCTATCTATCAAGTTAGAATGTCCTGCCTATCCTTATTCTGCCTCACATTGCCAAACAGTTTTATTTATCACCAATCAGAGCAACACATATCATAGCATACAGAATGACATTACCCATCATAGCCCCTATCCCAATTATATCCTAAAGATATAAAATTTGAACCTCCATTTTTAGGAAGCTACTGGAATGTACATCAAATCTTATTCCATAAAAAAGAATATAAAGCAAGAAAGAAGACATAGGACCTAGAAAACAGGCATAAACATTAAAGAAAGAAGAGAATTCTCTGGATGATAATGAATAGAAATTCAAGGCAAGCAGTTATGTGGCACACCTGAAGAGATTAAAAGAAAGTAAAAGAAGATCCAGGAGAGATGCTCTAAAAGAAAAAATCCCAATTACCTGATGTGTTTGACTATATAGAGAATAGTATTAAGAAGAAAAGATTTACGGCCTAAGGAAAAAAATTAGTAAGAAATTAGTGATAGATGCCCCCTCCCCCAGAACTAAAGGAAACAAACTTTTAAAAAAAAAACCTAATTTTCTAAATCAAAAGGAAAAAAGGAAGTTGCTCAAGAAAACAATGAGTCATAATAAAATTTGACATGGCTCCATTGGTGATAGAAATTTATATAACCAAAACTATTTAAATAGGATATTAGGAGGGGGATGGAGCAGTGTTAAAGTGCTTGCCTGTGAGTTTACTGACATAGAATGATGGCAGATAATTTGGAGAGAACTGTATTGTGTGAAACTCAAATCTTGTCTCCATACTAAAAAGGTACCTAATTGATTGATCAAGAAATATTGAGTGATCAGAAATATTGATGGCTTTGGTTTAGATATGAAGTATCTCCCAACATATTTATGTATTGATTGATGGACTAAGCTGGTATATCTAGGTATCAGAAGTGATAGAATCATAAGGCTTTTCAGTTTGTGTGGATTAATCTACTGATAGACTCATATGTTGATGGCATTGTTAGGAGGTAGTGAGTGGTGGCACCTGGTTGGGGGAAGTTAGTCTCTAGGGGATGTTAGTTCCTAGAGAGATAGGAGTTTCTTTGAAGAGTATGATGTCACTGTTCTTCCTCTTCCATACAGCATAAAGTAAACTAATATGTTCTGAACACCACACCCTCCCTCAGTGGTCTTCTGGCCATAATGTCTTTAGGCCCATAGCAGTGGAGTGTGCTGACCAGTGCAGAAACGTCTGAAAGTGTGAGTCAAAATGAACTTTTCCTTCTTAATGTTGTTTTCTCAGATCAGTTGTTTATAGCAACATAAAGCTAAGGCATTGGTACAAGACTTTATATGGAATATATACCTAAAGCAGTTAAAATTATTTTAAATTATCACTCTAGAAATATAGATCAGAAGTTGGTAAAAGTGGAACAAGAGTCTGATCTTTTATTTGTAAGCCTTTGAAGTCAATTCAACTTTTGAATATAAACATCTATCACTTTCAAACATAAAAATTTGAGTGGACAAAAAGAAAGAGGGGCAGTGGTGGAGCATGACTTTAATCCCAGCACTCAGGAGGCAGAGGCAGGCAGATCTCTGTGAGTTGAGGTCAGCTTGGTCTATAGAGAGAGTTCCAGGACAGCTAAAGCCACACAAAGAAACTCTATCTCAACCCCTCCCCCAAAAAGAACAAAATAGAGAACATTATAAAAAAGACAAGATTTAGTAAGTAAATCTCCCTGCCTCTTGGGGAATGTGAGCCTAGCTTAGGGAGTAATAAGACAATTTTAAATAGCTGCCACTTCTGAGCACTTGCTATAAATGCTGTTGCATATATAATGATACACTATCTTATTTCTGCTACTAATTTGATAAAGGTAAGTACAACTGTTATCCCCATTTTTGTAGATGAAGAAACTGATGGGTTATGAACCTTAACCAAATCCTAGTTAGAAAACAGCAAAGAAAAGAGTCAAATGTGATGTGTAATCTAATCAAACTTATCAATAACACCAGGAGTCAGATATCAGGCTAAAAACCTGAAAGATCAGAGAAGCAGGGAGCAGCCAGTGACTTCCTACCTTCTGTTCCTCTGACGAAAAAGGCCGAAATCCTGTCTCTGCCCCATCTTATCACTTCTTGTCTCCTTTCTTTACAGACCTCCAGACTTCTATGGTTAACTAGTGGCTAGTTCTTCCCTCTGACTCCAAGCAAGCTTTATTTGACAGAACACACAAACAAACATCACACAACACAAAGGGGTTGAAATGATTCCAAATCCATGATTTTGGAGGCATAATTTATGAGTTTTGATATCTAATATGATATGCATGTCAAATAAAAGGAGTGAATCCAAATAATTCTAGGAAATTAAAGCCTTAGTGGAAAATGGTGTTCATTTTATTACTTATTTCAACAAATAGTTATTGAACTACTCCAAAGTAATGTGATGGAAATAGCTATGAATGTGAGAGATATGATCCCTAATTTTGCAGAACTTACATCTGCCATAACCAAGAAAGTCATTCAGATGAAACACCAGTGAAGAAAGTTATGAATTAATCTTAACTATGTTGAAATAGTAAAATGCTCAAAGAAAAAATGCCTACTGTGCATTATAGCCTGGTATATGTAGTATGGTATGAATATTCCTAGCCACAGAAAATAAGAATTGAGAAAAGTTATTTCATTTAATGCTTCATAAATCATGTATGAGCTTAAGGGTAAAATTTCAATGGTGTGTTGGACTCAAAGCCAGATTTCAGGAGTTTATAGGTGTAAACTGTTCATTTGCAAAGTTTGATGGTAAAAGAAGGAAATAAAATGTACAGTAGTTAGTTATGAGAGCCACTAGGATTAAGCTATATTCCAAACTAAATGAACACATACATATTTCAAAGCAGAAAGAGAAGCAAGGCATGCTGGCACAATTTATAATCCCAGTACTGGAGAGGAAGAGGAAGAAGGACAGTTAAAGCCATCCTGGATAACATAGTGAGTTCAAGGCTAGCCTCAACTACATAGTGAAGTGTTGGCTGAAATACCAGCAAAACACAAGAAAGAAAAGCACCCAATGAAACAGAGTGATAAGAATTATGTAGAAAGATAAATATTTTATGAAGAGAAGACATTTCAGGAAGTAGATAATGCAGGACACAGATTTGAGAAGAGAGGGTGAGCGTTCTTTCTGGAGACAAGAAAGAACACTGTCAAAAAGAGAAGAGAATGGATCTTGTGTTTTCTGGTGAAGAGGATTTATGATATGAGTGATCTTGGTCTTCTGAGAAATGCTTAGTTTGTATGAGAACAGGCAATTGAGAAAGATGATGGAACTTCATAAGGAATAGAACAGAATCTGAGATGCAGACCTAAAAATTAACAAACTGTGTATGTACTCTAAACTCTATTTCCTCTACTTTCCATTGTTTTAAAATAATAGCATATTGCACATCCAGTGTTCCTGATCAATTAATTCAATTTTATCTCATCCAAGCCATCACTAAAGTGCTAAGATTCAGGCAGGCTGCCATCAAAATCCATTTAAAATGGCTCTCTTCCCAGCAGTGATAGATATGCAAACTCCCTTAACAATCAATCCAACCTTGAATTAATTAATATCCCTGTTGGTGTCTGTTTTATTTTAAGTTGTATAGTTCTTACTGGCTCAATTTCTAACATTTGTAATTCCATTTGGCACTCTTCAGCAAGTATTTAGTCTGCCCTACTTGTTAAAGTTTTTGCCATTTTGGTTCTATTTAATTCTTGTCACAGGATAAAACTGTGATTACACCAACATTTACAAAAATAATAAAATGTGTAGCACGAATCTTAAAAGTTCTTATTAATAAAATCAAACCTAGAGCCAGGTATTGGGATGAATGCTGGAAGATCAGAGAGGTAGAACAGGCCACAGCCACCTCACCTTGCCAATTCCTCAGCTGATCCTGTTTCCTCAGACTAGATGCTCTCAGCTGAACTGTGCTGCTCAACAGCCTGAAAGCTTAACCAGGCTCTAACTCCTGGTCCTCACACCTTAAATACCTTTCTGCTTTCTGGCATCACTTCCTGGGATTAAAGGCATGTGTCACCATGCCTGGCTGATTCCACTGTGGCCTTGAACTCACAGAGATACAGACGGAATTCTGCTCTGGAATGCTAGGATTAAAGGTGTGGGTGCCACCATTTTCAAGCCTCTGTATCTAGTGGCTGTTCTGTTCTCAGACCCAGATAAGTTTATTAGGTGCACATATTTTGGGGAACACAATATCATCACATTTCCCCTTTTTGTCTAAATTTAAAAAAGCTTATAACTAATGCAAGAAAACTATATTCAATAAGTATATGCAATATATAGTCAAGAATTACATTAACAATGTCTAGTCCATTAACATTTGACAGATTCAGACAAAAACTCCATTATATATATTAACAATGTCCAGTCCAGTAACATTTGATAAACTCAGACAAAAAAATTTTCATTGCTTATCCTATTGTAAAACAAGTAGTTCCTTTTTAAAAGTAGATTCAATAATTGACCTTTTTATCTTATCATATCCATATTCTCTCTTTTTTCTTTTCATAATAGATTCAATAATCTACCTTTTGTCATTTTTATATCTTCCGCTTTTTCTTTCTAGAGTGGATTCACTGATCTACCCATTTATCCTATTATTTCTTTATCTTTTTTCTCAGAGTAGATTCAATGATCTACCTCATATCTATATTCTCTTTTTTTTCTTTTTCTTTTTTTTTCAAACAAGAACTCTGAATCTAATCTCCTTGTTCAGCTTTTTTCCTGACCATTAACAATTAACTTGTAACCAACCATTGTAAACAATGACAATCATCCATAAGCCATTGAATGACCAAAAAACAAACAAAAAAACAAAAAGAAAAACACCTACCCCACCTCTTGGGAATATGGGCGTAGTTTTCTTAAAATTACTTCCTGCTTTCTGGGGGTGAAGACATCTTTAGGGGATCCTGAAAAGAAAATTTGTGGGTTAATTGTTAAGTCCTGGGAGAGGTAGCTGTATCATTTGTTGTCCAGTCTCTTCATAATGGGAAAACGTAGGGCTTGTCTCAAGTCTTTGCTCAAGTTGTCTGTGAATCTGGATCATCTCAGCTAGCCATCTCGAAAATTGTCCTGAGCATTTTGTAGTCCAAAGCCGATCTTTCCCTGGTGTTAATCAGCTTAATGGCTTTACCATAGTCCATGTGGAATCATCGTTGTGGGGTCCTGTTATCCTTTTGAAGATTTCAAAGTTGCTGTTAGACATGGTCATGGTTCCCTGCAGATTTTTTTTCTTTTCTCTTTTCTTTTCTTTTCTTTTCTTTTTCTTTTCTTTTCTTTTGTTTTCTTTTCTTTTCTTTTCTTTCCTTTCCTTTTCTTTTTTTTCTTTTCTTCTCTCTCTTTTTCTTTCTTTCTTTCTTTCTTTCTTTATTTATTTATTTCTTCCTTTCTTTTTCTGTGCCTCCTCTGTAATTTGGAGCAGTCATAGTCTGATAAATGTGTCTCTCTGAACCATGAACGTTTCTTTCCTAGAGGAGAAAATCTTCACAGCAATTCTCCCCAACATTTGTCTTACCAAATTTTTCCAAACTGACCTTTACCGATGCTTTCTTGTAACATGATGGCCCTGGCAATTCTTCTCTGAACAAGCAGCAGTAAACCCTTCATCCCAGGTAGCAACATCACAGCAGTCACCAACATGATGAGAAGAAGCCAGTGACTCAAAGCAGTAGCCACTGCCTCCATTGGTCCACCAAAGCTTTCATCGGGAGTCTGAGTGTTTATGAATGATTGATCAGTGTGTACAAAGACCAGCAACTTCAGCTTCCTCCTCTGAGAATGTTTTATAGCTGCTGTGGGATGGTCTGTATGTCAAATTGTTCTGATTGGTCAATGAATAAAACACTGATTGGCCAGTGGCCAGGCAGGAAGTAGGTGGCCAGGTAGGAATTAGGTGGACAAGGAGAGAGGAGAATTCTGGGAAGCAGAAGGCTGAGGCAGAGAGACACTGCAGCTGCCGCCATGACCAGCAGCATGTGAAGATGCCGGTAAGCCACCAGCCATGTGGCAAGGTATAGATTTATGGAATGGATTAATTTTAAGTTATAAGAACAGTTAGCAAGAAGCCTGCCACGGCCATACAGTTTGTAAGCAATATAAGTCTCTGTGTTTACTTGGTTGGGTCTGAGCGGCTGTGGGACTGGCAGGTGACAGAGATTTGTCCTGACTGTGGGCAAGGCAGGAAAACTCTAGCTACAAATAGCCGGAGACTGCTCTCACCTACAGAGACCTACTGGGACTAAGCCAAACTCTCCCTTTGCACTGTAACTAATAAACAACATCGAGGTTCTGCGTTTTTTCCATATTCTGCATTTGATTCCAGCTTCATTATATGTGTGTCTCTCCTTTCTTCATTCCCTCACAGCCCATAGCAGGGTTCTGGGACCCAAGCCACACAGAACATGGCAGTATACCGCTGCAAGATGATAGAATACTGCTAGGCACACCAGATTTTATGTACAAACAGATGAAATAACATTTTTTTTGTTATGGGCAGGTTATGTCTTATCCTTACCTGAGAGGCATTTAGTATCTACTAGCACCTTCAGTAGATCAGGAAGTTCTTTTTTATAAACAGGGGGAAAAAAAAGAATCCAGGTGAACGGACAGCTATCTCAACAGGCGTCTACTAGATTTTCTTGAAATTTTGCTGCCCTCATTTAAGCATAACTTTTTTAAAAAAACCCTTCCTGGAATGCTCATGCAGGGCTCTTGTACAGTCCTCTCCTTATGAACAGGAAAACAAGATCTTATCTCTTCATCCAAGAATTTCAGGATTTTGCTGGGCGGTGGTAGGACACACCTTTGATCCAGCACTCAGGAGGCAGAGGTAGGCGATCTCTGAATTTGAGGTCAACTTGGTCTACAGAGTAAGTTCCAGGATATCCAGAGCTACACATAGAAACCCTGTCTCAAAAGTAAAAACAAAAACAAACAACAATAAAACAAATGACAACAACAAAAAAAGAATTTTAAGATTTCCAGAAGTATTTAGTTGTTGATGTAAAACACAACTCTTACCTCAAAGGAATAAAGGTTTATTCTTGGTGCCAAATAGAGTGACCATGTCCTGGGAACACAGATTCAGTTTACCCCAATTACCAGGTTTCAACATGTTAGCAGTTTCATGAAGTATAGTATACGGTTTAGTTTTTTGTCAACTTGATACAAATCAGAGTCATCTAGGAAGTGGGAACTTTAGTTTCTTCTGCCCTGATTAGTCTGCTGTTACCTGCCAATATCTCCTCCTTACTCCATCCTCCCTATACTATGCTACTTCAATCAGTGTTTTATGAAAATCTTTCTAATCTATTTCTGGCATGAGCCTAGCACATTCAGTGACAAAAGAAAAACTTAAACCCATCAAATATGTACTTACATTGTACTTTTTCAATAAAATTTAGAGCAAAGCTGTTTTCTTCACTGTGGATATCCATATAGATTGCTCAGAATCACACAGACAACCAATTAGAATATTGGACTTCAAAGACAGAATGGTCTTGTCATTCTTCACATAAACCTAATTAGATCTTCTCCTACAGAACAC
The DNA here is from genome assembly GCF_004664715.2 of Peromyscus leucopus. Taxonomy (NCBI): domain Eukaryota; kingdom Metazoa; phylum Chordata; class Mammalia; order Rodentia; family Cricetidae; genus Peromyscus; species Peromyscus leucopus. The sequence continues at coordinate 122,822,825 of NC_051083.1, forward strand.
TACTAGGACTGTAACTGGTAATGTCTCAATTTTTGCTCAGCTGTAAGTCATAATTAATAAAGTGATTTCTCTGGTAACTGTCATTCCTTGACTTCTGAGCAATCTCCTATTATTAATACCTGTTGTACTTTACCATTATTTCCAAGTGACCAAGGCATCCACAAGAAGTTTTAACCCATTCTAATCAGTGTGAGTCTCAAGCCTACCCAGCCCATTGCTATATCAACATTGTTATCCAAATAAAGTTAGCTAAAAGGAATGGATCAGTCACAAAAGCATGGAATGGATTCTTTGGACAATTTGTGTATGTTTACTAGGCAGCAGTTTAGTTTTTTTTTCTTTTCTTTAAACACTAAATTGTTGGGTTCACTATCTCTTTCAGGAGTGCCTACCCTATTTATTTCTTAGTCCATCAACAACTGGGTGTTTCCCAAAGTACAGAATTCTTGATAAAGGCTCTTGATTTATCCACTCTAGAGATGAAAACTTATTACTTAAGTCCAGCCTAGGCTGCCTAGCTAGATCTTGTCTCAGAAATCATAAACAGTCAATACAGCAAAAAACAAAAAAACAAAACAAGAAAATAAAAGCAGCCAGATATGGCATACAGGTGTATATTCTAAAACTTTTATCATATTAACCAACTTTTTTAATGATAAAACAGAAATGATCAAACAAATAATGTTTATAATTGACATAATTACATAAATCCCATCAACATTAATTTATTCTCTTCATTTAATTGTTCCATTTTAAACTGTCTATCATATTATCAAACAGAGACTAAATTCCCACCATTGTAAAAATGTTTCCCAATTTTTAATGTGGGGAAAAAACTTTCCTTTAACTAATTCCTCCCTTTACGAAATCCCAATTGACTCACCAAATCTGCTGACAATAATTCAGATGATGATGTGGCAGCAGCCTGAGGAGGGGGCCTACAGAAAGCCAAAACCCACAAGGAGAGGAAAGAAGCAAAAAGATCCAGCACAGGGAAAGTGTATGAAAGTGGCTAACTCCTATGATTTTGGGAGCCCCAAAACCTATGGAGTTTGCTGTAGAAAGACTGCAACAAAAACTCAGCCAGCGCGTTAGGGACTCCCAGCCCAGATGGGCTGGAGATTCCCGCCACATGTAGCTCTGGACTAAGACTGTGGCTTTTTTTGTGAATTCGTGCCCCAAATTTTGGGCCCAGATGTAACATGAATTTCTAAACAGTCTTTTAATAAAAAATCCAGAGCCTGATATTGGGGTATATGCTGAAAAATCAGAGAGACAAAGGAACAAGCCACAACTACTACCTCTTACCTTACCAAATCCTCAGCCTGAAAAGGCTTTCTATTAAAAAAGCCTCTAGCCAAAAGGGCTTCCTCAGCCGAAAAGCCTTTAGTTCCTGTCTCTTCATGCTTGTATACCTTTCTCTGCCCAGCCATCACTTCCTGGATTAAAAGTGTGTGTGCTTCCCAGTACTTGGATAAAAGGTGTGTGTAACCACTGCCTGGCTGTTTTCTCTCCTAGACTGAGTCAATCTCATGTAGTCCATGGTGGCTTTGAATTTACAGAGATCCAGATGGATCTCTGCATTTCTAGTGCTAGGATTAAAGGTGTATGCCAACACTGCCTGGCTTCTATGCTTAATTTCGTGGCTTGTTCTGTTCTCTGATCTTCAGGTAAATTTTATTAGGGTACACAATATAGCACCACATCTTACTATCCTGGAAAGCTTTATATTTGACAATCCTACTTTATCATCTCTGTTCCTTGTATTAAACCAAGTTTTATAAGAGACATATTCACACAGAAGCAATATATTCCATTTTCAAACAGCATCACTCTCTGAAGTTGCCTATCTTTATTGTAATAATCTATAATGCATGCCATTGCTTTTGTAGCAGTCAAGAATTTTCTTTTAGCAGCTTCATGTAGATGAACATTAGGAAGTAAAAAGTAAAAAGTAAAAGCATTAAGGGTAATTCTTGTGTCCTACTATGTAACCACACAATTTAACATTGATTTTCCTACTTTGTAAAATGCCAGAGAGAGTAAAGGAAGTCTACTGATGATAAATATGGTCATTTCTCAGTATTTCCAGGCCTAAATTTTATATAATTACAGATTATCTTATAACCTCATATATTCTTTATGTATTTACAGTTATCTATTTTTTGGTCATTTCAATGCAATTTATTTCAAGTTAGGGTTTCTCTGTGTAGCCTTGACTGTCTTGGAACTCACTCTGTAAACCAGGCTGGCCTCAAACTCACAGAGATCTGCCTGCCTTTGCCTGCAGAGTGCTAGGATTAAAGACATGAGCCACCATTTCCTGGCTTCAATGCAATATTTTACAAGCAGCCAAGCCAAGTGTACACCTTTGTAATCCTAGCACACAGGATGCTGAGACAAGATAATTAAGAGTTCCAGGTCAGCTGGGGCTACTTGCGAACTTCCAGGCCAGTGTGGACTATACAGTGAGAAAATGTTTTTAAAAAGAGCCCATTTTTATCATGACAGGGTGTTTGGCCAGAGTAGGTCTGCTCAGGCACTCTTGACCATTGCCAGTAGTCTATAGTAGAGGTATCTCTGTGGATTTCTGGGGACCTCTCTAGCACTCTGCTTCTTCCTATTCCATGGTGTCTTCATTTATCATGATATCTCTTTCCTTGTTCTCCACTCTGTTCCTGATCCAACTGGGAACTCCTGCTTCCCTAAGCTCTCTTTCCCCTGACCCTTGTCCTCCATTACTCCCCCACCCCAGTTTGCTCATGTAGATCTCATCCATTTCTCTGTCATTGGGCGATCCAGTGACTGATGGAAGCAGATGCAGAGATCCAAGGCCAAACCCCAGGTGGAGCTCCAGGAGCCCAATTGTCGAGAGAGAAGAGGGATTATATGAGCAAGAGATATTAAGACCATCATTGGAAAAAGCACAGGGACAAATAGCCAAACTAGTGGAAACACATGAACTGTGAACCAATAGCTGAGGAGCCCCCATGGAACTGGACCAGACCCTCTGGATAAGTGAGACAGTTGATTAGCTTGAATTGTTTAGGAGGCCCCCAGGCAGTGGAACCACGACTTGTCCTTGGTGCATGAGCTGGTTTTTTGGAACCTAGGGCCTATGCTGAGACACTTTGCTCAGCTTTGGTGTAGGGAGGAGGGGACTGACCTGCATCAACTGAATCTATCAGGCTGGGCTGACTTCCCAGGGGAAACATTGCCTTGGAGGAGGTGGGAATGGGGGGTGGATTGGGGGTAAGACTGGAGGTGAGAGGAGGGAGGAAAGGGGAATCCGTGGCTGATATGTAAAATTAAATTAATTATAAAGTAAAAACATGAAAAAATAGCCCAGCCGGGCGGTGGTGGCACTCACCTTTAATCCCAGCACTCAGGAGGCAGAGACAGGCAGATCTCTATGAGTTCGAGGCCAACCTGGGTTACAGAGTGAGTTCCAGGACAGGCTCCAAAGCTACACAGAGAAACCCTGTCTCGAAACACACACACACACACAAAAAAAAAAAAAAAAAAAAAAAAAAAAAAGCCCATTTTAAGCTGGGTGGTGGTGGTGCATGCTTTAGTCTCAGTACTTGGGAGGCAGAGGCAGGTGGATCTCTGTGAGTTCAAGGTCAGCCTGGTCTACAGAGTGAGTTCCAAGAAAGGCTCCAAAGCTACACAGAGAAACCCTGTCTCAAAAAACCAAATCAAAATAAACAAACAAAAAAAGCCCATGAAAAAATACCTGTAAGGGAAGTAATTAATAATAGTGGCTTTTTATTAATGAATTTTTAATGTCCAGGGAACATGACTATATTATTCTTATGTTGTATTTTAAAAGCAAATTGTGTATGACATATTCATGACAGTTTATTTCCTCACCTTCAGCAGTCTTTTCAATGTATTTGGACTTAGATAAGTGGACAGTTCTAAGCAAGTACAACTCTGAAAGTTCTTAGGTATAAGTTATAACTAGCCCTCAATTACTTCAGATATGGCTCATTCTATGCATAATATGAATAATTGCAAAGCTAATATTATTGTTTGTTTGTTTGGGACAAGGTCTCTTTGTAGTACTCTGGTTGGCCTGTAACTTGCTATAAAGTACAAAGTAGCCTGAAACTCACAAAGATATGGTTACTTCTGCCTCCCTAGTACTGGGATTAATGGCATGTGCCATCATGCCTGGTGAAAATAATATATATTTTTAATTCTTGTTTCCAAGATCAAAACAGTACAGGAGTAATTGTGAATTGTACATAGATAACAATTAGGAAGATGTTTGGCTGATACTTTTACAGAACTTGTTTCTTTGGATTTTCTTTTATGCCTATGTGTTTGCCTGCATGAGTTTATGTATAACACATATATGCAGAAGCTGGTAAAGGCCAGGAGAGGGAGTTATACCCCTTGGAATTGGAGTTAAAGGCCATGGTAAGTAGCCATGTGGGTGTTGAGAATTAAATCTGGGTCTTCTGCTTAAGTAGTTAAGTGTTTTTAACTGTTGAACTATTTCTCCAGCACCCAACATTACTGTTTTGGCCCTAGCCTTCCTTTGGACTCCAACATGTGTTTTCATTGTAATATTTTAATCAATGTGTAGTTTTCACCATGGGCCCCTTGCCCTTACAAGCTACAGTAAGGTAGTTGCTGAGTTAATTCAAGCACCTGGAAGGATATCATAGAGTTCCAGGAGTGTGTGCTGTAGGTTGAGCCCTCCATTTAGGTGGCAATCTCTAGAGGAGGAGGAGTGCTTAGAACTGGTTGTTAGGAATTTTTCTCAATCATCCAGAAGCAAGCAGTATTGAGAATCTTAGTTACTTTGGAGTCCATAACAAAATACCATAAACTGAGTAGCTTGTAAGCAGCAAATTTATTTCTCACAGTTCTGAAGTCTGGGAAGTCCAAACTTAAGGCAGTAGCAGATGTCTGGTGAAGGCCAGCTCTATAATTCATGGATGGAACCTTTTTGCTGTGTCTCACAGGGCAAAAAGCATGCTCTTCAGCTCATTATAGAGGTACAAATCCCATTCATGATGTGCTCTATTTTTATGACTCCACTACCACTGGAGGACTCTAACCATCCTATACAGTACTGGGTTTCAACCACATGAGTTTGGGGCAAATACAAGCATTCAGTCCATAGCACAGAGCTATTTATAACAAGCACTATGTCCTACAGAGAAAGACACAGTCTTAAACCATGTATATTCCACATAAATATTTTATTTATTTATTTATTTATTTATTTATTTATTTATTTATTTATTTATTATTTTACAACACCATTCAGTTCCACATAATAGCCACAGATTCCCATGCTCACATAAATATTAAAAATTAGAGAATTAGAGCTGGGGATGTCGCTCAGAGAGCTTGCCTAGCATGTGCAAGGTTCTGGATTCCATTACCAGCACCACATATCCCACCCCCAAATGAAAATTACTTCAGGGACTGGGAGTATAGTTTCATGGTAAAACATTTGCCTAGTGTTCATAGTCCTGAGTTTGCCCCCCAACTCTGAAAATACAAATTTAAAAATACATTTCCAGGGCCTGAAGAGATGGCTCAGTGGATAAGAACTCTCCCAGAGTACCCAGTTTCTATTCTCAGCATCCACAAGGCAGCTCATAATTATATGTAGCTCCAGTTCCAGGCAATCTCTCTTCTGGCCACCTTGGGCACCAGGCTCACAAGTGGTGCTCAGGCGTATATAGAGTCAAAACACTCATATACATGAAATAATAAAAATTAATCTAAAAAATTAAAAATACATTTTCAAGTGGTAACAAAGCTCATTGGTAGACTACTTTGACTAGCACACATAATACTTTGTGTTTACTCCTCAGCACTGAAAAAAAAAAGCTACATAAATAATGGCAAATTGGGCCTTTCTTTGACAGCTAATTCAGGGGAAAGAGCAGTTAAGCATATTCATCTTAAAATTTCTTTCTAGATTGTATGTACATGTATGATTCCCATTTAAGTGACCACATATAAATAACATACACCAAAGGAATCTTGTGCTGATGAGATGCAATGATAAATACAATAATAATTTCTTATGCCTTGCATTTAATTGCCTTCAAGATAGATAGGTCAATTCTTGATAGTGATTACATGTGGATACTCTATATGTAGATTAAATTGTTTTAAGTCTTTAATAATGGAAGGAGCCTTTAGCCATGTCATCCTCTTCATGGCTTGTATCACAAATAAATGACTATCTCTGCATCACTATTTTCACTATCGTATGTTTTCATAGTATCATTGCTCTCATTATCTTGATAAGAATTGTACTGGTACTTTGGTTCACTGTACTTGTGATCTGTTTCATAAAAAGACTTGGGAGATGGCTTCATTTTCCTTGAAACATGAGGATTTCCAACATGTTCCTTATTTGGCCCTGAAAGATCACTGAGATGTTCAGAAGTATTACAAATAAGGCATTTTTCTTAATAATATCAGCAAACTTTGTCTGATAGATGCCTCCTGGGTAACGCAGCCTTTCCTGTACTCACTGGCTTTTTCAGATCATGGTGTCCATGTGACTGGTTCAGTTTCTTTATACTGGAGGGTTTGGTGGACAGGATTTGATTATGTAAAACTGATGGACAAGATTGTTTGGCTAGCATATTTGAAGATTACAGAATAGCTAGCCATGGTGGTATGACTTGCTTATTTGAATTGGATGAACTGACTTGACTAGCTAATTTACAGGTGTTGGTGAGATTATATGATTTTTTAAAGGTTGTGTTTCTTATATGACTTTTTCAGGTAATGTGACTTATGTAATCTTTGGCAGCTTGATGACTTGGTTGGCCTTTTCAAATCTAATTGCTTACTTGATGTTTTTTACAGTGCATGGTATGGATGACTTATCTGTATTTGAGTATCTCGCTGGTCTTTGTGCATTGGATGGCATGTATGGCTTTTCTAGACTTGAAGGCTGAATTGATTTTATTGCACTGTTTGATACAGATAGTTTTTCTTGACATGAGGGCCTAGATGTCTGGTCTTAATTTAAAATCAGAGGTTGAGTTTGTAGAATGTCCTCAGGCTTCGTATCAGGTTTACAAGCTGATACTTTGGGCACCCAAGATGATATTGCCGCCATATTTTCTTTGTTGAGCCTGAAATGCAGAAAACTCAGGGTGTAATAATTTAAAACAAAAGTACTATTGCTATCATCAGAAAATATGCTAGCTTAGAGTATGGATATTTTTCCACAGTAAAAGGAAACACAGTAACTATTAAAGTGTGCTGACACCTGTAACTTGTGTTACACATATGAATTCAGGAATAATTTTCCTTAAAGAATATGTTTACTATTTCTAAGGCATTAGATGTCTTATAGTCCATGTATGGGATGACACAAAGTTGTCAATAATAATAACAAATGTAGTACACATGCATAATAGAATATTACTTAGCTATAAAAATGAAATATGCATGGGAAATGGATGGATTTGTACATGAGTAACCTAGTATAAAAAGGACAAATTCCACTAGTTTTCTCTCATATGATGATACTAGCTTTAGTACATTACATCTAGTGGAGTACCTGTACAGATCAAGGAACAAAAAAGGCAAATGTTTATTGCGCAGGGAGTTTGTGTACCTTAGGGAGGGAGGGTAGTACAATATAGATATAAAGAAAGAGGACTCTGGGCTGGAGAGATGGCTCAGAGGTTAAGAGCACCAACTGCTCTTCCAGAGGTCCTGAGTTCAATTCCCAGCAACCACATGATGGCTCACAACCATCTGTAATGAGATCTGGCGCCCTCTTCTGTATACATAATAAATAAATAAATCTTTAAAAAAAAAAAAAGAATGCCAAAGCAGAGCCCTGTTCACTCCAGTGAGCACGGGTGGACATGGTTCACCTGCTGAGGCAATATTCTAAAAAAAAAAAAAAGAAAAGAAAAGAAAAGAAAAAAAAAGAAAGAAAGAAAGAGGGACTCTGAGTGGAAATGTTTAGATAGGGAGCCAGAGAGGGGGGAATTGAGGAGATGAAGGTGTGAGATGGAGGAGGATTAACTGGAATAAAGGGAGTATAAAGAAACTGAAAAGCTAGATATACCCACCTATGCAATAACAGTTTGACTGTTGAGTAGCAAGGGCTAACTAACTGCTCTCTGAATGGATTCTAGATTCTTTGTATGAGGGTGGGAAGGGGACCAGTAAACTTGGCTAACAATTCAAGTAGAGGAGGTAGTACACCCACAGGAGGAATGTACTTCTGATGGTTAACTAAACTGATAGAGCAGCAAACTGCTTTCTAAATACCTATGTGTATACCCACAGATAAAAGTAACTTCAGCCTTAATCAAAGAAACCTCTCCTTGCAATGAACAGTGGAGAATGTAGAAAATAAGTCATAAATGTGGATCTAGCCTCAGACAAGTCACTTATACCACCACTTCTTAGAATCAGGGAACCTTGTGGAAAAAGTGGCCAGAAGTATTTAAGACTGGAAGATAAGGTGAAGGGCTAAGATGAAAGGCCATTCCCTACACTCGATGATGCAACTACCGTAATCATTAACTCACGTAACTCACGTAATAGTTACCTGCACTAAGACCATGCCAAACACCACCGTCTCATTGTCCATCCACACCCAGGTGATCCTGCAACAATCTATCTCCATCTATCTGGGCCCCCTTGAATGATCTTCAATGCATGAAATTCAGTAAGAGTGGGACCCTCAACCCTTATATACCCTTAATTTTATCCAAAGTGCACAGAGTGTTTTGATGTCTGTCTTCTAAATGAGTTTAGGGTCTCAACTCTTAAGGGGGAAAATGTTAGGTAATTAAACAGATATAGTTTTTGGAGGCTATTGAAAAGGGACCCTTCTCTTCCATCATCTTCCTCTTCCAAAGTTTACTATACTGAAAACTTCCCCATGTCCCCTCTGAGGAGATGCAGACCCTGTCCCACAAAAGACAAAAATGACAATTATTTCCTGTTTTTCCCCTATATAATCAAAATAAAAGTCAGGAAATGTTATCTATAGTCATGGCATTTTGATTAAACAGTGACAATTTTGGAAACTAACATAAATTTATAGAACGAAAGTAACTTGCTTCTCTAGATTCCTGCCTTTCTTTCTCTATCAACCTCCAGTAAGGGACCAGCCATGAAAGATATTTATTACTCACCTAACATCTTTAACTAGCTCACTGGTTACCCTGGGCAATGATCAGCTGGAAGCCATAAAAGGAATTTATTCATTGATTTTTTTTCTTTTTGGTTTTTGAGACAGGTTTCTCTGTGTGTAGCTCTGATTGTCCTGGATCTCACAGAGATCCATCTGCTTCTGCCTCCCGAGTGCTGGGATTAAAGGTATGTGCCATCATTGCCTGGCTGATTTTTTTTTTTTTTTGAGACAAGGTCTCATTTTTTAGCCTTGGCTGGCCTGGAACTCACTATGTAGATCAGGCTAATCCCTTCCCAATTTTCTGTCCCATAACTACCCCAGATTGTAATCAGACAGTGAGCTCTTACTCTTTTACTTAAAAATATTAATTTTATGTATATGGGTATTTTGCTTACATGTATGTCTTTGCACCATATATGTGCTTGGTGCCTGTCAGGGCTAGAAGATGACAATGGATCCCCTAGACCTGGTGTTGGAGGTGATTGTGAGCTGCTATGTAGGTGCTGAGAATCAAACCCAGGAAATCTGAGAATCAAACCCAGACATGCTAAGCCATCCCTCCTTACAGCAGAGATTTCTGAAGAACTTCCTTTCCCCCAAATAAAAGCCTGTACTATTGGGGGTGGAGACATGGCTTAGAGATTAAGAGTACTTGCAGTTCTTGCATAGAACCTGTGTTTAGTTAACAGTGCTGACACTGTGGCTCTCAACCAGCCTTAACTCCATTTCCAAGGGATTTGATGCCCTCTTTTGGACCTTGTAGGGTCCTGCATGCACATGATGCACAGACAAATACCCATACATATAGAAGTATATAGTTTTGAAAAGCTTGGACTATTTTTGAGTTGCTTGTCCCTTGTCTTTCTTTCTCATGGATCTTCACTTAAAACCCATATAAAAAGCTGTGTATATTAGCACATGCCCGTGTCCCATGTGTGAGGAGAGGTAGAGAGAGGAAGATTGCTGGGCCTTCCTGCCTGTGAAACTACATTTAGGTTTAGTGATACTCCAGGTATCAATGCTATAAGGCAGAAAATGACAGAGCAGGACACACCTGACATCCTCTTCTTGTTTCTGCATGTGTGCACACACCTGTGTACAAATACCTCATGCACACACCCACACACATACATACACACAAACTTTTCATTCTTTAATGTGTGAAACTTACCCTCCTGGTGATGGGACCTCCTTGATCATGTAATTACAATAGATGAAGCAAAAACAGGTAAAGGTGAATGCTATGATCATTACTCCAACTACGAAACTGAGTAAGCGTTCCCTAAAGTCATCAAATTTTGATTCTGTTGATCCATGAGTTTTATCACCTGCAAAAGATTGTACCATCAGAAAATGTTAGGTAATCCAATTTCCTCCTACTTTGAGAGTGGTTTGACACTGTACATTGAAATCAAATGTCTTTCTCAATGTTTTTTTGGAAAATGTATTTATTTTACATCTATGAGTGTTTGCCTATGTGTTTGAGTGTTTGCCTATGTGTTTGAGTGTTTGCTTGGATGCATTTATGTACACCATCTCCATGCATGCCTGGAACCTGGCAGAGGCTAGAAGAGAGTGTCAGATACTCTGAAACTGTTGTTACAAATGCCTGTGAACCACCATATAAGTGCCAGGAACTGAACTGAATCCTCTATAAGAGAAACAAGTGCTCTTAACTACTGAACCATCTCTCCATCCTTTGGTGATTTTTTTTCAAGTTTAGGAAAGTTTCCATAATAATGTGTGTGTGTGTGTGTGTGTGTGTGTGTGTGTCTGTGTCTGTGTCTGTGTGTCTGTGTGTGTGTACACAATTGTGTGTAAATGATTTTGTCTGTATATGGAGAAGTGTATGTTTCAATGTACATGTGGAGGTTAGAGGACAACCTTGGGTATCATTCCCTGTCTTCTACCTTGTTTGAGACAGGGTCCCTTCTGTTGTTTATTACTGCACTGTAAACCAGGCCAGCTGATTCATGAGCTTGCAATGATTCTCCTGTCTGCCTCCTATCTCACTGTAGGAACACTGGGATTATAGATAACTTGTCCTTTTGCCCAGCTTTATGTGGGTTCTGGAGCTCTGAATTTAAGTCATCACACTTGTCCAGTGATTGCCTTACCCACTGAGCCCTCTAATGTAATTTTCTTTCCTTGAGCATATCCTGGCTATGAATGTCAAATGTGAGTAGTATTTCTAGCTAATCTGTGCCATTATCTGCATTACCTCTGAATCATGAGTGGTTATTGCAGTAACTAAGATTTCGAGTGTATGCTGTTGCATGGGTGAGTACATTTGAGTGTTACTATGTGAATGTATGTGATAGGGTCATTTCAGGCCAGGTACTTGAAATGAGTCTGAACAACACAGTAGTAAGAACCTGACTCCAACAACCAAACCCGAATCAAAACAAACCCCTGATACTTAAGTCCTATGGTAGATATACTCACATAAGGTTGTCTAGTTTGGTTGGCAGACTGGGTGTTAAAGGGAAGTCAAAGGAAACTATAACTTTGTATTCTTTAGGTTTAGAATTTTCACATAGCTCTTAAAATATTGTTCTCAGAATTCTTAAAGACCTCGTAATAGTAACACCATTATAAAAAGCATATTTGTTAATCTAGCATTCCTAACAACACAATAAATTAATAATAGATAATACATTTTAAACATTAAGCTTAGGCACATACCTGTGATGGTTGTAGTAAGAGTAGACATTTCATTAATTTTATTTCTCTCTAGACAATTGATTGTCCAAATGGACGAGAACAGGACATAAATAAGGATATTCACAGCCATAGTGTGGCCAAATGTTTCTTTGGCTAAGGTTACTGCTGTATCTGAATTGCTTCAGGCTGGTCTTGGGGTTTATGACATCACCGTCATTTTTACATCAGACCCTGACAACATAATCTCACTGTGGAAAAGCAGCAAATTTTGTGCACAGATCTTATCAAGTGACTTTTTAAAAGTTTATATTTGTATTTTATATCCATGAATGTTTTGTCTACATGTGTCTGTACACCATATTTGTGTAGTACACGCAAGGACAAGAAGACAGTGCTAGATCCCCTGGAACTGGAGTGACATCAGATCCCCCAGAACTTGAACAACAGTTGTTAGCTGCCATGTTGGTACTGAAAATTGAATCCAGATCCCCTACAAAAGTAGCCAGTGCTTTTAACCTTTGGAGTCATCGCTCCAGCCCCTCAAGTGACTTTTAATCAATTTTAAATATAGTCTTCTGTCTAATTGAAAACAAGACTAAAGGTTTTTTTTTTGAGACAGGGTTTCCCTGTGTAGCCCTGGCTGTCCTAGAACTCAGAGATCTGCCTGCCTCTGCCTCCTGAGTGATGGTATTAAACGCGTGTGTCCCCCAGTCCAGCAGATTAAAGGATTGTTATTCACAGCTAATGCTCTGGTTTGAATGAGAATGGCTACCATAGGCTTATATGTTTGAATACTTGGGTCCCAGCTGATGGAACTGTTTGGGAAGGATTGGGAGCTAGGCCTTGTTGGAAGAGTTGGGTAGCTGGGTGGGCTTTGCAATTTCACTCATTCCCAATGAGTTAGCTTGCTCTCTCTGTCTGCCTTGGCTTGTGGATCCATTGTGAGCTCTCAGCCACTGCCTGTTTGTTATGCCTGCCGGCCTGTGCCATGCCCCTTGCCATGATAGTCATGGACTCTAACTCTGTGGAACCATTATCGCCAAATTGAATGCTTTCTTTTCTTAGTTGCTTTGGTCATGGTGTTTTGTCATGGCAATAGAAAAGTAACTAAGACAGGTGTTGTGATGATTAGTGTTAATTGTCCACATGTTCTAGAATCATCTGGAGACGGGTATGTCCATGGGAGTAATTACCTTGGTTATGTTAGTTGATATGGGAAGATACATTAATTGTGGTCAAAAAACATTCCTTGGGCAAAGGATCCTGGACTATATAAATAGAGAAAGTGTACTGAGCACTAACATCCATACATTTATCACTATTCCCTGCCTGTAGATGTGGTGGGATCTCCTGCTTCAGATTCCTGGTGCTTTGACTTCCCTGCCATGATGGACTGTAACCTTGACCTGTGAGCCAAAATAAGCTCTTTCTCCCTTCTATTGATTTTGTTAGAATATTTTATCACAGTAACAGGAAAAAGAAACTAAGACAGTTGTGAAACAGAATTTTGTTTGTTTGTTTAAGACGGGGTCTGTAGCTAGAAGTTTCCTGTGTCCCACCTAGTCCTGCAGCTGCTTGGTCCCAAGTAAACCCACAGAGGCTTATATTAATTATAAACTGTATGGCCTATGGCTCAGGCTCATTATTTACTAGCTCATATAACTTAATTCAACCTTTCTATTAATCTATGTTTTGTCATGTGGCTTCATGGCATTACCTGTTCTCTCACATCTTGCTTCTCCTGGTGTGGCTTGCAGTATCTGCCTGACTCTACCCTTCTTCATCCCAATCTTCAGTTTGAATGTACTGCCTAACCTTATTCCGCCTTGCCATTGGCCAAACAGCTTTATTTATCAACCAATGAGAGCAACATATATTCATAGTGTACAGAAAGACATCCCACAGCAAGGGTCTCTCTACATATCCCTGGCTTTCCTGAACTCATTATGTTGACCAGGCTGGCTTTGAACTCATAGAGATCTGCCTGCCTCTACCTCTCTTCTGAGTGCTGGGATTAAAAGGCATCTGCCACCATGCCCACCTTGTGAAGCAGAAATTTAATCAGATGGTCCCATCAAGAGAAATGCCAGTTGGAAACTAAAGAATCAGGAAAAGTTATTGAACGTCTAAAATTACATATAGGACAGGACCACAGAGCTATTTGTCTGTAAACATAGTGTACTTTTCAAGACAAAACAATGATTCAGAAAGAGTTTTGGAGACCATCAGTGTTCTTTGTTTTCAAAAGGCAAACTCTATCCATTACTAGTCTCAGCTGTAATAGAATGTCTGACAGAAACAACTTAAAGGATCAGAGATTTATTTGGTTTATGATTCCATACTATCATAGTATGGAAGGCAAGACAACTATAGCAGTTGGTCCCATGGCAGTGGGATCCTGAAGGAGCTACTTGATATATAAGTCAACTAGGAGACAGAGAGAGCTTGATACATGAGCCAGCCAGGAAGCAGGAACAGCTATAACTTCAAAGCCTGCTCCCCAGTGATCCACTTTTGCCAGCTAGACTGAATTTCATATATGTGCTAAAACTTCTTCTTTTTGAGGGGAGGGATTTGGTTTTGGTTTCTCAAGACAGGGTTCCCCTGTGTAATAGTCCTGGCTGACTCTTTGTAGACCAGGCTAACCTCCAACTCACAGAGATCTGCCTGCTTCTGCCTCCAAGTGCTGGGATTAAAGGCTTTTTGTCACCACAACCCAGCAGCTACAGCTTGTCAAACACTACCAGAACCTGGGAACTGAAGTTCAAAATATGAGACTGTAGGGGGACATTTCACATACAAGTAATAACCAAGGTCATCACTTTGTTTTCAACAAGTCAGAAGATCCACAGCAAAAGATGTGAGGTGGGGCTTCCCAAATATATAGTGAGTTGACTCCTCCCTAGAAAGCCCCTGGGAATGGATTATTCACCTGACACAGTTATAGAGGAAGGACTGCCACTCTGGTGGGTACACAAGTGATGGCTATTCTTGGTTGTCAGTTTGACTACATCTGGAATTAACTAAAACCCAAGCAGCGAGGTACACCTGTGAGAATTTTTTTAAATGAATTAAATCATTTGAAGTGGGAAGAGCCACTTCTAATCTAGATCTTTTGGGGTCATAAGATCCACCTTTAATCTGGACCACACCTTCTGCTGGCAGCCTATATAAAGGACATGGAAGAAGGAAGCTTGTTTTCTTTGCCAGTTTGCTCTCGTTGACAAGTCCACTCGTTCATTGGCATTAAAGCCTACTTTTTCAGGATTCCAGCTTATACAGAAAACCAGCTGAGACACCCAGCCTTGTGGACTGAATGACTACTGGATTCTTGGACCTTTCATTGGTAGACAGCCATTGTTGGCCTAACTGGACCACAGCCTGTAATCCATTCTAAGAACTCATGATACCAGTTCTGTTCCTCTAGAAAAGCCTGACTAATATAACAAGGATGTGATAAATGCAATAGCTTTATCCTAAAAATTTCTTTGACATACTGAAGTGCACCTACCCAATGAGTCCACATTGATCCATAACTTTCTTTTCTTTTCTTTTTTCTTTTTATTAATTTTTGGCATAAAATGTAATGGATTTCAGCCAGGCGGTGGCGGCGACGGCGGCGGCGCGGCGGCGGCGGCGGCGGCGGCGGCGGCGGCGGCGGCGGCGCACTCCTTTAATCCCAGCACTTGGGAGGCAGATGCAGGCGGATCTCTGTGAGGTCAAGGCCAGCCTGGGCTACAGATTGAGTTCCAGGAAAGGTGCAAAGCTACACAGAGAAACCCTGTCTCAAAAAAACAAACAAACAAACAAACAAACAAACAAATAAATAAATAAATAAATAAATAAATAAAGGATTTCATTGTGTCATTTTCACATACACCTATCAATTGACTTGGTTCTTCTCTGCTCCCCTACTGTCTCTCCTATTGCTGTTCCCCTCAAGTAGTGTCCCTTCTGCTTTCATGTTATATGTGTGCCATTACTCTCTCTTAATCTGTCTTCTTGCCTCCATTTAGATCTCTTCCCCTCATCTGAAATCCTTTCTCTGTTTTCATATTCTACTGTGTTAGCTATGGTTTCTAGTGCTGTGATAAAACATGACCAAAAGCAACATGGGGAGAAAAGGATTTATTTGACCTTAGAGTTCCACATCACAGTCTATTATCCAAGAAAGGACAGGAACCAAAGGCAAGAACCTGAAAGCAGTATCAATGCTGCTTAGCGGCTTTCTGACCATGGCTTGCTCACATTGCCCCCCCCCTTTTTTTTTGGTACTTTCCAATTTGCAATATTTTCTGTTTATATGTGAGCTACAGTCATCAAAATCACAACGCAAACAACCTTGCTTCCCATATTTCCTCTTAATATTATATTGCAAATATTTCCCTTATTATGCCAAAGTCACTTTAATCAACACTTTTGAGTAGTTGCATAATATTCCAGTGGAAGCGCATTCACATGACATATTTGCAGTAAATAGTGTTCCTTACTGTTATTTTTTTTTAATCTCCAAAAGACTTATCCCTCATAAAAATTTAGACTCGGGTTAATTCTTAATTATCTACATACACAAGTGTTTATTGCAGCATTATTGAAAAGTAGCAGAAAAACATTAAAATAAATAGAGAACTGTCACCCTGCTTTCTTATAACTTCCAGGATCACTTGACCAGGGTGATACCACCCACAATAAGCAAGACACTCCCACATCAGACATTAATCAAGAAAATGCCCCACAGACTTGCCTACAGGCCAGTTTTATAGAGGCATATTCTCAAATAAGAGTCCATGTTCCCAGATATGTCTAGGTTTTTATAAAGCTGACAAAAATCAATCAGTATACTTACATACACACATATAACATACACACAATTTAAATCTATATTATGTATTTGAGTGAAAACTTGCTATATTTGTCTTTCTAATTATGTATTTCTTTGTGAGCATAAAAGTTCACATTAGCCTGTTACAAGGCAAAACATGACAATCTGAATAACTAGAATAATGGTTTGGGGCCATGGCCACTCATGTTTGGCTCAGAATAAAATATTTTATGTATAACAAGAAAATTTTTAATTTCATTATAATTCATTAGTAGTAAATTTTTAATTTACATCTTTTACATCTTTTCTACCACTGTATTTTGAAAGCATATAACTTTGGTTTTATATACTCAGAGTCATAAAGAAACTTTAGCTTTGGATGAATTAGACATTGAATTTCACTTATTTCTGATTTGAATGATGTTTAGAACAAACTTTAGAATTGATATTGGAACAAGTTGAGGCTTTGGGGATTAATTATGATGGAATAGATTTAAGTATTAAAAGGATATGACTTTTGGAGGCCAGAGGCAGCAGATTCCCCTGGAGCTGGAGTTACAGATGGTTATGAACTGCCCAATGTGCCGCTGGGAACTGAACTTGGTTCTTTGCAGGAGCAGTGTGCACTCTAACTGCTGAACAATCTCTCAAGCCTGTACATGACTATTAAAAAGGATTAAAGAGTCGGGCTTGATAGTACATTACCATAATCTCAGCATTTGGAATCCATGGCAGAAAGCTCATGCATTTGAGGTCAACCTGAACTACACAGTAAGGCCCTGTCACAAACAACCCCCAACATTCCCCAACAACAACAACAACAACACTATCCATTTCAGTCTGGGGGAGAGAGATAAGGGGAGGGGATTCTTAGTTAGGGTTTCTTTTGCTGTAATAAAATCATGACCGAAAGTAACTTGGGAAAGAAAGCGTTCATTCTAGCTTACAGTTCTACATCACAGTCCATCATGAAGGAAAGTTAGGGAAGAAACTCAAGGCAAGAACCTGAAGGCAGGCAATGAAGCAGCCATGGAGGTGGTGCTGCTTAGTTGCTTGCTCTCTATGGCTTGCTCAGCTTGCTCCCTTATAGAACCCAGGACCACCTGCTCGGGGTAGCACCACCCACAATGGGCTAGGCCCTCCCACATCAATCACTAATTAAGAAAATTCCCTACAGCCTGATCTTATGGAGGCATTTTCTCTGTTGAGGTTCCCTCCTCTCAGATGACTCTAACTTGTGTCAAATTAACAAAAAAACAAAAAAACTAGTCAGCACTGGGGGCAAGAGTAATCAGAATGCATTTTAAACATGTATGAAGTTGACAAAAAATAAATTTAATTAATAAAAATATTAAAAACAGGATAAAGATGACTAAATTTGGCTCTTCACTTATACCATTCTATGTATATAGTCATAAGACTCTATTTAGCCAAGGTCAAACAGTCTGCAGGATCTTTAATATAGATGTAGCTTTTCCAGAGAACTTGAGTTCACACAAACACCATTTATAGAGTATTTTTATACACCTGACACCAAGATTAATGCTATAAACACCCAAGTTACCAAAGTACAAGTCCTTGTACTCAAGGAACTTATTCCAAGTAGGGTGCACAAGTATCATGATGTAAAGTGGCTATATTCATGTTAAGTCCAGTCTGGAAAACTATCATTCTAATAGTGATGGGAAAGAACAGATTAGGAAGGAACTCACTCTGTTTGTGGGGAGATTGTTTAGAAAGAAAAGAGAACATGGTTACCAAAATTGAGGTGTTGAGAATGAAGAAAAATGGATGAATTTGAGAAACGTTGAAGAGGTTAAAGCCTCGTGTTTTCCCTCTGACTTACTGATGGATGATGTAAAGGAGTAGTTGGAAGAGCTCAGGATTTGGATGTAGGTAACTAGGTGATTATTTATCCCTCTCATGACATAGAGGATGCAGGAGAATGAGATTTGAGGAAAATGAGATTGGAAGAAGGGCTAAACTCAATCTGGAGTTTTGTTTGAGATTCACACGAGGTATCCAAATACAGGTGTCATGAGCCAATTGGGTCATCAGCACTTGGAAAAGCACTTCCTAATACTCTTTATGCCACTGGAAGACTGGGAAGCCTATGGCCTTTGCTTAGCAGAGTATTTTTAAATGGATCAAGTGAAATGAAACAGATTACAAAGAAAAGAAATTATACTGATACAAGTATCAAATAGAGATATTACGATGTAAGAATATATGTAATTATTAATTTATTAAATGATCTGATAGTAAATCTAATAATGCCTATCAGTTGAAATGATAAGTATCAATAATATTTTGATGTATTAGCAACAACCATGATACATGAAAATATTTGTGATTTCTATCAATGACAAAGTCATACATATTGGCTTGTTATCTATATTAATAATTGGAAGAAATATTGAATGTGCACTAGAGATTACTAAACATCAAAAGTTAACATTTTCAGCCTGGGGAGAGATGTCTCAATAAAGGGCTTGCAGCATAAGCATGAAGACCTCCCTTAGATCCCTAGCACCCCAGTAAGTAAAACCTGGGAATGGTGGATTTATAATCTCACGGTTGAAGAGATAGGGACAAGGAGATCTCAGAGGTTCACCGTCTAGCCAGCCTAGCCTAATTGGTGAGTTTCAGGCCAATGAGAGACCCTGTTTCAATAAACCAGGTGGATAGCACTTGAAGAAAAACAGCCAAGGTTTACCTCTGGTCTCCACGTACATACTTATAATGTGTTCCCACAAACATGTACCTGTACACATTCAAACACACTCGCAAAAATTATGGGGTTTGTTTGTTTTGGGTATTTCAAGATAGGGTTTCTACTTGTAGCCATGGCCATCCTGGAACTTGCTCTGTAGACCAGGCTGGCCTTGAACTCAGATCCACCTGCCTCTGCCTCTTGAGTGCTGGGATTAGAGGCATGCACCACCATCAATTAGCCAAAATTTATGTTTTTATCTACTTTTTGTTTGCTTATTTATTTTTCATTTTTTGAGACAGGGTTTCTCTATGTAGCCCTGGCTGTCCTGGAACTTGCTCTGTAGATCAGGCTGACCTCATACTCACAGGGATCTGCCTGCCTCTGCCTCTTGAGTGCTGGGATTAAAGGATTGTACCACTACCCCTGGGCATTTTTATCTACTTTTGTTTACAACCAAATTCTGTTCATGGTTGGTTCTATTTCAAAAATCCAATCTAGATGCTAATTCTAGTTAGAAGTGGATATGATTTCTGTGGGCCTCTCCAGCACTTTGCTTCTTCGTATTCTCATGTGGTCTTCATTTACCATGGTCTCCTATTCCTTGTTCTCCCTCTCTGTTCTTGATCCAGCTGGGATCTTCCGCTCCCCCAAGCTTTCTTTCCCTCAACCCTCTCCCTTCATTACCCCCACTCAAGTCTAGGCTGTTCAAGTAGATCTTATCCATTTCTCCATCATTGGGGGATCCCCGTGTCTTTCTTGGGGTCCTGTTTTCCAGGTAGCCCTCCCTGGTGTTGTGAGTAGCAGTCCAGTCATTCTTGTTCCACATCTAGTATCCTCCTATGAGTGAGTACATACCGTGTTTGAAGCAAAGTGCTGGAGAGGCCCACAGAAATCCACAAAGATGCCCCCACAATAGACTGCTGGCAATGGTCAAGAGACAGCCGAACTGACCTGCTCTGGTGATAGGATGGTCAAACACCCTAATTGTCATGCTAGAAACCCCATCCAATGACTGAGGGAACTGGATGCAGAGATCCACGGCCATGCCCTGGGTGGAGCTCTGAGAGTCCAATTGGCGAGGAAGAGGAGGGTTTATATGAGCAAGAATTGTTGAAACCAAGGTTGGATAAAGCACAGGGACAAATAGCCAAATGAATGGAAACACATGAACTATGAACCAAAGGCTGAGGGGCCCCCAACTGGATCAGGCACTCTGAATAGGTGAGACAGTTGATTGGCTTGATCTGTTTGGGAGGCATCCAGGCAGTGGGACCAGGTCCTGTGCTCAGTGCATGAGTTGGCTGTTTGAAACCTGGGGCTTATGCAGGGATGCTTGGCTCAATCTGGGAGGAGGGGACTGGACCTGCCTGGACTGAGTCTACCAGGTTGATCTCAATCCTCAGAGGAGTCTTTGCCCTGGAGGAGGTGGGAGTGGGGGGTGGTGGGCTAGGGGTAAGGGGAGGAGGGTGGGATGGGGGAGAACAAGGGAATCCGCGGCTGATACGTAGAATATAAATTATATTGTAAAATAAAAATAAAATAAAAAAGAAGTGGATATGAACAAACCAGGGAGAGAAGGTAAAGAAGAATGCCGAAGACCAAATTCTGAGGGATTCCTATGTTGAGAATTTGGGTAAAAGAGGCTGATCCAGCAAAGCAAATGAAAGATGCTCAGTGGAACAATGGAGGCAGATATCAGATGTCAGTGGGTTGCAGAGTAATCAAGAGCTGAAAAAGGGGTATTAGCTTGTTTGTTAGTTACTTTTCTATTGCTGTGATAAAATACCACAGCCAAAAGCAACTTATCGATGAGTTTATTTTCATTTCCAGTTCCAGAAGGAAGGCCATAATGCCAGGGGGAAGCATGGAAGTAGGCAGCTGGAGCAGGAATCTGAGAGACCACATCTTCAACTGCAAACGTGAAGAAGAGAGAACAAACAGCCTGGAGGTAGGGCATGGATATAAACTCTCAAAACCCACCTCTACCTCCAGAAAAACTTCACCTCATAAAGGTTCCATAATATCCTCCAAATAGCAACTCTACTGGGGACCAAATGCTCAAATACCTTCGCCTGGGGTGACATTTCTCATTTAAACCTCGACAGCTGATATATACAATTGTCTTCATGTTTGACTGTGAACAGTGGTAAGATCAAATTGCTAGTTTGGACAGGGGCTGTCTTGGTTGGTTTGAAATGCCATGCCAAAGGAAAAGCACAACAGGGGCTTCCTAACTGACAGATGTTTAGTGCTCAGCTATGAAGACTGGTTTTCTAGCTTGTTTCTCTATTGCTGTGATACAATACTGGTCAGAAGAAATTCAGGGGAGGAAAGGGTTTATTTGAGCTTACAAGTTACACTCCAACAAAGCCAAGGCAGGAACTCAAGGTGGGAAACTAGGGGCAGGAACTGAAGCAAAGACCATGGAGGAATACTGCTTACTTGCTTGCTCTCCATGGCTCAAGAGCTTGCTCTTTCATATGACCTAAGACAGGAAGTCCAAGAAAGGCCATTATCATGTAATCGGATAATGTACTCAGAAAATATAAACCTCCCACCCTCTAGCTATAATACTGCTAGGGATTTACCTGAAGGAACCCAAGGTCAACATGTTGCAGAGATATTTTCACAACAATGTTTATTGTAGCACTCTCTTCACAATAACTATGTAATGTAACCAAACTTGGGATCCAACAACAGAGAAATGGACAAAGAAAATGTCATATATGCACACAGTGGAATTATGCAATGGAAAAGTGCAAATCATTTTTAAAGGAGGTAGGGCAGAGACCTGAGGACAGTAAGGAAGTCTGGAAACAGATGCTGTAGGGAATGGATAAACTAAAGAAGCTATCCGATGTGAGAACAATTGGGAATTGTGCTTTTCTCTGGATAATGAGAAAAACTATTTTCTTTAATGATAAAGCTATTTCTATGGTAGGTGATAGATTCATTAGTTAAGAAATCAATCATCATAATTAATCCTACTTGGGAAATAGATGTTAATCAGAACTGCTATATATGAGAGCATTCAATTTACTGAGGAGTTTTCTCTGACAACCACATTCTATTGGTTGTCTATGACCAATATGACTAATGGACCAGCGTATACTGTTGGTATCTCAGGGCTCTGAGCCTAGGCTCCTAAAACAGAGGCACCAGGAGATACCTTACTTAAGTACATGACCTGGTCTCTCTTTGGCCTATTTTTGCCTGCCCTCGTTTCTGTATCACCATACAGACAAGAGAGGTCTATATGTAAGACATTTCTCCTGGAGAAGTATGCTGTGGATATTGTTCTATATAAATAAAACACTGATGGCCAATGACCAGGCAGGAGGTAGGTGGGACAAGGAGAGAGGAGAATTCTGGGAAGCGGAAGGCTGGGGGAGAGACACTGCAGCCACCGCCAGGAGAAGAGCATGTAGAGACGCCGGTAAGCCACCAGCCACGTGGCAAGCTATAGATTTATAGAAATGGGTTAATTTAAGATAAAAGAGCAGTTAGCAAGAAGCCTGCCACGGCCATACAGTTTATAAGTGATATAAGCGTCTGAGTGATTATTTTATAAGTGGATTGTGGGACTGCGGGGCTTGGGGAACCTGGAGAGAAGCCCTCCAGCAACAAATGGCGCCCAACGGCTCGAGTTTCCACCTTAAACCTGAGAATATTTAATAACCAATTCTAAACAGAGCCAAAACCAGGTTCCTGCTTCTTGTCTCATACGGGCAGCTAGATACGGCAAAACGCAAGTTTGGACACTGGCGGGTTCCTGGCGGGTGCATTTGACCGGCAGTATGGCGGAAATGAGGCATCTGCCAGCGTCAAATTAAGCTGTGTGGTAGATTTAGTCTTTACTAGTATTTTTTTTTTTAAAAAAAAAAAAGAGGTTTCTGGGCTACACGCTGCTTTGATAAAAGCTTAGACCCACTATTTCTGAGACTTGATGACTCCCAGAGCTGGCGGAAAACGTACCACTGCCATGTTGGGAAGCTGAAGTGGGCGGAGCCAGCAGCCACAGCGCCGTTTCAGGCTTACAATGGTACAGTTTAAACCAATAGGCTCAAGGCTCAAGGTAATATAAAACATAAGCCACATAAAGATGGCTACCACACAGAGAATCTGGATTATGTTCTCTTTGATATTCATAACTAAAGAAAAAACATTTGATTACAAAAGCTGTTGAGTTATGCCAAAATGTATATTTTAAAGGTACCTTGACTTCAAAATTTGGATATAAGGATATGTTACTTTGGAAAAGAGGTTCTGCTTTTGTTTCCACAGAAAGCCAGAGGCTGTGGACTTGTTCCAGATTAAGATACATCAGGTTTCACCAGCCAAGACCCCCTGAAAGGTCTCCGATGACACCATGGCCCAGATGATCCAACATCCAGACCGGTTTCAAGGCAACTGGTTCACACAATACAGCCTCACGGACTACCCCATAGGTCTAAAATTTTCTTTGTATCCCCATAAGATACAGCGCCCCCTCCAGCAGGAAGTAGTAAGAGATGCTACGCCCAAATTCCCAAATATACCAAGCTGGCTTTAGAGGTGGAATTGGCTCACTCCCCCTCTAAACCAGACATATTGCTTTAAAAAAAAATGGTTAAAAGATTCTTGTGTCCCAAATCAGAAGAGCCCTCTGGTATGGGACAGAGAAAAACCAATATTTTTATTTAAAACAGGTTGATTATAAATGTGATCTCTTTCTAAAAAAGAAAAGGGGATATAATACAGATATAATAGGAGGATATGGAGATGATAAGATAAAAGGGTAGATTAATGAACCTACTTTTAAAGAACAACTTGTTTAAAATGTTTTACATTGGTATAGATTTTAGTTTATGTTTAAAATGTTTTACATTGGTAAAAATTTTAGTTTATTAATACAAACTTGAAGTTAATTTTGTTATACTGTATATATATATTTCTATTCTTGTTTGAGGTATTATGTTTAACTCATTTAAAATTGTAATGGATGATTAAAAATAGATTAATAATCAGTCATCTATGATAATCATATTTGTAGCCATGTTAGTTAAGTCTTCTAGGTATACATAGATATATTTCAGATAGATAGGTAATCTTCAAACACTTCATAGACCTAGAGAATATGGCATTTAAATAACTTAGAATTCTGTTGACGTGAGACACAATTGCTCCTGGCTGCACCAATTGATCCCGAGAGAATGTTGGGCTTCTAAGACATTTCCATTTGGAAGTTTGTCTTTTTGGCACAAAATGGCCTACTGGGCAAAGAACTGCCCTTGCCTTGACGGCTGACAGTACAAATGCAATGCTGTCCTTTCTGGACAAGCGGGACACAAGGAAAGCGACCACTGTACTCTGCCAAGACAGGGTAAGATGGTCTCTCAGAATTCCTGCTTCTGAAAATGGTCTGTCAGATACTCTAGGCCTGTAGCCAATTTGAATGCACCAACAATGCTGAGAAACATCAGGTGACTGTCCAGGCTGCCAGCTGTCTTGGTCTACTCTTGCAAGATTCCCGAAGTTGCTTGTATCCGTCTACCATTTCTCAGGTACCATTATGTTCCTTCTCAGGTCTTTGATGTGGTTGAAAACTAGATAGTTGTAATTTCCTCAGTTATGATAAAAGATAAGTTAGATATAAAACCTTAAACTCACAAATATAAGATAGATAGGACATCTTCTTTAATATTGTAACTATAATTCTTGCTCGGTAATTGTTTTGTTATATGTAATTTTACCATGTTAAAGTTAAAACCTTCCTTTTTAAAAAAAAGAAAAAAAGGGGAAGTGCTGTGGATATTGTTCTATATAAATAAAACACTGATGGCCAATGACCAGGCAGGAGGTAGGTGGGACAAGGAGAGAGGAGAATTCTGGGAAGCGGAAGGCTGGGGGAGAGACACTGCAGCCACCACCAGGAGAAGAGCATGTAGAGACGCCGGTAAGCCACCAGCCACGTGGCAAGCTATAGATTTATAGAAATGGGTTAATTTAAGATAAAAGAGCAGTTAGCAAGAAGCCTGCCACGGCCATACAGTTTATAAGTGATATAAGCGTCTGAGTGATTATTTTATAAGTGGATTGTGGGACTGCGGGGCTTGGGGAACCTGGAGAGAAGCCCTCCAGCAACAGAAGTATATATGCATTATAGACTGCATTCCCACAAATGGATTTTCTCTTGTAGTTTTGTGTTATATCACCAAGAATTGGCAGTATTCAATTCAAAAGTGGGGTTTCTTCTGTGTTATCCAGGTTTCAATGGTAGAGAGAATTGTGTGTGTGTGTGTGTGTGTGTGGAAACATTAAAGAAAAGTACTTGTGTACTAGTAGAACTGAGAATAACAGATTTGATTTCATTAAGGAGGTCTAGGGCCAGTTGTGTTGTAGAAACAGTACTGGAGCTGAGCTCTGGAAAACAAATAGACTGAAAAAGTGAAAGAGAAGTATGTCTTAGTGAAGGAGGCAAGCACACATGCAAAAGCACTGTGGTGGAGGAGGCAGTGGCAAATTGGAAGAACCAAATAAAGAGTACATGTGGTTAAAAGAGAGAATGTGAGCTTCTCCCTCGTACTTCATAGACCTCGCTCTTCCCTTCTCCATACTGCCAAATAGACCTCATCCTACCTCACCTCATAGCTAGCTGGAGTCCTCTGAGACTTCTTTTCCCTACCCATCAGGTAGCCTATGCTCCTTTACCTTCCATGCCACAGGCCATCTGGTGCTTTTTTGTTTTTCTTGTCTTCTGTGATCTCACTTCCCTGAAATGCTAGGTGGGAATTCCTCTCATCCTGTAGGCCTCCCAGCTTCTCTGGGATTTTGCTTCTGTGTGCTGCCAGGCTGCTAGGCTCCTCTGGGATCTTTCATCTCCATACCTTAGACTAGGTCCACTCCTTCCTACCCTATAAACTTCTTACTCCTCTGGGTTCTTGCTTCCTAGTGTTCCCAGGTAGGCCTTGACCTCCCAACACATTAGGCTTCCCTACTACACACCCATCTTCCCGAGATGTACCCCTAATAACCAATTGGGTAGAACTTAAGTACATTATTGCTTTTCTATTGCTGTGATAAAACACCATGGACCAAGGTACCATATAGAAGGAAAAGTTTAGGTGGAGCTTACACTTCCAGAGGGTAGGAGTCTATCACCATCATAGTAGGGAACATGGCAGAAGGCAGGTGGGGAACTTGAGCAGAATGTGAGAGCTCACATCCTGATCCATAAACAGAAAACAGAGAGTTCACTGGGGATGGCAGGAAGCATCTGAAGCCTTTAAAGACCACCTCTGTGACATACATCCTCCAACAGGCCATTCCTTCTAATTTTTTTCCCAAACAGTTCCACCAACTGATGACCAAGTATTTGAACATAAAAGAGCTGTTCTCTTCAGTCCACCACATCAAAGTAGGACAACCAAATGTGGAGAGCCACACTAGAAATCAGCTTAGGAGAGGAACGGCAAGGGATATGCTGATTTTGGATAGTGTCTCTTCCCATGAACCATAGCAGACTCCTAAAGACGACAAGGGATATAACCTGCAACTCCTCAACCATCTTACAACTTAATCTCTCATGAGCATTGTACATAACTACACTTAAGAAAAGTGATACCAGGAGGTGGTGGCACACGCCTTTAATCCCAGCACTCGGGAGGCAGAGGCAGGCGGATCTCTGTGAGTTCAAGGCCAACCTGGGCTACAGAGTAAGTTCCATGAAAGGAGCAAACCTCTCTTGAAATACCAAAAAAAAAAGAAAAAAAGTGATTTAAAGCCAGGTGTGGTGGGAATCATGCCTTTAATCACAATGAGAATTATCTAGAAGATCTTCTGAAGAAAGAATTCAAAAGAACAATTATACACCTATATTCAAGTAATTTCAAGGAGATATAAACAAAAACAAAGAGGTGAGTTGAATGGGGACATGAATGCAAAATATTAGATATAATTCAGCAAAGAGAATTGATGAAGAAAATCTAAATTAAAATGATGCTGGAAATGAAAAACTTAATGAACCAGATTAAAAAGGCAATGAAAACTATCTCAACAGAATGGATCATGTAGAAAACAGAGTGTGAGGGATAGAACGCAAGGTAGATGAATTGAATTACTCAGTAAAAGTCATATCTGTGTTTTGTGCCTTTTTTGGGGCTCTTTCCCTTCTGTTTGTTTTGTCCTATTCCAATATGTTAGTTTTTGTTTAATCTTATTATATATTTTATTTTATTATTATCCCTTAGATGCCTGTTTGTGGTGATATGTTGTATACACCAATAAAACTTGTCTGAGGATCAGAGGACAGAGCCAGCCACTAGATTAGACATAGAGGTCGGGCAGTGGTAGCACACACCCTTAATTTTATCACTTGGGAGGCAGAAATCCATTTGTATCTCTGTGAGTTCAAGGCCACACTGGAAACAGAGCCAGGATATGACGACACACACCTTTAATCACAATACTGGGAAGCACACATGCCTTTAATCCCAGGAAGTGACATGGCTGGGTGGAGAATGGTATATAAGGTGTGAGGAAACAGTAACTAAGGCAGTTCAGCTGAGACACTTTCGGGTGAGGACTCAAAGGCTGAGAAGGAATTGGCTCTAGTAAGACATACAATATAAGAAGTACATGTGGATCATGTGAATCCAGAACTTAAATGCATTCTGGTCATACTCCCCTCCAGACATTCCCCCGCAGGTATTTTGATATAGAGGGAAGATATTATATTGGATTGGATATCTCTACCACGTAAACCAAATAAGAAGTTAAAGACTTATGTAGAAAAGATCTCTATTTGATTCAAAAAGGAAAATTAAGACTTCACCAGTTGACAGGAATGGACTCAGCAGAAACTGAGTACCTTTAACTAATGAGGAAATTTCCTCACTATGGAAAGATAATGAATACTGGCAAAGAGTCTGCAGTGATGTTTTAGGAGAGATTAGCAACCATTATCCCAAAAGCAAGAGAATAGAATTCATAAAGAAGATTGAATGGGTCCTTCCTCACATTGTGTAACAAAAGCCAATTTCTGGAGTCCCCACATTCAAAACTGATGCAAGTAAATCAGGGAAAGCAGAATACAAATCAGGAAAATTAAGTAAAGTGGTTCAAAGTCCATACAACACTGTACAAAAAGCAGAACTGTATGCCATTCTTATGGTACTGATGGACTTCACAGAACCCCTCAATATAGTCACTGACTCTTAATACGCAGAATTGTCTTACATATTAAAACTGCTGAATTTATTCCTGATAATACAAAATTAACTCCATTATTCATACAATTGCAGGAAATCATTAGAAATAGGGAACATTATATACATTTATATATACATAAAACACATCAAATCCCATATGGGTCTGCCAGGACCTCAAGCACAAGGTAATGATGAGATAGATCAGTTACTAATAGGAAATATGCTAAAAGCCTCAGAATTTAATAAGAAACACCATGTAAATAGCACGGGTTTGAAGAAGGATTTCTCCATCACTTGGCAACAAGTCAAGGAAATTGTAAGAAAATGTCCTACTTATTCCTTCTATAACCAAACTCCATTACCCATAGGAATCAATCCAAAAGATATAAAAAAAAATGAAATTTGCAGATGGATGTGTTTCATTTTGCAGAATTTGGGAGATTAAAGTATGTTGTAGCTGGAATTATCTCCAGTCCCATATGGGCCCACAGACACTCAGACCCAAATAAACACACAGACACTTGTATTATTTAAACTGTTTGGCCAAATGGCTCAGGCTTCTTGCTATCTAGTTCTTATATCTTGAATTAAACCATTTCTAGAAATCTATACCTTGCCACATGGCTCCTGGCTTACCAGTACTTTACATCATGTTTCTCATGGCGGCGGCTGGCAGCGTCTACTGACTCAGCCTTCCTGTTCCCAGAATTCTCCTCTCTGTTTGTCCTGCCTATACTTCCTGCCTGGCTACTGGCTAATCAGTACTTTATTTACTAATCAATCAGAGCAACACATTCACAGCATACAGATATCCACAACAGTATGTACACCATACCATTGACACCTACCCAGGATTTCAATGGGCAACTCCTATGAATTCTGAAAAGGCTGATTCTGAGATCACACACCTATTAGAAGTTATGGCCATCATGAAAATACCTGTACTAATTAAGACAGACAATGGCCTAGCATATGTGTCAAATAAAATGAGGCAGTTTTTTGCTTATTACAATATAAAACATGTTACAGGTATACCACGCATCCCACAGGCCAACCAGTCATAGAAAGATCCAATCGAATTTTAAAGGATATACTAAATAAACAGCAACAGGTAACAATGACTCCTATAAATACATTGCAAAATGCTTTATTAACCTTGAATTTTCTCAACGCTGATGAGAACGGAACAACACCTGTGGAGAGACATTGAATAACAGAAAAAACTTCTGAGCTAAACCAACTGGTTTATTTCAAAGATGTGTTGACCTGAGAATGGAAACCATGACACGTCCTACACTGAAAAAGGGGTCTTGCTTTTGTTTTCACAGGAGAAGAAAAGCTACAGATACCAACAAAATTAACAAAAATTCAATTCGAATAGGAGAAACCCCTTGATGAATAGAGGTAAAAGCTCATCCACTGATGTGACATCTCTACAAGTTGTAAGAAAAATTTAACAAACAAGGGTTGGGGCAAGGTTCTGTTTTTTGTCTTTTCAGAATAATAGGAATACTTATCTTCAAGAAATCATAAGGCCTTGGACACCCAGAAGTCTACAGCAGAAAGGAAGACCCTATTGCTACCAATATACTCTACAGGGTGATATCTCACTGCTTAACATCAACATCTCTTTAACTCTAGAATAGTTGTGGTCCTGATTCAATTATAAATAAAACTGGCTTTGGAGTTGGAATATGGTTCTCTCCTTCTCTAAACCCAAGTATGTTGTTAAAAGAAAAAATCTAAGAGATTCTGTTACATATCAGAAGTGCTAACTGGTATGAGACAGAAGAAAACCCATAATCTAAGGACCATTGTTATCATAATTCTATTTCTCTCCATGCTTATTCTTGATTTCTTGGAA
Organism: Peromyscus leucopus; assembly: GCF_004664715.2. NCBI lineage: Eukaryota > Metazoa > Chordata > Mammalia > Rodentia > Cricetidae > Peromyscus > Peromyscus leucopus. The sequence continues at coordinate 122,853,233 of NC_051083.1, forward strand.
TTCTTTTCTAAATGTCATGTCATCTTTAAATCCAAACTTTCCATTTTGATATTAATAATGTTCAAGTTTTCTACAGTGAAAACAAGTCTTCACAATAGCTGTCTCTGAAGTCTCCAGAAGGAAGATGGGACTCCACAACAATGAATCTACTCAGTCCAGAAAGATGCCATGGTACCTAAGAAAATTACTCAATGATCAGCTTCAGACTGAAAATGCTTCAGGACAGTTCTAAGATGAGATGGATGGTCAATCATACTACACTTCTAGCCAGAATCTCAGACAATCTTATCCATTTCTGAGACTTGATGCAGACTCTATGGCTAGCCCTAATGAGACCTAACAATCTAATATTTCTTACAGGATCCCACAGAGATACTGTTGCCCTCTAAACAGCAGGAAGTAATTATAAGAAAACGACATCCCTCTCCCAAATGTTTTATTTTCTCAGGATTATGGATGGATGGTTTTAGGTTTGGGGGTGGAACAATGAAATTTGGACTCAGTATTCTATTTTAGAAAAGGAAAAGGGGAATAGATAGATATAGGATATTAAGGTAGATTATAGTATATACTGGTAAACTAATTTAGTAAAATGTCAGCCTTAGATAAATTGCACTGTTATGAATTCTTATATATTGATACAAATGTAAACCATTGCATATTCTTATTTAAGATCATTTGTATATTGATACAAATACAGAACTATATTTGTTGTAATGTACATATATTTCTACTCTTATTTGAAATGTTTGTATATTGATACAAATGTAAAATTATATTTGTCATACTGTATGTATATTTTACCTCTGTTTAGGATATTTTGTATATTGATACATATCTAGGGTTATTGTCATATTGCGTATTGCACTGTACATTCCTACCTCTGCTTTAGCTGTTTTGTGCACTGCCACAATTTTGAGTTCATTGTCCTTCTACTGTACTTTCACTTATAGACTGTTTACCTTGTTTACGTAAAGCCTTATTTCTTAGGTTATTTAGGTAGATAAGACCTACAGATTTATAGTCACCTATGTTTGTCATTTCTATAGTTATGTTAGTTAGGTTCTCCAGATTTACAGAAACATATGTCAGATAGATAGGTAATCTTAAAACACTTCATAGACCTAGAGAATATGGCATTTCAATGTTTTGATAACTTAGAATTTTGTTAACATGAGACATGATTGCTCCCAGCAGCACCAATCTGATCCCAAGGGAATGTTGGGCTTCTAAGACATTTCCATTTGGAAGTTTGTCTTCTTCTTGGCACTTAATGGCCTTCTGGGCAAAGAACTGTCCATACCTTGACTGCTAACAATACAAATGCTGTCCTTTCTGGAGGAGTGGGACACTAGGAAAAGTGACTTCTGAACTCTGCCAAGACAGGGTAAGATGGTCTTTCAAAATTTTTGCTTCTGAAAATGGTCTGTCAGATACTCTAGCCAATCTGAATGCAACAACAACGCTGAGAAACTTTAGGTGACTGTTCAGGCTGCCAGCTGTCTCTGTCTACTCTGGCAAGATTCCTGAAAGTTGCTTGCATCCATCTCCTGTTTTCTCAGGTATTATTATGTTCCTTTTCAGGTCTTTGATGGAGTTGAAGACTAGATAGTTACAGTTACAATCTTCTCATATATTAGCTAGAACATATTAGTACTAGATTCAGAATCTTCAAGATAGCACAGCTATTGTAATCTTGGTAATTTACCTATGTTCTGGACATTTCTGGACATTTAGTATGTCTTTCATGTTTGATATTATTCTTGTTGGTTGTGGTTCCATTTTTGTCTGTGTTGGTACTGTTGGTTTTTATGGCACTCTTGCCCCAAAGGAAAAGTCATGACACATGACAGAATCCACTAACAAGAGTTTTATCAAGACAAAGAGAAAGGGATAGATGTGATTAGGCCTGTGGAAAGACACATGCAAGAGAGAGACCGTAGGAACATGGTGCTGCCTTATAAAGGCCAGGTCGCACCTGCACACACAGGCCCACACGCAGAGATCACATGTTCACATCCATGCAACTATGTGACCATGTAACCATGGGGCATGGGTCACTAGGTGGAGTGTCCCACAGGGCATGTGCGACCATGGGGCATGGTTGGAATTCCTATCATCCCAGACTCTTTGCTTTTATAAAAGATGACAGATGAGTGGGTATGGGGCATCGTTTCTCTCAAAAACTGCTTCCAGCTGACTCGGTGGGCATAGGTTGGCTCTTGCAGGGGAATAGGGAGGGGAGCTTCTGAAGTCCTAGGATGATGGGCTGTCTGTCATCCATTGCTCTAGAGTTGTCCATCCTTCGTGGCCAGGAACCTTTTGTCTGACAGGATACTGGTGACACAGAAAAACTTAAAGAGAAAAGAATCATTATTATTTTATTTTATTTGGAGTATTCCCAGACCAGGGCAGTTGGCACTTATCTGAGGTAGATCCAGCCTGTCCAGATGGATTTAACCTGGTTTCTGGAGCTTGAGAAAAATTTTGAACATGTTAAGAAGCAGCCGTGAGAAAATTGGTGACCATAATAATGCTTAGTACTTTGCTTAATTTTTACCTGAGACAAGCTTTATTAGAGGTAGTTTATTTAAGGCACCTGTTTCCTAGTTTAGCATTTAGGAGACACAGGTGGTCAATTGCTGAGAGCATTCAACAGTGATAGACTGTTACATTAGAGTCTGTTTTTGCAGAGCCCAGACACTTTTGGGTCTGGGAATGTAAATACTTTTTGATTATTACTGTTTTTTTTTTCTTACCGCCTGGATATTTTGATGATCCTTTTGCCTTCAGCTCTGTGAGGCCCTAATTAGGAAAGGAAGAGCTTATGGGGTGATACCTCATTTGTCTGGAATTGGTGACAAGGCAGTGGATCCTGATGTCCTCTGGAGCTTGAGAGCACAGGGCCCTGTCTGTGTTGCTGTATATGAAGAGAGATTTTTTCTGGGAAGGAGGTGAAATAAAAGGTTTTAGATGAGACAGGTGGACCCAGTGGGGAAATCCTCAAGTTTAGCAGCTGTAGGGGTCACAAGAATTACCTAGAAGGGTCCCTGCCACTTAGGGGAAAGGGTGAAGGGCACGTGTCTGGAGGGAAAAGAAGAACCTGATCCCCAATGTGGATTGGAGGTGGGCAAGGATTGTCACATGGCTGAGGTAAGGAATGGTCTGCGAAGTTCCACAGGATAGACCTTAGGTGACACAGCAGGTGAGTTAACAGACTATCTTGGAGGGTTGGATAGAAGACCTGGTGTTAGAACTGGCCTTCCATACATTAGTTCAAATGGAGAAATTGAAAGAGGCTTTTTAGGAAGAGCCCCGAGCCTGAGGAGATCTAGAGGCAATAATCTTACCCAGTCGAGGTGAAGTTCCTGTGTCATCTTAGTAAGAATAGTTTTTAAAGACCAGTTGGTGCACTCCACCTTTCCTGAGGATTGAGGACAGTATGGGATATGAAAATGCCAAGGAATGTTAAGAGCCTTAGCTAGTGTCTGAGAAATCTGAGAGGTGAAGTCCGGACCATTGTCAGACTGAAGGGAAGCAGGAATCCCAAACTGAGGAATAATTTCTTGGAGAAGGAGATCAGTGACTATCTGAGCCCGCTTATTAGAAACCGGGTATGTCTCCACCTAATTAGAGAATTAGTCCACCATCACAAGAAGATATTTAATTTTCCTGACGGTGGGCATATGGGTAAAATCAAGCTGCCAGTCAGTCCCTGGAAGGGAACCTCTAGCCTGGTGGGTGAGAAAAGGTTGACTTGGTATTGGGATATGCTTTTAGCAGATCTCACAAGAGGCAGTAATAGTTCTTAAGAGCTGTAAGTCCTCAAAGGTGGGCTGTAGGTGAGCTTTTACGAACTGAGATAGAGCAAGATTATTAGGGTGAAAGAGTTGGTGTAGATAGGAAAGAATTTGTCTGGTGTCAGGGTTTCCCTGTAAGGATGTGAGCTGCACTGTATAGATTCCCTGTGGTTGGGGTGAGACTTGGCTCTGGAGGCCCACTGTCCTGGCTGCCTGGTCAGCCTGGTTGTTTCCTTTAGAGATGATGGAGCTATCAGTCTGATGAGACCGGCAGTGGACAATTCCTATAGCCTTGGGGAGGTGGGAAGCCTTTAGCATGGCCTTTATTTGATTTGAGTTAGATATGGATCCCCCTTTTGCTGTGAGGAGGCCACGCTCCCTCCAAATAGCAGCATGTGACAGGAGGATATGAAAAGTATATTTAGAGTCTGCGTAAACATTTAGAGATTGTCCCTGTGCCAATTGGAAGGCACGGGTGAGAGCTATCAACTCAGCCTGTTGGTTAGTGGTGTGTGTGGGCAATGCCTGTGCTTCTATTACCTCAGTATATGACACTATGGCATGGCCTGCTTTACGGGTCCCTTCATGTAAAAAGGAGCTGCCATCTGTGTACCAGGTATAAGTAGCCTGAGGCAATGTGCCCTTCTGTATGTGTGAAGGGTAAGGTAACAGTTCCTCTAAGGTTTCAGTGAAGGAATGATAAGGAGAATATTTAGCATTAGGTTGAGGGAGGAGGCTTGAAATATTAAGAGGTGGACAGGTCTGGAAAGTAAGTGTGGCATCCTCTAGTAATGCCACCTGGAGGGAAAGAACCTGGGAAGGAGGTAAAGTTTGTAAGCCTTTATAAGTTAAGAGATGGGACAGGTCATGGTGAGAGAAGACAGTAATAGGTGACCCAAAGGTTAGCTTCTTTGATTCCTGAATAAGGAGCTCAGCAGCTGCCAAGGCATGGATGCAAGGTGCCCATCCCTGAGTGGTAAGGTCTAACTTCTTTGACAGATATACTACAGGTGCAAAGGAGGGTCCCAGCTGATGCCCTAGAGTCCCAAGGGTAAATCCCTTTCTCTCTGCTACATAGAGGGAGAAGGGACGGGTTAGGTCTGGGAGGTGAAGCACTGGGGCCTGGAGAAGAGCCTGTTGGAGATTCTGGAAAGGTTTAGTAACAGGATGGAGGAGGGGTTCATGTGGCGAGCCCTGATCTGCCTTGTATAAGGGACGAGCAAGGAGAGAAAAAGATGGAACCCAAGACCGTAGGAAGCCAGCTATTCCTAGAAAAGACAGAATCTCCTGTTTAGTAGAAGGGACTGCAAGAGATTAGATGTTTTCTATCTACAGTAATAGCCTTGTGGATTGGAATATCGGTTAGACACAAATAGGTGACCTGGGGAGTGGACAGCTTAACTTTAGAAGGGGATACCCTGTAACCTTGGCTGGACAAGAAATTTAGGAGAGCAGAGGTGTTAGTTTGGCTAACCTGTAAGGACGGGCTACAGAGTAAAATATCATCTACATACTGTATTAGTTTAGAACCAGGAGGAGACAGAACAGGTCAGAGGCCAGAGCCTGACCAAATAGGTGTGGACTGTCCCTGAATCCTTGTGGCAGGACAGTCGAGGTCAGCTGTGTGGAAAGGTGAGTGACAGGGTCATTCCAGATGAAAGCAAAGATATTTTGAGACTGAGGACTGAGAGGAATAGAAAAGAAGGCATCCTTGAGATCTAGAACTGAGAAGTGAGAGGTTCCTGATGGAACAATGGATAGGAGAGTTAGGTACTACCAGATGGAGAGGGACCACTGCAGAATTAATGAGCTGGAGGTTTTGAACCAGGTGGCAGGTTCCATTAGACTTTTTAACTGTAATTATGGGAGTGTTGAAACATGAAGAGGTTGGGTGGAGAAGCTTTTTCCTGAGAAGGTCAGAAATGATAGGCTTAAGTCCTCATAGGCTCTGGAGTGAGAGAGGGTACTGAGCTTGGGTAATGTATCTGGTAGTGTCTTGTAACTAGATAGTATTAGGCTGATGGTGCCTAGTGATAGAAGGATTCTGGGTTTCCCAGACTTCTGGTTCTACCTGAGAGGCTGGCAAGGAAAAGCAACTGTTCGAGTCAGTAGGGTTGGTGGCTAGGAGAAGAAGAAGAAGAGGAGCTGCTGGCGAGTCTGGGGTGAGGTGAATGTGGGCAGCAAAAGAAATGGACACTGCTACCTTAGCTAGAAAATCCCTTCCCATTAGAGGCACAGGGCAGGTTGGCACCACTAAGAATGTGTATGTAAGAGGGATGCCTCTAAAAATACAATTAAGTGGTGGAGTCTGGTGAGGTAGATAAGGCTGTCCCCCTACCCCAACAATAGGGAGACAAGAAGGAGAAGTAGGCCCCAAAACTTTCTCAGGACAGAATAAGTAGCTCCGGTGTCCAGAAGGAAGGAGATGGGGTGCCCAGTTATTATTATCATTACCCTAGGTTCCCTGTGTGAGATGGGAGTGGCCGGGGTGGGAATCGGGCAGCATCAGTTGTCGCTGTAGGCCAAGCCTGGAAAGTCAGCTGGAGGGTGGTCTTCATCTGGTATTCCTATGATGCTAGGTGCAATAGGACTGTCAGCTCACCAGTGACCCATTTAGCAACATTTTTGGCAAGGTCCTATTGGTACCCCCCATGGGGTGGTGGTGCAAGCCTGGGCCCAATGGCCGTCTTTCCTGCACTTAAAACAGGGTCCACGGGGCTTTCAGGGAGTCAGCTGGATAGCATGTGCCAGCATCTGGCATTTATTTTTTTGGGCTTTTTCATCTGTCCCATGGTATACCTCGAATGCTACTGCTAACACTTCTGCCTGTGGGATCAGAGGGCCATTCTCTAAGTGTTTAAGTTTTGTCCTTATGCCAGGGAAGCTCTGTGCGACAAAATGGATCATTAGGAGCTGCCTGTCCTCAGGGCTTTCAGGATCTAAGCTAGTGAACTGAAGGAGGGCCTTAGTGAGCCGTTCTAAGAAGTGAGACAGATTTTCATCCTTATCTTGAATTATTATTTTTAGTTTTCCATAGTTTACTGGTTTTAGGGCAGCCTTATGGAGGCCTGTCAGGAGACAGGTAATAAACCTATCTCTGGCTAGAGACCCAACCTGGGTGTTTTAATCCCAATGTGGGTCTTGATCAGGAACTGCCTCAGCCCCTGGAGGGTGTGAAGAGTTAGTTTGGTGAACCTCATCTGCATATGTCCTAGCCGGCTCCCAAACCTGCCTGCACTCCTCAGGAAGTAGATTATTAGTATCATATATATGTCATGAAAGGTGAGACTATAAGATTGAGTTATGTATTGAAACTGTTTAATAAAGGAGGCAGAATTAGAGGTATAAGAACCCAGTTTCTTTTCTATCTGAAAGAGTTCTGCGAGAGGAAATGGTACACGGACCTTAATCAGTATATCCACTCCGGCCACTTCTGGCAAAGGTAGAATGGTTGGTGGGTTTGAATGTCTGCGGTCAGACCCTTTAGCAGTCCAAGAGTGGGTAGCAGGAGAAGTAAAGTTTGGAGCCAGGGCCAGGCCTTTGGAAACAGACACTGCTGCTGAAGAAGAAGAGGAAGCCAGAGGAGGAGCTGAAGGAACAGATGACCTGGGGGCAGGTTTGGGAGCAGAAAGCTGGATAGGCAGATGTTCATTTGCAGGATCTAGGGCCAGAGATTCTGGAGCCAGAGAATCGTCTGGTTCAGGCATAGCTAAGAGCATATGAGCAAGAGAGAAGGAATCCAGAAGAGATGGTTTAGCACTGAGATAGAAGAAAGCTATGATATAGGACAACTCTTTCCATTTGCACTGTTCACTGGCAGAAGTTAGATAATTCCCGTAAAATATTGGGATCTAAGGAACCACTTTGTGGCCATTTTTTGTAATTGTCTAACGCATATTTGGGCCATCTCTTAGTACAGAGACGGACAATCTTAGGAAGCATTGGTGAAATTATTAAGGCAACTCCACATAGTTAAAAGGGAGGTTTATTTTGTGGGGTAACTCACAAGTGAAGGATAGGTAACAGGATCTGGGAAAGGTGTAGCACAGTCTGGCGGTGTTCTCTGGAGAACTCTGCTCAGTCTACCTCCAGTATCCAGGGTCCAGGAACCAAGAGAGCTGGCGCATCTGGATCTCGGGTCTTCAGGGTCCTCTCTCGGCCTGGCATTGTAGGCGTGACAGTTACTGAAGCCTCAATGGGGGTTGGAACTTCCAGATCAAAGCTGGAATGGCTACCCACTACATCTCCCCCTTTTGTCTAAATAAGAAGGTTCTAACCTAATACAAGACAATATACAAAGGAATGGTTATCAAATATTGTCCAGGAGTAATGAGGGATGATGGCCTAGATAAGATAGAACTACAACCAATGCAAACAATATCAAGCAAGAAACACATACTAAAATCCAGGGAAGTCTAGAACATAGGTAAATGGCATGTTACAAAGATCATTCCCAAAGGTGTCCTATCCTAAAGAACCTGAATCTGACATTTAATATGTTCTATCTAAGATATTATATATATACTAATTTTTAACCATAACTGCTAGTCTTCAATCCCATCAAAGACCTGAGAAGGAATATAATGGTACCTGAGAAATGGAAGATGGATGTAAGCAACTTTCGGGAATCTTGCAAGAGTAAACAGAGACAGCTGGCAGCCTGGACAGTCACCTAATGTTTCTCAGCATTGTTGGTGCATTTAAATTGACTATAGGCCTAGAGTATCTGACAGACCATTTTCAGAAGCAGGAATTCTGAAAGACCATCTTACCCTGTCTTGGCAGAGTCCAGAAGTCATTTTTCCTTGTGTCCCGCTTGTCCAGAAGTACAGCAATCGTATTGTCAGCAGTTGAGGAAAAGGCAGTTCTTTGCCCAATAGGCCATTTTGTGCCAAGAAGACAAACTTCCAAATGAAAATTTCTTAGAAGCCCAACGTTCTCTCGAGATCAAATTGATGCTGCCAGGAGCAATTGTGTCTCATGTCAATAGAATTCTAAGTTATTTAAATGCCATATTTTCTAGGTCTATGAAGAGTTTGAAGATTACCTGTCCATCCGACCTATGTATCTATAAATCTGGATAACCTAACTAACATAACTATAGAGATGACAAGCATAGGTGACTATAAATATATAAGTCTTATCCACCTAAATAACCTAAGGACCAAGGCTTCATGTAAACAAGGTAAACAGTCTATAAGCAAATGTACGGTAAAGGATGATGACTTCAAAATTGTGACAATACACAAGATATTTATAACATGGTTGGGAATGTATAGTGCGATACGCAATATGACAATAATCTTAAATATATATCAATATACATAATATTCTAAACAGAAGTAGAATATACATACAGTATCACAGATAAAAATTTACATTTGTATCAATATACAAATATTTCAAATAAGAGTATAAATATATGTACATTATTACAAATATAGTTCTGTATTTGTATCAATATACAAATTATCTTAAACAGGAATATAAAAATAGTTTACATTTGTATAAACATATAAGAATCCATAACAGTGCAAATTACAGTGCAAGTTATCTAAGGCTGCTAAATTTATTAGTATATACAATAACCTACCATAATATCTTATACCTATCCATTCCATTTCTTCTTTTCCCCTTTTTTGAGACACTTTTTTTCTTAAGGAGAATACTGAGTTTAATATTTTCTTCCACCCCCAACCCTATAACCATCATCCATAACCCTGAGAAATATGAAACCTTAGGGAGAAGGGGCATCATTTTCTTAGAATTGCTGCTTCCTGCTGTTTAGGTGGTGATGGTATCTCTGTTGGGTATTGTAAGAAAGCTCAGATAGTTAAATCTCAGTTAGACTAACTATAGATTCCACAGCAAGTCTCAGAGTAATGGGTAAGATTGTCTGAAATTCTGTGAAGAAGTGTAGTGTGATGATGATTACCATGGCATCATTCTGGATTGGGTAGAGTTGTTATTGGGGCCCCATCTTCCTTCTGGAGACTTCAGAGATTGCTATTAGAAATACTTATTTTTTATCAAAATGGAAAGTTTGGATTTAAAGATAACATGACATGTAAGAAAGGATTCCAAGAAATCAAGAGTAAGCATGGAGAGAATTAGAATCTTGAAGACAGTGGTCCCTTTTTATTGGCTTCCTTCTGTCCCACACCAGAGTGCTCTTCTGATATGAGAATGAATAATCTCGCAAACTTTTCTTTTAGCAGTATGCTTGGGTTTAGAGAAGGAGTGAGCCAATTCCATCTCCAAAGCCAGCTTGGTTTATAATTGAATTGGAACCACGACTTTTCTAGATTGATAGAGATATAGATGTTAGGCAGTGAGATTTTACCCTGTGTAGATTGGTACCAATAGATTGAAGCTTTAAGTAAGGCATTAAGATGAGAGGTTTTAAAGCATCAAGAAGGCATCCTAGGGGAGAGGTGGGTCTGATAGGATTGGAAGCTTTATTTCCCATGTAGCAGCAGAGAGGCAAAAAATAATAATAAAAAAAATGAAAAAACAAAATGTGATCCCAAACCAAGACCCCCAGATGAACCTAAGGCCAAGGATGGATCTGTACCAGGCAGATGACTTGTCAGCCGAAAGGCAGGGGCCTAAGGCTTGTGAAGGGAAGGAGACCCTGCGAATTCAGACAGCATTTTCTGCTTCGTAGAGCCAGAAAAATGTGTCGGCCTTACATAGCCTGAGGATGCACCTGAAGGTGGGGGGTCTGACCAAGAGGTATATCTCAAACTGCAGACATGAGAGACGGCTAGAAATTCAAGTCTGCGATAGGGGCCAACTGTAGCCAGTAAAGACCTTGGTCGGGAGTTCCCCCAGTTTCAAGAGGGATGCCAGATGCTCAATGGTCATTCCCACAGATCCAGGAAACTGTTTACACTGGCTGGAAAGTGGGGGGCTCACCAATTGAAGCAGCGGTGTTGTGTGCAGGATTTTTTGGCCAGGCAAATGAACAGTGGGCTGTCGTGGACGGAGCAGACTCCCCGGATTACAGGTTTCCGTGCACAAGGCACCCGGAAGCGCCCGTTGGACCATGGCACCAGATGTTGATTTTTACGGCACTCTTGCCCCAAAGGAAAAGTCATGACACACGACAGAATTCACTAGCAAGAGTTTTATCAAGACAAAGAGAAAGAGATAGATGTGATCAGGCCTGTGGAAAGACACATGCAAGAGAGAGAGACAGAGAGACAGACAGAGAGAGAGAGAGAGAGAAACCGGGGAAACATGGTGCCGCCTTATAAAGGCCCGGTCTCACCTGCGCACACAGGCCTACGTGCAGAGATCACATGGTCATGTAGTTGCATGCAGTCACGTCCACGCAACTACGTGACCGTGTAACCATAGGGCATGGGTCACTAGGCGGAGTCATCTAAGTGTTCTGCCAGGCATGTGCGACCATGGTTCCTGGTTGGAATTCCTATCAGGTACCATTTGTTTTCCTGGACAATACTTGATAATCATTCTTATTTTATACTTTGCATTAAGATTAGAACCTTCTTATTTAGACAAAAAGAGGAAATGTAGTGGTATTTGTTCTACTCATGACCTTGGGCTATATGGCCCAAAGGAGGCAGTGCTTCCCGCCATTGTACGTGACCTCTTATAAGGGGTTGGAGAAAGGTCACATGCCCTTTCCCTGCTCCTGATTGCAAGGTGGATTCGCTCCTGGTCAGATCAGAAGACAACTTCTGTAGTCTACTCTGTTCTGTAATCATGAATGTATTTCCTCAATTTATATCTTAATAAATTCTGTTACCCATTTAATAGACTCACATGGATTGATAATAATAACAGGATACAAGTCATTGAAATTATTCACTTAGGGACATTAGAACACTACAAAACTAAATATCCAGTGAAAAATAGAACCCACTTTTTTTCTGGAGCTGAGGACTGAACCCAGGGCCTTGTGCTTACTAGGCAAGCACTCTACCACTGAGCTAAATCCCAACCCCCATAGAACCCACTTTTATCTTGAAGCTTTAAATAATCCTGTTTCACAAATAACTTTTAAGTGAAAGTAGTATTTTTATTTTTGAATATTTTTTTTATTTTTTACAATTATTTTATTGTGTATGTGTGTTGGGGGAAGTATGCATGCCATAAAGTATGGAGGTCAGAGAACAACTTTTAGAAATTGGTTCTCACCTTCTATCATTTAGATCTAGGAATTAAATTCTCATGCTTGGCAGTTAGTGCCTTGTTGAACCAACTTGCTGGCTTTCTAACCTACTTTTTCAACTTTACTGGTGCCTGTAGAGTGAAGGAATGTACCTGTTATATGTTTATTAATTAATTAATTCATTCATTCATCTATTGAGACAGAGTCTCACTGTGTAGCACTGACTGATCTGGAACTCAACTATGTAGACCAGGCTGACCTTGAAATCATAGAGATCTGCTTGCTTTTGCTTTCTGAGTACTGAGTGTAAAGCTATGTACCATCATGTCCAGTTCTTTTTAAATATTAAAGACAGTCTTTCAGAAATAACTTCTAGACAGTGGTGGCACACACCTTTAATCCTAGCACTCAGAGAGGCAGAGGCAGGTGGATCTCTGTGAGTTCCAGGCCAGCCTGGTCTACAGAGTGAGTTCAAGCTACACAGAGAAACCATGTTTCAAAAAAACCAAAAAAACAAAACAAAACAAAACAAAATTGGAACCCAAACATTCCACATTCACAAGGGATACAGAAACCATTTACTTTTTTGCTTTAACATAGATTTTTATAATTTTATTTCATCTGCAGGTTCACATAACTAGTTTTTAAAAATCACTCATTTCATACTCAGAAATTCTGGGATAAAGTTAAAATTTTTGATTAAACTTACACATAAGGTTGTTTTTACATGCATAAAATGTACTTTTAATCTATGTTCTAGTGTGGTGGTACTGTGTTCTCCAAAATATTGTGTACCTTAATAAATTTATCTGGGGTCAGAGAACAGACAGCCACTAGATACAAAGGCTAGAAAATGGTGGCACTCACACCTTTAATCCTAGCATTCCAGAGATAGAAATCCCTCTGGATCTCTGTGAGTTCAAGGCCACATTGTAAATAGCCAAGCATGGTGACATGCCTTTAATCCCAGAAAGCCAGCCTTTAATCCCAGGGAGTGGTGGTAGAAAGCAAAAAGATATATAAGGCGTGAGGACCAGAAACTAGAGGCATTGGCTGGTTAAGATTTTGGCTGGTTAAGCTTCAGGCTTTGGAGCAGTAATTCAGCTGGGACCCATTCCGGATGAGGACTCAGAGGCCTCCAGTCTGAGGAGACAAGACCAGCTGAGGACCCGGCGAGGTGAGATAGCTGTGGCTTGTTCTGTCTCTCTGATCTACCAGCATGGACCCCAATAACTGGCCTCGGGTTTGATTTTATCAATAAGAACTTTTAGATTCCTGCAACATTCTAGGGTTCTTTTCTTTCCATTCTTTTTGAGAGATGATATGATTCTGTAGCACAAGCTGGCCTGGAACTCACTTTATAGTACATACTGGCCTCAAATTCATGGTGATCCTCCTGTCTCAACCTCTTGAATGATGGGATTACTTGCATGAGCCACCACATCTGCTAACAGATGTGTTTTATAACTCCAGATTTTGCTTTATATTGCCTGTTTTTGTTATTTTATTGTTACCAGGATTAGGGGTAGGCCCAGTGAGATGCTTAACTATTACATATAATTAAAGCAATGGCCTACAAACTGGTTTATCAAGATAAATGATGTTCTAATATAACACTATAAAATAAAAATTAGTGAAAAAATTCCAGGAAGAGGGGTTCGGGCTTTATCTCAGTGATAGAATGATTGCCTAGCAAGTGCAAGGCCCTGGGTTAGGTCCTCTGCTATGAGGTAAAAATTAAAAAAAAATTCAGGAAGATAAAAAAGTAAAAAGTGTGTGTGTGTTCATGAGGCCAGAAGAGAGCATAGAATCCAATGGGATTTGAGATACAGGCAATTGTGAGCCACCATGTTGATGTTGGGATCCAGACTGATTCTCTGGAAGAGCAGCAAGCACTCTTAACTGCTGAGCCATTTCTCCAGCACCATATCACACATTTTAAAGGTGGACCCAAACCTGTACTTACCCTAATCCCAGCCATACATCTTCAGTCTGCAGGGTATTTTTACTATAACAAGTAAAGGGACAGGATTCAGTAACTCAGCAGGTTGTTTCTAAATAGGCCCATGGCCCCCAGACACCTAGGAATCTTTCAAGGTCATCTGGCCCAGAGCACTGTTCTTGGGTCACTGTTGTATGAATCTTAGCAAAGAACACCAGCATAGATTTTTCTCCCTTGGCTCTCCAGAGTGGAGCATTTGCTGATGTCCTAATTTCCTCTATTATATCTGATGGTCTTGTTCTCAGTGTCTTGCCAGCACCTCTACCCTGAAAATGTGAAGTTTTGCCTTATCTCTTCTCTGCCATTGCAGCCTTATGGTTCTCTACTGCTCCTTTCTGGTACTCATTTGACTTTGCAATGTTATATAGAACCTTTTAAACTTTTCTTACTAGATTTTTCTTGTTGGTTTGTTTATTTGAGACAAAATTTTGCTATGTAATCCTGGTTTTCCTGGAACTTGCTATGGACTACCACTCCAGGCTGACTGTATTTGTTTGAAACGGGATCTTGTACTACATAATGGCATGGCATGTCAGAGGAGCATCAGATAGCAATTGAAGTTCAAGGTGTTAGCCTAACAGAAGGCAACTCCCTGCTGGGTGAATCTTGGATAGACAAGGCCTGAGACCTCAGACCCCAGAATGTCTTTTGCTACTGCTGTGCCTTTACATATTTGCTGCTGCTATCTTTCTCTGGTATCTGGCATGATGTGAATGGGTGAGGCTAGATCCCCACTGCCTGTAATGTAGTATGTTTAGCTCATGAAAACATTCCATTCTACTGGGCATTTTTACCTGTAGATTATTTTGAATATGATTTCTTCATAAGCTGTACTGTCTAATTGATAATAATAATGTTAGTTTAAATAGAGTTTTGATGATAAAAAATAAAGCAAGGAAGTATCACACAGCTAGAACACATGAGTTTTTATTAAAGAGTTAATGATTAAGAAAAGCAACTGAGTCCCAGTAACCCAGCTAGTTTAAATTCTTTTAATCTTAATGTTGGGAGATGTGTTCACAGGTTTTGGGGTGCATCATGGCAACAAAGCTTCGAAAAATAACCAAAGTTAGACTAAGATGTTTTATCAAATAGCTTTGAGGTGGAAAATCCAAGAAGACAATCTAAAATTTTAGAAAGGCACATAGTTGAATGAGGAACTTGTTAAGGTCAGGGAATAAGAACAAAGCAGCCCAATTATTAATAGCTGATGTGCCTTTCTTACTAGGACTGGTTGATGACCAAAGCTGATGATTAATTTCTTATACCCATTTCTGCCCTCAATTTCCTGATATATAATGAAAAACTATTGATGAGTGGTTATGCACTCTAAAGGTTTAAAGTAGAGCTGACTGATTCTTTTTCATATATAAAAGTTTAGGTTTTGTGATTACTAATAAGATTACCTTTTAAGATAAGTAATAAAGTAATTGGCCCTTTCTTTGTAACTGCAAAATGCAGCCTGTCAATAAAAGACCAGACTGAGAAGAATATCTTGCTTGCCGACATGGTTAATCTATAACAAGTTGCTTGGGTATAAATGTATGTTGATCCTTGGGATAATTTGATTTTCACCTGTAATACATAAAATGTTTAATTGTGTAAAGGATATGGAAAACATGCTGTTTTTACTTGTATTCATTCACTTGAGAAACAGAATGTAACCACATTGTAATTTTTATATTGCCTGAAAGATTTTGCTGTGGTTTATAAGCTGTAAGGGAACAAATATAGAGTTAAAATGGGTTAGAAGGAAAGCATCAAAAATGAAAGAGCTAGAAGGAAAACATCAAGAATGAGAGAATTAGAAGAGAAACATCAAGAATAAAGATAGAGTTAGAAGGAAAACATTAAGAATGAGAGAAATAGTAGGAGAACATCAAAAGAGTTAGAAGAAGGAAAACATCAAGAGAGCCAAAACAGCCATTTCTGTATAGTGATAAGAAAAGAGAATATAGAACACAGAATGAAAAACTTAGAATCACAAAGAAGGAAACCATGAAGAGAGAGTGTGAGTGTCTTTTCCCCTAACATCCTCAGATAGAAAAGTTTAGTACTCACTGACTCTGTAGATTTCCCTTTGTGCCCTGTGCTGCTAGAGGCTGGTCCTCCAAGGCAGCGATACCTATATAGCCCAGGATGGTCTCTAACTTGCAGTTCCTTTCCCATAGATTCCTTAGTATTGTGATTATAGGCATGAGCCACATAGTCATATCCAGTTTTCTGTGTCCACTGTGTTCTTCTGACCTTTTGAAAATTTCTTTAAATATGTTTTACTCTCAGTCTACCAGATGTCAGAAATCTTCATTATTATTTTTCATTGCATTTTTAAGTTCCTTAAGATATATATCAATCTATTCTTTTTCTGGAAAAATATAATAGCATAGTAATAATAAAATTTATAGACTAATTTCCACCACACTCTATTCTCACTCTAGAGATAATTCAAATGTTTGATGTACATCTCTTAGATCACTTTTTACAGATATTTATTTTAAATTATGTGTATGAGTATGTGGGAATATATACATGTAAGTACAGGTGCCCATGGAGGTCAGAGATATCAGATCCCTTGGAGCTGGAGTTACAAGTGGTTGTGAGCCAAACAAACTTAGGACCTTTGCAAGAGAAGCATGTGCTCTTAACAACTGTGCCATATCTCCAGCCCTCTCAAATCACTTTTGGCACTCTAACTTGCATATCTATGTACATGAGGAACGCACACACATGCTTCATATAAATGGGTTCTTTGTGTAGTATTATTTTCAGTATAGGCTTTTACTCAAAACTATTCATACTCTGATGTTCATAGTAGTATTTCTCATAATAGCCAAAAGGTACAAAAACTCAAATAAATGTTCATCAGTAGTTAGATGAATAAATGAAATAGGTTACATTCATTCAATAGAACATTATTCAACCTTAAAGAGGAATGAAATTTCAATATACTTCATAATGTTAATGAACCTTAAAGGCATTATGCTAACAGAAAAGTAATATGTTGTAATTCCACTTATATCATATACCTACAGTGGTAAAATTCACAGGGAGAGAAAGCAGAATACTAGTAGCTAGGGACTTGGTAGTGTGGAGAATAGAAAATTATTTTTGAGTGAGGACAGCATTTTACTTTGAGATCATGGAAATTTTCTGAAGATGGATATTGGTGATATTCTATGACAACATTTATAAGCTAGGTGACTTTTTGGGAAGTTAATGCTTCTGTATTTTATGTTGTCATCTTTAAAATTGGAAAAATAATAGAAGCTTCTAAATGAAAACATAAGACTAAGCTAAATAACTCATGTATGGCACTTAGCAAGGTGCCATCACATAAGAAATGATCAAGAAACATTAGCTTTGGGGTTGGGGATGTGGGTCAGATATAGAGCATTTGTCTAGTATGCACAAGACCACATACATCACAAAAATAACTATTTGTTGTTGGGTGTAGTGCTCATCTTAGAGAATCAGTGACATACTCCATATTTTCCAGAGTTATCATATTAGAAAGGACAATAGGATGATGGGATGATTAAGCAGGCCTTCAAGTATCTATTTCTGATCTTTATATAAGGAAATATAGCCACCAGATATCACCTATGACAATAAAAGCAGGAATCAGAGACTGAAAGAAATTTGAGGATGGGGACAGAAAAGATGACAAAAGAGCCCAAGAAATAGTCAATGGTGGCCAATCAATTCTAGTATTAACCTTTATGAAACAAAAAGTTGAGATTTAGGAACCTAGAGATGCATAGCTGTAGGGAGTGAGTGAAGCCCTGAGTGAATGTATGTTGTTAACAGGGGCATGGCCATGTCAAAGACCAATGTCTTAGCCCCATGGGAGTGACAAAGCCTTCCCTGGGTGAGGCTTGGAGGGATGTCAAAAGGTTTTGGGTCTGAATGTGAATGTTGACAGTGTGTGTGAAAAATGTCCCCTGTAGCTACCCCCCAGATGTTTATGGCCTGAGGACTGTTCCCCTATACTGACTGCTCCTACTAAGATTAGCTAAACCTGCCTCCCTGTTCAGCTGTATATAATAACTCTGCCTCCTTCTTTATATGTATTTAACAACCCTGCCTCATTGCTTAGCTGCATGTAATAACCCTGCCTCCCTTTTTAACTCTATGTAATAAAAACACTAAACTTCCAAGGTATTACAGCTTCTCCACCAAAGAGCCTAGTCCACCTGCTCCCTGCTTTCCTGTGTGCTGTGAGATGTTCTGTATGTTGTCAATGTGTTGCTCTGATTGGTTGATAAATAAAATGCTCATTCACCAATAGCCAGGCAGGAAGTATTGGTGGGATAAGCAAACAAGGAGAATTGTGGGGAGGCTGGAAGGCTGAGTCAGGAGACGCCAGCCCACCATGCAGGGAGCAGCATGTAATGGCACATAGGAAAAGCCACAGAACATGTGGCAACATATAGATTAATGGAAATGGGCTGAGTTTAAGTGTAAGAGCTAGTCAGTGGTAGGCCTGAGCTGATGACCAAGCAGTTTTAATTAATAATCCTCTGTGTGTTTACTTGGGTCCAAGCAGCTGCAGGACTGGCAGGTGAGAGAAATTTGTCCTGACCATGGGGCAGGTGGAACACAGGAAAACTTCAGCTACACCTGTGTCCATGTGCCTTCCCTTACCACCCCAGTTAAGTTGACCCCTGATGCCATGCAAAGCATGTCACATAACTTCGTATAACTTTCAGTGAAGTACAAATAGAATAGACACAAAATTATTAAGATTACGGATACTAAAACAACAAAGTCAATAACTTGATCACATACATATACACAGGTATTTATATGTGGAACCTTATGCCACCCCCTTCCATGGACATGAGTTTTTATCTGCTAAGAACAGGAAATCTATTATTTTGAAAAATGACTTCTTTTTAATCCCAATCAAGTAGTCCTGAAAAGAACTAACAATTACAATGTGGCTCAGGCTAGTTCACCAATAGTTATTTCCTGTCTCTGACCATAATGACTGACTCTCTCTCTTTCTCTCTCTCTCTCTCTCTCTCTCTCTCTCTCTCTCTCTCTCTCACACACACACACACACACACACACACACACACACACACACACATACATACACCCACACAATTTCAGAGGAGAGAACCTGTAGGAAATATCTATAGTGCTAGAAATTACATTTTATTATGTGCCTGCTAATGTATTCTAGTTGTTATTATGCAAGTTTAATCTGAATTTTTGGTTCAATTTCAATTTACTCAGTGACTGACATTAGTGAAATGGTAATAGGTTGATTTTTATAAGGTTTTGACCACCCATAAAAGGTGTTCTTGATAGGCCAGTATCCATTTCACAACTCTTTGCCTATTCTGCCATCATGTGGACAAGGAGCATAAACATCAAGGAAATAATTGCAGAAGGTTTCATTTAAAAGAAGCTTTAAGAGCCTCGAGCAGTGGCATATCCCTTTAATTCCAGCAGAGGCAGGAGGATCTCTGTGAATTTGAGGCCAACCTCCTCTACTTAGTGAGTTCCAGGACAGCCAGCCTACATAGAGAGATCCTGTGTTGGGGGGTGGGCTTTAAAAATAAGAGAGATTTATTTTTTCCTTGCAGGGGTAGAGGAGAAAGGGAAGGACGCAGAGAGAAAACCTGAGTCTGAAATAAAAAATGACAGACTAGTAGCTCAATTGGTAGAATGTTGGCTTAGTATGCACAAAACCCTGGGTTCAGTGAGCCAGCACCCTATAAAGTGGGCTTGGTGGTACAGACCTGCAATCCAATCCTAGTACTCAGGAGGTAGAGCAAGAAGGATAAAAAAGGGGTTGGGGATTTAGCTCAGTGGTAGAGCACTTGCCTAACAAGTGCAAGGCACTGGTTCAGTCCTCAGCTCCGAAGGAGGGGGGGTGAGGATAAAACATTCAAGGTAAAGGCCAGCCTAAACTGTAAAAGACCTTGTCTTAAAACAAGCAAACAACCAAAACCAACAAAGATTGCCAGACTTTTCATTCACTTTTCCTAACCAGTTCAGGCTGCAGGATTTACTACTCCAAATGCAATGCACGCAGAGAAACTGGTATTTACTTAGCACCAGTAGATGCTAGGCAGGATATTCTCCCAGTTCTTGCCCAAGTTTATACTGCATAAATGGCAGGGATAAGAGATGGTGAAAATAAACTACGAGTATAAACTAGAAATATAAAATAAAAATTCCATTAGTAAATTATGTATGAAAGAATGTAAGTGATGTAGTGTGTAATATATATAAAAGTTATAAAGTCAAATAATAAAATGAACATTTGTGAACCCTTTAACTGACTTAATACCAACATTCCATGGAGTTTGCTTTCCTTGACCTGAGGTAGCCCCTCTCCTGACTTGCTTTCCCATTTACTTGATTCCTCTTTCTCTCTTCCCTTCCCTTTCCTTCCCCCTCCTCCTCTCTTTCCTTTCCTTCCTCTCCCTCCTTCTCCCCCCTCAATCCTTTCTTTCACCAGGTTCTCATGTTGCTCAGGTTGGCCTTGAACTCTTTATCTTTCCTATTCCACCTCCTGGGGGCAGAGATTATGGGTGTGTGCGACCATACCTGACTCATTCCCTTGATTTCCTTAAGATTTTGTCTCTGAAGCAGGTGTCTCTAGTTTTTCCTGACTCTGAGAAATATAAAAATGGAGGGTTGGAAGTGTTTCAGGTAACAGATCACTAAGGTTTACCATGCATGAGGACCTGGGTCCCATCCCTAGCACAGAAAAAGTGAAAGGGGGAGATACTTTTATGTCTCTCCTATAAATTGTTTTATCCTTGTGTATAATGTAATTCTTCTCACTGACACACAGGATCCTATTACATGAATATACTTACCCTTTCTTCTGTTGCTGTTAATGTCCATGTGCATGACTTGTAGTGGATGTGTACAAGGGTTTCTCTGGGGAGTTTCTCCCTAGAAGAGAATATGTATATTACAAGGAGTATAAATTGTGCTGATATTTTATTTGTGCTGAAATGTGGTGATATTTTATTTGTATGTTAATAAATAAAGTTTGCCTGGAGATCAGAGGAAATAGCAAGCCATTAACACAAAAGTCAGGCAGTTGTAGCACACACCCTTAATCCAATCACTTGGCAGGCAGGGTCTCTGTGTGTTCAAGGTCACACTAGGGAACAGAGCCAAGTGTGGTGACATACACCTTTAATCCCAGTACCAACCATAGAGACATGGAGGTCTGTACAGACAGGCAGTGACAAGGAAGTGAGATAGCTGGGCTAAGAGCCAATGAGAGGGCAGAACAGCAAGGCAATAAAACCTTGGGTAGACAGGAAGTTGTGGCATTTTGGAAGCTACAGAGCTGGTGAGGTAAGGTGGTTGGTGCCTCTCACTATTTCCTTGATCTCTAAGGCGTTCACACCTATATTTGGCTCTGTGTTTTTTATTTAATAAGACCGCTTAGAAATTTGGCTACAACAAATGTCTCAGTATTATAAGAAAACTAGTATCCTTCCCCAAAGAGGTTGTATTAGCTTATATTCCTCCAGAGAATATGAGTTCCTACTAGCACCCACACTTGTGGTCTTTTAAAGTTGCTAAACCTTTACTTTTTAATCAAACCAGTGGCTGTAAAATGGTATTACAGCCACTGTGGTTTTTCAGGAGTTCGTCAAAACTATATTTTGAAATTTAGTGGCTTTAAGTCATATCCTTTAGTGGGGCTGAGGGAGAGAATTCCAGGTGGGATAAACCACTGGAGTTATCTGAGTCAGGTCAGAGGTTAGTGCATGTGTGAACCAGAAGCAAAACCAGCCTAGATGGGGCACCACGAGCCCCATTCTGCTTCAGTCAGCTCCTCTCTTCCCACATCACATCTTGTCTGACTTGACCTATGGCACTTGCCAGATTTCACCTGCTATTCCTGACCTCTTCTGACCAGCCACAATTATTGAAGATTGCTATGTGGTGAATTCTTGCTGTAGTTTTAACCACACTGGTTCAAACTGGATCATGGGCTTTTTATCTTTTTTCAGCTAGTTATAACTTTTGGATTAACTGTCAGAAGGTCATTTCATAGCATATTTCTCATCATTCTATCACTGGTCCACTGTTAATTCCTCTTTGACTACCAGACAACTTTGAAATTGACTTTTGGTTGACCTTCTTGCACTCCCTTCTCTCTCCCTACTCTCCATCCAGCACCAATGTTTTCCCTTCCACTTACTCTCATATCTCATATGTTCTATTACCCTCTGTCTTAGGGTTTCTATTGCTGTGATGAGACACCATAACCATGACAACTCTTATAAAGGAAAACATTTCATTGTGCTGGCTTGCTTACAGTTCAGAGGTTCAGTCCATTATCATCATGGCGAGACATGGTGCTGGAGAAGGAGATGCTACATGTTGATATATAGGCAACAGGAAGTAGACTGTGACACCAGGAGTAGCTTGAGCATAGAACTTAAAGTCCACCCCTACAGTGACACACTTCCTCCAACAAGGCCATGCTCACTCCAACAAGGCCACACCTTCTAATAGTGCCATTCCCTTTGGGGGTCATTTTCTTTCAAGCCACAACCCTCCTTGACTTCTTTGTTTGAAGCCTTTTCCCCCTTTCATGAGTCCTCTTCTAGTTTCTTGGCCTGTATACACACTCACCCCCACATAAATATACATTTATAAAAATTAGAAAAATGTGCCATGTGGGTGCTGGGAATTGAACTCATCATAAAAAGTAAAAGAGAACATGCAGTATCTATCTTTCTGAGTTTGTGCTTTAATATTCATGAAGTAAGTGAAGTTTGCTTTTAGCTATCTATGGTAGTTAGATTCTGAGGCTAGTGTTTGATAAACTATGCTGCTACCTGGTCTTCATGTTTTTCTGCAATCCTTGCTCTCATTAAAATGTAGATTGTCCTGTCTTGGTGTTAACCAAAGGAATGCTATAGAAAGGATTGTCTTAGTTAGGGTTTTTATTGCTGTGAAAAGACACCATGACCACAGCAACTCTTGTAAGGAAAATATTTAGTTGAAGAGGTTTGCTTACAGTTTCAGAGGTTCAGTCCATTATCCTCATGGTGGGGAGTGTGGTGGCATGCAGTCAGATGTGGTGTTGGAGTAATAGCTGAGAGTCCTACATCTTGCAGGCCACAGGAAGTCAACTGACTGTCACACTGAGGAAAGCTTGAGCAAAAGAGACCACAAAGCCTGCCCCTACAGTAACTAACTTCCTCTAACAAGGCCACACCTCCTAATAGTGCCACTCCCTTTGGGACCATTTTCTTCCAAACCACCACAGTGATGTTGTATCAGTTTCAGTCCTACTCTTTAAAAGAGCTGCCAGGGTCTGATTTCTATCTCTTCAAATAAGATTTAACCAATTACACACAATTTTGTTTTTGTGGTGTGTGTGGGGGTGCATCTTACTGAATATGTGTGGACTCTCGTTGTCATCATTCCCCAAATGTAATCTACAAATTATATGCATACAATTTACATTGCATTTGGTAGTGTAAGTCATCTAGTGATACTTACAATATGTAGGAGAATGTGCATAGGTTATATGTAACTACTTAAAGCCAGTCTGGTTAGCATGTGATTGCAATTGCTTTGAAGACCAGTGGAACTTTATAGTTCTTTAAAGTTCAGTTCAATAAACCTACAGAACCATGATAGATAATAGAATGTTGATAGCTATAGAGTAGTAAATTTTGGGGTTAGAGAGATGGCTCAGTGGTTAAGAGCACTGGCTGCTCTTCCAGAGGTCCTGAGTTCAATTCCCAGCACCTACATGGCAGCTCATAACTCTCTGTAACTCTAGTTCCATGGGATCTGACACCTTCACACCAATGCACATAAAATAAATTTAAATAAATTATAAAAATAGAGTAGTAAGTTTTAGGGTGGTTTGTTATGCAGTGATAGAGAACCAAAATATAAAAATAAAAAAAATGACAGCTAAACATAGTGGCAAACACTTCCAGTACTTGGGAGGTTAAAGCAGAAGGATCATGAATTCAGGGTTAACTGAGCTACATAGCAAGACATTACAACAAAGCAAAATAAATGAAATGAAATATATTCAAGGTATGGTAGCTCAGATTTTCAATCCCATCACTCAGAGGTTGGGCTACATGTTGAAATCCTATCTCTAAAACAGAGAGAGAGAGAGAGAGAGAGAGAGAGAGAGAGAGAGAGAGAGAGAGAGAGAGAGAGAGAGAACAAGAACAAGAACAAGAACAAGAACAAGAACAAGAACACGAACAAGAACAAGAACAAGAGAAAAAGAAAAAGAAAAGGAAGGAAGGAAGGGAGAGAGAGAGAGAGAGAGAGAGAGAGAAGAGAGAGAGAGAAAAAGGTAGATAAAAGGCAGTGCTGCCATAAGAAAAAAAAATCTGAAAGATACTGTGCTGGCTAGGTTTCTATCAACTTGACACAAGCTAGAGTCATCTGAGAGGAAGGAACCTCAATTGAGGAAATGCCTCCATAAGATGGGGCTGTAGACAAGCATGTAGGACACTTTCTTAATTAGTGATTGACGGGGGAGGCCCCAGCCTATTGTGGGTGGTAGTATCCCCAGGCTGGTGGTCCTGGGTCTATAAGGAAGCAGGCTGAGCAAGCCACGAGGAACAAGACAGTAAGCAGCACCCCTCTGTGGCCTCTGCATTAGCTCCTGCCTCCAGGTTCCTGTCCTCACTGCCTTTGGTAATGAACACGTAACTGTGAGTTAAATAAACCCTTTCCTCCCCAAGTTGCTTTTGGCCATGGTATTTCATTATAGCAATAGTAACCCTAACTAAGATAGGTATGGCATTAAGCAAAGCTGGAATGGCTTTGTAGAAACTGTTGGAAAATGCTAGAAGGTCCTGCCATGGTGGCACATGAGGCAAGGTGATCTCTCTGAGTTCAAGGACAGCCTTGTCTACATAGTGAGCTCCAGGACAGCCAGGCTTACATAGAGAGACCCTGTCTCAAAAAGTAAAACAACCAAAAAAAAAAAAAGGAGGAAGAGGAGGAAAAGGAGGAGGAGGAGGAGGAGAAATAGAAAGAAAGAAAGAGAGAGAGAGAGAGAGAGAGAGAGAGAGAGAGAGAGAGAGAAAGAAAGAAAGAAAGAAAGAAAGAAAGAAAGAAAGAAAGAAAGAAAGAAAGAAAGAAAGAAAAAAAGAAAGAAAGAAAGAAAGGAAGGAAGAAGATTAGAAGGGCATATTTACTTTGGGGGGCTCTTTTCTTCCTTCTATGCTTCTTCAACTTCCTGCTATGGAGTTGTCTTGAACTAGAATGAGAAGGAGGAAGGCTCAGCCTTCTCACCATCCTACTTAGGCCTCCAGATGACTCATCCCAGCTGCTATCTTTTAATCTAATGACAACTTCCTAAGCTATCCAAGGTAAGGTGAGCTTTCGCTCTTTCTGAGACAAGGTCAGTCAGAGAACACGTGAGATAATAAACTTGTTTAAGCTGTTAAAATTAGGCCAGTACTTGTTATCCAGAACAGATAAACAGAAGCACCTCTTCTTACTTCAGTCCTTCATTATTTATAAACTCCTGTACCTAAAATAGCCTCCTGCTGCCCTGTTCAGATTCAGCAACTTGGGGTACAGAGTTCCATCAAAATAGACTTCCACTTTGCTATGGCACAGATTAAAGTCTTGACATTGTAATCATATGGTTTTCAGGTCAAATTCCTGCTCTTTTGAATTTTATCAGTATAAACTTTTGGTAGGTAATTTAAGCATTTGAATCTGTCAAATTGGTCAAATAGTACTTAATTCCTTCCAAAGCTTGTTATGGGGATAAATATATTCAATACTTCAAAGGTACAGATCCTGTTGTAGAACACAGACCTCTGAGTAAAACAGCCACTATCTTCATAAGATCAGCTGTGCCTACTTACAAGAGCCTGTCATGATATGGTCAATGGACTGCTGATATTCCCTCATAAAAGGAGGGCATAGGGACTGTTATTGGACCCTCACCTGACTTTCCAGCCATTCCTCCCAGCCATTTGTGTGCAATTCTGCCCTAATTGTGGCCTAGGGGGTCCTAGAAGGTACTGGGGAAGGTGAACAGAAGACGGCTTCATCTATGCAGCTTTGGGGTCACCCACACTAATATAGACAACTGCTCATCCATGCTCTGTAAGAATGCTCAAAAAACTCTGGTTCCCAAGCTTGAACTTTGGAGGAATCATACTTTGGTTTGTTGTTGGGACCTTCTAAAACTAGTAAACATTATTTATGTCTTCTCAAGGAAAGCATTCTTGCAATAGGCACACAGTTGCTTCATCATCATCATCATCATCATCATCATCATCATTTTAATCAGATAACCAGGAATTAACCATACTAGCCCATTGAAATCCATGAGTTAGTCAAAATACTCTCTACCATTGAATGCCAGTTTTACACCTACAAAATTGCTGGCTGACCATTTTCCAATCTACAACAAGCAGGTTATGGTCTGAAGAATCACTCCCCACTTGGGTTACTGTTTTAAATTTATTTTCCTTCAATCCTTGGCTACTGTCTCTCAGATACTATATGCCATTTGGGAATTTGTTTCATGAGCAGTTCCAAGGCATTGCCTTGAAATTCTTTCACACAATATTGGCTGACTCATTGATCATTAGCTAATCCACACCCCACCTCCCCCCAGATAAGCATCAAAGAACTCTTCAATTGAAATTTTGTTCTGAAACAAAGCCAGATTCCAAAATAAACTCTAAAAGTCTATCCTAAGTCCAAGGAATTCATATATAGTATAAAGGTTCACAGTAGGAACTGACAGTGTGGTTCAATGGGGAAGTGAATGGTTAGCTTGAGTGAGGGGTCCATCCCCAACATACGTATGTGCAAACATACATATGCTTTCTTCTGGACTTTGGCATCTAAGTAAGGTGAAGTGAAATCATATACATTTATTATTTTGTGTTAAATAATGTAAAAAATAGCAGACAAAATATTGGAAATAGTAGTTTCAAGGTGACATCATTTACATATTTTATATGTAAAATAGCATAATAACAATTGGAGGTATACTCTAATAAGATGAAGATGTGTCCAATAAGCTCAACTAATTGCTAAAACACTGTAAGTTAGCAAAATGACATCATAAAATGGATACTCCAAAATGAGGCAGAAAATTGATGAAAACTGGAATTTCTTAGCTGAATTGCTGCACACAAAAACTGAGTGGCTGTTACTCAGAACTTCTCAAAGGAGAAGTAATTAATATTATTCTAGATTCATAGGGAAAAAGTTAATTCACTGCACAGGGTATGTGGTGGTTTGAATAAGAATGGCTCCCATAGGCTTCTATGTTTGGATGCTTAGTTATTAGTGAGTGGCACTGCTTGAGAAGGATTAGAAGGTGTAGCCTTGCAGGAGTAGGTGTGACCTTGTTGGAGGAAGTGTGTCACTGGGGGTAGGCTTTGAGGTTTCAAGAACCCTAGCCAGGCCCAGTGTCTTTTTCTCTTCCTGCTGCCTGTGGATCCAGAAATAAAACTCTCAGCTTCTTCTCCAGCACTGTGTTTGCGTGCATGTCACCATGCTTCCTGCCATGATGATAATGGACTAAAACTCTGATCTGTAAACCAGCGCCAGCTAAATGTTTTCCTTATTAAGAGTTGCCATGGTCATGGTGTCTCTTCATAACTATAGAACACTAAGACAGGGTAGATGCCTTTAGACATCAGGGCTTAATTCCTTTGGAGACTTCAAGTGGAAAAAGATGCTTATACACAGAAATATGATACTATCCAGCCACCTCACAGAAATGCTTTAGGGCTTATCAAGATAATGTCTGTTAAACTCTTAGAAGAAACACTCAACGCAGCATCCTAAGAAAATGCTAAGTTTCTGATTTATTATGATTAGATTTAAAGTTTATAAAATGTTTATTTTTTTCAAAATAAAAATTATATCACTATAAAAATCTGAAGTGCAAATGAAACTATTCAGAAATATGCCACATAGAGTCAAATTAACATTTAGGACGCATATTCACCCTTTGTCTTCTAATACACAGTTTTGAAAACAAGTAATATCTAGAAGTTTAAACCTCTGTTTTTTCCAAGGCAAGATCTTGCTATGTAGCCAAGACTGGTCTACTTTATACTATGTATCCTAAGCTGGCCTTAAACTGACAAAAGTTCTGCTTCAGCCTCCTGAGTCCTGGGATTACAGGCACATACCATCATTCCCAGCTAGTAGTTTAAAACTTAACAAACAGCTTCCTCTCTGACATTGGTGAGCACATAAGCTTTTGATGTTGAAAGGGATTTGAGGCACATACTGAGACCCAAAAACTAGAAGTGATTTGATGGATGCAGGGCAGAACCAAGTATTGTCAGTTAATATTGTATAGTTAGATATATTAGTTTTCCCTACACCTGTGCTATTTTCAGGTTGAATAAACTGTCCTTTCCTATAAACTATCTTTTCCTACTTAAGAAAAATTAGCTAGAATAATGAAGGCACAGGAACATGGCTAACACATTTTTAGTTAAATCATGATGCTATTAATTCACTCAATAAACAACTTCTGAGAACCTGGTTAGATATGTTATCAGGCTAAACTCCTCTTAATTTCTTTTATTTTTTAGAAAATTGGATTTGCAAATCAGACATAGTTACCATAGGCCCAATTGCTTTTTAATATATTTTTAATTTAATGTTCCACAAAGCCAGTTATTATGCATGCAAGTTAGTAAACAAAGACGATTGTTGGGCAACAGAAAATCTGCAAGGTAATTGCTGTCTGATGTCCTAAGCATATTCTAATGGAATTTGAGCTACCTTTGAAATTCTACACAGGCTTTTCTGGAAGAACTGTTTTGAAATAGTTTGAAGTGATCTGTAAATGGTTTTAGATAGCTTGTAGATTATGACCAACATCTCGAAGCACATCTCTAAATGCTGGCCATGTTCAACAGGTGCAAAAGATCAGGCTCAAAGATTGATGTAATAACAAAGAAAGTAGGGCAGAGTAGAATGGTGTGGTTTAAGGAGCACCTGGAAGGCTTTCTTGCCCCAAATCCCCTTTTCCTATCACACCACATGTGTGAAATTCTTTCGTTATAACTTGGAGCCATACAACTGAAAAACTGTCATAGCGGAGATTCATTTGGGTAACTAAGTAGAGAAGACTAGGAAGGAAGCAATTGCTGTGAAAAGCAAGTAGCTTTACGAGGTCAGTCTAGGTCCTTTCCATCTCTTTAGAGATAAATGTATGGAGTCTTGTCTAAAGCTCATTTCTTTTACATGCAGTTAACTTCTAAAACAAGTTACTGTTTTTCCAGTAGAAGTATGCTCTGTTTATCCTGTAGTTCTCATGAATTATGTAAAACTTTTGTGCTTTGCAGCTCAAAATTGATCAAATGTACTGTTCTGTAGGTTTAACTTTTTGTTTGCTTGAAGTAATGACTATTTAGCTCTTTCAAAGCAAATGAATTTTAATAAAACTATTTTGTTCATATCCCAGTGGTATATATTGAAAGTCTTAATTTGTGCTCCTTAATCCTTGAATTATCTGAACAAATTTTATTAGAGGGAAGAAATAGACCAACATCACTGTCTAGAGGATTATGATTTGACCTGTGGTCTGTTATAGAGTATTTTATTAAATGTCTTTTTCTATCAGTCTTCATCCAGCCTTAATAGTTTCTGAAAATGTTGAGGCATGGATTTAAATGACTTGAGAAATATATTGAGTGACAGTATAGATATGTAACAAATGAATGACAGTATGGACCTAAAGTAGATATGAAGATAGGCAGAATGAACCACTTTAAAGAAAAGAACAAATCATAGACTACTGCTGCCAGGCATACATAGAACACAGGCCTACAATCCCTTTGTCTTATTTCACCATACTAGTCATTATTGTATTCTGTATTATATTGTACAACTGGGTAAGACTGTTGATAACTTTTTCTGCCAGCAGCCTGTGTGCTGCCATCTAGTACTATGAAAGCTAGCCAGGAAAGAGGACATGTTCTGTGACCTGTGTGTGGTGTCTGGTATATATATATATATATATATATATATAATATAAAAAAAAAAAAAAAAAAAAAAAAAATATTATTATATATATATATTATATATATATATATATATATACATGAATATAAAATGTTTGTGGTTTGAGTTTACATTTACATTTACCCAATGGCTACTGATGTTGAACATTGTTTCATATGTTTTTTGGCCATTTATGTATCTTTGTCAAAGAATATCTATTTATATCCTTTGTCCATTTTTTTGGAATAGGATCTTTCTATGTAGCACTGGTTGTACTGGAGCTTCCTAGGTATACCAGGCTGGCCTTGAACTCACAGAGATCCTCCTGCCTCTGCCTCTTGAGTGCTGGGATTAAAGGTGTGTGCCACCACACCTGGCTCCTTTGTTCATTTAAGTTGGATTTCACTTTTGAAAAATTATAAAGATATTTTCTATTCTATATGTGAATTCATTATCAGATCTATAACTTGTTCTCTCATTCTGTGAGGAGTCTTTCTATTATCTTTTAAATTAAAAATATTTATTGTAACTGGACGTAGTGGCACATGCCTTTAATCCCAGTACTCAGGAGGCAGAGAAGGCAGATCTCTGAGTTCAAGGCCAGCCTGGTCAACAAAGACAGGACAGCCAAGGCTACACAGAGAAGCCCTGTCTCAATCCCTTCCCAAATATTTATTGTATGTATATGATGTTTTTATGTGTATGTGCATACATACATGCCACAGCACACATATAGGGGCAGTTCTCTCCTTCCATCTGTATATAGGTTCTAGAATTTGAACTCAGGCCATCAGGCTGAAGTGCATGGCAAGCACTTCACCTGCTGAACCATTTTACCAGCCTTCTTCCCACTACCTTGATAGTGGTCATTAGAATATAAAGGCTTTTCATTTTGATGCAGTCCAATTTACACATTTTATTATTTGTTGCTTGTGATTTTGGCAACATTTTCAAGAAGATGTTGCCATAAATACTGTCATAAAGATTTCTGCCTATGTTTTCTTATAAGTGTTATTTACTGTTAACTTTTACATTTAGGTTTCTGGTCCATTTTCACTTTTATTTTTTATTTCATTTTTGTATATGATAAAAGTTAAATATCAACATCTTTCTTCTTTGCAAACAGTGTCTTGTTATGATCCATAGTTTCCTGAGTACTGGGGTATAGGCATGTACCATCATGCCTAGTATCTAACTACATTCTTCTTTTTTTAAAAAAAATTGGTTGTTGTTATTTTGTTTGTTTATTTTGAGACAGGGTCTTACTATAGCTGTAGCTGGCCAAAAGCTTGCTATGTAAACTAGGCTGGCTTCAAACTCATAGAGATTTACCCATCTCTGCCTCCTAGTACTGGGAAGGTATATACCACCACACCCAGTCTTCTGACTACATCCTTACAAATACAGATGTTCAAGTTTTCCAGCACCATTTGTTGAAAATATTCCTCTTCCAATGTACCCCTATTCCCCATTAAATGGGGTCATACGATTTTTTCTGGGTAGACATAAAAAATGTATTCACTCCAAAGAAGGCATTGGCAAAAACAAAGAGGGATATCCATATAAGTTAAGATTGGTGAAACAATGAGTTTGTTGGAATTACTTACTGAAGCATGGGTGGTTATCTAAAAGCTATACCACTGGGAAGTCCTACTCTAGGACAGATGACTAATGAAAAGCTGTACCATTGAAAAGTCCTAACCCAGTCAATTGTTTACTGATTGTATTGGTTACATTGCTATGATAAAATACAATGACCAAAAACAATTTACAGAAGGAAGAGTTTATTTTGGCTTCTGATTCCAGAAGGAGAGCCTATAATGGCAGGGAGGCATGATTGTAGACAGCTAGTGCAGGAATCTAAGTGATAACAACTTTATCCTCATGCAGAAAGAAGAGAGTGTGAACTAGAAGAAGGGCAAGGCTATAAACTCTCAAAGCCCAATCCCAGATATACTTTCTTTAGCAAGACTCCACTCCTAAAGTTTCCATAGTCTCCCCAAACAGTGTCACAAACTGGGGACCACATATTCAAATACCTGAGCCCATGCGGGGCATTTCTCATTTAAACCACCACATTCCATGCCCTGGCTCCCATAGATTTATGGTCATATCATGAT
The DNA here is from genome assembly GCF_004664715.2 of Peromyscus leucopus. Classification (NCBI taxonomy): domain Eukaryota; kingdom Metazoa; phylum Chordata; class Mammalia; order Rodentia; family Cricetidae; genus Peromyscus; species Peromyscus leucopus. The sequence goes on from NC_051083.1 coordinate 122,885,279, forward strand.
GCAAAATGCATTTAGTCAAACTTCAAATGTCTCCATGGTCTATAACAGTCTCAATACTATCTAAAAGTCCAAAGTCACTTTTGCAACTCAAGACAATATCTTAATTATGATCCCCTATAAAATAAAATATCAAGTTACATACTTCCAACATACAGTGGCACAGGATATATACATTTCCATTGCAAAATAAAGGAATGGGGGCATAGTGAACATAGATAATCTTACTTTTTCCTTTCTAAGTTTGGAACTTTTATTTCTTTTTCTTGTCTGATTGTTTTGGCTTCTAATAAAATGTTGACTATAGAATCCCTCCTCTCTCTCATCAACTGGACCCCTGGAGCTCTGCCTGGGACCCGGCTGTGGATCTCTGCATTAGCTTCCATCAGTCACTGGATGAGGGTTCTATGATGTCAGCTAGGGTATTCAGCCATCCAATCACTAGAGTAGGTCAGCTCAGGTACCCTCTAGACCACTGCCAGTAGTCTATGGTGGAGTCATCTTTATGGATTCCTGGGGACCTCCCCAGCACCCAATCTCTCCCTATTGCCATGGTGTCTTCATTTATCATGGTATCTCTTTCCTTGTTCTCCCACTCTGCTCCTGATCCAGCTTGAACCTCTTGCTCCCCTAAGCTCTCATTCCCCCGTGCCTTTCCCTCCATTACACCTCCTCACCCCCAGCTTGCTCATGTAGCAAGAGATATCAAGACCATGATTGGAAGGAGTGCAGAGACAACTAGCCAAACTAGTGGAAAGACATGAACTGTGGACCAATGGCTGAGGAGCCCCCGTGGTACTGGACTAGGCCCTCTGGATAAGAGAGACAGTTGTTTGGCTTGAACTGTTTAGGGGACCCCCAGACAGTGGGACTGCGACTTGTCCCTAGTGCATGAGCTGGCTTTTTGGAGCCCAGTGCCTATGGTGGAACACTTTGCACAGCCTTGGTGCAGGGAGGAGGGGCTTGGACCTGCCTCAACTGAATGTACCAGGCTCTGCTGACTTCCCATGGGAGACCTTGCTTTGGAGTAGGTGGGAATGGGGGATGGGCTGGGGGGGAGGGCTGGAGGGTGGGAGGAGGTAGGACAGGGGGGAATCTGTGGTTGATATGTAAAATAAATGGAAAAATCTCTTAATTAAAAAAAGAAAAGGGGAAAATGTTAACTATAAATGGTAAAAGTGGGCATCTTTGCTTTGTTCCTCATCTTAAATAAAAATTGTCTTAGTTTTTCTGAGTCTGGGTTACCTCACTCAAGATGATATTTTCTAATTCCATCCATTTGCTTGCAAATTTCATGATGCCATTGATTTTTACAGCTGAGTAATACTCCATTGTATATATGCACTACATTTTCCTTATCCGTTCTTTGGTTGAGGGACATCTAGGTTGTTTCCAGGTTCTGGCTATTATGAATAATGCTGTTATGAACATAGTTGAGCAAGTGTCCTTGTGATATGACTGAGCATCCCTTGGGTCTTGAGGTAGATTGATTCCGAATTTTCTGAGAAACCACCATGTGGTGGTATTGTGTTCCCCAAAATATTGTGTACCTTAATAAACTTATCTGGGGTCAGAGAACAGAAAAGCCACTAGTTAGGCAGTGATAGCACACGCCTTTAATCCTAGCATTCCAGAGGCAGAAATCCATCTGGGATCTCTGTGAGTTCAAGGCCACATTGGAAACAGCCAGGCATGGTGACTCACGCCTTTAATCCCAGAAAGTGAGCCTTTAATCCTAGGGAGTGATGGTAGAAAGCAGAACAGTATATAAGGCATGAGGACCAGAAACTAGCAGCATTTTGGCTGGTTAAGCATGTGGCTGGTTAAGCATTCGGCTGGTTAAGCTTTCAGGCTTTGGAGCAGTAATTCAGCTGAGACCCATTCTGGATGAGGACTCAGAGGCTTCCAGTCTGAGGAAACAGGACCAGCTGAGGAACTGGTGAGGTGAGATAACTGTGGCTTGTTCTGTCTCTCTGACCTTCCAGTATTCACCCCAATAACTGGCCTCGGGTTTGATTTTATTAATAAGAACTTTTAAGATTCATGCTACGCCACCATACTGATTTCCAAAGTGGCTGTACAAGTTTGCACTCCCACCAATAGTGGAGGAGTGTTCCCCTTGTTCCACATCCTCTCCAACATAAGTTGTCATCAGTGTTTTTGATCTTAGCCATTCAAACATGGTATGTACTCACTTGTAAGTGAGTGGAAACTAGAGGTAAAGCAAAGGATAATCAGATTACAACCCACAGTTCCAGAGAAGCTAGGAAACAAGGAGAACACTAAGAGGGATGTGCAGATCACCTTGGGAAGGGGAAACAGAGGAGATCTCCATAAGTGAACTGGGGATGAGGGAGGGCAATAGAGGGGAGGGGATGGGGAATGGGATGGTCAAGCTGAGGGAGGGGCAGAGTGGGAGAGCAATGAAAGAGATATCTTGATAGAGGGAGACATTATTGGGTAAGGGAGAAACCTAGAGCTAGGGAAATTCTCTGGAACCCATAAGGACTACCACAGACTAGACTACTAGCAATAGTGGTGAGGGTGCCTGAACTGGCTTACCCTGGTAATCAGATTGGTGAATACCCGAACTGTCATCATAGAGCCTTCATCCAGTAACTGATGGAAGCAGATGCAGAGATCCACAGCCAAGCACCAGGCCAAGCTCCAGGAGTCCAGTTGAAGAGAGAGAGAAGAGGGATTATATGAGCAAGGGGCATCAAGATCATGATGGGGGAAATCTACAGAGACAACCGAACCAAGCTCAAAGGAACTCACGAATTTTAGACCGACAGCTGTGGAACCTGCATAGGACAACACTAGACCCTCTGCATATGGGAGACAGTTGTGTAGTTGGGTCTTTTTGAGGGGTCCTTGGCAGTGTGATCAGGATCTATCTTGAGCTGGCTTTCTGGATCCCATTACCTATGGTTGGACACCTTGCTCACCCTTGATGCAGCGGGGAGGGGCTTGGTCCTGCCTCAACAGAATGTACCAGGCTTAGCTGTACCCCCTTGGGAGAACTTACCCTGTTGGGGGAGGGGATGAGGGGTGAGTTGGGTGGGGAGCTGAGGAGAGGGGTTCTGTGGCTGGTATGTAAATTGAATTTAAAAAATTGTCTTACTTTTCTACTTCTTTGACAAAACATCATGACCAAGGCAACTTAAAATAGAAAGCATGTAATTGGGCTTACAATTTCAGAGAGTTGGAGTCCATGCTGGTAAAACAAAGGCATGGTGGTAACAAAAGCTGAGAACTCACACTTTGATATGCAAGCAGGAGGCAGAGAGAGTACAGTGGGGAATGGTGTGAGCCTTTTGAAACTGTAAAGCTTACCCCCAGTCACATACCTCTTCCAAGAATGCCACACCTTCTAATATTCCCAAACAACTGGGGGAAAAGTATTCAAACATATGAGCCTATGGGAGTCATTCTTATTCAAAGCACCACAAAAGTCTTCATACTTTCACCAATGTTGTGATTGGAATTTAACATGCTCTTGACAGGCTGAAGTTTTGTATGTTCAGTTCTCAGTACTGTTTTTGGGTTGGGGAAGACGTTAGGAGGTGGGGGCTGATTTGTGGAAGCAGGTGAAGCAGATCCTTGAAAGTTATACTTCCCTTGGTATTTCCTGTTTGCTGTATGATAGGATGTAAACAAATTGCATGATTCATCTGCCATAGATGGAGCTGTCCTGTTGTCACATCATCCCCAGCACCATGGACTTTCTGAAACCATGAGCCCACATAAGCCTTTCCTCTTTTCAATTGCTTCTGTCATGAGCATACATTTTGTTATAGTAATCAGAAAAGCAAGGAACACACAACCATAGAATATGATATTAAGTGGAACTTTCCACATGAGTACTTTGTCATATATGACCATATGTTGCGTCCCCTTCTATTTCTATTTTGTTTTATTATGAAAGGATGAATGATTTTCATATCTTTCCAGCATAAATTAGAAAGATTATCTATTTCTCCTTAATTGTTGTATTGCATTGATTGATTTTCATATGTTGAAATATTGATACATTCCAGGAGTAAAACTCAGTTAGTCATGATGTAAAATGCCCCCTCCCCACCTCCGAGACAGGGTTTCTCTGTGTAGCCCTGGCTGTCCTGGAACTTGTTCTGAAAACTTGCCGATCTTGGAACTCAAAGATTTGCCTGCCTCTGCTTTCTGAGTGCTAGGATTAAAGGCATGCACCAACACCGCCCAGCAGGTAAATATGTTTTTAATATGTTATTGAATTCAATTTGCTATTGTTTTATTGTCAAGTTATTTTCAGTGCTCAAGTTCTAACCCAGGATCTTGCTCCTTTTAGGCAAGTACTGAGCCACTGAATTTAACTCTAACGGTGTTTATATTTACATCTAACAAAATAAGCATAAACTGGCAGAATTTAAAGCTCCTTCTCCACATTACACCTCGGCCACTCATAGCCTCGTTCTGATATTCTAGTAGCCCTATCCACTTAGGTCAGTACTTGCATCCCCTTCTGACTCTTCCCATAGTCCTGCGGGTTCCAGAGTTCCAGCATTCAGCCCTGCTCCCAATTCCTATCTCACCAGGACAGCCCCGCCTTCTTCCTCCAACTGTATGACTCATCACCGGGTCAGGTTCCAAAGCTCCGCCCACATTACAAACGTCACAACTCAGTTGCACGCTAGAACTCCTGTGTCAGCACCCACCTGGTCTGGATCCGTAGCCTTGGCCCCAATTCTTCTTCACTGCTCCCGTCTACCCTGGTGTTCCAGTAGCCCGACCACCAAGGTGAGTACTCACAGCTCTGCCCTGCTGCCCAATAAACTCTGTATTGCGCCAGTTCACATCCCTAACGCCTACCAGGTACTCACAGCCCAACTAGGCACTTCCTCAGCCCCTTGCCATCAAGCTTAATCTCAAGACTTGCAGATCTGCCCATGACCTTTTCCAGACCCGCACCCTACAAGCCTCCAGCCTTTTAACAGCACTGTACTACAGTAGCAGCCACTCAAAACGTTAAGTTTCAAGGCTATGTCCACATTTTCTGTGTCGCCACACACAGCCCCACTCCATACTGCTACTTGCTTGCTTTCTCATAGATCTCCCTGTTCCCCTCTAAGCTCCCCATCCTCCCTTCATTTCCACATCAATACTCATTCAGGACCCCTTGTTCCTTTTCTCACTTGTTTCCCTTTCTGGTCACCTACTTACAGACCCTGTTTCTGCCCTGATCTGCCAGAGCTCTTGAAGGCCCAGTGAGTTCAATAGTGTCTCTTAGCATCAGTCTTGCCCAGTGAATAGTTACAAAAGTGAGTGGCTTTGTATCCATGGTTGTTTTTGTCTGTTGGCTTGATTGGCTGATTATTTTTAGGTTATACATCTTTAATGCAGGTGCGTGTATGTACATTCATGACTACATATGCAAAAGTCCCTTGAAAAAGTGGTGGTAGAGGTTGGGGGAAGGCATCAGTTTATGCTTACAAATGCCTTCAGCAGCATCGCCATGGGCTCATAAAGCAGGCCCAACAAACTCTGTTCTCTATGACATTCCCTAGCCTCTGACCTGGGTATGGATGCCACTCATCCTGGACCTGGAGGACTGGCCAGGACACAGGGAGGTAGAGGGCTGTGCTACCTGATGGCCACAGGCTCCAACCACTAAGTCATCCTGAGTCTTCTGGTCTTGGGACAATAGCAGGAGGGTGCATGGAAATTTTAGCAATGGATTCATTCTTGCCCATAGGCTGTAAACACATTGAGATCCCAGACTGTGAGGGCTGCAGGCTTCTGTGTGTGTGTGTGTGTGTGTGTGTGTGTGTGTGTTATATAAATGTTAAGCTATTATTATTTATATTAATACTGCCATTATAAAGGCAACTTATGGGCATGTAGTTAGAAGATTGTGCTTAAGATCTATGCATATATATGATTATATATGTATACAACTTGGCATAAGTAATATATAATTTATATTACATAATGTACATAATACACAGAAGTGAGCCAGCCATCTCTCTAGTCTTCATTAATTCCTAACTTTTAAACTACACAATATTGTTTACATATTGTCTTTTAAAAAACATTTTTGTGGTGTGCCTGTTCATGTGTGTGTGCATACACATGTTTGTGAGTGTGTATGTGGAGACCAGAGGTTGCTGTTAACTGCCTTCATCTATTATGCTCCACATTGCTTTTTGGAGACAGAGTCCTGTACTGAATGTGGAGCTCACGAATTTTTGCAGGTCAGTGAGTTCCAGGGATTCTCCTGGGTCCACCTCCCCAGTGCTAGAATTGCAGACATATGCCACTATGCTGGGCTTTCTACATGGCGTTAGGGAGCAGAACTAAAGTCTTCATGATTCTGTAGCAAGCATTTCACTAACTGATCCATCTCCCCAGCCCCTGTTTATCTTGTAAAATTTGTTTCTAGCATGCAAAATAATGTGATTCATTATTGCATTTTTGTATATTTCATTGATTCTTTATCTTTTTGTCTTTGTCCCTATCTTTATGTCTCTCTCTTTCTGTTGTAGAGGTAAAACCAGAACTTTATGCATGTTAGATAAGAGTTCTTCACTGAGGTGCATCCTCAGCTATCCCCTTTAACATATTATAAGAGAAAAACAGAAAGTTGAAGCAAATGACAAAAAATATTAACAGTTAACTGCATAGTGTGATTACAGGTAGTTATTTTTAGTCATTTTCTGTATATCTGAAATGTAATTAACTTGTATATTTAACACCTATAAAATGTGGTTTTGAACTAGAAAACATTATACAAATGTTAGGCTATTATTATTATTATTTATATTAATACTGCTGTTATAAAGGCAGCATGTGGGTATGTATTGAGGAGATAACACATAAGTTGGGAAATAGCCAAGATATAACATTCTAAGTTTCTAACACTCTAAATTTCGGTTAGATTTTTTATTTACACATGAATAAGGGAAGATATTGGTTAAAAATAGTCCCAGTCTGGGAAAAAAAACCACTTAATGCTAAATATAGCAATGGAGAAACCAAACATCAAAACAATTTCCCATCCTCAAAGACAAGCTGAGCTGTCTCTGCTGTGAACCCTTCTTTGATCTATCCCCTTCTATCCCATCTGCTTCCCTGTGCTCCTGTAGAATTTAATCATACATGGTGTTCTCATTTTTTTTTCTGATTTGTTCTTCCCACTGGACTGTGAGACAAGGAAGAGAACTCTATTTTACCTGCCACATCCCATGTTGAGGATAGCTTATGTTTAAACTTTGTTATTATTTTTTTCTTTACACAGTTCTGGGGGATCAAAGCCAGGGCTTTGTGCATGCTAGGTACACACTCTACCACTGAATGAATCACAACCCTCCTTTCTTTAATTACTTGTTATTTTATGTATATGGGTGTTCTGGCTACATGTATGTCTCAGCACCACTTGTGTGCCTGATGCCCACAAAAGCCAGAAGAGGGCAGTAGAACTGGAATTCTTGATGGCTGTAAGCCACCACGTGGGTGCTGGGAATTGAATCTAGGGCCTCTGAAAGAGCAGCCAGTGCTCTTAACTGCTGAGCAATATCTTTGCCCTACCAACCCTTTTTTTCTCACCTACTCTTTAAAACTTAGGTCCTAAGCCCCCTAATTTGAGTTGAGTCCCTTCTTCTGTATAGTATAACTAACCCTAACCCTGTGCCAGTTTCTGCCACAATGTGTGACATTGCATTACTATACTCCATGTTTAAATTTCTCTGTAGAGCCAGTAACCTGCTTGTGCTCAGCAACTTTGTCCTCCTGTTGTTAAGAAAAGTGACTGAAGCATAGAAGAATCTTAATAGTCACAGGTAAGGCAAGAAAATGTATCAATTCTGTGATTAAATGTCCTAATTATATGTGTGTAGCAGATGTCCAGACTGAGTTAGAAGTGAAATGCAGCTGGTGTGTACAGGTGAATTGTAATTGCCATTATTAATTTGATTCTTAGCATACAAGCAGCTAAAAGACACCAAGACCTAGCTGAGAGTATATACAGATGGGGCACATTGCAAAGGTCATAATTAACATGGGACAGTATCAATTTTATGATGGTACTTTATCTTCATTTTTCTCCAACCCATCTGATTACCTATTTAGCAGTAATGTATGTAACATATTAGCTGGCCAAATTAAACACTTATTCTTTTAGTTTTCAAGTAACAAACTAGTATTTATTAAACACTCACTAGTTTCAAAACAAGATAGATATTCATATTTAATCCTTCCCAAAATGTATTACAAATACTATTATTACTCCATATTATAGGTAAAGAAACTAAGACTCAGAAGACTGAATTACTGACTCAAACTCACTATTTAAACCCAGGTAAGTTGTTTAGAAACCAGCATTGTTAAGTGTCTGTTATATTTTGTTTATTTTTTAAGGTGTGATGGACAGAGGTTAAGATTCCTTCTAGTGATCACTGAATCCAGGTGACTACTCCCCTAGAGGGTGGGGTAGTTAGTGATATTTATAACTAATAGATTATAGTTAAGATGATGGGCCATAACTTCTTTGGTTAGGTTATAATATATGGCAACCTTTGTCTGTTTAGCCCAACATCTACCTTTTTGGCTTAGGATACCATGTTGAAGAAACTTGGGCAAGGATCTTACTGAGGCCTATAATCAAATGTATTGGAACCAAGGCCCTTGGTTTCACAGACTACAAGGAACTGAATCTTACCAACAATCATTTGAGCCTGTATATAAATCTTTCCCCAGCCAATCTTCAGAAATATAGAACTATGTAGCTAGAATTTTCCTGCCTTGCCCACAGTCAGGACAAATCTTTGTCACCCGCCAGTCCCACAGCTGCTCAGACCCAACCAAGTAAACACAGAGACTTATATTGCATACAAACTGTATGGCTGTGGCAGGCTTCTTGCTAACTGTTCTTATAGCTTAAATTAATCCATTTCCATAAATCTATACCTTGCCACGTGGCTCGTGGCTTACCGGCGTCTTCACATACTTCTTGTCATGGTGGCGTCTGGCAGTGACTCCTTCTGCCTTCCTGTTCTTTCTTTTCTCCTCTCTGTTAATCCCGCCTATACTTTCTGCCTATCCACTGGCCAATCAGTGTTTTATTTATTGACCAATCAGAGTAATTTGACATACAGACCATCCCACAGCAGAACTAAGCTCTGGTAAACACTTTGATTTTGTTGTCATGAGAGATTCTGAATAGGAGGACTCAAGTTCTGCAGCACCTATATTCCTGACCTACAGAAAAAGTAACATAAGAAATATGTGTTCTTTTAGACTATGAAATTGTGGTATTTTTTTCTGCAGCAATAGGTAACTACTATAGGTATTAAAGATGCTGCTGAAACTATGTTATACAAACTCTAGGCATGATGGGCTATACTTCTAATTTAAGTACTTGGGAGTCAGAGGGAAGAGGATAATGAGGTCAAGGCCAGCCTAGGGTATTTCAAAACCCCCTTTTAAAACAAAACAAAACAAAATATTCCATCACTTTCAGTAGTTCTTTGTTCAGGGTTGGAGTCCCATGAGATTTTTTCCTTCCATGTAACCATGTCTGTCGGTGTCCTATGACTAACATTATACAAACTAAGTAGACTGCATTTATATATTTATATAATAAATATGTATACACACAATAACAACAAGTAAAGACAAAGAAGTGAGAGAACTTGAATTTGAGAGAGACAAACATAGGTTTTACATGGAGAGACTGGAGGAAGGAAAGGGAAAGGGGAAATGATATAATTACACTTAATTTCCAAAAATATTTCAAAAGGTGTACAAAACAAGCTAAGCTATACAGTAAATAGTATAAACATAGATGTTTACTATATGTCACATATTAAGTGCTTCACATGTATTAACTCACAGTGCCCCTATGAGGTGTAAAGATTTTTCTCACCCCTATTTTCTTTTCTTGTATGGAGGTGTTCAAGCAACCTGGCCACACATGTATGTAATGGCAAAACTTGGGTTTTCATCCAGGTGTTCTGGCTGTGAGAACTCTATGTACTATCCACTCTCATATATTGACTCCAATGTCATAATTTCTGAAAAAAAAAGAACATGGCTGCTAAATTAATGCAAGATTTTAGCAGTAAACACTTATTTTGAAAGTATAATGTTTAAAACAGGGAGTAAGAAAAATCTGTTTTTGCCTATCATGGTTCTAGCAAGAAAGGTCTCTGAAAAAGTGACTATGAAGGATGATAATAAGGTATAGAAATAAATGAACATTTAAGTGGACTTTTGTAGTCTGTTTAATTTAGCCAAATGTTCTGAATTAGAATGACAAAGTATATTATAGTTTACACTTGAAACGTTTAAAAATATTTATTTTATTATTTTTAATTATATGTGTGTGTGAGAGAGTATAGGTACGGGGGGGGGCAGCAGAGAGCATGAGATCACCTAGACTTGAATTACAAGCAGTTTTGAGCTGCCTGATGTAGGTTCTGTGAACCTAGCTTGGGTCCTCTGCTCCTTTGCAAAAGCAGTATATGATCTTAACCACTGAGGTTGAAAGCAGAATCAAATAAAGAAACATAATTAGACATGGTAGCACATGAGGCCAGCATGGTCTACAACATAGAGAATTTCAGTCCTGCCAGGACTACATAGTGAGACCCTGTCTCATAAAAACAAAATCAAAAGAAAGAAAAAATCAATTTAGACCTGGAAAATTGTATATTATTTCCACATTAGTATGCTACACTGTAGCTAGAGTTTTCCTGCCTTGCCCACAGTCAGGACAAATCTTTGTCACCCGCCAGTCCCACAGCTACTCAGACCCAACTAAGTAAACACAGAGACTTATATTGCTTACAAACTGTATGGCCGTGGCAGGCTTCTTGCTAACTCTTCTTATTGATTAAATTAATCCATTTCCATAAATCTATACCTTGCCATGTGGCTGGTGGCTTACTGGCATCTTCACATGCTGCTGGTCATGGCAGCGGCTGCAGTGTCTCTCCGCATCAGCCTTCTGCTTCCCACAATTCTCCTCTCTCCTTGTCCCACCTACTTCCTGCCTGGCCACTGGCCAATCAGTGTTTTATTTATTGACCAATCAGAGCAAGTTGACATACAGACCATCCCACAGCACTACACATTTTTACTATAAGTTAAAACATACTTAGAACAAGAAATGATCAGTCAACAAAAAAACTATTTTCATTTTATTTGTTTGTTTGTTTATAGGCAGGGTTTTACTGTGCAACTCTGGCAGACATAGACTTGCTATGGAGATTAGACTGTTCCTGATCTCACAGAAATCTGCATATTTTTACCCTTCAAAAGCTGTGATGATAGGTGAGCACCAAAACCCTGGGCAAACATGTTTCTAATTTTAGAATTCTGTATGATTGGGAACTCCTGGGTATCAGATAACAATGGCAGTCATGCGATTCTACAAAAATTCCCAATATTCCCTCCAAAATTAATGCATACCAACAAGAAGAGAAAAATAAAACTACAGAAAGTCATACGCTTACAATAATTTGAAGAGAGAATAGCCCAACTTCAAAATAAATCAGAGTAAAAGGAGAAATAAATACCAAATTTTTGTGTGTTATTGCTCATGTTCTTCCATTCCTCTCACTTGCCTTTTTAGAAGGCTTTGTGGGTAGGGGAAAACAGAAGAGAAATAATAAATATCTAATGGGTCCATTACCAGAAAGTTAAAGCTCATCCTAGTTTAAAAAAATCTGGATGGGTCAGTGTGCACGTGCAGTATGTGTATGTATGTATGTGTAGACAGACGTTCTCTTCTGCCACTAGTCCCAAATAATGACTTGGAGATTACTTATTAATTATGAAAGCTCAGTCTTATAGCTTAAGCTTTTTCCTACCTAGTTCTTATAACTTAAATTAATCCATTTATATTAATCTCCATTCTATCACATGGTATTACCCCTCTTCCATCTTGTACCTCCTCTTTCTTCTCCATGTCTCCTGACATCTCCTGTGGGCCTAGATTATCCTACCTTCCTTTCTCTCCCTGGAAATTCCTCATATACCTCCTGCCTAGCTATTGGCTGTTCAACTTTTTATTACACCAATCTTAGCAAATACATCTTCACACACTGTACAAATATCCCACATTTGTGTGTATGTGTGTGTGTGTGTGTGTGTGTGTGTGTGTGTGTGTGTGTGTGTATGAAAGAGATTTAAAAGCACATGTAATTTAAAGGTGCAGTGTTTGAAATAGTTTATGAGAAAGAAAAAGTAAAATCAGTGGAGAGAGCTTTTGGCAAATGAATGTTGGTTATGGGGAGCCAAAATTTGTGTCCAAATAGAGAAAAGAGAATCATATGATTTGGGGATCTGGCTCAGTGGCAGAGCAGTTGCCTAGCATGTGTGAATCTGGATTAAACCCTCAGTACTTTGGGGAGAGAGGAAAGGAAAGAGGAATACAATACAAGAGAACACACAAACTTAAGAAGAGCAAAAATAAGTGCAAGGCAAACAGAAGAAAGGAAGTAATTAAGAGCAGAAAAATAATTTACAAAATGAAACAAAAATTAGTTATTTTGTTGAAAATATTAATAAAATTTATTAACTTCTGGCTAAAAAAGAAAGAAGACTAGGTATCTGGACTTGGTTGTATGTAGATGAATTTCTAAACGGTCTTATTAATAGAAAACATGGAGCCAGATATAGGAGTAGAAACCTGGGAGAGATCAGAGTAATGCCAACAGCCACATGTTAACCTCACCTCACCAACTCTGCAGCTTCCAAAAAGACGAGAGATACTTCCTGTCTACCCACCCCTATATGCCTTGCTGTTCTGCCATCTGATTTGCTCTCTCTGGCCAGCTATATCACTTCCTCTTCCTGCCCGGCTCTGTCATTTCCTGTCTGTCTGTACAGATCTCCAGACCTTTATGGTTAACTGGTGTTGGAATTTAAGGTGTGTGCCACCATGCCTGGCTCTTTTCCCAGTGTGGCCTTGAACTCACATAGATCCAGACAGTCCCTGCCTCCTAACTGATAGGATTAAAGGCATGTGCTAATATTGCATGACTTTTGTGTTTACTTATAATGGTTGGCTTTTCTCTCTGCTCTCCAGGCAAGCTTTATTTATTTGAGCACAAATAAAATATCACCACAGCTGTCCTGACAGAAGAGGGCGCCATTAAAGTAGGAATCTTGAAGAATAACATATAATCACAAAATGAACAACAAAAATGACTATCAGACTCATACAGAGTATTGCTGAGAGGGAACTGCTGTAGCACCAGATACTTAAAGTAGAACAGAGGAAGGGACTCAAGTCAATGGTTTGATCACCTCAGAAAATCAAATACTGCCCTTTACCTGAAAGGAATGAAGCAACAAAGTGATTCCTAATGGTATTCTGCTCTCTACATAGCTCAGCCATCACTGGAGAAGCTTCCTCCTACAGCAGATCGGGATGAATACAGCTGGACAAGGTAAGAGACTTTGGAACAATTTGTCCTAAATGGAATGTCTCTATCAATTTCCTCCCCACAGGGCTCAGGGAACCCTATGGAAGAAGAGGCAGAAAGAGTGTAAGAGCCACAGGGGTTGGAGGACACCAAGGAAACAAAGCCTTCTGAAAACAGCAAGATTAATGCACGTGGGAACTCAGAGACTGTGGCAGAAGACACAGGATCTGCACAGGCAACCCTGGTGGGTTGCCACTCTGAGAGGGGAAATAGACACAAGCCCCCATCCCTAACCAATAACTGCTCACAAATGAAAATTTAGGGAGTTTCACTGGGGAAACAAACCACTCTTAAGGGGAGGTCCCATGTCTAACACAAAACAAACTTAATTGTATCTTCGGAGTATTTTTTCTTACCCTAGAGGTCTTTTGCTTATATATTATTGTTTCTGGTTTTGTGTTTTCAGGGGATTTCTGTGTGTGCCAATGTGTGTGTCTCCATGTGTATCTGTGTTTCTTGTGCTTTTTCTTTGGCTTTTTGTTTATTTTGTCCTACTCAGGTTTATTTGTTTTTATTTAGTCTTATTTTATTTCCTCCCTTCCTTCCTCCCTCCCTCTCTCCCTCCCCCTTCCTTCCTTCCTTCCTTCCTTCCTTCCTCTCTCTCTCTGTCTCTCTCTCTGTCTCTCTCTCTCTGTCTCTCTCTCTGTCTCTGTCTCTGTCTCTCTCTCTCTCTCTCTTTCTGGTGCCTATTTGTTTTCTAATGAGAGAGAGCAAGAAAGGGTGTAGATTTGGAGAGGTGGGTAGGATCTGGAAAGAGTTGGGAGAGGGGCAACCATAATCAGAATATATTGTATGAAAGAAAATCTGCTTTCAATTAAAAAAAATAGTTAAAAAAACCCAACTATAGCCGGGCGGCGGTGGCGCACGCCTTTAATCCCAGCACTCGGGAGGCAGAGCCAGGCGGATCTCTGTAAGTTCGAGGCCAGCCTGGGCTACCAAGTGAGTTCCAGGAAAAGGCGCAAAGCTACACAGAGAAACCCTGTCTCGAAAAAACCAAAAAAAAAAAAAAAAAAAAAAACAACTATTTCAAGGCACATTTAATTTAATTTCAATAGATCAATATGAAAGCCACTCCCTGAAGTTTAAGACTACACCTTCACATTATCACATTCCTCAGTTACAGTTATTTACAGTTTCCACAACCATTCAAAGAACAAAATGATTTATATGAACCCCATGGATTTAAGACTCCATTATATAATATAGAGCTCAGAGCTAATTGGAGAAATAGATCTGCTACTTGTACTACTGGTAGCTATAACTTGATTGTCTCATGGCTATTAGAAGTTGATTCTTAGCATATAAACCCTTTAAAAGAAAAATTCACCTCATTTGAGTTTTGACCCAGTAGTCACCCATCAGTCCACAGTCTTATTGGCATAACTGATGTGCACTATCTCCAAGTCACTATGCTCAAGGTTAAGAGCAGTGAATATTCCATCTTTGCATTTTACTGGAATTTTACATGCTTAATTTATGATTTAAAAATCTCTAGATTTTCAATCCTTTGAACTGTCTGAAGACACAGTGTGCCATACACTTAAGACTTCTGTTTCTCACTCTGTTATCTTCAGAAACATTTCTCAAGTGTCTACGTGTCCTAGAAAGGAATTTTTCAAAGGTGGACTCTTCTTCATCTGAAACAAGAGGAAGAGAAAGAAGCTGAAACACAAGGTTCATCTGGTAAGTTTTACATTAGTCACTATAATCTGACAGTATAAGAATGTGTCTATTTTGGCTCCAGAAGTTTGAGTCTTGATGTGGAAATGAGTACTTGGCTATCCCACCACAGCTTTCTCCAGGTGGGATTTTCAGGGCAGTCAAGACTGGGGAGTATGATTTGCTTCCCTATCAGGTGGAAACAAACTTTCAGGCACTCAGGTCATTTTGGGCTTCTTCCAGTTTGTCTTTAGCCTGTTCCAGTTGACCTTTATTTTTAGGAAAAACAAGTTGATCACTGGGCGTGCCATTGGTGATCTTGGTGGGGCCACACTTGGCTGGTGGATTTGCTTGAGGTACTAGATTTGAGAGATACACTCCTGTGCCTCCTCTTCCTTGATTGCTAGTCACACAATAAGAATGTTTTCTCTGCATAAGACTCCTGCTGTTGCTGTTTTGGTTTTTCTTCAGATTCCTTTAAGCTAGTCACATCATTGGAGTGGACATCATTTCATAATGTTTCCATCTTAGAATTAACTCATCTCATGCCATAACTTTGAACTCTGTTTCATTTACATGGACCTTTTTAGGAAGAAGTTCTTTATTGGTCATCTTGAACTCTTTCCAGTCCAAGATTGCGTGGGGACTGTCAGTCCCATAGGTGGAGGACACTCAGCCATTGGCCCACCCTCTTTCCCATCACAGCAGCCCTGGTGCTGGCCTTTACTTGCAAGTCTTACAGCCATACCTAGAGCAAGACAATTTTAAGGATGAGTTTTTTTTAATTTGTTTGCTTTCTGAAATTGGCTCTCTACCTTAAGTAGAAAGGACTTAGTGATAAAAATGCCAGCTTAGTAGATATGAGACTCTTCATTCTATCTTGTAACAACATTACCAAAAACAAACAAACGAAAATGATAAAGCCAAACAAAACACCAAAAAAATCCATTTATAAAAAACAAAGATAGCTTCACATGGTGGTGCACACCTATAATCCTAGTACTCAGGAAACTGAAGCAGGAAGGATGGAGTTTAGCTAAAGGCTAGAATGGACTACATGGTAAGTTACAGGCCATACTGCATAGAGGGATCCTATCTCAAAAAGTCAAACATCAATAGGAAAGGAAGGATGTAGCAGGAATCTTAAAAGTTCTTATTAATAGAGTCAAACCTGAGGCTAGTTATTGGGGTGAATACTGGAAGGTCAGAGAGACAGAACAAGCCACAGCTATCTCACCTTGCCAGTTCCTCAGCTGGTCCTGTTTCCTCAGACTGGAAGCTTCTGTGTCCTCATCCCAATGGCTCTCAGCTGAACTGCTGCTTAAAAGCCTGAATGCTTAACCAGCCAAATGCTGAACCAGCCAAATGCTTAACCAGCCAAATACTTCTAGTTTCTGGTCCTCACGCCTTATATACCTTTCTGCTTTCTACCACCACTCCCTGGGATTAAAGGCTGGCTTTCTGGGATTAAAGGTGTGAGTCACCATGCCTGGCTGTTTCCAATGTGGCCTTGAACTCACAGAGATCCCAGATGGATTTCTGTCTCTGGAATGCTAGGATTAAAGGCGTGTGCTATCACTGCCTAACTAGTGGCTTTTTTGTTCTCTGACCCCAGATAAGTTTATTAAGGTACACAATATTTTGGGGAACACAATACCACCACAGAAGGAAGAAGTTAATTAGGTATGAAGACTTTTTGAGCATTTTTGGAGATTTAATGATTATATCGAGACTGGCTAGTTGCTCTTAATGTTCCTGGACAAAATGGTGAAAGGTAACAAAACCTCAGGGGTTTGGGTTCTTAGCTGAAGTGTCAATAATGACCTAAAAGCTTCTGTGTGTCCAGAAGAAGAGCCTTATTTCATGTACCCACAAGGATGAAAATGAAATGCAGTATCTCATCTTGAAACTAGAGAAATTACAGCTTAAATGTCTTCTGTTAAAATGACTGCACTGGCTGGGGAAAAAAATCAGATTTTTTTTATTTGGAATGGGAACATGTGTGAATACCCCCAACAAAGTGTCTCTATTCCAACCTGAGGGAATTAACCCTGCAGCACAAGAGGAAACTACAATGTCCTCCTCTGAGGAAGTTGCTATACAGGATTATACTGATTCTCCAGTCCAATGTGTTAATGAAAACAAAGGATGTATTGAAAAGCACTATCAAAATGTGCTAGTTAGTAAGGTAATCACAAAATATAACTTAAAAGAAAAGAGAAACTACCCTTCATTGGTAGACAATGTTTCTCCTAGAAGACATAAGTTATTAAATGAAAATCATGGTGGAAGACATGGGATTTCTTCCTGTGAGTTATTGGTCAAGGAGGCCCCAAAGGCCTACAAAACAACACAAGCTACTGTCATTGCCCTTGGTTACCCATCCTAAATATGTGGAAGACTGCAACTAAAGACGCTATACTCTTTAGGTGTAGCAGTTTTTAACCTGCTGGATAGCTGTCATAGTGCTAGAAGGTGCTATGTAGACTGCTACAGAGAAAAGACATAGTGGTCTTACCCAACACCGAACTCTGCATGCTACCACACTCACTGCTGAGTAAGATGTGCCTGTATTGTAATCTGGTCTTACTAAGGCAAACCTGAGCTGACCAAGGATTATGATACAGGGGTTTTTACAGTAGCCAAGAATTTCACTTTCTTATGCCTCTTTCCAGTGCATCACCAGACCTTTCACCTCTCTCAGTCTATCACAATTCTTGGTTAAGTCAGTAACCATGAGGCAATACCTAAAATTTTTAAATAAATATATCTTTGTATATATATATATATATATATATATATATATATATATATATATTAGAAATTAGAAGAAACAGCTAGAACATGTGTCAGAGAATCAGGGAAAGAGTCAGAGCATGGAGGTCTGCATTAGATGTGGGGACTGGAGGAAGCCCAGTCTTCTGCTTGCTGGTCTCAGAGATTTCTGACCCTGTCTGGCAAGAAACCAGCTTGTGGGAGGGAGAGAGCTGGAGAACTTTCAATCGATATCGGGGAAGGCAGCTCTAGAGGCCAATCTACCTGTCATGGACTCCGAGTCAGATTGTCCACATATTATTAGGTGATGGCATTTGCAACTCATCCTAGAGACCAAAGCTACCAACTCTCTTGATTCCCACCAGCCGGGCCTCCTACTGCCCAAACTTCTCAGTGTGTTTACACCCAGCCCTCTCCATCTCTATGACTACGCACTCTGGGCTATTTCCCACCCCGACACTGTACTCCGGCAGTGCATCTTAGATTTCCTGATTTGTGATTGTTCCTTGTTTTCAGGTTCCCAGAGTAGTTCAGTCTCAAACAATAGCACCCTCCCTCAAGATGGTGCCTGATTACAGTACTCTGAGATACAGGGAGTGACAAAATGGATTTGGGATATACCACCATGCCTGCCTGTGAGAAATATATTAATGTTAGCATTTTACTATGTTTTGCCCCTTTAACACAGCATTATTTTAATGTAGATGCTAGAGATCCAGCCTCAGCTCTTCATGCTTGTGTGACAAGGACATCAGTGACTGAGCCATCTCCTCCACCCCTGATTATTCATATATATAGAGTCCAAGATTACTTCTTAAGTAATGGCCAGTGGTGGGACAGAAAGCTATTGTTATTTGCTAGACATCATACTTTGATATTATTTTGTATTTGTGATAGCATAAGTAAAGTATTTGTCATTCTCTAACTGCCAAGGGAACAGGAACCACAAAAAGACCATCAACTCAGCATGGTGAAACTTCAAACTTAGATGTCATCTTTGGTTATCTGAACTTGGCCTCTATGTGGGTGAAGTATGTGACAGAGATCCTTCTAGATGCCAACCTCTGACGATATGAATTAATGTGTGCAGGTGGCTTTCAACTGGCCAGCTAATTTCTGCAATATAGGAAATGACTGTAATTTCTGTTTCTGCATCTGGCCTCAAAAGAGAAAGTGGCCCCAATTGCCTATTGAATTTATGGAGATGAGATCTCAAGTATCTCAGGATAATTGTTGGATGAAGGGACAGGCTTTGCCAGAAAAGCAATTTCAATACTTCCTTCTCTCACAAGGTACTTTGAAACATTTTTTCTATTTAATTTTCAAAGTACCACATCTTTCAACATCTCCATTCTCACTGTGACTAGCTTTTCTTTGTTAATGCAGTTTAACTTCAATTCTAGTTTTCTAGCTTACCAAAACAGGTTGTACATAGCTAGCTTCCTGTCTTTTTAGCTGTGGTTTAGTTATGTGTTTCTCTGGCTACCGAGGTTCCAAGTATATCTCCTGTTCTTGATTATTTTATGTTTCTATGCCTCTTTTTCTGCTCCTCATTTATCTCTTTCATCACTCCCCTAATCCTTTTTTTGTGATTGTTTTGCTTTGCACTCCCACATTTTTCTCTGTATTGTTCATTCATTTAAGAAGTATTCACAGAGCAGCTATAATATGCATTAAAACATGACACTCCCTGAGAGACACAGGCTCTTA
Organism: Peromyscus leucopus; assembly: GCF_004664715.2. Lineage (NCBI taxonomy): Eukaryota > Metazoa > Chordata > Mammalia > Rodentia > Cricetidae > Peromyscus > Peromyscus leucopus. Next base: position 122,904,886 of record NC_051083.1, read on the forward strand.
ACAGTCTAATTGAGGTGACATACAAATGATGAATAGAAACAGTAATTAACTACAGTTAATGATGTAATGACAAAATTATTTCTATACACGATGAGTGCTACAGGATTAAAAAATAAAGGTAAAATGTGTGCATTGTAGGAAATTTGTAAGGTGCAGAAAGTATTTTAAAAGAATCTGAAAATTCAGTTAGATTGTCTGTCAGTTAGGTTGGAATCCTAGCCCTCTCTTTAGCTCTATAGCCTTGGACAAATTATGTCACCTCTTTGAGACCCACTTTCTTTAGCCATTAAATAAGGATAATAATATTACTTCCCCACCCAAGAGGCTTAATAAGCTTACCACAAAGCCTAGTAAATCACAAGTAGTACTAGTCACAGTTGTTACTCCATCACCAGCTTATTGGCACATTGCCTTAATTTTTTGACAATTATTTCATACTTCACGTGACTTACTGCTTTTTTCACCTCCCCCCCTCATTTTTCATAGTTTATGCAAGTTTGTTTGCATGGATTCATAATGTCATAGCTTCTTTCTGTAATGGTTTCTCTGATTTCTCCTTTTCTCCCTACCTTCATGTATTCTTTTCTCCAATTGTTTTGGAAGTAGTCAGAGAGGCAAAAAAAAAAAAAATTAGGGTGCTGTTTAGAAAGTTCAGGAAACTATGTTAAAGTATGAAGAAAACAAGAAATAGAAGGAATAAGAATTCATTATTTTCTAGAAAATTTGTGCATGTAGGGAGCCTGTTCTAGTATAGGTAACAACAGAACTACTTTCTGCCACTCTTGGGGTAGGCAACCCCTTCCCTCATTTGTACAAATGGCTGTATAGCATTAGGTTGTTGATCACAGATATCAATGAGCTTTGTAAACTATATAAAAAGGAGAAAATGACAAGATTTAGTTTTATAAAGATAATGGTTCTATTTTAATAACGGGTAGTAAAGGATAAATTATTCATTTTTTTTATTTATTTTTCATTCCTTCTTGAAAAAGATAATTGCTTTTGCTTTGTCAGGAAAATTTTAATCTATGTTTAGAACTACCCTTAAGCCAAATTGGTTTAGTGTACCAAACCACTTTACCATTTGATGATATAAATGCCATCATTGTACAAATGACCACATTGCCCTCTGGTCTGTGTAGCTGGAATTCACCACTGCATCAGTATATCCTGCACAGACAATTGGAATTCACAGCCTTGGTCTGGACTGACAAACTGATGAATTCTTTAGATCACGGGAATATTTCTCTGAGATATTGTAACAAAGATTTCTTGCAAAGTATCAGCATGTATTTATATATTTTCAGGTTTTATTTGTTTTTTTTCAAGACAGAGTTTCTCTGTGTTAACAGCCCTGGCTGTCCTGGAACCCACTCTGTAGACCCACTGGGCTTGAACTCAGAGATCCACCTGCCTCTGACTCCCAAGTGCTGGGATTAAAGGCATGTGCCACCTAGCTATTTTCAAGTTTAGTTTTTCCTCAAAATTTGACAGCATCAAATAAAATTCTTCCAATTATTTTTTTCAGCAGATGAAAGGACCATATTCCTATAGTATCTTGCTTTTTTCAAGATGAAATATTGGAGGGCATTGAAAACAAAAAATGATAGAGCTGATAATAAATAAACCTAGGTAATTATTTATGGGATGACTATTCTTTACTTTTGTGTACATTTAAATTTTGAGATAGTGAAAAATGAAGACAAGTTAAAACAGGGCATTCTTTGTTGTAGTATATTTCTTTTATCCTTCTTTTGCTTACTTAAAAATTTTTTATGCGTGTGTGTGTGTGTGTGTGTGTGTGTGTGTGTGTGTGTGTGTGTGCGCGTGCGTGTATGTGTGCGCGCGCGCGTGCCGTGTGTGCAGTTACCCTTGGAGGCCAGGAGAAGGGTTCAGATCACCTGGAGCTAGAGTTATAGATAGTTGTGAGATGCTTGACATATGTGCTGGGAACTGAATTTAGATCCTCTGGGAAGAGCAGCAAGCATTTCTTCATCCCCTGTTGGTTATTTTTGTAGATAGTTTTCATGTCACAAAAGCTAGCTTTGAATTCACTGTGTAGCCAACACTGGCCTTGAACTCCTGATCCTCCTGCCTTCACCTCCTGAGAGGGCCAGAGAGATGTGTTATACATCCCTGATTCATGACTTGTTAACAATACATATGTTTCACTAAGCATTTTCATGTTCTAAGAATTTTAATGTGTTAACTGGGAAATCTATAAGATTATGTAGAATTTTGAGCTTTTCTAAATATTTCAGATGTGTCTTAATTTTATTGAAAACCTGTGAAGAGAATTATCATCAGTTTTGTTATGCAGGTAAAAAAGGAAATCTTGTGGTGAAATGACTTGTCTAGGGACACAGAAGTACCTAGTATTAGCAGGTAGAACAGAAATCAGTTTTCTGGATGGTTATGGCAGAACTCTGGTGACATAAAAACCAGGGGGACTGGGCTGGAGAGATGGCTCAGCGATTAAGAGCACTGGATGCTCTTCCAGAGGTCCTGAGTTCAATTTCTAGCAAAGGCATGGTGGCTCACAACTATCTATAATGAGATCTGGCGCCCTCTTCTGGTATAAAGTCATACATACAGATCTTGAGCAATGAGGTGGTTCGTGCAATAGTATCTACGGATTTTGATTTTGGCAGATTTAATTACACACAGGCACACACACACACTCGCACACACGGATACAAGCCTCCATGCTCATGGGAAATACCTGATGCCCAGTGCCTAGAATACATGAAAATATGATACTGCTATGTGTGGTGATGCATACCTTTAATCCCAGGAGGCAGAGGCAGGTGAATCATTGAGGTTTCTAGATCAATCTAGTCTACATAGTGAGTTTTAGGCCAGCCAGAATGCTGTCTCAAAAAAGAGGGTCCTCTAGCAGAGGACCTAGGTTTGATTTCCAGCACCCACATGGCAGCTCACAATCATCTATTAACTCCAGTTCCTGAGGACCAGTGTCCTTTTCTGATTCCAAGGACACCACATACACATAATGCATAGACATACATGCAAGCAAAATGTTCATATACATAATATAAAAATAAATAAAAAATTTTAAAGCATATGATATTGAGAGGGTGGAACTGGAGGTGCAGGAAGGCAGGGAGTAAGGTGCCTGTAAGATTCAAGAGACAGTGAAAATCATTTGAAGCACTGTCTGGCCCACTCACTGGAGAACATCAGTGACATTGCTATGTGAAAGAGAGGCTGATGATAAATTAACAATTCAATTAGATAGGAAAGAGCAAGTAAATAACTAGAAATATTTAAAAGCATATCCTGATATCTTATATTTTCATAAAATAATACCAACTGAATAAAAATGTAAATAAAATTTTGAATTCAATTAAGAACATAAAAGTACAAGTATTTACTGTACCTCTGAGCAATTAGAAGCAGTAGGAGAGGGCAGTGGATTTGATTCAGTGGCAGAGTCCATGTCTAGCTTGTGCCAGGACATGAGTTTAGCCACAGTACTGAAAAAAGGCAGTAGAAGAAAAATAATAATAAAAGAAACCTAGCCGGGCGTTGGTGGCGCACGCCTTTAATCCCAGCACTCAAGAGGCAGAGCCAGGCGGATCTCTGTGAGTTCGAGGCCAGCCTGGGCTACCAAGTGAGCTCCAGGAAAGGTGCAAAGCTACACAGAGAAACCCTGTCTCGAAAAACCAAAAAAAAAAAAAAAAAGCAAAATTCTTCTACATGTTAAATAGAACACATAACAAAGAATAAACTTGGAAAATATTATCTTAAATATGAGAGAAAAATAGTGCCTTTAATATCTAAAAGACACAAAATAATGAGAAACTACAAAGACTTTAAATGGGAAAATGAGAGTAAGTTACAAAAGAGGAACTATGAATGGCTAATAAACATAAGAATCACTCTTCACTGGACTAGTAATCAAAAACAGTAATGGAAACAAGAGGCTAATTTCACCTATTAATTAGCAAAGATGAAAAAGGACAATACTCTCTCTTAGCTGGGGTGCCATAAGAAGGCCATTCATCTACTGATAATAGGAGAGTAAACCAATGCAGTCTTCTGGGAAAACAATTCAGCAATATGCTTCACTAGCTAAAATATTAGTGCTATCTTTTGACCTATAGTGTTCTACTTTTACTAATATTCACTCTCTGGGAAGTAAGCTGACTGCTAGACAACATTTATGCAAAGATGATGCTCATTTATAATAACAAAATTGTTAAATAACACAAATACTCAATAATAGGGAAGGTAGCAAATAAATTATTTTATATAAATTATGTCTATGATGACTATAAAATGGCTTAGAAAAAATCTTTTTATACAGTGTTTAGGAATATAAATATGACATATCACTGGACACACACACACACACACACACACACACACACATATATATATATATATATATATATATATATATTCTCTCCTGGGTAAAAAGAGACATATACTCATAGAAACAGGCAAACCTACTAATATGAGATAGGTATCTGAGGGAGGCAAACTGCATGTGCATTATAGTATCTATTATCATTTTTCATTGTTTTACAAATGGTTGGCAATGGCTATATATTTTTATTGCTTTTAAAAAGTGGACACTTAGAATGGACCATGAAAACTCTTGCAGACTAAACAAATGCCCCATTATCAATGATCACAATTATTATTAGTGTGTTTAATGCCCAGCAGATGGAGCTGCCTCCCTTAACATTTAGCTTGAACTTTGGAAATTTAAAAACTATCCACAAATTTTCATTTTTTTTTATTTCATTTGAAGGAAGTCCCTTCTATCCCCTTAAAAGTTGTCTAAAGCATACTTTCTTTAAAAAAGAGTATGTTAAAATTTTGTTGAGAATTTTTTGAAATTCCTCTGAGGTAACTGAAGACATCTGGGGTGTTTCAAAAAGCAAGACTATACAGTGAGGTTGGGAAACTTGGGAATTCCAGAGATTGATTGTTAGGCCACACAGGGAGTCAGGGCGAAGCCAGGAAAAACGAGCTGAGGGGTCAGTTTACTGGGCTTTATTTGTTGATGAAGGGTAGGATAGGAAATTGTATTTTGATGTATAAGTACACAAGTTTAGCATTTCAGCGTAATTTCAGAATTGATGATTTTGTTGGTCCTCACCACATAATTAGATAATGGTTATAAACACTGACTTTGAAGTTATTTGAGAAGTTATTCAAAGCCCAATCCCACAACTTCCTAGCCTCATGACTTTAGGCTAGTCAATTTACCTGGGTTTTCATTTGTAAAATAAAAATTATAATAAACATATTCAAAGAGTTGTCGTGAGAGTCAAATTAGATAATGATGCTTATAAAAGTGTTTGGCATAGTGACTGATATGTTTTTTGCTTTTTGTATTTTGTTTTGTTTTGTGGTTTTTCAAGACAGGGTTTCTCTGTGTAGTCCTGGCTGTCCCGGAACTTGCTCTGTAGACCAGGCTGGCCTCGAACTCAGAGATCTGCCTGCCTCTGCCTACCAAATGCTGGGATTAAAGCCGTGCCACCATGTCTGAAACCGATATGTGTTAAACAGGAAGTGAGTGTTTGTTATGGTTATCCTTTATTCATTTATTAAACACGGGTTTTTAGTGCTGTGAACCACACAGTGGAGTCTGTCCTAATATACTGTTGGGAAAGCAAATTCCTGCTATGTAGGCATGTGAGGGAGGAACAACACTATGTATAAACACATCAACATGAGAGAGTTGGGGACCAGAATTTCCAGCTCTCTCTCTGGCTTTCCTTAATTGATTGATTATGTTTTGGGATGGTATGTAGCCCAGGCTCACTTTGAATGATTCTTGATTCTTCTGCCTCAGCCTCTGAAATGCTGAGATTATGAGTATGTTGCCAACATACATGGTGTGGCTCTGAATTATTTTAGCACCTTAGACAAATTTTTAATCTCCATTTTCCTCTGAGTAAACAAGAGACTTGGATGAGCTAATCTTTAAAACATCCATCTTGGAAGCATTCTATGACTGTATTTCAAAGAACATCACTGAATGAGATCAAATCAAAGTTATTATCTTTCAAATATATTCACATTATGCAGTCTCTTCTTGGGAGGTATAAAATTCTCATAATTAGGTAAAGGTCCAAGTGCAAACTGAATGATTACAGCAGAGGCTGGATAAGACACCCATCTTTGTGAGGCTGGAGGAGAGAAAAATTAGTCTTTAAAATATATATATTGAAATAGTGCCGTTCAAAAATTATCTTTTAGTCTAATCTGGTTAGTTTGATTGATAATGAATACATATGATTTAATTTCCTTACAAACTTCATGGGGTATCAACATTTCTTTGCTGTTTTCCAATTATGAAATGGTATTCCATTATTAGTGCATTTGAGTGTGTGTATGTGTGGTGTACATGCATAAGTGTAACTATACCCGTGATTGTGGTTGCTTTTGTTCTATTTTATTCATTTAATTCTTGGTCAATGATTTTGTCTGCAAAAGAACAGAGAGAAAATATTTTAGACTTTATGGACTATATACCTTCTATAGCATATTTTTCTCAGGTCAGTTACAATGATGTAAACACATTCTTAGATCTCAGGTTGTGCAAAAATACAGACTTAGGATTAGTTTTGGTCTGTGGTCCAGTTCGTTGACCTTCATCTTAAACTACATTTTCAGCCTCCTGTTTATTGGTTTGCTTTCATGAACTGTCCCATGTCCACTACTGGTCCACTTCAGTCCTCACACAGAGTCCAGGTCCATTCTTACCCTACTTGTTCTCAACTGATTTTGCACTCTCTCTTTCCCATCTAGTCTTTTCACTAATTGCAGTGATCCTGTGATGTACAGTGCAGATCTAGTACAAAGCTTCATCTAAATGGAAATGATGCTTAGCAGCCTGGTCTAAAGGATGGACTGATCTGTGGATAACATGTCTATCCCATGAGACAACTATCCAGCTTTCAGCCCATCTCCTTCACCAAAATAACAGCGGCAACTTCATATTCACCAAAGTTTTAATGATTCAGCAAATATTTATTGAGCACCAGTTATAAGCTTGACATTGTTCTTAAATATAGAACTTTCACACTACAATGAAAGAGAAAATGTGGACAGATTCTTGTGTAATAATGCTGAAATTTTTTTGCAATATTATAGCACAGAAGAGAGCACCTAATCTAGCTGTAGAAATCAGGGAAAGTGACTGCCAGAAGAAGTGACACTTTAGTCTTCTGGGAAGAAAACAATAATAAAACTCTTTATTGGAGCTGATTAAAGAAAGAACCCTAATTTCCTTAGTCCATAGGGCTTGGGCTCTGCTTAGACCCTAGCTCAGTCTCCACTTTTTCTCTTGGAGCTGTTTCCACTCCTAAACTTAGGTCTCTAGAAACGCCATCTGAACACACCCTGGGCACATTCCCATGTATAAATCACTAATCATAACTTAATCTCAAAGATCCACTTTTTTTTTCTCTCTTTTTTTTTTTTTTTTTTGGTTTTTCGAGACAGGGTTTCTCTGTGTAGCTTTGCGCCTTTCCTGGAGCTCACTTGGTAGCCCAGGCTGGCCTCGAACTCACAGAGATCCACCTGGCTCTGCCTCCCGAGTGCTGGGATTAAAGGCGTGCGCCACCAACGCCCGGCCAAAGATCCACTTTTTTCCCCCAGAAAAAACAGTTTTCCTGAAGTGACCTGGATAGATTAGCCAGTTAGCAGGAATGATGATTATCAATTCTATTAACTTTTAGTTACTAGCGTTAATACCACCAAATACTCTTTTTAGATAATAGAAATTTCCTTTCTTTAGTGGGCTTGGTTGGTTATGAAGGAGAATCAAGGTTTAAATGAATATTTTCTGCACTTAAATTTTAAGTTCAAATGCTGACCCCCCTCCCAAGAAAATTGGTCAAAAAATGTCCTCTTACTCTTCACTAACTGCAAAACGAAAGGACCACCTCCTTTTGTGACATCCCCCCCCCATGCAGTGGCTTCTTGGGAGGTATGGTAGTCTCTTCATATGCTAATTTTGTAGCCCCCTCAATCTTTTCACAGAGGCCCTATACAATGAGGTGGGGTCCTGCATGTTTCAGAAGAGCAGCATATGTTCCTTAAGGTGCACATGCAAGAAAACTGCAAGGGAAATACAGTGGAGCATTCTTTGCCCCTTTGCTGAGAGTTTACGAGAAATATTTGGAAATGGATGGCATTTTCTCTTTTAGTACAAAGATTGCATTTGACAATTAACTATGAGAGGTTCAGGTCTTCTAAACAACTTTCTTTTTTATGTAACTAAATGAAATAAGAGAACAGAAAATTTCAACTCTTGGAAAGCACAAGAAGTGCCTCCCCTACAGCTATTTAACTGTTCTTCTGAGAATGAATTCCTCTTCTGAAAAAATTATGAGCTGGCAGGGAAATGGACAACGTATATAACTTAATATCTGAAATTTCTCTCTTCCCATTCTTAAACCTAATGTATCCTATTACAAGAGTGCTTAATGTTTAGGTTATAATTTCAGATATGCAAATGATTCATTAGTCGAGTATTTGATAAAACTTCTGATAGACAGTAATAGCTTCTTCTGGAATTTTATGCTAGTGCTCAGTAATGACAAACACTGTGTATTAATTTCATATGTACTAGAAATAATGATTAAAATGAAACCTATTTGATGTAATGGCCATTAGTTCAGAGCTGTTGAATAATGCTTCATAGCTTAAGATGAATAATAATGTCCCATTTTTCATCAGACAGATAGATGTTCCTTCTTATTGTATAAAGAAGTTACACTACTGAAATATAAAGATATACAATATCACTAAGCTTGATTAGCAAAACTGAACAATTAATATCTAAAAAGGACCAGCATTTACAATGAACTATGTGCTTTTTTAAAACTAATTTATTTTTATTTTATGTACATTGGTGTTCTGCCTGCATGTGTATCTGTGTGAAGATGTCAGATCCCCTGGAATAGGCATTATAGACAGTTGTTAGCTGCCATGTGGGTGCTGGGACTTGAACCCAGGTCCTCTGGAAGAGCAGCTAGCACTCCCAACCACTGAGCCATCTCTCCAGCCCTGAACTATGTGCTTTTTTAAAGTCATGTTTTCTGTGGAATCAGTTTTGAAGAATGTTTTACACAAGAAACTTTTTTAAAAATTAGAGGAGAAACCCTATAACATGGGTAAGATGTGTGGGATCATGAAATACTACCGAATCAAACCACAATTTTATAAAAGCTTTTTAATAAAAATGATGAGTTGTTAGCCATGGTAATCCTTGGGTACAGTATTGGTGACATAGGGACAGGAGTGGAGAGGGAGAGAGACCAGTACTTTTGGATTTGTTTTTCACTATGTTTCCTTTTGCATCAAGTACTATAAGCCAGGCATGGTAGCACATACTTGTAATCATAGCACTTGGGAAGCTGAGGCAAAAGAATAGAAAGTTCAAGTCCATCTTGGGCTACAAAGTAAGAATATGACTTTGGGATATTACTCAAAGATAGTGCTTGCCCAACATATATAATAAGGCCCTGGGTTCCATCCTCAGCAAAACACACACACACACACACACACACACACACACACACACACACACACACACACACACTGGGGGAGGGAGAGAAGGAGAGAGACAGAGACAGAGAGATAGAGGGGGGGGGAATGTGCCTTAAAATGTACTTTCATTATAAACACTAACTTGCAACTATGTAAGACAACATTAGCGATTACCATGATGGGTTTTGACCTCCTTTCCCCCAGCATTCCTGTTCAACAGAGTCTCTCATGAACCCAAAATAACATCAACAACAGCAGAAGCACAAGCACAACAATTAGACAAAAAGTACAATCAATTCCTTTCTTTCCTAACACTACTCATTCTGGCTATCTCCTGATTGCTAGGCACTCTTCCAGGTGTTCAGTGCTGAGTCATTCCAAACCTTGGAAACTATCTAGTCATATCTTTCTTCTCACACAAACATTTAAAAGTATACATGATGTAGCTCACAGGGGACCTAGTTTTAACCCCCCCAGACCTGACTGCTTTCTTAATGGCCCCTTTCCTTTGTCTAACAACTCCAATTAGCACATTTTTTACATTGGATCAAAAACGAGTATTCATATGGTTAGTTTGGTAGGCCTTCATCACCCTCCCACCTCTTCTCTTCTCCAGTCCCCAGACTTCATTTCTAACTAGTAACAATGCTGGAATGAGCACACAGGAAGAGGTTCTGTATTAGTAACCTTTTTTTCTAGGCAAGGTGGCTCTCTTAGATTCTGTTGAATTCCCTCACCTTGTCCAAAGGACTGACCATGCTAATGACTTCATTTTGAAGACAAATATTGCAAGAGTACTTTCTAGATGTGATGATCATCAGTCTTGGTTGTCAACCTGATTAAGTAGAAAAGCACACAAGAGATTAGTAAAAACACACCTATGAATGTGTCTGTGTTGGTGTTTCCAGAGAGAATTAGCCAAGGAAGGAAGACTCATCATGAATATGGAAAGTGCCATCCCATAGAGTCCCAGATGGAATACAATGGGGCAAAAGAGTAAGTCATCAAGCATGGGCATTTTCTTTCTCTACTTCCTGACTGCTAGGAGATGAGTAGCCTCTTAAACAAGCTCCTGTTGCTATGACGATGCCTCCCGAGGGGGCCAGAAATAACAGGTTAGCCCAGAACTATGAACAGAAACTATGGCCAAATGATAATAATAATAATAAACTAATAACAAGTATAATAAAATGTAAGAGTCACAGGAGGGAGTGGAGTGTTGTGGGATGCTGTCTTTCTGACATGACATGACCATTGTCCTTCTAGTTTCAGTAACTGTGGTGAGCACCACAAGGCCTGCATAGAATTGGACCCCTCAACATTGCATCACTGAGGGGAGAAGGGGATCATGAGGCCCCAGCCCTCCCTGAGTACTTAGTAGCAGTTAATGACTGTGGGGGAGGGAGGGGGAGGAGGAGAGAGTTTCTTCACTGGTTGTCCTACTCTACTTTTTGTTGTTGTGATTAAAAAAAACAAAAAACTGAGCAAAACCTACTTAGACAGAAAAGGGTTTATTTCGGCTTACATATCCAGGCCACAGTCCATCGTTAAGAAAAGTCAGGCAGGAACCAGAGACAGGGGTCATGGCGGAACAGTGCTTACTGACTCTCTGGCTCTGGGTCATGTTCAGTTAGCTTTCTTATACAACCCAAGACTGCCTGCTCAGGGATGGTACTTCCGGCAACAGTTGGGCTAGGCCTTCCTGAATCAATCACTTCACAATTAAGGTAATTTCCCCACAGACAAGAGCACAGGTCAATCTGATCTGTGCAGTCCCTTAATTGAGACTCCCTCTTCCCAGGTTGTGTCAAGGTGACAATAAAAACTAACCAGGACAGTGGGTAGCTACTGGGAAGTTGCCCCTGTCCTGTAAGCAGCCGTAATTAAACTCACTGAGTCATACACATGTGCACACATGAAAGTAGAAGAAGGGGACTCGTTGGGAAGATGAAACAGATTGGCGGAAGTGGGAGGGGACAAATGGGGATCCATATGATCAAAATACATTACATATATATGTATGAAAACATAATGAAACCCATTATGATGGATAGTTAGTATGTGATAATAAATAATAATGCTTGTTTTACATTATTCTCTCAGGTGTTTTGGCTAATAGCTATGTAAAGCTAATAACTTACTGAACAATACCTGGTCTACCTGCTTTAGTTTGATTTCTATTGTGATAAAGCAGACAAAAACCAACTTGGGGAAGTGTTCGTTTGGCTTACATTTTCCATTCACACTCCATCATCCAGGGAAGGCAGGACAGGAACTCAGTCAGGAACCTGGAGGGAAGAACTGAAATAGAGACAACAGATGGAGGAACAATGCTTACTGGCTTGCTCAACCTGTGGGTTTTGGGGTTTTTCGTTCTGTTTCTTTGTTTGTTTCTTTGTTATATATTTTAATATATAGCCCAGACCCACCTGCCCAGGCGTGGCACTACCCACAGTAGGCTGGATCCTCCCACATCAATCAAGACAACATCCCACAGATTTGCCTATGGGGCAGTCTGCCAGATGTAAGTCCTTAATTGATGTTTGCTCTTCCCAAGTGATTCTTGTTTGTGTCAAGTTGATGAAAACACTAGCTAACACTACATCCTAGCAAAGTCTCTTGTAATCCTAGCATTTCCTGTTGTGCTAAGGATAAGAATCTGTTGAAAGCCATTCTCAAAGTTCAGTAGGAGTACTTGTCAAAAATGCTTTCCCTCAAGGAGTCTCACTCAGCATGAAATCTAGACCCCAAACAAGTATCCTTTATATTCTGCTAAGCTTTTCAGCCCGTCTTAAGTTTTACAACACAATAATTTGCATTGTTCAGTGCTTTCAGTGTCCAAATAACATATCCTATTTACTTTGTCACCTTGCCATTTAATTTTCCCTAGAGGAGAATGCAGAGAAAAGCTGATCTGAAGATAACATGTTTAAATGTGCAATGTCTGAAATAGTTATCAGCCACAGTGTCTGGGAAACCTATGTGGAGGTCAAATGACAAATTCCTGTTGGTCAATGCCACCACCTTTTAGTACCATTGACACTGGGACATGTTCTATGTTACACCAGGAGGGGGCGGCAGAGAGCTAGCCTTCCGATGAGCCTCGTGAACTGGATGGTGGGGAGGACATTGGAGACTCTTGAAGGGAGCGAGAACACTAAGTACAAAAGATAAGAGAAGCCCTGACATGATAAACGGACAGGAGGCACCTTTGTGGAGGCAAATTTTCCAGTGACTGTAGTCAGGTTATCCAGTTTAATGAAGAACCCATTGACCTAATTGGGAGTCGAACAAACCTTTGCATGCATAAAACTAGTCTCTGCCTTGGACAGGTTGAGATACCTTTCAGTCTCACTCTCCTCTGTACAAAGAGGGAATAATAGAACTTACTTCCTATATTTGTTATAGAATATTTCTGGCATATACTGAAATAGTGAAACTAGTTAATAAAATGACCATAGTGTTGGTTAATTTTTTGTCAACTTGACACAGACGAGAGTCACTTAGGAAGAGGGAACCTCAGTTGAGGAATTGCCTCCATGAGACTGGTCTGTAGACAACTCTGTGGGGCCTTTTCTTGATTATTGACGTCAGAAGGCTCAGCTTATTGTGGGCGGTGCCATCCTTGGGCAGATGGGCCTGAGCAAGTCAGTAAGCAGTGTTCCTCCATGGTCTGTGCTAGAGTTCCTGCTTCCAGGTTCCTGCCCTGCCTTCCCATAGTGATAGACTATAAAATGGAAGAAGAAATGAACCCTTTTCTCCAAATTGTTTCTGGGTATGGTGTCTATGAAAACAACAGAGAGCAAACTAGAACAACTACCTACTGTCTAAAAGATATAAACTTAAACCTAGTGTGGTGACAAAAACCTGTAATTCTAACTCTTGGAGAGACTAAGCCAGAGAATTATGAGTTAGACGCTGTCCTGGGCTACAGAGTAAGACTATGCCTCAGGGGCTGAAGAGATGGCTCAGCAGTTAAGAGCACTGGCTGCTCTTCCAGAGGTCCTGAGTTCAATTCCCAGCACCTACATGGCACCTCACAGCTGTCTATAACTTCAGTTCCAATGGATCTGACACTCTTACACCAATGCACATAAGATAAATTTAAATAAATTATTAAAAAAGACTATGCCTCAAAAATGAAAAGCTAGAGCTCTCCGTTGAAGAAGGCCAATGGTCTGTTCTGTCCCACTTTGGAACCTCATGTTACAGTAATGGACTTGCCCTCCTAATTTGCCTCCATTCCTCATGTTTTTAGATGCTTTTAAAGTCTGAAAATAAATCACCTTATCACTCCTCCCCAACTGTACAGATGATTTATAGTTGTGTATTTCTATGTGCAAATACTATTGGCCAGACTATTGTTTGGACCCAGAATTAACACAAGAAATTCCCCTGAACCTTGTACCAGAATTCATGATTCAAGAAATAGACTCAGTCATTGAAGAAAGTGATTACTCCGTGATGGACTTTTTAGGGAACCTGGATGGGAAAATACCTTGCCTCTCAGATCAGATCACAGCAAGGGCATCCTTGAGTTTTCTTTAGGCTGCTGTCCAGAGCTTATTTCAGAGTGCAAACATTTCTGAAATGGATAATGAAATCACAAACATACACACAGAGGTTCAAACATTGGGCACAATGGAGAGAGGGGTTTATATAGAGCAAGAAAGAAAAGGAAGCTGAGATCTCTGAAATGAACCTGGCTCAGCGAACAGCTTTCCTTAAGCCTGGCTCAAATCCACAGCTCCACATTCATATTCAGCAACTCTCTTCCCAAGTTTCTGAATTAAGCAATGTTAATGCTTCAGTGCTTTGTTAAAAGAGAACCTTGGTGGAAGAAAAGTCAGTGTCTCTAGAATCAGAGCAGCCTTGAGGAAAAGCTCTAGAAAAGACCACTTGAGGGATTTGAATGGAAACTCCTGAACATGATCACATTAGGGATTTATGTCTGAAGAATCATTAGAAATATTTTTCTTGCAAGTATATGGATGGAAGATTCTCGGACATTTTTACAGAGTTGGGCATCTGTAGAAACAATATAAGCGTGGACCACTACTAGAAATTTCCAATGCTTTCTTTCAAGAAAGTAAATGACAGTTCCTTAGTGTGCAAGTCCAGTTGCCGTTTTTCTTGTTTCAAGTGTGCTAGGCATAGAGCTAACAATTAGGACATTGTATTGGCTTCATGTGAAGAATTTACTATTTATTTTTGTTGAACATTTGTAATAGGAATCAAAAAACCTGTTAAATACTTAAAAACATCTACATTTTTCTTGCACCTAAAATTTGCTCTACTGTAGAGAGATGGATTCCTTTTTAGGATAAGAGCCTGTAGGACCTTGAATAAGCCTTTGTTTTTTCCTTTGTGAAACTTGGATACCCTGTCCAGACTCTCTAAACATTCTTCTATTGTATTTAACTGACTGAGATCCTCGGAGATCTCCATAAGAAGTGGGATTTCTTTCACCTTCCTACCCTAACAGCCCAGACTGGTAGGTAGAAGACCCCCCCAGAATGTTAAATGAAAGCATACATGAAATAATAATATGAGATGTTCCTAGTTCTCCAGGGGAAAATAAATTATCCATCTAAAAGAAAAACTGCACATTTTATTCATTAGCAGGTGAACAAATTTTTACTAAGAACAATCAAGTCTCACAAAAAGTACAAACTAGACATCAGCTTTGTGTTAAAAGGCAGCTAGGGATAAAAATGTGAGGTAGTTTCTGTTAATTACCTTTGTTTTTGATGTGACAAAATACAACAACAACTTAAGGAGCCAGGTAGTTGTGGCACACACCTTTACTGCCAGCACTCGGGAGGCAGAGGCAAACAGATCTCTGAGTTCGAGGCCAGCCTGGTCTACAGAATGAGTTCTAGGACAGGCACCAAAGCTACACAGAGAAAACCTGTCTCAAAAAACCAAACTAACCAACCAACCAACCAAACATACAAAAACAACAACAAAAACAATTTAAGGGAGGATTGAGGGGATACAGTCCATCTTGACAGGGAAGCCATTGTAGCAGTAGTGTGAGGCAGTCAGTCACATTGCATCTGCAGTCAGAAAGCAGGAGGTGGTGATGCTGGTGGTTCATTCATTCTATTTCCCCTCTATATTCAGCCCAGTACCCCAGTCTATGGAATGATTCTGACTACATTCAGTATGGGTCTTCCATCCTCAGTTAAATCTCTATAGAAACATTCTCACACATACCTAGTGGCATGTCTCCTAGGTGATTCTAAAGCCACTCAAGTTGATAAGCAGGATTAACCATCACGTGGATGAAGGCATTTCTCAGTATCAATAAGTTCCCTTTTCTGTAGCCCTCAAATATACTTATCCAGAAAAAAAAAAAAATTGAATACTTATTCCGTACCTAGTATTTTACAAGAAACTACAACAAAATACAGAAAGATACAGAGACCAAGGATATGAGTAAAACCAATTAAAAGCAATTATGGAGAATACGTGGTAAAATATTATTGGTAAAAGGTGAAAAGATTTATACGATCTGAAGAGGTGTGACACCTTGCACAGCCTTGGTGCAGTGGGAAGGGGCTTGGACCTGCCTAGGCTCAGTATGCTGGGCTCTGCTGACTCCCCATGGGAGACCTCAATTTGGGGGATGTGGATTTGTGGGGTGGCTTGGGAAAGAGGGTTGGGGGGTGAGGAGGATGGAGGGGGGTTGTAGATAGTATGTGGAGTGAGTAGAAATTTTTGTAATAAAGAAAAATGAAAAAATATTATCAGTAAATGCTGAATTGTTTGGCTGTAGATTCTAGGTTTTGTAGATAGTCAAAGAGAGGAGACTGAAGGGAGAGGAATGTTTCAGGGAGGTTCTTGAGAGACAGAGAACTGGAGTTGGATCCCCAAAGGTGAGGAGATTTCAACAAGGTATAAAGCTGGAAGAGTTTTTCCTAAGGAGTGAGATAAGTGATCAGGATGCAGGAATGACTTTTCTGTATGTTATGTATCTTGTAAACATCACAAACTGGTGACATTATATCAGACTTTCTTTTTACTTGTTCAAAGTTAAAGCCTGCCGATGTTGCAGGAAGGTTATGTGAGGTGTAGTGAACATTCTGGCTAAGTCACAGAGGACTGATCAACTTTTCTAACTTGTAATGGTTAGTTTTAAGTCAGTTTGACATCATCTAGAATCACTTGGGAAGAGGCTCTTAGTGAGGGATTCTCTAGATCAGGCTGGCTTGTTGGCATATGTATGGGGGATTACCTTGATAATGTTAATTGAGGTGGGAGGCCCTCCCACTGTGGGTGGCACTATTCTCTAAGCAAGAGGTTCTGAACTGTATGTGAGTAGAGAAAACTAGCTGAACAGAAGAAACATGCATGCTTGCATTCCTTGCTCTCTACCCTTAACTATGGATACAATATGCCCAGATTTCTCAAGCTCCACCTCTGTGACTGTCCTGCAATTATGTCCAGTGACCTAGAACTTTGAGATAAAATACACCCTTTCCTTCTCTCAGTTGCTTTTGTCAATGTGCTTTATCATAGCAACAGAAATAAAACTAAGATACTGCTCCTGTTTTCAAATGTACCCTTTTTTTCTTTTTTAGGGCAAGTTGCCTCCCTCAACAAGCTACCATATGAAATGTCATGATGAGCTTTCTGGACTTTGCTGGAAATGCACTGGGTAGAGTTTGCATTGGAAAAGGTGAGTAGAGGCTAGATTACAAAGAGCTCTGTTGCTGGAGGGCTTCTCTCCAGGTTCCACCAAGCCCCGCAGTCCCACAATCCACGTATAAAATAATCACTCAGACGCTTATATCACTTATAAACTGTATGGCAGTGTCAGGCTTCTTGCTAACTGTTTTTATATCTTAAATTAACCCATTTCTATAAATCTATACCTTGCCAAGTGGCTGGTGGCTTACTGGCATCTTTACATGCTGCTTGTCCTGGCGGTGGCTGCAGTGTCTCTCTCTCCCTCCTTCTTCCTGTTTCCCCAATTCTCCTCTCTCTTTGTCCCGCCTATACTTCCTGCCTGGTCACTGGCCATCAGTGTTTATTTATATAGAGTGATATCCACAGCAGAGCTCAGAAACCTTTTCAGTAGAGTTTAAGTGACAACCCAATTTTATGGTGCCTTATACCTTCCCACGGTCCTTTTCCAACATCCACTTTGCTTTATCCTGGGAAAACCCTACAAAGTAGGCAGAGAAGCCCTTTAATAGATGAAGAAGCTGATCTGCTAGACTGTATATCTATTATTACTCAGGTATGTTGCAGGATACCATGATATAAAGACCATGTTTTTAAAAGTTTTATAATTATTCACATCTTTCTTAAAGGAATATGTCTCATGAGGTTTGCTATGTAGAGGCTTGGTATGGTACAGTTTGCCTACAACTGTAATGCATAATGCTAGGAGATCCAAGTTAAGAGATAACGTTCTAGGGATATGCCAACTTAACACCAACCAGTGAATCGTCAGTCTAGAGAACTAGTCAGAAAGGAAGAATCTAGATAGGCATGAAGGACCTCAACATCAGGGAGATCAGATAAGAAAAGATACCAGACAAAACATAGAGCTATTGTTTAAGCTGTGCGGAGGTTGGTTGAAATAGTCATTGAAACAGTCTATATGGTTTGGGTTGTTTATGGCAAAATAGTATTAAAAATTCTATTGGCTGTGGCCGGGCGGTGGTGGCGCATGCCTTTAATCCCAGCACTCAGGAGGCAGGCGGATCTCTGTGAGTTCGAGGCCAGCCTGGTCTCCAAAGCGAGCTCCAGGAAAGGCACAAAGCTACGCAGAGAAACCCTGTCTCAAAAACAAACAAACAAACAAACAAAAAACAAACAAAAAAAAACAAAAAAAATTCTATTGGTTGTGATCTCAGCAACTGGGAGGCTGAGATGGGAGGTTTGGGAGTTAGAAATTAGGCTGAGTAACACGGCAAAATTATGGTTCAAATATTGTTGAAGCCTAGACACCAATATCCCCTAGATCCTACTTCCTGCTTTTCTGAAGTAGCTGGTGTTTTGTTACATTTGCCTGACTGTGGGCCTTGTTTTATACTAGAGAATTCTGAGCTCAAAGGTAGGAACCATCCTCTTAGCCCATATCTTTCAGGAGTTTGAGTTGGAATATCTGGGCTCATATTCCAGGAAGATCTGGGGAGTAGAAAGGAATCAATATTGTGTCCTAAACTAACCTCAATTCCAGAATATCAGTTATTGCCAACATTTTCTGAAGTAAACCATACACATCTGCAGGACTACTGTGACTATCCGTCCATGTCCACTGTACTCTATGATTGTGTGACTTTCTAGGCCAAGTAGTTACAACAAAAGAAGCAATTTAGGTCTGTGATGTGTCCTAGAAGTTGCCAAGTCCTATGTTATGTTTCACCCAGGTCCTTGGGCTCATAAGGGACCATTTCTCATCCCGTTAGGGCTTAAGGTTAAATTTTCTGCCTTTGGACTAAAGTAATAGTAGTGTCAGGGACTCAAGGTGACCCCCATCAGGTAATCTCTGAGTAATAATGAGAACAGTAATCCATGAGACTATCTCCATTGAGGTGATATACATCTATAATTATTGTTTGCTGCCACTGTCCTGACTTCATTTTGGTCTTTGGCTTCTCCTGGATCAGTTTCCATGATATGACCTTCTATTGGAAAAGTAAAACCTTCTATTTCATGACACTATTTTGTTAACTACAGCAGTGTTAGTAAATACTAAGGCAGATAACCTGGGTGAGTATATTAGTTACTTTACTTGTCTCTGTGTTCAAGTAGTTGACAAAAAGAAACTTATGGGAAGAAAGATTTCCTTTGGCCCATTGGGGAATGTCCTAGTTAGGATTTCTATTGCTGTGAAAAGACACCATGATCACGGCAACTCTTATAAAGGAAAACATTTAATTGGGATGGCTCACCAATATCATCATGGCAGGACATGGTAGTGTGCAGGAAGCATGGTACTGGACCTGAGAGTCCTTACATCTTGACTCAGAGCCAACAGGAAGCAATCTGTGACACTGGGAGAGGCTTGAGCATAAGAGACCTCAAAGCCCATCTCCACAGTGACACACTTCCTCCATCAAGAGCACACCTCCTAATAGTTCACTCCCTTTGGGGGCCATTTTCTTTCAAACTACCACAGGGAAGGACTGGTGGAGTTTATGGTGGCAGGAACTTGTGACTTGCCATATGGTAGACTAGGAAGTAGAGGGAGGGGAAATCTGACACCTGTCTTCCATTTTCTTGTTTTCCCTATTTATTTGGTGCAGGACTCTAGGCCATGGGATGGTGACATCCACATTCAGTGAAATCTCTCTAGTGCATCTCACAGAGGATTACACATCCAGTCAAGTTAATGATGAAGACTGACTATTCCCAATACTGTGGCTGTCCTTCCATATCCATTATACTCTATGATTATGTAAAATTCTCAGGCAAGTAGCTACAATAAAGGAAACAATTTTATTAGTGAGTTTAGGTTCATAAGTGTGTTAGAGAATTTTCTAAGTTTCACCTCATGTTGTGGTTTATGATGTCTTCAGATAGAAAAGGGGCACTTCCCCTTCTCTACTTTGTGCAATGGATCTGGGACCAGAATGATGGTTTTGAACTGACCAAGCAAGTGCTTTCATGTAAGACGAATTGCTAAACGGTCTTATTAATAAAAACCTGGAGCCAGATATTGGGGTTTAAACTGAGAGATCAGAAAAGCAGAAAGAAGCCAGCCACGTTCTTACCTCTTGGGAATCCTTAGCCAAAGAGACCTCTTTCCTGTATTCCCATGCCTATGTGCCTTTCTGTTCTGCATCTCACTTTAGTTACCTGCTGCTATGGATAAAGTAATAGGATCGCCATGGTCTAAACATATAATTTACCAGAGCTGGTACAAGAAGATTAGAATTCGTGAAAGAAACAGGCATAGGAGTGGTAGAGGAACTTAGGGATCTCTACCATACATTGGATGAGAAAGTGTAGTGATATTTTTTGGTGCACCCCAATAAAGATTATCTAAGGATCAGAGGAAAAAGCCAGCCACTATATTAAACATAGAAGTCAGGTAATGGTAGCACACACCTTTTATCCTAGCATTTAGGAGGCAGAGATCCATCCAGACCTCTGTGAGTTCAAGGCCACACTGGGAAAAGAGCCAGGCGTGGTGGCACATGCCTTGAATTCCAACACTAGTTAACTATAAAGGTCTGGAGGTCTGTACAGACAGACAGGAAGTGACAGAGCTGGGCAGGTAGAGAAAGTGAGATGCAGAACAGAAAGGCATATAGGCATGGGTAGACAGGAAGTAGCTCTCTTTGAAGCTGAGGAGTTAGTGAGGTAAGGTTGGCTGTGGCTTGTCCTATTCCTCTGATCTCTCAGTTTTTCACCCCAATATTAGGCTCTGGGTTTTTTATTAGTAAGACCGTTTAGCAATCCGTCTTACAGCCAGTCTCCAGGGGGTCTTCTTAGAAATAGATGTGCATAGGCCTAGTGGTGTCACAGGAAATGACCTCATGGACAGGTGTGGCAGCAGAAAGAGATCAAGCCTCCTCGTCTTAGATTTTCCACTTTCCAGCTGTGGGACCTTGAGAAAATCCATAGGCCACTGTGGTTGGGAGGATTGGCTGAGGCAATGTCTGGGGCTTACCTGGTGCACAGTGATGAAGTGCTGACTCCAGCAGCAGAGCCCGCAAGAGAACTGGGCTCCAGGACAGAGAGGACAGGTCCACTCTACTAAGCTGGAACAAACATGGCCTAAACCTCCTATGTTTGTTTAGTCAGATTTTGATCGCTTCCACAAAATGCTTGAAATAAATAACTTAAAGGCACAGATTATTTACTTTGGTTCATGGTTAAGTTTTAACTCATTGTCCTTGGCTGTGTTGATTCTAGATCCATAGTAGGTCAGAACACTCTGATGGAAGAAATATGTGGTAGCGGCTTCTCTCCTCATAGCAGTCAAGAAGAAAAGGAAGGAGGGAAGGAGAAAGGGAGGGAGGCACACAGAGACTGAATTAGAGATTGTTCTGAGGTTATTCTGAAGGTCCTTGTTTTACCCCCTTTTTATTCCATCCAGGCTCCCAGTCTATGGGATGGTGCTGCACACATTCAGAACGAGCCTTACTCCCTTAGGTAATCCTCTTTAGAAGCACCACCACAGATACACTCAGAAGTATGCTTTATTAACTCCCTGGGCAGTTTTCAATCCAAGTTGACAAGATTAATACTTAAGATTTGCCCCAAAGTAGTTTTCATGTATAATGAACTGCACCATAGCTTGATGTACAAAAGCAAGCCATAACTGAAATATCCCCTGCCTAACTAAGCAGATCAGCTTCAATCAATCATGGTAGCCAAACTGTCATCTAATCTGTGCTTATAAGGTTGCCAAATGTGTATAAGAAAGGCAAATGCCCACCTGTACCAATTAGCCAACATTTACATGTTCTTTCCTATTCTTTTAGTGATAAATAAAGATCCACATTTGAAACAGGAGTATTATGAACCATCTTCAGTCTTTAGTATTGCCCAGTTCTAGAGCCTTTATCAGATTTAATCCATCTCAGTTGCTTTTCTTTAACAAATGTGACCTATCATCTGAAATGCCAGTGGCAAAAGTAATATCCATTAAAGGAAAACTTGATAAATTGAAACTCATCAGCATTGGAACTGTTGCTTGGCAAGTGTTTATTCAAAAAGCAATGGCCTATAGCTTAGGTGAAAATATTTACAAACATTAGTATATGACAAAAGACTGGGATCTAGAATATATAAAGAACTCCACAGTAGAAACAATCAGAAATTGGATATAAGATCTTCAAAGTCATTTCACTAAAGAGGATATGTGTGTGGCAAATATGCCCATAAAATGATGTTCCACATAATTATCTGAACATGAATTCTGAATTAAAATAACAGTGAGATATCACTATGCACTTTTCAATCACAGTGCCAATGCTGGTGAAGACATAGAGACATTGTATTACTCATATACTGTTGTGGGAATGTGACGAGGCACAGCCACACCACAAAATTCAGTTTATTTTAAAAGTGCAGCACTAAGGAGATAAAGGTAGAATGATTAAGAGTTCAAGTCCAGCTCATGTATAAAGGAAGTTCAAGGTCAGCCTTGGCTACATGAGATCCTGCATCAAAATAGAAAATAAAGTATAAAATTTTTAAAAAATGACTACACAGCTATCACTCAACCTAGTAAATGTTCTCTTGAGCATTTGTCCCAGAAAATAAAGATTTTCTTTTCATATAAAACTTCACTTGCCATCAGCTTTATTTTAGAGCAGTTTTAGTATCATTGCAAAATTGAGCAGAAGGTATAGAGATTTCCTACTTTCCACCCCTCCACAGACCTCCCCTAACAACATCCCTAACAGAGCAGTGTCTTTGTTATGATGGACAAATGTACAGAACAACCATGGTTTCTATCAGGCCACTCTTAGTGTTGTATTTTCCATGAGTTTAGACAATGTAGAATGACAGGAATTCCTCATTGCAGTACCATATTCAGCAGCTTCACTTCCCTGAAAATCAGTGCTACTCTTTCTGTTCATTTCTCTTTGCCATGAGATTATGAGCTTTTCCCATCCATGGTACTCTGTGGGCTGACAGCCAGGGTTTTTGAAAATGCTATGGGAAACAGCTGCCACTTCTGTAGAATTTTTGGGTACCATGTCCTCTGCTTAGAGTTTGATCTTCATTCTCTCATTTAGTCTTCTCCAAATATCTTGAAGGTGGTAGGATTTCTATTCCTTTATTACTGTCTAGGAGATGAAGCATTCCAGAGTGAAATTGCCTGGAGGCATCTAGCTGACCAGTAGGAAAAATAAGCCCATGACTAAATTCAGGACTTTGGTCAGAGACTAGATAAGGATTCAATAATGTAGGAGGGAGGAAGAAGATATTCATTCAATAAGGCTTTCCTAGTATGTGTTAGAGAATGTGTACTAAGGTACCAAACTGTTGTAGAGGTAACACTGTGTAAAGAGATCATACTCCTTCCAGATGATACTAAAGCAAGAATTGTCTACACTTCCTGAGCATCTATTGTGGATCCAGCACTGGGCTGCACAGGAATGATGAATGAGATGGTATCTCCTGTTTTACAGTGTTACTGAGGAGACAAATGCCTTTGGGAACTTCATGGTGTGTGTCTGTTAGTTCCATCTTGTAAGGCCTCCCCCTTCTTGCAGCCTGCCTTTTGAGCACCACTGAGACTATGTTCAGTAGGCATTTATTTTTGATGGGTTTTAGCTATAGGTCCCAGATTGCTTTGTAATTAGGTGGTTGGCCCATGTCATATGGTGGCTTAACACCTCCTTCGCTCATTAATTGTGTGCATGTGTATATGTGTACATGTATGTGTGAAATGAAGCTATATTGTTTTGGGAAGTTAGACTCCATTGCTTCATTTTTTTATTAAGGGAAGAAAAATTTATTTTGGATCACAGTTTGATGATATAATCTATCATTGTGGGAAAGCTGTGACAGTGAGTTGTTCTGTGACAGCGGGAGTATGTGGCAGCTACTTTCTCTTATCTCAGTGGGAGAGAAAGAGAGAGAGAGAGAGAGAGAGAGAGAGAGAGAGAGAGAGAGAGAGAGAGAGAGAGAGAGAGAGAGAGAAATAGAGAAGCAGGCCAGACAATAAAAATGAGGGCCTTCCTCATAGCAACCCACTTCCTTTAGATAGGCCCCATCCCTCAAATGCTCTATAATTTCCCCAAACAATGCCACCACTTGTGGATCAAGTATTCAAAAGCCTAGGAGATATTTTACATTCAAACCATGACATTCATCTCTTGGTCCCCTGTAGGTGGAGTTTTTCTTCTGGATCACTGGTTCCCCAAATAACCACACTGAGACTTATTATTAATTATAAATGATCAGTCGATAGATTAGGCTTGTTACTAACTAGCTCTTACAACTGAAGTTAACCCATATTTCTTATCTATGCTCTACCATGTGGTGGTACCTTTTTTCAGCACAGTGTGTTCATCTCCTGCTTCCTCTGCATCTGGCTGGCAACTCCGCCCTCCTTCTTCCCAGAGTTCTTTCAGTTTGGCTCTCCTGCCTAACCTCAGACTCTCAAGGGAGGAAGGAAACTTCAAAAAAGGCCTAAAAATTGGAGGAAGCAACATCAAAGAGGACTAATGTTTATAATGCAGGAGTATTCCACGTGGCATTCTCCAAGAAGCCAGGCTGAATATACTGTGAATTCTGTTGTGCTCCAGTGAAGGTAGCTTTCTGCTGTGATTGTCCACTTGAAACCACTAGAAGCTGGGCATAGTGACACACACCTTTAATCCCAGCACTCAGGAGGTAGAAGTAAGCAGATCTCTGTGAGTTTGAGGTGAGTCTGGTCTATAGAGCGAGTCCCAGGACAGCCAGGGCTGTTACAAAGAAAAATGCTTTCTTTAAAAAAAATCCCCCAAGCCGGGCGGTGGTGGCTCACGCCTTTAATCCCAGCACTCGGGAGGCAGAGCCAGGCGGATCTCTGTGAGTTCGAGGCCAGCCTGGGCTACCAAGTGAGCTCCAGGAAAGGCGCAAAGCTACACAGAGAAACCCTGTCTCTAAAAAACCAAAAAAAAAAAAAAAAAATCCCCCAAAACAAAAAAGTGACTTTGATATTTATAACAGACAGACTCTGGACAACTAGCATGGGTCAGCATGTCAACAAACACAATTAATGATCCCTCATTAAAAAAAATTCAGCTTTGCTGAACTATAATTTGCACAAGAGCCACCTATTTAAAATATGTAGTTCAGTGGATATCAATGATTATATATATTTATCTGATCACTACCAAAATCAAACTGAGGTTCAGTCCCATAACTTGAAAAGTTTCCTTGTTTCTATTCATATTCTTTTAAGAATCCTGTCTTTACTAATTTAACTTTTTCTGTTACTGTATTTTTTATTAAGAATTTTTTTCATTTTATATAACAATCAAAGATCCCCCTCTTCCCTCCTCCCACCCCTTCCACCTCCCCATCCCAACCCATTCCCCATTCCCTCCTACAAGAACGTAAGGCCTCCCATGAGGAGGTACATTTAGTAGAGGCAGGTCAAAGGCTGTGTAAGGTGTCCTACCATAGGTAGTGGGTTCCAAAAAGCCTGCTCATGCACCAGGGATGGATTCTGGTCC
Organism: Peromyscus leucopus; assembly: GCF_004664715.2. NCBI lineage: Eukaryota > Metazoa > Chordata > Mammalia > Rodentia > Cricetidae > Peromyscus > Peromyscus leucopus. The sequence goes on from NC_051083.1 coordinate 122,930,568, forward strand.
TACTGTCAGGGGCCCCTTAAGCAGATCAAGCTACACAACTGTCTTGCTATGCAGAGGACCTAGTCCAGTCCCGTGGAGGCTCCACAGCTTTTGGTCTAAAGTTCATGAGTTCCCACTAGCTTGGTTCAGTTGTCTCTGTAGGTTTCTCCATCATGATCTTGATGCCCCTTACTCATAGAATTCTTCTTCTCTCTCTTCGACTGGACTCCTGGAGCTCGGCCTGGTGCTTGGCTGTGGATCTCTGCATCTGCTTCCATCAGTTACTGGATAAAGGCTATTTTGTGTTTGATTTCTTATACTTAGCATAATATTTTTGAGAACCATTCATCTTGTGCATATTAGTGGCTTATTTTAATTGTATAGTTTGTTCATGCACATATAGGATTATGATTATTTAAATGCCAATTTGGAGCTATTATAAATCATATGGCTATAAACTTTTTCTTTCTTTTCTTTTCTTTTTTTTGGGGGGGGGTATGAGTGCTCTGTCTGAATGTATACTTGCATCAGATCCCATTATAGATGGTTGTGGGCCACCATGGTTGCTGGGAATTAAATTCAGGACCTCTGGAAGATCAACTAGTATTCTTAACTACTGAGCCATCTCTCCAGGCCTGGCTATAAACTTTTGAGCATGGATATTCTCATTATATATTAATTTCTTTGGGATGGATGTCTGAAAGTCGAATTACTAGATGGTACATTAAGCACATATTTAATTTCACGAGATCTGTGTCATTCTGTGATATTGTTTTATAAATTGTTTGTACTCACTTTGGTTTCCCACCAACAATTTTTCTGAGATGCTTTTTGACTCATATTCTCACTACAACTTCATGTTGTCAATGTTTTCAGTTTTAGTCATTTGAGACTGTATGTGGTAGTATATTGTGGTTCTAATTTGCATTTCTCTTGTGCTTGTTGATGCTTAGTATTTTAAAAACATTGTATTTGTTCTTTGAGAATTTCATACATGTTTTGATCATATTCACCTCTGTCTCCTATCTTCCCAGATCTACCCCCATTTCCCACCCAGCTTTCTATCCTTTTTTTCTTGGATGTATAGCCTTCCACTGGAGCATTCTTGATTTATCAGAGATTACACTCATATAAGACTGACCCTCTCTCAGCAGTCAACAGTTGTCCTTGCTCTTTGGCTAGGGGATGAACTTCATTGCCAATGCCTGTGTCCATGCTGGGATTAGGTCTGGTTTTGGCTAGTGCAGGTTGTGTGAAAGCTGTTACAGATGCTTAGTATTGGGGGAAAATCTATTAAAAATATTGTGGCCTAGTCATGACAGCCGTGGGACACCTCCCCTCCCTGTGTGTGTGTGTGAGTGTGTGTGTGTGTGTGTGTGTGTGTGTGTGTGTGTGTGTGTGTGTGAGTGTGTGGAGAACTTAGAAACTGACTGTTGCCTTTTACTTATGCAAAACCACCTCAGAATCCAGTTTACCCTGTGCTGTCCAGCTTCTCTCTTGGGAAAGTCTCTCCCCACCCCCACTCCCTCACACCTTTCTGTTCCTCCCTCTCACCTGCTTCCCTCAGAACCCCACCCTATTTGAAGAGACAAAGCTCTGCCTACATAGAAGACTTTTTTTTATTTTAACCAAAGTTACTGTTGTTTACAGTGAGTTTGGGGGGGGGAGTAGCTTTCCCAGTTCTTGCATCAACGGGATGCCACATTTCATAACTGTTTTTAATGGTTAAAAAAAGGAAAAAATACAAAAAAAAAACCCTGAAGGACAAAAGGTGACTGCTGAACTATGTGGTTTCTTGCTGTCCATTCACAATCTCGCAGGAGCCGAGAAGTTGGCAGTTGTGAGAGGCCTGTGCAGTAGAGTGGAGACCCTTTCATGTACTGTACGGTACACCTGATACTGTAAACATACTGTAATAATAACGTCTCATACGGAGATGAGAGAGGACGCTGGCTCAGCAGCAAGCTGTAGTTTTTAAAATGTTTTTAGTTAAATGTTGAGGAGAAAAAAAAAAGTCTTTTCCCCCAAAGTATCATGTGTGAACCTACAACACCCTGACCTCTTTCTCTCCTCCTTGATTGTATGAATAACCCTGAGATCATCTCTTAGAACTGGTTTTAACCTTTAGCTGCCGCGGCTGCGCTGCCTGCGTGTGTATATATGATGTTGTACATTGCACATACCCTTGACCTCCACAGTTCGGTCCCCTTCCCAGCTGCCCCTTTATAGTATGACGAGTTAACAAGTTGGTGACCTGCACAAATCGAGACACAGCTGTTTAATCTCTTGCCAGACATTGCCCCTCTTGGTGCGGTGCTGTACAGGTCTCTGTAAAAGTCCTTGCTGTCTCGGCAGCCAATCAACTTATAGTTTATTTTTTCGGGGTTTTTGTTTTGTTTTGTTTCCTTTCTAATCGAGGTGTGAAAAAGTTCTAGGTTCAGTTGAAGTTCCTGATGAAGTAACACAATTGAGATTTTTTTCAGTGATAAAAGCTGCATATTTGTATTTCAATAATGTAGCTAAAAACTTGATGTAAATTCCCCCTTTTTTTCTTTTTTGGCTTAATGAATATCATTTATTTAGTATGAAATCTTTATACTATATGTTCCATGTGTTAAGAATAAATGTATGTTAAATCTTGGTAAAAAATATATATTGTGGCCCATTTTCATTGAGTTATTTACCTTTATCTTACTGATAGGATATATTTCTATATTCTGGATATACATCTGATAAGAAAACAATGTATTTTGTACATTTCCCCTAATGCAATGAAAGATAGGCTTTTGAAAAGTATTATAGGTTTCACTTTTCTCAAAGTCGGTAAATTAGGTATATTTTCAAAGACTACCACTGTAAATGGACAGAATACAATTAATATTGATCTGGTTTCTAAATCATTCAGTGACTCTTGATTTTAAGTATACTTATATGAGCACATGTATATGCGTGCATGTGCGCGCGCACGCACGCGCACACACACACACACACACACACACACACACAGGTGATTGATTTTTGGCTGGACATAGTTCCCAGATTTTTCCTTTTCTCCCCCTACCCCCATTTTTTTGAGACAGAGTCTCAAGTAGGTCAGGCTAGACTCAAACTTACTGTATAGCTGATGATGACCTTGAACTTCTTATCTTCCTGTGCCTACCCCCAATATAGGTATTGCAGGCATTCCTACCACAGCTGGTTGATGTGGTGCTGGGGATCAAACCTAAAACTTTGTGAATGATAAGCAAGTACTGTACCAACTGAAATATATCTTAGCCCCTTATTTTCTTAATAGTATCTTTCGTTATTTTGTTTTAGATTATTTACTTGTATGAGTGAGAGAAACAGAGACAGAGACAGACAGAGACAGAGAGAACACTTATAAGTGTGTGCAGGTGCTCATGATTATGCACATGAAGGCCAGAAGAGACTCTCAGATCCCTTGGAGCAGGCATTTGTGATGGCTGATGTAAAAAAGGGGGGGAGGCTAGTTTTCTTCACTAATGTGTAGCCAATTGATCCAGCACTATTTATCTCAAATAACAGTTTATATTTTTCTTCACTGGGGAGGCAGAGGCAGGCGGATCTCTGTGAGTTTTAGGCCAGTCTGGTCTACAGAGTGAGATCCAGGACAGGCACCAAAACTACATCAAGAAACCCTGTCTCAAAAAACCAAAAAAAAAAGTATGTGAATTTTCTTGAACTAAGGATCTGTTTTCATCAAGTAATGATCATGTGGATCTAGATTGTAAGTAGAAATGCTACTATTGCTCCAGAAATTGTGCTTAGGTTATTAAGGAATACCTGCTATTGTAATTGACTGTGGCATTTCATAAAGATGTAAAACATAGGCTACTGTATTATATGTGATTTTTAAGATCTTGGGAACTCTGGAAAATGGGAAAAAACTGAGGCTGAGATACTAGCACTCAGTTTATGGATGGAGGATACTGAAGACTCTATATTAATTCTAGTTGGTGGAGGTCCTAGATACCACTCAAACATGTCAGTTCCACTAAATAGGGAACAACAAAAGTAAGCTTTGTATACAGTGCAGGTACAAATGTAGTTGGCTGGCTCTTAGTGCCCAGATAGCTGGTCAAACAGTGTTCTGTAGTTACTATGAGGGGATGAGATTAACATTTAAATTGGTCAATCTTAAGTAAAGCAGGTTGTATGCTCTCCATAATGTAATGGTACTTATCCAGTCATTTGAAGGTCTTAATAGAACAAAAACTGAGCAAGAAGGAGTTCTGCCATCAGAAAGCCTTTGCCTTTGGGCTTGAGTAACAATCAGATCTTCTTTGGTATCTAACCTCCTACTGGCCTTCAGACTTGAACTAAAATGTGACTTCCCTTGGGCCTCCAGCTTGACTATATCTGAACTCAAACTATTTCATTGGCTCTTCTCTGGGGCTCTTGATTGCTAGCCACTCATTGGCTTCCATAGTCATGTTAGCCAATTTAAAAATCAATCTCACTTGTCTGTCTCTGTCTTCCTGTTTCTATCTCTCTTTCTGTATATATACACATGTAATTGGTTCTGGCATCTCTGGAAAACATTGTCTCTCTGTCTCTGTCTCTCTGTCTCTGTCTCTGTCTCTCTCTGTCTTTCATACACATACACACACGCATATGCTTGCTCACTCAGAGGCACAGTTAAACTCATCTTCACTTCTGCAATGTTCACAACTAAATTTATCACAGGAGATTACTTCAGTAACAGTCCATTAAGTGGTTTTATAATAAGATATTATGCAGACACCTCATAGATTATGCTGATAAGGTCATCTCTGATATCATAAGAAATAAGTAATCTTCCTATAGCAGGTATAGGGAGATGCACCTATACATGCAGAATCTACATTAAGAAAAGACACAAGGGGCTGGAAAGGTAGCTAAGCAGTTAAGAGTGCTTGCTGCTCTAGTAAAGAACCTAACTTTAGTAACCCAGAACCCACAAGTGCCTGCAGCTCCAATTCCTAGAAACCTGACACACTGTTCTGGCCTCCTCACACACCTGCGAGCGCGCGCGCACACACACACACACAAGTAAAAAAGACATGGATGTAGAAGGGAAACTATTTGGGAAGGAGGATGCTGTCAGTGGGAGGCAGAGAGGGGATACAAGACAGGTTAATAGTGGAGTAAGTATGATCAAAGTGAATTATATACATATCTTAAAATCTTATAATGAGATTCATTACTTTGTATTAATATGCATGAATAAAATATCTTAAAAAGAAAGATACATATGCATACATTAAATGCTTATCTGTATCTCTAAATCTATTTTGCTGAAGCATAGCAAGTATAAATCTTTTTATAAAAGATTCATTATATCTTGACTATATCAACCTATTTTACTTCTAACTCATTCCAAGACTCCTACCTTTACATTTCTTTCCCAAATTCATGTCTGTCTGACTGTCTCTCTTTTTTAACTCAGTGATTCCAGTTACTGCTTCCCCCCAAAAAAAATTCATTATGGTGTTATTTGCAATGATAAATAAAATAAAGTTCACAAATGGGAGTTCAGTTAAATAAGCATGGTATACTATAAAAGAAGATTCGATGCTTTTGTCAAAAATAATGAAGTTTATAGCCAGGCATGGTTTAATTCCAGCACTTGGAGTGCAGAAGCAGGTGGATCTCTGTGAGTTAGAGACCAGCCAAGTCTATATAGCAAGTTCCAGGCCACCAAGGACTACACAGTGAGACCCTGTCTCAAACAAATAAACAAACAAACAAAAAAACAAACAAAATCCCCTTAAAACAAACAAAAAATCAAAAGAAAACAAAGCACCAAACCAAAACAAAATGAAACAAGAATGAAGTATATATACATGCAAAGATCTAGTATAAACTTCAAAAACATATTTTGTGCTAAAGGCCATAAAGAAGAGGACAATATGAATGTTATGTTTTCATTTGTGTGTGCCTGCATATGCACATTATTCGAAAGGATTTGTTTAAAATGGTAACAGGTGACTTCAGCAAGGAGAGCATGGGGAAGTTCAGGGAGCTTTACTCTGCACTAGATATCCTTTACTATGTGGATTTTGTATTCCTAGGACCATGTACATTTTAAATAAATGTTCCTTTTTGAGCATTTATTAGCTAGAATAGAGAACTATTTGGGGGATTTGGAAGGTGGATATTAATCCCCTGTCTTTACACTAATAATGTCTTTCAACAATCTTCTGAAGGTAGCTTTGAAGAAGGCTAGTTTGAGCACCAGAAAGCAGCAAAGTGCATAAAAATGATGGGGCAGAACTGGAGAGATGGCTCAATGAGGAAGAGCACTTGTTGCTCTTTCAGAGGACCTGGATTTCATTTCTTGCACCTACATAGAAGCTTAGAACCATCTATAAATCCTGCTTCAGGCCATCTGATGCCCTCTTCTGTCCTCATTGGGTACCCTCCTCAGGTACCAGACACACAAGTGGTACACATTCACAAATGAAGGTAAAACCCTCAAACAATTAAAATAAAAATAAATCTTAAAAAAAGAGTGAGCAATAGCACCCTAGGTGACATACAGTTAAGAATACCACAGGTGGAACCATTGTGTTTATTAACTTTATGACCGATGCATGGTATTCTTTCATTGCTGAGACAAAATACACAAGGGAAGGTCAGTATATTTGTCCACAGTGTTAATCCATTATGGGTCAGGGATCATGGTAGAATAGAACATCTCATCTCATGTGGGACATGAAACACACAGACACAGACACACATGCACATACACATACAGAGTATGAATATAAATATGCCTACATTAGTGGGTTTTCTAATTTTTCTTCCTTTTCAAAAATACTTGTTTTTACTACTTTTAGTTGTGTGTATGTGTATCTTTATGAGTAGGTTCCTGTGTTCATGCACATGTACCCACAGAAGCTAGAAAAAGGCATCAAACCCTTCTGGAGCTGGATTTACAGGTGGTTGGGAGCTATGTAATGTGGATGCTGAGAACTGAATTCAGGTCATCTGAAAGAACAATATGTGCTACACAACCATAACATATATGTAGAGGACTGAGCTTAGACCAGGTCATCATACATACAGACTCCATGATTGCTACTTCAGTCTCTGTGAGTCCCCGTGAGCCCTGCTTAGTTGATTCTGTGGGCTGTTTTCTTGTGGTGTCCTTGACCCCTCTGGTTCCTACAATTTATTCTCCTCCTCTTCCGTGGGGTTCCGCAAGCTTCACCTAATGTTTGGCTGTGGATCTCTGAATCGGCTCCCATCATTCGCTGGATGAAGCCTCTCTGATGACAATTGGGGTAGGCCTTGATCTATGAGTATAGTAGATTATAATTAGGAATCACTTTATTGACTTTTTTGGCCAGTTGTGTTTAGTTTTATTCTAGACCTTTGGGCTATCCAGCCTCTGGTTCCTGGCCCTCCAGACAGTGTGTCAGGAGTGGGCTCCCTCTTGTGGCATGGGTCTCAAGTTGGACTAGTCATTGGCTGGCCACTCCTACAAGTTCAGTGCCACCTTTACCCCAGCACATTTTGCAGGAAGGGCAAATTGTAGGTTGAAGGTTTTGTGGCTGAGTTGATGTCCCAGTCCCACCACTGAAAGCCTTGCCTGGTTACAGATGATAGTGGATTCAGGCTCCATATTCCCCACTACTATGAGTCTTTGCTAGTGTAACCCCCATAGACTCCAGGGAGTTTCCACTGCACTAGTTTCCATATTGCCCACCAAATGCCCCCCAATTCTAGTCATACTCTCTCTCTCCATCCATCCCCTCATATTAGTGTTAAGTTCAGCTTTCCACAAAGATTTAGGAGAAGGATAAAATGGAGATATGTTTTTCACAAAAATTTAACATACACAGTCTTTGTTCAAAATCCCAGTAGAATCATTGTTTCTGTCTAAAACCTTATGAAGCGGTACTTACTACTCACATTCCTATCAATATTCTGGTCTTCTGAATTCCCATTTGAACTGTCCATTGAAATCCTACAAAACCTAGGCTTTCTCTAGCCCCTTCCTTTCTCTAATCTCTTCTTCCTACAAATCAGTTCCAAAGTCTTAGCTACCACATAGTCAAGTTTAGTTGCAACAATAGTCTCATTCTCTGGCACCAATATTTTTATATCAATTATCACTATCATCACTATGACCAAAATATCTGACATAACAACTCAAGAGAGAAAATATTACTGATTCATGGTTTCAGAAGGTCACTCCATCATGGCAAGGAGGGCATGGTAGAACATAAAAACTCACATTATGTTTGCGGGGAAGTACAGGGAAAGAATTCCTGTTGTTGAGGTCTCTCTTTTCCCCCATATTTTATTTTTGCTTGGGTCCACAGTTTGCCATCTCTGGTTCCTCATAATCTTCTGTTTTTATTCAGTCTCGACATGCTGCACTTTATTGTCTTGTCATTTCTTTACTCAGCTGCTCAACCTTGATCTTGCAGCTACTGTTGCTACTATTACCACTACAACAAGGTGACTGTTGCTGCTGCTGCTGCATTCACTTGCTTTCACTCCACTGCCACTTCCAGCCTTTGCTTAGCCTGCTCTAATAATCATATAGATCCAAAGTAGGCAAGAAAAGACTGTTATGCCCAGATCGTGACCCCAAAGAGACCACCAAAGACCTTGGATGTCCAGAATGCAACAACAAGGTTTATTCTGTAGATACAAATCTAGACAGGGAACTCATTCCTACTCCCAATACAGTGAGGCAGGGAGGCGTTCCTCTTCCTTTGTGAGGCTAGCTTTTTAAAGGCAAAAACCGCAAGCCCTTCAGGGGGTTGGGGGCGGGGGATTTGCACGGGTGCAACTCGGATTGGTTTACTTTTATCTCTGTTCTCTTTTAATTGGGTGAGGGTATGTAACCTTTGAATTTACTGGTTGGTGGTTACAATTTTCACTTTGGGGGCAGTCCAGCACAAGTCTCAGGCTTTGTACTTGAGCCGCCATGGGGGCTGGCTGGCCAAGCATGTACTGACTGTGGGGGCTGGCTCAGTGGTCCAGGCTCTGTCCTTGAGCTGCCATGGGGGCTGGCTGGCCTGGCACATCATGCACATAACTCTAAGTTGGTGAGGGGCCCCAGACAGTAAACATCTGGCTGAACTTTGAGCAGTCAGAGTACATGCTGAAAGAGAGCTACTGCAAGGACTATGTCTTTTGTTCATGGCCCTCCCAGAAACTACTTGCTCAAGTCTCAGGAAACTGAAACTGAGGCCTGATCTCTGTGAGAAGACTGAGCAGCCTGTTATGGCATCTGCTTGGTCCTTTCAAGACCAAGGGGTGACAAAGGAGGATGTCTTCCTCTCATTCCTCATTTCCTCTCTTTTATTCCATCTGCTTCTTTAGCCTATACAATGGTCCCACTTACTTCAGTGGGAGTATTCCCTCTTACTTATGTATAGAGTCCTAAGTGTTGGGGATGTTAGGAATGTAGATCAGCTGCTGAACCGCAGGTGGAGCCAGCAAGTGGGAGCAGGGTGGTGGTCGGCTCATGTGAACTGCAAAGGACAAGGCGGTAGTGGTGGAGTTGCCTTCAACCTCTGGGATCCATATCACATGATAGTGTGTCCTAGATACTGGGCATGGAGTGGCAATGTTTGCTGTGTTGTCTTTTGAAACTGCTTCTCTCTCCTCCCTCTTTTTTTTAATGATTTCATTCCTCCCTTTTGTACTGAGAATGTTTACTTTGTAGCACTGTATCTTGGAAATATGCAGCATGCTCTTTTATTATTTTCTAGGCACTAAAACTACACTTTGAGTCTCAGAGGACACTTTGGTTTTGAATTTTTCAACAATGTTGGAATGATTAAGACCATAGATACTCTTAGAAATGGATTTAATTTAATTTCTAAGGTAATGAGGTAAACATGGTACTTTTAGAGACTAAGGGTGGAATGTTATGGTTTTTTTTAGAGATTTCTTTTATTATTATTATTGTGTGCGCACGCATGTGCATGCAGTGCTCATGGAGGCCAGAAGAGGAAGGACATCAGATTACGTAGATTTGAAGTTACAAGTGAGCTGCCTGATATGGGTATTGGGTCCTTTGGAAGAACACTGTGTGCTCTTAACTACTGAGTTCTCTGGCTCCTGGAATGTTATGGTTTAAGATTTGTTTGGTCTTCATATTGGCAGATAGAAGCCATGCTGTTTTTACGAATAAACTGGAGGCAAAATCTGTTTTAAAAAAAATTGTTTGGATTGGTCATACATTTTACAACAGGTTACTCTTAATTGTCAATTTGACTGGATTCAGAAATACTTAAGATACCAGTAAAGCACACCTCATGGTGTGGGGACATTTCCAAAGACTAACTAAAAGGGGAAAGTCTGCTCTGAAAATGGATAGTACCATCTCATAGGCTGATGGGCTCTAATAGAATAAAGGGAAAAAGCAAGAAAGACCAGCAATGCAGACATTCTGTGTCTCTTCCTCCAAACAATGTAAGGTGGGGAATCCTTTTCTGGTTTTCCATGCACTTCTACAGTTACAATGCTCTGCCCAAGCACACGATGCTAAAACTGTGAATTAAAATACATATTTACACTGGTAAGTTTTTCTGGGGTATTTTGTAAAAGCGATAGAAAGTCTAACACATGAGCAACTATTTAGGTCTTATTCTGATAAATACTATTGATATTCCAATGTTATTCTACGTTTCGTGTTTGTAATTTTTATAATATTTACTAACACTCTGTGAAGAAAGTTGAAAAACTAAGCATGTATTTCAACTGCCACATGATTTTCATAGTGGCCATACAATGAATAATTGTTTTCCCTTTCCCCATATCCTTGCCAGCATGAGCTGTTGTTTGTTTTATTGAATTTGGCTGTTCTGACCGGTATAAGATGAAATCTCAAAGGATATTTAATGCACTAAGGATGTTGTTTCTTAGTCATTTATATTTTAACTTTTGAGCTCCCTATGCTTAGTTCTTTACCCCATTTTTAATTGTATTGTTTAGTTTTTTTTTATTTTAAGGCTTTTTTAGCTCTATATATTTTAGATAGTAAGCCTCTACTACATGTGTGATTGCTAAATTTTTTTCCCAATTCTGTAGGCTGCTGCTTTGTTCAAATGACCATGTCCTTGGTTTTCAGCTTCATGAGGTTCCATTTATTAATTGTTGGTCTCAGTACCTGTGCTATCGTCCTGTTCAGAGAGTTTTTTCCTCTACCGATGAGTTTAAGACAATACCCCACTTTTTCATCTGTCAGATTTAGTGTATCTGGTTTTATGTTAAGGTCTTTGATTCATTCGGATTGAATTTTATGCAGGGTGATAACAATGGATCTATTTGGATTCTTTTACATGTAGGTGTTCAGTTTGATCAGCACCATTTGTTGAAGATGCTGTCTTTTTTTCCAGAGTGTATTTCTGGCTTATAAAAAATCAGGTGTCTGTAAGTGTGTGGATTTATGTCTGTGTCTTTAGTTTCATTGATAAACATGCCTGTTTTATGCCAATACTATGAGTTTTTTTTTTATTACTATAACTCTGTAGTTCAACTTGAAATCATGGGTGGTGGTACCTCCAGCAGTTCTTTTATTATTCAGAATTGTTTTAACTATCTTGTCTTTTTTATGTGTGTGTGTTTCTATATGAAGTTGAAGATTGTTTTTTCCAATTTCTGTGAAGAACCGTTTTTGAATTTTGATAGAAAGTGCTTTGAATCTATGGATTGCTGCCATTTTCACTTTATTAATCTTCCTGGTCCACGAGCATGGGGGATCTTTCCATCTTCTGGTATCATCTTCAACGTATTTCTTTAATATCTTTATGTTTTTATTATACAAGTCTTTCACTTGCTTTGCTATATCTAAAGGTGTTGTGACAGGTGCTGTTTCCCTTCTCAGTTCATTTTAAATTTGTGTATAAGAAGGCTACTGATTTTTGTGTGTTAATTTTGTAATCCTGCTACTTTGCAGAAAATGTTCATTAGCTGTCAAAGTTTCTTGATGGAATTTTATGGTCTTTTATGTATAAAATAATATCATCTGCAAATAAAGATCCTTTGACTTCTTCCTTTCTTATTTGTATCCCCTTGATCTCACTGAGTTGTCTTATTGCTTTGGCTGAGACTTCAAGTACTGTGGTGACTTGAGTCAGAATGGCCCTCTAGGCTCAGACATTTGAATGCTTGGTCACTAGGGAATAGCACTGCTTGAGACGATTGGGAGGTCTGGCCTTGTGGGAGGAAGTGTGTCACTGGGGAGGGCTCTGAAGCATCAAAAGCCCATGTCAAGCCCAGTCTCTCTCTCTCTTCCTGCTGCCTATAGATCCAGATGTAGAACTCTCAGTTTCTTCTCCAGAACCATGTCTATTTGCATTCTGCCATGCTTTCCACCATGCTGATAATGGACTAAACCTCTGAAACTGTAAGCCAGCCTGAAACAATGCTTTCTTTTATGATAGTTGCCATGATCATGGAGTCTCTTCACAGCAAAGAACACTGACTAAGACAGAAGTGGCTAGCAGGGAGTGGAGTATTGCTGTGACCGGCCTGACCATGCTGCTTGCTGATGGAATGTGGACTTTGGGAAGTTGGATTAGGAAAGCAGCCCAGCTCAAGTAGTTTCAGAAGAGAAGACTACTAGTAAGCAGCCTAGAGACCGTTCTTGTGATATTTTGGCAAAGAGTGAGGATGCTTTCTGTACTTATCCAAAAAAATCTGCCGGAGGCTAAATTAAAGAGTTTTAGATTAATGTCATGTGGTTATTAGTGGTTACTCTTATGCAGATCTATAATGAAAAGGAGCAAGCTGAGCAAAGAGAAATACAAAGGGTACAGTTTGAAGATAAAAGTAGTAGGAAGTATAATGGAGCTAAATCCAGTGCTCAAGTAGGAAAAAAAGTTTAAAGAAGAGCCTGATGCTAAATAAAATAAAGGGAGGGGTGGCCTCAGGGCAAGACCCCGCTCAGCTAACCTTCTAACTTGTGAAAAAAGGATTAAAGAAAAGCTTAAACTGTGAAGGAAACTATCAAAAACAGAAAGCTGGTGAAAATGTACTTGCACAAGGGGGCCAAGTTCCAGCTCCAGCTAGCAGCAGAATTTGGAAGTTTTGACCACATAATTCTGGCTTTAGGGTCAAAGATACAAGAAAGGGGTTATGGAATCTCCCTCCATGGCTAAGGAAAGCCACTGAGGTCAGGCAGGTCTGTGTCAGGGGTGTCACTGCATGGAGGCCCAGAAAGGTGATTTTATGAAGCTGTGAGGGTGAAGCCTGGATTTCATTAGATACCCCAAGATGTTGGAGATGGCAGAGTCATGGGATACCTGCCAAGAAGAGCCTGAGATTGGGTGTGGACCAGAGAGAAGAGTGTTGCTGAAAGGAATTGGAGATCTGAAGAGCTTTTTGGCACCATACATGGAGATGCAGGCTTTGGAGTTTGCCCAGCTGGTTTTCAGTCTTGCTTTGGTCCAGTATCTCCTCGCTATGCTTCCTTTCCTCCCATTTGGAATGATAATATATATTCTGTGCCATTGTATGTTGGAAGTATGTGATCTGCTTTTGGGTTTTGACTTTGAACTTTTAAATAGTGTTGAGACTTTTATAGACTATGGGGACTTAGAAATTGGACTGAATACATTTTTATATTATGACATGGCTACAAGCCTATGGGGCCAGGAAGTGGAATGTGATGGTTTAAATAAGAATGGCCCCCGAAGTTTCATAGATTTGAGTGCTTGGTCCCCAGGGAGTGGTACTATTTGAATGGTTTAGGAGGTTTGGCCTTGTTGGAGAAAGTGTTTCAAAGTGGGTGGGTTTTGGGTTTCAAAATCCCAAAGCCCATGCCAAATCCAGAGTCTCTCTCTCCCTGCTGCCTATGGATCCAGATGTAGAACTCTCGACTCCTTCTCCAGCACCTGTCTGTCTGAATTCTGCCATGCTCCCTGGCATGATGATAATGAACTAAACCTCTGAAACTGTAAGCAAATCCAATTAAATTCTTTCTTTTCTGAGAGTCGTTGTGTTCCTGGTGTCTCTTCACAGCAATAGAATGGTGACTAAGACAAGTACTGTATTAAATATATATGGAGAGAGTGGACAACCTTGTCTTGTTCCTGATTTTAGTTGGATTACTTTGAGTTTCTGTCCATCTAGGTTGATGTTAGCTGTGGACTTGCTATAAATTGCCTATATTATATTTAGGTATGTTCCTTATGGATACCCTAGTCTCTCCAAGACTATTATCATGAAGAGGTGTTAGAGTTTTGTTCAAAGAATATTTCTGCATTTAATGAGATAACCTTGTGGTTTTTTTCCTTCAGTCTGTTTATGTAAATCATGTTTATCAATTTCCATAAGTTGAACCATTGTTGCATCTCAGAGATGAAGCATACTAGATCATGCTGGATGAGATGATCTTTTTGATGTGTTTTGGTTTTTTGCAAGTATTGTATTGAGAAATTTTTGCATCTATATATAATTATCTTTGTCAGGTCTTTGTGTAGTTTTTTTTTTTATTGTTTACAAATTGTATGGCCATGGCAGGCTTCTTGCTAACTGTACTTATATCTTAAATTAGTCCATTTCCATAAATCTATACCTTGCCACATGGCTGGTGGCTTACCGGCGTCTTCACATGCTGCTGGTCATGGCTGCGGCTGGCAGTGTCTCTCTTTGTGTAGTTTTAGGTATCAGGGTAATAGTGGTTTCATAAAAAAGAAGGAAATTTTAGGAAATATTCCTTCTGTTTCTATTTTGCAAATAATATGAGGAGTATTGGCATTAGTTCTTCTTTGAAGCCCTGGTAGAATTTTGTGCTAAATTCATCTAGTCCTGGGCTTTTTTTGGTTGGGAGACTTTTTCAGTTAATGCTTCTATTTGACTAGGGGTTGTGGATCTATTTAACTTGCCTATCTGATCTTATTTAACTTTGATAGATCATATTATCCAGTTTGGTGAAATACAGATTTTTAAGGTACATCCTTACGCTTCTCTGCATTTCCTCAGAGTCTGTTATTATGCCCCCATTTTCATCTCTAATTTTATTAATTGGATCACTCCTTTGTGTTTTATAGTTAATTTGGCGAAGAGTTTATAAATCTGTTTTTCTCAAAGAACTAACTCTTTGTTTCATTGATTCTTTGTACTGTTTTTCTTTCATTAGTTTCAACCCTCAGTTTGATTATTTCTTCCTGGCTATTCTATGTGGGTATTATTTCTCCTTGTTGTTCTAGTGCTTTCAAGTGCTCATTAAGTTACTAACATGGATCTTTCCAGTTGTTTTAGGGAGGCACTTACTGCTATGCACTTGCTTCTTATAACTGTCTTCAACATGTTTCATAGCTTTGGGTGTGTTGTGTTTTCATTTTCTCTCAATTCTCAAAAGTTTTTAATTCCTTTCTTGATTTCTATCTTGACCCAATTTTCATTCAGTAGTTAGTTGCTCAATTTCCTTGAGTGTGTATAGTTTCTGCTGTTTCTGTTGTTGCTGATATCCAGCTTTAATCCATGGTGGTTAGATTGGATGCAAGTTGTTATTTCAGTTTTCTTGTATCTGTTGAGACTGGCTTTGTGTACTAATACGTGCTCAGTTTTAGAGAAAGTTCCATGAGATGCATGAGTATATTCTTTCATGTTTGGGTGAAATGTTCTGTAGATGTCTGTTAGGTCCATTTAACTTATGGTGTTATTTAATGCCAGCCAGCATTTCTTTGTTCAGGGTTTGTCTTGATGGCCTGGGTATTGGCCAGGTATTGGAGTCAACCACTATCAGTGTTGACCACTATCCTCTTGGTGACTTTTTCCTTTAGTAAGTTTGGAGTATCCTTCCCTATCTCTTCTGATTAGTATTGGTTTAAAGTCTGTTTTGTCAGATTTTAAAAATGGCCACACCTGCCTGCTTCTTGTATCTATTTTCTTGGAATACCTTTTTCCATCCTTTTATCCTGAGTTGATGTGTATTACTACTGATGGTGAGGTGTGTTTCTTGGATACAGCAGAAAGATGGATCCTGTTTTCTAATCCAATATACTAGTTTGTGTCCTTTTATTGGGAAATTGAAGCCATTAATACTGAGAGTTATTAATAATCAATGATTTTATTTATTCCTCTTAGTTTACTATTGGGGTGTGTGTATTTCCTCCCATTTTTTCATTTATTTTCTGGACTTATTTATTTCTTGGGGTTTTTTTTTGGTATAGTTAACTTCTTCAGACTGAAATTTTCCACCTAATGCCTTCTTGAGAGGAGCGCTGCTAGATAGAATTTGCTTAAATATCTTATCTTGAAATATTTTTCTTTCTCCATTGATTATGGTTGATAGTTTTGCTGGGGGCAGTAGTATGGGCAGGTATCTGTGCTCTCTTAGTCCAGGCCTTCTGGCTTTCAGGGCCTCCACTGAAAATTCAGGTGTCACTTTAATGAGCCTGCCTGTATATGTTACTTAATATTTTTCCTTTGAAGCTTTTAATATCCTTTCTTTGTTCTGTGCATTTAGTATTTTTATTATTATGTGTCATGGAGACTATCTTCACTGGTCCTGTCTGTTTGGTGTTCAGTATACTTCTTATACCTTGGTAGGAATCTCTGTTTTTAGAATGGGTACATTTTCTTCTATGATTTTGTTGAAAATATTTTCTCTACCTTTGACCTGGATTTCTTCTCCTCACTCTATACCCATTATACATAGGTTTGTTCTTTTCCCAGTATTCAAGATTTTCTGGATGTTTTGTGCTTGGATTCTTTTAAAATTAATATTTTCTTTGAGTGAGGTATCCGTTTCTTCTGCTTTGTCTTCAAGGACTGAAACTCTCTTCCATGTCTTTTTGTAATCTATTGGTGAGTCTTTCCTCTGATGTTTCATTAATATCCTTTCATTTTTTTAGTTTTCTTTCAATTTGGGTTTGTTTAGCGATTCTATTTCTTTGTTAAATTCTATTTTCATGCTTTGAAGTGTTTTAATTCTTTTGTCCAACCTTTGGTTTCACATTCTTCATTAGGACATTTGCAAATAGTCCCTGCCTGCTTCTGGACGAGACAGGTTGTCTAGGTTCTTCATGTTTGGGTTGTTGTGCTGGAGTCTAGACATCTGGATTTATTCTGTTTAAGGCATTTCTTGGTGTATCTAGTCTTGTCTTGGGTGGGTGGGTGTTCTGTTCTTTGATTGCTGTTGCCCATTATGTGTCCTTGGTAACTATGGTGGCTATGGTCTCCTTTATAGAGATTGTTTCTGTGGGTTGTAAGGTGACACAAAGGAATGGAGATGGGCTAGGAGAGAAGTCTGAGAGGGACATTGGGAAAGATCTCAAAGAACCTGAGGCAGGACCGAGAGGTGGAGTCTCCAGGGAGTGGATGTAGAGTGGAAAAAAAAGGCTCCTACAGGCAGGCTGTAGTTTTATAAGGTGTTATTGCTGGGGTAAAATGTCCATAAGATTTCTCAGAATGCCCTATTATTTCCTATACTTGAACATGACTCCATAATTACTTCTAAATTAAAAGCTTAATTTAAAATTGAATAAATAAGCAGCACTTTCAAAAATCGGTGCTGTTGGGAGGATATTTCTTGTATCAGAATAAAATGGATTTTCTTTTTCTATAATTGTTTGAGAATTTCATACATGTGTATAATGTGTTTTGATCATATCCATCCTTTTTTCTGCCCTTGCAATTCCCTTTCCTACAGCCTCCATTATTCCCTCTCAATTTCATGTACTCTTTGTTTTAGATCCACTGAGTCTACGAATTATTACAAGTATGTATATGGATGTAGCACCATATAACTAGAGCACTGCTAGCCTTTCAGGTAGTACATCCCTTCAAAAAAAAAAAAAGGCTCTTGACAGTCAACAGCTGCCTATAGTTCCTTCGATAGGTGTGAGACTTTGTCTGGCTTAAATTTGTGTAAGTCTTGTGCACAAAGTCACAGCTGCAGTGAGTTCATTTGTAAAACTGTCCTATCCTGTCCAGAAATGGCTTCACTGTAGTCATCTACTTCCTTTGGCTTTTACAATTTTTCCTCTCCACCTTCCATGATGATTCCTATATCTTTGGAGGAGAAGGTTTGATATACATGTTCCATTTAGTGCTCAAATGTATTTTCCACAGCTCTAAAGTTTTAGATTTTACAATTATGTATTTTGTTCATTCTGTGCTGACTTTTGTACTAGGTGAGAGATAAGGTTGTAGTCTTAGTCTTTTATACATACATATCTAGTTTTTCCATTAGTATTTGTTGAAGCGGCTGGATTATCCCCAACATACATTTTTCTTTCTTTTCTCAAGGTTTATATGGCTATAGTTTTATAGGTTTACTTCTGGACCCTCTATTATATTCCATTTTTCTACATTTTTTTTTGTATTGGTACCATACTGAATTTTGTTACTATGACATTGTAGTATAGTTTGAAGCCAGAAATTGGAAACTGCTAAAGAAAGACAAGAAAAACATCTTAAGATACTGTATAGGTGATAATATTCTAAGACGGACTCTAGTAACTCAGGAAATAAGAACAATGATTGATGAGTGAGCTTGCACTCAATTCAGAAGTTTCTGCAGAGTAAATAACTGAGTGAAGAAATAGCCTATAGAATGGGAGAAAACTATTGCCAGCTATCTGGTAGACAAGGGATTGATATCTAGAATAATAATATAATCAATAAAATGGTCGAATAGTCTCTCCTTGTCCCTCCCCCTTCCCCAATCTCTCTCTCTCCAACAGTATCTTTCCATGTAGTCCAGGACTGCCTTAACCTCATGACTCTCTTGTCTCAGATTTCTTAGAACTGGTACTACAAGCATATACTATGATTCCCAGACAGACATTTCCAATAAAAAATCCATACACATGAAAAAACACCGTCTTTATTCATCAGGGAGATGCAAATTAAAGCTGCTTTGAGGTTCTCTCTCATGAGATTCAGAATGGCTATCAAGAAAACAAACAAGTCCCTGGCTCCACTGCCTGGGGACCTCCCAAACAGTTCAAGCTCATCAACTGTCTCACTTATCCAGAGGGTCTGGTCCAGTTCCATGGGGGCTGCTCAGCTATTGGTTCACAGTTCATGCATTTCCACTAGTTTGGCTATTTGTCCCTGTGCTTTTTCCAATCATGGTCTCAATATCTCTCGCTCATACAATCCCTCCTCTCTCTCGCTGATTGGATTCCCGGAGCTCCACCTGGGGCTTGGCTATGGCTCTCTGCATCCGCTTCCATCAGTCATTGGATGAGAATTCTATCATGACAGCCATCTGATCACCAGAGTAGGTCAGCTCAGGCACTCTCTCGACCATTGCCAGTAGTCTACAGTGAAGGTATCTTTGTGGATTTCTGGGGACCTCTCTAGCACTCTGCTTCTTCCTCTTCCCATGGGGTCTTCATTTTTCATGGTCTCTCTTTCCTTGTTCTCCCTCTCTGCTCCTGATCCAGCTGGGACCTCCTGTCCCCTAAGCTCTCTTCCCCACAACCCTTGCCCTCCATTACCCCACCCCCACCCCCAGTTTGCTCATGTAGATCTCATCCATTTCTCTGTCATTGGGCGATCCCTGTGTCTTTCTTAGGGTCCTCTTTACTAGGTAGCCTCCCTGGAGTTGTGAGTTGCAGTCTGGTTATCCTTTTCTTTACATCTAGTATCCACTTAGGAGTGAGTACATACTGGGCCTATGCTGAGACACTTTGCTCAGCCTTGGTGTAGGGAAGAGGGGACTGGACCTGCCTTGGCTGAGTCTACCAGGCTGGGCTGACTCCCCAGGGGAGACCTTGCTTGGAGGAGGTGGGAATGGGGGGGGTGGGGGTGGGCGGGGGTGGGGGTGGGAGGAGGGAGGACGGGGGAATCCGTGACTGATATGTGAAATTGTTAATTATAAATTTAAAATATTTAATTAAAAAAGTAAACAAACAAAAATGCTTAGGAGGGTATAGGGGACAAAGAACCCTTACACACTGTGGCAAGTAACAGAATAGAAATGAATGCAGCTATTACGGAAATCAATGTGGAGAGTCCTCCAAAGGTTAAAGCTAGTACCATCATAGATCCAGCTATACCACCCCTGAGTGTATAACTAAAGCTTACAGTAGATGTACCTGCCTGCCTATGTTCATTGCAGTACTAGTTATAAATATGTACCTCACATGAGGCAATGGATAAAGAATATGTGTCATATGCATGCAATGGAAATCATTTCAATAAACAAGCAAATGAATTGAACAAACAGTTCAAAAGAAGAAATACAAATGTCCAATAAATACTTAGAAAGACTACTCAACATTCATAGTCACTAAGGAAATGTAAATTAAACTGCTCTGATGTTAAATCTCAGCCCTGTCCTAATGGCTATCATTAAGAAAACAAATGACAACAAATGCTGGTGAGGAGAGGAAAAGGAAGCTGTTGTACACTACTGTCAGAAATGCAAATTGTTCCTCAATATGGAAACTACTAAAAAAGAAAAAAAACTAAAAATAGAATCACCACATGATTCACCTTTACTGCTCTTGGGCATATATGTGAACAATTTTAAGTTGGCATACCATAGAGATGCTTACATATCCATATTTATTGAGTCACTGTTCACAATAGCCAAGATAGAGATGGGCGAACAGATGAACAGATAAAGCAAATGTGCTATACATACACAATGGAATTTTATTCATCTGTAAAAAAAGTGAAATTACGATGTTTGCGAGAGAATGGATGGAACTAGAGATCATTATGTTAAGCAAAGTAAACCGTGCTCAGAGACATAAACATATCATGTTGCTTCTCATATGTAGAATCTATCTATGTATCTATCTTTAATACATAATATGTATTATGTATTTATTATTAAATTATATATTTCATAATATGAAATGAAAATACAAATGGGACTATGGCAGAGGAGAAAGAAAAGTCACAATATATGTGGCATGATAGCAGGAGGGATTTGTGGAGGTCAGAAGGAGACCAGCAAGAGATGGGAGTGGGATGACATCAGAGGAGTAAATGAAAACAAAGGATAGCAGTCTATATGTATCAAATGTCATAGCAAAACCCATTAGTTTGAATGCTAACCAAAAAAAGAGATAGACTTAGTATCACAGAAGATTTTCAAAAGTCAAAGAGCTCGTTGCGGGAACATGGGCAAAAGGATTGAGTATTTTCATCTAATTTTACAGCTAAAACCTGGGGTCTTTTAGCCAGTTAAGTGAGTTAAACAAGGTCATTTCTGTAAGATCTCAGAAATATGAATAATAGACCACAGTTAAATTGAAAAGTCTTAGCAATTTCTTTTGAAGTCTACATGTTTGTGATGCCATAGAAAGAGTTTACAAATTGTACCAATAAGTAAATGTCACTGTTTTCTATTTTTCAAGACAAATTGTTTTCAAGAAAGCACTTGTAACAAAGGGCATATCTGTGGGTTATCTGTGACTTTCTTCTTCATATTCTCTCTGATGCCCATTTAAATGGATAGTTAAAGTTAGATTTACTAATTTCTGAGTATTTGAACTAAAATTCCCAATGCAACAATTATTAATAGCGGAGTAGCTTCCAGGAAAATGGACAACCCAATTGTCTATTTTTCCCACACTTGGACTTGAGTCCTAATTTTTATAAGTACTAATTATGACTCAAAGCTAATCATATTTAAAAATTATGTCCTACAAGTTTTTAATGTTCTGATATGGACTAATCTCTCCTACCAGGTTAACAAAATGATGTATACTGCCCTTTATACAAAGAAGAGGAGGGTTTCATATATCTAGCTGGTGATAAATGCATAAATCTCTCTGAAAGAATACAGGAGAAAAATAATGCCCCAATAATGATGATGATAATGTTTAAAATCTAAATTTAAATTATTAATGAAATGTGAAAAATAGCTACATATTTATAAAAAAAATAGTGAGTTTTGTGCTACATTAGACCAC
Organism: Peromyscus leucopus; assembly: GCF_004664715.2. Classification (NCBI taxonomy): domain Eukaryota; kingdom Metazoa; phylum Chordata; class Mammalia; order Rodentia; family Cricetidae; genus Peromyscus; species Peromyscus leucopus. The sequence continues at coordinate 122,952,407 of NC_051083.1, forward strand.
TGTGTGCTTTCATAGCATATTGATTGTTTTTCTTATGTACTTAAAAAAAAAAAAATTCAAACCAATTCTGCTAATTAAGCTCTCCTTGGCCAGGAGCTCACTTGGATCTCTGACAGTTCCTAGTTAAAGCCCAGTTTGTGGTTTTTGACGGCAAACCAAGACCCTCTTGTCTGCTTCAGGAAAACTGGCTGGTTTTCCTCCCTGGCATTATTCTGTGGGTATCCTCATCCCAACAAGTCACCAATTGTCTTTACCATGACTTATAGTTGTGCCAGATTTTTTTTTTGGTCACTTTTGCTTGAGACAGTAATACCAGTGATAAAATTTTTCTTAATTTGGCTTTAGTTTATAACAGATAATCTTGAGACTAGGAATAGGTTGTGTCGTGAAATGATCATATAGGTGCAAAAGCAAGTAAATCAAGATGTCTGGATGAATATGTGTATGTGTTTTGGTATATGTTTTAATTTTTTCTGTGTATTTCTTGTTAATTAGTCTATATAGAAGCTAAAAGTAACATAGAAAAATAATATTTTACAAAATGAAATGTCTAAAGTGTCCTTTTAAAAAGTAGTGGTACTTGATATGGATTAAATTTAGCATTTCTTGCAATTTTGTTCACTTTCTAACATGTCTGGAAGCAGGAAATGAGACTGAGTCAAAGATGTTTGGAACTTGTATTAGTAAATCTATCTCATTTCCCTATTCCTATCTCCTTATCAGAAAAGAAATGGTCTAAATATTTTACATTTGCTTCATACAGAATTAGAAAGACTTTTCATAGTATTTTGATTTTGAAAATGTATTACCCAAAGTAGCTGCTTGTCATATCCCTTACCTCTTTATAGAACCTCAAACAAAGCTGGAAAGGAAATGACAAACGTTGTAAACCTAATAATTTTTCCTGGTTCTCTGTGTATAGTCTCTAGTAGTGTCCCTGAACTAAAACTTTCAGTCTGTGACCTTGAGAAACCCAGACAGGAAATAGAAACAGTAGAGAACAGAAGGTCATCCTTTCTACCTCTGTCCAAAAAAGGGTATCAAATATTCATCCTCACAGGTACATGTCTTCATAATTAAGGGAGATGGATTCTAAAGCAAAAGCAATTCAAAATGGGGGTGGGGGCACACGAAAGCAATAATTTTGAATGTTTGACATTTGTTTTGAAACTACCTTACTACCCTATACCCTTTACCATCTGTCTGTTATCCCTCCCAACACCCACCTCTGTCTTCCCACAGGGCTCCATTGTCTGCAGTTCCTGTTTCTCAGGGGCGGAGCTGTGGGAGGCAGCCATGGGTGCCATAATAGGCACCTGCGGCCAGCACAATGGGCTGTGGGTGCTTGTGGGAGAGACAGATTGATGTATTGTGCATGGGGGAGGAGGGCTGTCACTTGAATCCATGTGAACCCAGGCTTTAGGGGCAAGGGAGATTGACAGCTTTTGTAGGTTGCATTTCTTTTTCAAAGCTTGGCTTTAATAGACAGTAAGTTTGGGGCCCCAGGCTTTCACTCCCATAATTCTAACAGGGCAATCACGAGCATTCAGCATTTCTTTTTACCCCCCTTGTTCCGCATTAAATGATTTCAGTAAAGGAATGTGCAGCATTAATTAGAATTTGTTAGCAGATACCAAGGGGAAAAGTTTCTTCACAACAACTATAGGAGGTGTCATTTGTACAAAGACTTTTTTGTTTTCTTTCCCCATTACATTATCACTGCAATATGTAAGGTAGTGATTCTTTTCATTTAAATTAAGTGGAAAGCTACTAAATCTTGTTTTATTCTCCAAAAAGAATAAGGTCCTTAACACTTATCTTTTAACTTCTTTCATTTCCTAAGGTTGGTGTTTACTTTTGCTTTCAGTCCAACCCATTTACTGGTCTGTGAGGTTGTGTATCCAGTTTTGTGTACCATTTAGCTCTTACAATTGCAGGCAGCCCACTGTACTGATATAGAAGGATTGTTTCCAGGTAAAAATAGCCACAAATAATATTGGAAATCATTGATATACCAGTCCCCTTTCAGTAATGTACATTGAGAAGTGCCAAAAATTAGAGTCTGTTAGCTTGGTATCCTAATGTCTTCAAAAACTATTTTTCTCCAGTTGCTATTTAACCTTATACGGAAGGATGGGGCAGTGGCCAAGGAATGTTTTTTTCCCCATAGAAAACTCATTCCTTAGCTATGTGAATTTTTTAAACACCAGTGTCACACATACATAGATAGCATCATTTTCTTACAGTTAGTTAAAATGAGCTCTTTGTTTTGTATCAATTTTTGTATTCTCTGACATTTCAGGTTATCTGGATGAAATCCAATCTCAGATATGTATGTCCTGTGAGCATGCTCTTTGGTGTCTGAGAAACTGATAAAACATTAACATTTTTGATGTGACTCTTCTAACACCTCCCCTATATAAAACCATTTCCTCCCCAAAGGAAGGAGTTGAAAGCTAACTGAATTAGAATTTTTCATTTAATTGTTTTATTTAAATGTGTAAGGGTCAACAGTGAAAAATATTGATTAGTTGTATCCTTAATTCCCAGAGAGAACATATTCCCACAGAGTTACCTAATTCTGTCTATAATAATAATTTGGTGCAATGGCTTTAAAAGTAGTGGGGTGATAATAATTAGGGTGTGTGACAGAAATTTCAGTGCTGGATTCAACATTTCACCATGCAGGGCATGAAAATTGCCGAGTGGGGGCTAGTCAGTTCTAAGTACTAATTAACTAATTAATCAGGTGCTGAAACCAAGTGAATGGAGGATACCAGCCAGACAACTCAAGCCCAAGGAGAGGGCTGCAGTCTTTAAAAGACACTGCACTCTTTCTTCTTGGTTTTTAACCCAATCAGAAATGGGGGGGGGGGTGTTATGGTGAAAGCTTTTCACTTAGACAAAATAAAATAAAAGCATGTGCCTCCAATAATAGCTGTAAGGCACCCTGAGTAGGGCTGTGGCCGATTCTTCAGCCAAGAAATGTTCTTAGGTCTGGTGGGGGCTAGAGGTAAAGAGAATTCTGCCTTCCTGGGGTTTACTTCTATAATACATAGATAATTTTTTTTAACATAAGAGAATGAGAAACATGTCTCTTTTGGGGAGCTGATCTTAGGTCTTTTGCCTCATCCTTCGTTTATGTAAATGAGAAGAGTCCAATTACACATATGGAAAAAAGGTTTAATGAATCGTGAAAAGCCCGGTTTGCAGAGAAAGGGCACAATCTCTCCTCCTTCCCCCCCCTCCTCCCCCCTCCTTGCCCTCCCCCTTGTCTTTTACATTTAACTTAGAAACATGTATTTCTTTTAAGGATGATGATAAAGCCTAATGATTTGATCATTTTATTTTACATATTTTAATACTTCAGAATTATCAAATATTTCTTAGAAAATTGAAATTTATATTTGTAAGACTTTCTGGATACTTAACAAATACTCTGAAACAGAAAGTACAAAATTATGACTTTCCTTCCCTAAATTTGAAAAAAATGGACTACATGTCAGTTCTTCCCCTTTTTGATGTTACTCTTGGCTCAATTTTAATTTCTTTTGTTTGTTCTGGAATTGTCTGTAGTGAAAACGGATTGCAACGTTATATGGAAATTTATATTGAAGGCAAAGAAAAGACTATAGTTTCCCATACCTTTGTAGCTTAGTTTGGTATTGCATTTTAACTAGCTGGAATTTTAGGGGGGTGGAAATTAGGCAGTTCTTATTTTACTTTCTTTCCAAAAGGAATCTGAATTTTGCGCTACAGTAGAAAATTGTTTGAGCTTTCTATTTTTCTTCTCCGTTTCTTAATGTTGGGGTATTGAGTAGTGGAAAGTGGACCACACAGAACCCCTCCTCCATCCCAATTTTTTAAATGATATAAACCTTTATTAGAAGACTAAGGAAATCAGTGCCATGTCTGGTCATCCTTCTCAGAATTTAGTTAAGTATGCAATAGCCCCAAAGAAGTATTGTGCAAGGACAGCAGGGGGCTTCTCAATCCCTAAGTTCAAGTGCTTCTCACAGACGTTAAGGTGCTCTAACAGACACCTGGTCCAACAATCTCACTGGGCACTTGAGGAAGCTGAGGCCGAGGAGGGGACACTTTTCTAGTGTGACCTTTTTATCCCTCTACAAAATACTGTCTGATTCATGCCACACATGTTTTTTTCCAACTGTGGAAGACACTGTCAGAGTCCATATCACCTCTCTAGTTCACGGAAGGGACAGGTCTTTCCACTCTAGCCCTCAGCCTCCCTGGATGTGACAGACACCATGAAGTTGCCCCATAATCATCTGTGGCAACACGGGATGTAAAATCTCATCAGCTCATTTGGATGAAGCCGACAAGTCCCGTCCCCCCCAAAATGTGTGCAGAGGGAGCCCCCGCATTAGGCGAGTGCGGCGTGGAGGCAGCGCTGCAGCGGGCCACCTCTGAGCCTTGAGTGCGGCAGGCGCGGCGCTAGCGAGTGCTGGGGCGGAGCGGCCAGCCCAGGCCTGTACCGGGGAGCCCGTGAGGCCGCGGCGCAGGGAGCGGCCGGCCGGCCGGCCGGGGCAAGCGGCGAGCCCGGAAGCGGGGAGCGCGGGCGGCGCCGGCGGCGGCGGGGTTATCTCCCAGGCTGCAGAGGCGGCGGCGAGCGCCGCGTCGCCGAGGGGGGGTGAAGGGGGGGCCGGGCCGGCGGGGCGGGGCGGGGCGTGGACCAGGGCCCCGGCGGCGCTCGCCGGAGCAGTTGGCCTCTGGGCCCCCGCCGCCCGCGCGCCCGCCCAGCGGCGCCCGCGAAGGCGGCGGCGGCGGCGGCGGCGGCGGCGGCCGCGGAAGGCAGAGGGCGGCCCCCCGAGCCTGAGGTGAGCTGCGGTGGAGGTGGAGGTGGAGGTGGAGGTGAAGGAGCCGCAGCCACAGTCAGCAGCGCAGACTGTAGTGGAGGAAGGCGCGCGGCCTGGAGGCAGAGAAGGATGGAGGAGCAGCAGCAGGACTGTGAGGCCGAGGTCGCGGAGCCCTGGTTTTCTAAGTGGGAGCGCCAGTGCCTTGCTGAGGCGGAGCAGGAAGAGCAGCTGTCCCCCGAGCTGCAGGAGGAGGCGGCTGCTGATGCGGCTGGGCTCAAGATCGAGCGGCAGAGGCTCTGGCACCTCTTCCAGATCTCAGCCACTGCGGTGGCCCAGCTCTACAAAGATTCCGGGTGCCAACAGCCAGGACTCTCTATGTGGGACCCCTTCCAGAATGCGGCCATGGCCGTGACCAGCCTCTACAAAGAGAGCGGGGATGCCTACCAGCGAAGTTTTGAGCTGGGCGTCCAGGTTGGCTACCAGCGTCGCGTTAGAGATGTGCTGGAGTGGGTGAAGAAGGGTAGGAGCATCATTCGCCGGGAAGACCTCATAAGCTTCCTCTGTGGCAAAGTACCCCCCGCCCCTCCCCCGCCACGCACCTCCAGGACGTCCCCTAGGCCGCCCGCAGCTGCCTCCAGTCAGGCTGCTGCCACTGAGTCCAGCGCACCTGTGGACGTCGACCTGCAGCCCTTCCACGAGGCCATCGCCCTCCATGGCCTCAATGGCGCTATGGCAAGCATCAGCATGCGATCTGGCGCTCCTGGCTCCCCATCTCAAGATGGAGGTATTGCCAGCAGTGGACGTCGGAAAAGTAGCTTCCTTGAAGATGATTCGAACCCCTTGGGCTCAGAAGAACTGGCTCTCCGTCTGGAGTGTGGGGGAATCCGCAAGCGTACCTCGGCTCAGTTTGGTGATGCCACCACAGACTCTCCATCCCACAAGCGCAACCGAATGGTCTAAACTGCCTCCTTGGTTGGCCGCCATCCACCCACCACCTTATTGCTTGACAGTCAACTTGACCATCAACATGCTTGTTGAAACCATGCCTGAGACTGCTGATCTTCCTTCTCTTAAGTTAAAGATTTCTATCATTTACCATAAAGAAATTTAAAAGTATTCCAGAAGAGGCCTCCTATGACTCTGACTTTCAAACAAAAATGTAATTCTATTACAGAACATGAAATATCACATAGTTAGCAAGATCATTTAAACTTTAAAGCAAAGCGTATCCAGTGAGGGCAGGAGCCTGGTTTATCTTATTCAAGTTGTATTTCTTAGCACCTAGTACAATTGTTGGTGCTCAATAAATGTTTGTTGAATGAATAAATGTGACCTTACTTTAAATTCTTAAAGGGGAAATATATAGATGTTTATTTGATTGTGGAATAATTTTATCCTTTCTTGTTTAGGTTGTTTGCTTTGATAGTCATTGCTAATTCATTTACCAAATGTTTTTTGGGTTTGGTGTGGTTTTTTGAGACAGGGTTTCTCTGTATAGCCCTGGCTGTCCTGGAACTCCCTCTGTAGACCAGGCTGGCCTCGAACTCACAGAGATCTGCCTGCTTCTGCCTCCTGAGTACTGTGATTAAAGGTGTGTGCCACCACTGCCTGAAACATTGTACCAAAATGTAAGATTAGACATATTTATGAAATCTGGAGTCATCTGGTTTTACCCCGCTCTACCATGCACTCAATTTCTAGGAAGAAACTGTGGAATTAATATATTTTAGGCTGTTATTTGCTTTGAAACTTGGTTGATTTTGGTGATGGTGGTGTAAGTAGATGCTGTAGTGATTGGATTAGTAATAAGTGATGGGTTAAGTCAGTGCTCACTTTAAGAAAAGGAAAACAAGTAAGATAGTGTCCTTGGTAGCCTTTTGCTTAGGAATATAACAAGTTTCTTTCTCTGAGATTATATGTTAGTGGGTTCTGTTTTAGAGTGGCAGACCAACTAGAAGAAACTGGGTTTTCTTGAAGGGGATACCATGGCATAACTAACGGAATATATGCTATGTGCTGAAAGGAACAACAGTAGAACCCCAGCTCCACAAATAACTGGATGATTTGGGGCAAGTCAGTTAATATTCATTGGACTTAGTTTTTCTTCTGTAAATGTAACTATGTATCTGCTAGAGTCAGTTCAAATAACACATGAAGTCCATATTTCTAGTGTCAACAGCAATGCTTAGCTCACTGAATGTTTTCCCTCTACAAATACAAGTCAGTCAAACGTTGAAGTTCATAATATTTTAGGAAAATAAATCAATCTAAGAATTAGCAAATAAAACCCTGGTATTCTACTTAAGCTAAAAATTACTTCATGGAATTAAAACTTCCCTAAATGTCACAGTCTGTATATTACTTGTAAATATGTTGAGCTCATGACTTAGGATCAAAACTGTCAATAAATACTAGGGCATCCTTAGAGTTTCTGAAATTGCCTGGGAAAACCACTTTGTGATGGGGTAATGGCCTACAAGAATTTGGAGAGGGAGATAAGTACAGAAAGAATATGGAAGTGAAGCCCTAGGATACCTAAAAGGCTAAAGTGTTTTTTTAAAATAAGAGTAGGGTGCTAAGGAAGTACAGCTGGTGGGGTGGAGGTGGTGGAAGTGAGATTATGGAAGAAGTGGAAGGACACAGAAAAGTCCACATCTCCAGAGTCTTCCAAAGTCCATGCATAAACTTTACAGGTTTGTTAAAGGCACCCTGCCTCTAAGTTCACATCAGAGTTGTTCTTGCTTCATTAACATGACTGTAGAGAAAATGTGTAGTTGAACAATATGTTAAAAGAATACAAGATTATAAAGTGAATTCCCAGATAGAAAAGAAAGAACTCGATGTTGCATTCAGTAAACACCAAGGCTTTGTCTTAGGACCCGAGAAGAGATATCAGCCATAAAACAGTCCTTAACCTCAAAGAGTTCACACTGCCTTGGAAGAAAAAATATGTAGCCAAGCAGGGACTTTTAGCTGTGGGCAAAGCTGGGTAGAACTCAAAAGAGGTTTTCCTTGCTGATAGTGTCACAGTTTCTGGTAAAGGTGGCATTTAAACTGGGTCCAGAAAGATGAGTAGCAAGGGAACCATCTTTGGAAGATTATATCTAGTATCATTTGAGTAGGAAACAATATAATGGTTAGGAGGGCTAGGGCCAAAGTTTAGAGGGTCTCAAATGACTACCCACAGATTTTTATCTGGGTCCAAGGGTGATACCTCCATCCAAGCAGTACTTTGGGAAGATTGGCTTCGGCAGGTGTCCTGCTGTCCAGAAGCAAGACACTGGAGCTGGGGCAGGTGAACATCTCATAGGGTGTCCTTCTCTGGGGCCATTTCCCTTTGGTTAACCCAGGGTGGGGTGATGGGCACTCTGATAAGAATTTCTTTAGGAAGACTTTGTTCACACCACCCTTCCCAGCCACAAACCATACGAGATACAAAGCACATCAAGTGAGTTCTGTGGTGCTTCTTCAAACCTGGGAAGGCATTCAGTTCCCGTTGTAGCCTCTTTCTGAATAGTTGCTGTTTTTCTTTCTCTTTGTTTCTACTCCTTGAGGGCACTCTTCTGGTGGAATCATCTGGGGCAGTCTGGGCACAAATTTAACTGAGAAACAACTGTGATTTTAACAGGAGAGGGTTGGAATAAGGTATGCCATTATGAAAGTAGGCATTTTGTTTGTCTCGTTTCCTTCCATAATCCCCAATGACCAGCCAGTGTTTAAATCATTGTGGACATATAACGCATATATTTTAAGAGAGCAGGTGAATAGAGCCATCAGCTAGATTCAGGTATGGCCATGGGCCTTCCCCTATTTCCATATACTTAGGATCCCAGAAAGGTACTTGATGATTCCTAGATGATTATCCCTGAATGCCGTTACTTTAATTTCCCATGAAAGAGAGAGGTAGCTTGTGAATTTGACAATTTCAGAGCCACCCTCCAGCTGACTTAAAAATTTCAGTGAGGGAGTCCCCCAAACTACCTATTTTCAGGAGGTCTGTAAGTATGAGGCATGAAGTCTGAATGTGGCCCTGATTCTGAGATATGTGATTGATTCAAGGAGCTCATTTTAAATTGATCATTGGAGAATTTCCTGTGTGGGTCTAAAGAGAATCTACCTATTTATAGATAGCATCTTTCACATCATGTAGCGTATTTTGTACATTTTCTTTCTTAGGTTCAAGTAAAAATTAAATGTGTGAACTATGTGTAGTGGCATGTGCCTTTAATCCTAGCACTCAGGAGGCAGAGACAGGTGGATCTCTCTGAGTTTAAATTTGAGGCCAGCCTGGTCTACACTCCAAACCACTTAGGACTACATTATAAGACCCTGTCTCACAAAACAACAACCCTTAACATGTGACATTTCCCAGTTTTCCTCTGTATAGGGGCCTGAGAAAAGACTTGTTTCTTATCATCTAGCTTAATATTTTATCCACTAAACCACTGCTTTCTAATAAAACTTACAAATCAACTGATAGATTGCTCTAGCTCTTAATAAATCGCAGAGCAGGGACAGTAGTGAAGGATTTTTTACTTGGTATTTGTTTGGCAGTCTATACAGGCATATATATTCAGTCTTCCAATGACAATGTGTGATGGAATTTTCACAAATGATAAGATCCCATCCATGTCAGGATCAACTATTCATTTCACAAATGGGGTAGTTGATCTCATCTAGAGGCCCACAATTACTACAAATTCTGTTGCTCCCTTCACTGTGCCTCCCTTAGTTATTTTGTGTATGATCTTTTAAATTCATGTGTTGATGGTGGCATTCAGATGACGAGCTTGCATTATGAAGTCATTCTAGCTTGGCACTATGTTGTATTTATTTAGGGGATGCTGTTTGATATTTTTCACTCGTAGAGCATGTCACCACCTTGCTACCACTGTGACAATGTAGCTACCAACCAAGACGGACGACTTGAAGTTTCCTGTCTACTCTATTTTTTTTTATCATCACTGCATCTGGGCCCTTTTACCTGCTCTGGAATGCTCCCATCGCTGTCTGCTCAACTGATCCTTGTCCTAGAGGGTCAGCCCACTCCAAGCTTTAACTTTTTCTTGGATACCATTCTTGCCCTTCCATGTCAGGATAAAATGTTCTCTCTCCCTGAAGTCCTCACTTTGGGGGGAATCATTATAGTTGTCAGTTTGCAGTTTTATGTGCTGCATTGGACTGTAAATCGTTCACTCTCATTCCAAGGTGCTCAGTTTCCAGGGAACTATGAGAGAATCTTTATGATTTCATATGTAGGTTGGAAAAACAAATTCAGTATTATGCTATACTTTTATGTTTTAATGAAAAGGTTTGCCATAAAATTTTATTAGAGAAAAGAAAGCTCAAAATATACCTTCAGAGGAATAGTTTTATTCTGTGGAACACTAAATATGCCTCTCCAAAGAACTAGAACAAATAAGTTATTGACCTTCTTTCTAATTTGACATAAGATTACCATGTGTTGGGCACTGATGCAAGAACAGGGTACTTACATTAAGCCTCAACTTTCTCTGTAACTAGCTGACCTTGAGTAAGCCCTTTTGTGTTTGTTTGTTTGTTTGGTTGGTTGGTTTTTGTTGTTGTTGCTGTTTGCTATATGAAGTAGTCACTGGTTGTGCTAGATCATCTTTCAGGTACCCCTAAGCTCTGCACTCTAACTTATGATGTCATTAGGTAGGCAGTGGTATATAACCAGTTGAACTCCACAAGCTTTTTGCAGTAAGGATTGCCAAAGTGGAATTATTCAGAACTAGGAAGTTGCCTAGGTGACTGTGGTATGTCTACTTATGGGATGGGAACATGTGTATGTAGTACAGCCCTCTCTTTCTTTTGCTCCATTTCCCATGGTAGGCCAAGGATAAGGAAAAAAACTGTAGGCTTTAGACTCACAGGCATATCCAACTTTTAGACACTGTGACACAACATTGTTATCTACAAAACACAATCTAGTTGCAGAAAATAATCTTATAATGTTTTAACAAAGTTTATGATTTTCTACTGGGCCACATTCATATCTACCTTGGGGTGCATGCTGCCCTCAGGCTGCAGGCTAGACATAGCTGCTGAGCATAGTACAGCCAAATGACCTATGGTTTGGCCATTTTCTTTTCCAAAAATGTCAGAGTATATTCTTTAACCAGATAGATTTCTCTATTCAGTGCACTACAAGGAGAACTAGAGGGTTGGCAGTTTCACAGGCTCCAACTCTGGGAAGAACTAGAATGGAAACCACCCTGATATAAAAGCTACATTTTTCATGTAAAGAGCTTTGAGATGAATCCAAAGTCTTCTTCAGTAGCTACTAGGCAGGGCTTTCTGCAGACAGCTGCGGATTCCTCAGAATGCAGTGGGGTTGCTGTTCTGCTCCTATTGTAGCCTAATTAGAAGCAAATTGGTTGTCCAGCTCAGAAGAATAATCCTCCTGCTGCTTCCAAAGTCCTCACCTCCAAATCCTGGCTACAGATATTTTTAAAAGGTCTTATTTTTTTAAAAAAATAAAGATTATTTTTGAACATTGTATAGTGTTTTTGCATGGTGCTGGGGCTAGAACCCAGGGCCTCTCATATGATAGGCAAGTGCACTCGTAGCCCTTCTTTAAAAATCTAGCCTCTTGGTTAATGTCATACTTTCTGTATTTATGCTTTCTAATACCCTGCTACGAAACCCCACATATGGCATGTGTTATGTGTATTATGTCTTACATTTTCCCTCCTACATGGGCTGCAATTTTCTCATTCTTCTTGAAATCCCTGGCTTTCTTGACACCAGAACCCAATTTTGTATTTAAGTGTGTCTATCTTAAATTGGAAGCTTATAGGAACATTGAGGGAAATGTTAAATTGTTAAGAAAATCATGTGCCAAACCACGTGGGAGCCTCTTAAATACAACTTTGGTGGTCATGACCCTGGCCAGAGGGGAAAGTCTGTGATGTCACCTCTTCCCGAGACCCAGTTTCACGGATAGTATGTATGAATGGAATTGTCTGAGGGAGATTGTTCCTTGTGAAAAGTTCACATGATGGAGTTTGAAGAGATTGTTTTACTCAGAGCCCAGCAGGACAGAGTGGTTTGGAATGCAGCATTCAGTGTGTTCTGTTTGGCTGAAAGCTGTCACAGAGAACAAGTACTTAGCAAACAGCATGAACAAGGATTTGAACTAGAGAATGAGAAGGGCCTTGACAACACTGTAATAGTGGCTTCTGACTTTAGAAATTGTTCAGTGCTACACAAGGAAGTGATAAAGAAGACTAGGAAAAGACAAATATATAGATTTGGTGTATATTCAAAACAATCCAATGGAAGAACATTTCAGTATGGGTAAAGTTTAGCAAAAGTTCCCGAGTCACTGTGACTATGTCCACTTTGATCTATGTGATCAGAATGTTTGCCTCTTTTAAGGCAATAGTCTATAGACCAAGTCTGTGGCTACAGGACGTCCACACAACTTATTGAAAATAGAACAATTAGTCAACTATTTAGTCTGTTTTTTGCAATGCCAAATACCTGGGTTGAATGTTTTTCCTTTTATATTTACCCAATTAACTAAACAGAGTTCTTGATACTACTTTTACTTTTCATGCTTTAGGTAGAATTACATGCCGTTTAACAGGGCTGTTTTTTTTTACTATTTACATTCTGTTTGCTTAAAATTCACTCTGTTCTTTGTTTCTTCAAGCCATTTTGTTTTTAGTTGTTTGCTTCATTCTTTATATAGTCATAACATGGTACCATTTTCAATACGGAAATTTTCATACCAATGTGTTTTGTACAATGGGCATATTCCCTCACGCCCCATCCTTCCTTTTCTCATCCCCCCATTAGTCCCCTCTGTTCACCTAGACAGCTTTGCTTCTACTTTCATGTCATGTGTACAGATTATTTTATGTATCTATATAAAATCCAGGAACTGCAAATGAGACAAAACATACATTTATCTTTCTGAGACTGACTGACTTTATTTAGTATGATCATGTCCAGTTGTATCTATTTTCCTTCAAATAACATAACTTCAGTCTTTTTATGTCTGAAAAAAATTCTGTTGTGTGTGTTTATCATGCTTTTTCTATCCACTCCTGTACTTTAGATCCCTAGATTGGTTACACAATTTATCTCTGGTGGACAGTGCTGCAGTACACATTGATGTATATGTGTCTCTGTGACAGTTGACTTGAAGCCTTTTGCATAAATACTCAGGTGTGGTATAGCTGGGTCATATGATAATCTATTGTTAGCATTTTGAGGAGCCCCCATACTTATTTCCACAATGGTTGGACTAATATACACTCCCACAAGCAGTATATAAGGATTCCCTTCTGTCCACATTATCATCAGCTTTTATTATTACGTATTTTCTTCAGGACTTTCATTCTGACTGTGGTATGATGGGATCTCAGTGTAGTTTTAATTTGTATTTCTCAGATGACTAGTGAGGTTGAACATTTTAAAAATATTTATTTATTTTTAAATTTGTGTGTGTGTGTGTGTGTGTGTGTGTGTGTGTGTGTGTGTGTGTGTTTACAGCTGCACATGTAAAAGCAAGTGTCCTCAGAAGCCAGAGGCATTGGATCCCCTTGGAGTTGGACTTACAGTCAGCTGTGACCTGCCTGCTGTGGGTACTGGGAACTAAACTTGTGTCCTCTACAAGGGTAGTACATGCTCATAACTACTGAATATCTCTCCATTTCCTGATTTTGAACTTTTTTCATGTTTATTGCACATTTTCACTTCTTTTGAGAAGTATGTTTTCATTTAATTAACCCACTTATTGATTGGATTGATTTCTTGTTGTTTAGTTTTTGCCTTCTTTGTATAATTTAGATATTTATCCTTTGCCAGTTGTATATCTAGCAATGATCTTCTTCCACTTTGTAGGCTATACGTTCATGTGATTAACTGCTTCCTTTGTTGTACAAAAGCTTTTTAGTTTCATTAGTCTTGTTACTTGTTGGTTTTATTCCACAAGTATCCAAAATTTTATTTAGAACATCCTTTTCCATGCTGATGTCTTCAAGTGTTCTGGCTGCCTTTTCCTCTATTTCAAAGTTTCAGGTCATATATTAAGGTAATGTTTATCCATTTGTAGTTTAATGTCAGGTGTGGTGGTATTGTGTTCCCCAAAATATTGTGTACCCTAATAAACTTATCTGGGGTCAGAGAACAGAAAAGCCACTAGATACTTAGGATAGGCAGTGGTAGCACACACCTTTAATCCTAGCATTCCCGAGGCAGAAATCCATGTGTTCAAAAATACAGCCAAGCATGGTGACTCATGCCTTTAATCCCAGAAAGCCAGCCTTTAATCCCAGGGAGTGGTGGTAGAAAGCAGAAAGATATATAAGGCGTGAGGACCAGAAACTAGAAGCATTTGGCTGGTTAAGCTTTTAGGTTTTGAGCAGCACAGTTCAGCTGAGAGCCATTCGGATATGAGGACACAGAGGCTTCCAGTCTGAGGAAACAAGATCAGCTGAGAAGTTGGCCAGGTGAGGAAGCTGTGGCTTGTTCTGTCTCTCTGATCTTTCAGTGTTCACCCCAATAACTGGTTCAGGTTTGATTTTATTAATAAGAACTTTGAAGACTCCTGCTACAGTCAGGTATCTTTCCTAACTGCTCTCTAATTTATTTTTATTTTAGTAATAAAATTAGATACAGTTTATTAAGACACTCAGAAGGGCTGAAGTGGGCTAGAGAGCTAGGAAAACAGGCTCAAAGGTGCTCATGACCTCTATAGATCGTTTGCATAGCACTCACCTTCTCCTGCATTTGTAGATTGTGAGCTGTTTTCATGCATGCTATATTTGTTGCATGACACCCAACCCCCTTTTTGAGACAAGGTTTCTGACTGAACCCGAAGCTCACCAATTCAGCTAGACTGGCTGCCTCTGCCTCACCAGTGCTGAAATTATAGCTGCATGCCACTGTCTCCAGTAAGGCCAATTTTAATTATGCCAATTTCAGATGACAGCTGTGCCTTCTGCATGGAACCCAACATCTTCTTGGATGATAAAACTAACCATTGTAAGTGAGTGTGGGATCTGAAGTTCTTTTGTGCTGCTATTCTAGGATCATGCTACAGCAATATTTTACCTTTAGGAAAAACAGATGCAAGAAGGTATTTACCACAGTAATTCTCTAGTGCATAGCTAATTTTACCATGACCATGTAGTAACTAGTTTGCTAGTAATGGTAGAATTATTGTGATATAAAGGACAGATATAGGCAGGTGAGATGGATAAATTGGTAAAGACACTTGCCATCAAGCCTGGCAATCCGTGTTCAATATCCAGGACCCACATGGTGGAAGGAGAGAACAGACTCATACAAGATGTCCTCTGACCTCCACATGCACAATGTGGCATGCATGTGCCACCCCCATGAATACATGTAAAAAGAATAAAAATTAAACGAAAAAAGTCAAAAACAGCACAACATCCAGTCACAAGTTTTAGAGTTGTGTATGAACACATATTGGTTACAATGACTCTAGTTTAAAAAGAAATGAAAGTTAATCAGGCAACCTATTCTGAATTGAATTCAATTAAACAATTGTGCTACAGTTTCTCAAGTGCTTTCACAGGGATGATTCCATTCAGTTTGGTTTGACTGACTTGTGTCTTCCTTCCTTCTTTCCTTCCCCCTTTCCAAAAAAAAATATTTTTTTTTCAGTTCTAAGAATGGAACCCAGAGTCTTGGGCATGGGAGGTAAGAGCTCCACCACTGAGTGACATCCCCAGCCCTTTGATTCTCATAGATTCTTTCTCTGGCAGTATTACAAGTAAAGAAGCTTGGGTCCAGAAAAATATTCAGTAGTTGTGCCTTATTCAGATGGGAACAATCCCAAGACTCCTAGTGGATATCTGAGACTAGAGGCAGCACTTAGCTCTCTCTATAGCTCTCTACATATGATTCCTATATGTGCATACCTATGATAATTTACCTTTTACTTTTATCAGTTGTATATTTTCATTGCCATTGTTGTTCTGATACCTGTGACGGTTACTAAGTGATTTAATGATGATCATATAGAGTGTGGATATTAAGAAAGTAGGGATGATTTATGTCAGGAAGTATATAACCTAAAACTTACAAACTGTTGTGGATTTTTCACTTAATACTTTCTGACAGAGGTTCACTGTTGAGACTGAGATCATGGAAAGCAGTGGATAAGGCGTGACTACTATACTGAGTTGCCTGTGTCCATTTGCCCATGGAATGAGAGATTTCCTGGCTTGTTTCCTCATCTTGCCTCTGCCATTTCTGCTTCTTCCCAGTCATATCAAGTGCAGAGAAAGAACGATACCTAGGCTAGCTCTATGTTAAGAAATTCAATGAAAATCAAAGCACTAATTGTAGAGAGGAATTATTAACATTGTAAAATAATTCTGTTAGTTTAAAAAAAAACTGTGCTCCCTGGAGAGATTAGCATATAATTTTATTGACAAAAAATCTTATACTCAACAGAAAGATAACAGTTATTATGTGAAATAAAGTACACATAACTCCACAGAGCAGGTTATTACTTGAAGTTGGGAAGAGTAATTCATCACATTATTCAGTTTTCTATTTCTAGAAATGTGTTCTAACCCCAAGCCCCTGAAATCAATGCAGAATTGCAAATCCAGTAGTTCTTCTTTTCTTTTCTTTTCTTTTCTTTTCTTTTCTTTTCTTTTCCTTTCTTTTCCTGACAAAACACTTTTCATACTCACGTTTTATAAAATGGAATGTATTTTATTATCAGGTCTATAAAATGAAAACCACCTTTCTTCCTTTAGGAAATTTTTTTTGTTTCCTTGTTTTGGTGAGACCCCTTTGAATTCTTTTCCTTCTGGTAGTGTTCTAATGAATCATCAACATTAACAACGGTGTGGAAGGATCAGATGTGACATAACATGCAACCAATTAACAAAAAATCCCCTAGAAACAGCTAAACCTACTAACATGAGTCAAACTTCTATATTCTATATCTTATTATCATTTGAATATATGTCTAGATGAGGCAAATAAGCAATTTTAATGGGAGACAAATGAAAGTTCATATGCATGAACTATTGACCTATAACATAGTAAGAAATATTACTCACATTTATCCAGAACACTGTGTTAAGGTATGGGTTTCATTGACAAATGAAGACTAATAGATATCTAATAAAGTTATGGGAAGAAATATATTCTCAAATGTTCTATGATTGAATTTCTTTAAATCCAGTGTGGTTAAGCTATGAAGACCCCTATGTCTTTTAAATTTATAGGCAAGATCTCACTATGTAGCTCTGGCTAGCCTGGAACTTGCCCTGTAGACTACACTGACCTTGAATACACAAAGATCCACCTGCTTCTGCCTCCTGAATACTGGTATTAAAGGTGGGTACTACCACACCTAGCCAGGAGCCCTACTCTATTTATTTTATAACCTAGCCTCAGTTTCCCCTCCCTCCTCTTCTCCCAGTCCCTCCCTACCCCTTCTTTCCTCACCCTAAAATCTACTCCTCATCTCTGTTCAGGAAAGGGCAGGTCTCCCATGGATAGCACCAAAGCATGGCATATCTAGTTATAGTAAGACTAAGCACCTCCCCGTGTATCAAGGCAGGGTAAGGTGACACAGTATGAAGAGTAGGGTCTCAAACACTAGAAAAAGAGTCAGAGACAGTCCCTGGGGTAAACCTACTCTTAATTCAATTCAAATCAAGCATTATGAAATGATAACAGGTAGAGTGCTGAGTAATTGCCCCTAGGAGGTTTCTTTTGACATAAAATTAACCTTTATGAACAGCATCCATTTTCCATACTTGGAATTCCTGGAACAGTTTTAACTCAAATTACAGCTCATTTTTTTTTTAATCCACAAAAAAAAAGAAAGCAGCATGTTTAATACAGAGAGGCTGCAAATTTAAATTAGACTAAGTCCATTCATATGCACTGAGATAAGATGATTCACCTACATCTCAATCCTTATATTGGTGATCAAATAAATTTCACGCAAATGGAAACTTACAGACTGTGCAAAAGAAAGAACACTTGACCAGGAGTCAGGAGACCTGCGCTCTAAATCTTGGTCTAGCCTGGAATAATTCTGTGACTTAACTTGCCTACCCTGGACTTGCATTTCTTTAGATGTAAAATAAGAGGTAAGTTTGAACTCAGAACCCCCCTTTTTATCTCTAAATTCTATCTATTCTTTTCTTCCAGTCTACTAGTATGCTGTGATACTTTTTAAATCTTCTTTTTAAAACAGATTTATCTGCCATACACATACGAGTGTTTTGCCTGCATGTGCACCACAAGCATGCCTGGTGCCCACTGAAGCCAGAAGAGGGCACCAGATTCCCTGGAACTGGACTTAAGGATGGTCCTAAGCCACTTTGAAGGTGCTGAGAACTGAACCTAGATTCTCTGCAAAAACAATTGTTTTTAAACCCTGGGCCAACTCTCCAGTCTCCACTTCTTGGTAGGGTTTCTTTGGGGGGGGGGCTAGTTGTGTGGTTGTTAGGTTCATAGCTGGGATAAAAATTCTGCTTTGAGAAATCTTGCTATAGTAACTGAATTGCTGTAAAAAGACTAATGAAGACTAATAACTAATAAAATTATGGGAAGAAATACGTTGTCAAAATGTTTTCAAAGAGAAAACCTAACCATGAAAGGGAAGCATTTCCTACTTGGTTTTACTCCTCAGATGCCCTTACACTCTAATTCTTGTATGCAAATCTGGGCAAGGGGCAGTGAGGAGACCAACATGTACTGATCAGGACACTTAATTTGTATTGGAATGCCCCATGATGCAAATAGCACCTCAGAAATCATGAAGTGGCATTGGGCTTAAACTCTGGAAGGCATGCCAGTCTACAAAGAATACAAATGGTAAATGTTGAGATAAGAACAGTTTACCATTCTTTTCAAATGCAACTTTATATTGAGTCTAAAGATATTGGGAAAACACGACTTTAACCATTTTATTAAAGTCGCTTCCCCAATCTGTGGGTACGTGACCTCACAATAGTCAGAAGGCATAAAGCTCAGAGATAGACCTTCCAACCCTCACATTCTGTTTCATCTAAATTATTTTGTTTTTAATTTTTAATTTTTATTTCATATGTATGTTTTTTCTGCACTTATGTCTGTGTACCACAAGAGTGCTTCGTGCCCACAAATATCAGAATAAGGTATTTATCTCCTGGATCTGGAGTTACAGATGGCTGTGAGCCCCCATATGGGTGCTGGGAATTGAACCTGGGTTCTCTGGAAGAGCAGTCAGTGCTCTTAACCACTGGGCCATATCTTCAGCTCCTAGGTCATTTTAAAGGAGGGAGTATGTATTTTGTGTCTCATAGGAAAAGGAGAGTTGAAAAGGACTCTGAAAGAATTAAGGTTTAAAGACAGACTTCACAGCCTTTCCAATTTTGTCCCATGGTAGACTCGTCCTTGCCCCTTTCTTCATGGATTAAAAGGTTAATAATGGTGATGTCTGTCTGTCACCATGTGTGTCTGTCACCACATGTCTGTGGCATAGTGGATTAGGAAACCAGAAAAGTGAGATAAGTGCAAGTTTTCTTTTTTTAACTTTCTTTTTATTTATTCTTTGTGTCTTTCACGTCATGCCTCTGGATCCCAACTACTTCCCTCCCCCTCAGAATAAAACAAAAAATTTAAGAGAAAAAAGAAGGGAAAAAGGAGAAAGGGAAAAATCTCATCATGGAACTTGCAGTGTGACACAGTAAGTCATGCAGTAAACTCCTTTATCCATACATTTTTACACGCAGACATTCATTGCAAAGAATCGTTGGTCTGGTTTGAGTCCCCTGGTCCCAGCTACATCATTAACGCTGAACTCTCCTTGAACATCCTGTTGCTGCCTTGTGTCATGAAGGTCCTGCAGCCTTGGGTCCACATAACTGATCCCACCCCCTCTACTTACATGCTCCAGCAGATCACAGATGGGGTGGATATTGGGGTGGGCCAACATATAACCCTGGTTCTGGGCCTGGGTAGCTGCTGGGTTGGTCAGTCTGCCAGCTCTCCCCTGTCTTCACCACCAGGATGAGCTCTCCAGCATTGTCCTGGCTAGTGCACCCCTTGCAGTGATGAGGAAGGGGTGAGGCCAATTCTCCCTCTTTCACATCCTCAGGGTTGGTTCTCCCACACCTACACCTTCAGGGCCAGCTCTACTGTGTTGTCCAGGCAAGGTGTAGGGGCCACTCTCCTGAGTGCCGCTGGTGAGGGACTGGGCCAGCTCTCCTACCTGCCTCAAGTGTTGATGGGCTGGGGGGAGAGGGAGAGGGTATCTCTCCCCTGCCCATACTGCCACATGACAGATGAGTATCAGGGACTGTTCTCCTGTATTCACAACTTCCAGGCTAGCTCACCCACACCTCCGCCAACAGGGTCAGTTCTACTGTGCTGTCAGGCAAGGTGCAAAGTCCACTTTCCTGAGTGCTGCAGCTGCTAAGGGGGAGGGTCAGTTTACTAGTCTGTCACAGGCAGTAAGAGGCGAGGGATAAGGGGGTGCATCTCCCCCCACGCATATCACCACATGATAAATGAGTAGTGGGGACAGCTTTCCCATGTTCACAACTTCAGGGCTGGCTCACCCCCATCTCCACCAATAGGTTTGGCTCTATTGTGCTGCCAAGGTGAGGTGCAGGGCCTGCTCTCCAAAGGCTTGCAGCTAGTAGGGGACAGGGACAGCTCTCCAGCTCTTGTAACCTCAGAGCCAACTCTCCCACCAGCTTCAGGTATTGACAGGCAGGAGCGGGGGAGGGCATCCTCCCATGCTGCCACAAGACAGGCGAGTAACAGGAACAGCTCTCCCCTACTCACAACTTCAGGGCTGACTCACCCGCACCTCCACCAATAGGGTTGGCTCTATTGTGCGGCCCAGGAGAGGTGCAGAGCCTGCTCTCCCAAGGATCAAGTATAGTTTCTTTTTACTGCTGGTTCCTTCACTGTTTTACATTTTGTCTTCTAGGCTCTACTGTCATCTTGTAAACCTCACACAAAGTTCATCATTTGGAGAAAGGGTGTCAGTAACAGAAGGACAAGTTGAACATTATTAAGGACTTTGTGAGTTTTGCTTATTTAACAAATTTATGCATAACCCCTTTTGTAAGGCACTCTTGTAAATGTTTTACAAGTATTAACTTATTTAGTGTTCATTACATCAATGATAAATTAGAATTTATTATCACCTTGTCTTACAGGAAGAGAAATTGAGGAATAGAGAGGAGTGATGGTTAATTTTGTTTGCCAACTGGACTGGATTAAGAAAAATCTAGAGCACTGATGAGGTATATTGGGTGTGTCTGTGAGGGATCTTTTCAGAGCAGGTTAACTGAAAGGGGAAAACATTGATCTGTATGTGGGAGATACCATCTCACAGAGAGGAGTCAAGACTGAATAAGAATGGGAAAATGTGAAATCCTTTGCTTTACTCTTTCCAATCAGCCAAGATGTAAGAAATCAGCCTCACCTTCCTGCAGCCACACTTAGAAGCAACTCCTGCTGCCACACCTTCCTAGCCATAATATAATGTATTCTCAAACACTGGGGCCAAATAAATCCTTCCTCCCATAAGTTGCTTGTTGCCAGGTATTTGCAACAGAATTAACTAATACAAGAGGTTAACTATACTACTTAATGTCAAATAGCTAGTAACAGCAGAGATTAAAATCCACAAAGTCATCTCTTTAGTCCATTCTTTTCACCTCTGTGTTCAGGAGATGCCAAGTTGTCTCATGTAATTCTTATGTTTTACTATTAAGATTTTTCATCAAGACATGTGCTAGTGAAAATTAGCTGGTATCCTTAATATCCGAAATTGTAGCAGCTTTTGTAAATATATGGTTGTTGAGCAGACATCAAATCCTTCTAAGTCCTGATAACTTGACATCGCCCTAGATCCCAAAATGAAACATTTCCTAACCATAGGTTTACTGTGATCAAATTTATTTTTCCCTTTCTAAGCTGAAATTATGTTTTCTGATCTCTGTCCTCTGTGTTTTTCCACGTTCTTATACTATGTATGATGCTAAGTATGTTAGCTTACTCAACCATATAGCAAATTGAGGAAAGCTGTGTATGTCAGTAATAGTGGTTGCTTATTGATCATTTACTATGTGCCAAGCCTGAGAAAAAAGTGCTTTGATAGTTTCTTTATTTTTTTCCTCCAGTCTATGAAGTGAGTTCTGTTACTATTCTCATTTCACATGTAAAACAAAAATGACTTCTTGTGCCTTTGGGACCTTCTGGCTCTGGTAGTCTTTCTTCCTAGCTGTTGAAGAGCATGTCCTTGCTTGTTGGCAATGCTATATTAGATTCTATCTTGCACAAGTAACATTCTTCTCTATTAAGATGCTGTGAGATGCCAGTTATTGGACATACTTTTCTAAATTATTAAAAAATTTTCCTAGAAAAAAAGAGAAATGAAAAAAACTGAGGGCCCACATAAGCTTAGACCAACCCAACTTTTAAGTATGTGGAAGAGTCAGGAGTTTTGCTTTGGGCCATATCTGATCCAAAGTCTAGGGTATAGACTATGCTTTACATTGCCTTTACCATTTCCCTGGGATTTCTTCCTCTCAGTACTACATGCATAGTCAGTATTGATTCTGCAGAATATTCTTATTCTAAAGTTCTGTATCCAAGTCATTTTAATATGATACACCATCCTCTTATAATTGCACAAACTGTTTGGAATACAAGAGAACATTTGTTTTGCCCTGTAACTGGCCATCCTGTACAATGGCTTTTCATAAGTGCCAACTTTTCTTAGACAAGTTATAGAAAGAGGGTATGAGAGGATTTACATAGGCTAATGGGATTAGGGCATATCACATATCATATTCTTGTGGGTTTATTTAACGAGGAACTTGGGTCTTCTATTGGGATGGTCCTGAAAGAAAGGAAATGGAGTATTGTGACTAAAGTATAAGAAGCATCAGTTTAGCAGGTGAAGATATCTTTACAGCTTTTGATTACTTCATATCTTCACAATATTACTATATGTACTTTTTTCTTGTTTTTAAAGATAAATGATTGCTGTTCTGGAATTAATTCAGTTTATCTTGAAAGCAACTGAGATAATATTAGAGTGATGGATGTTGCTAAAATATCTATATAGAAGATTAACTAAACCAGATCTTAAAGCTCATTTGACTTTATTAATCTTTATAACCTAAGTGACACCCCCAATCAGGAGGATCTTCTGTGCCTCAGGGTCTGACTCTAATTGCCAGTTAATAAAAATGCCAGGGTATCCTTAATCAGCCAATTAACTGACCTAACAATTATAATAGGGAAGGAAGGTGGGAGGGCGGAGACTGGGAACAGCAAGTCCATCAAGGTGCAGTGTAAATTCTTTAAGGGGTTAACAGTAGACACTCTTTAAAGTGAAGTGATTTTGTTCTACCTTGACTACTTTCCCATTCCTTTTTCCTCTCCTCGTTCCCTGACATTTAGAATTGTTGGAATCCCTAATTGGCTGATTAGCAAATTTCAAGAAAGAAAAAGAAGATAGAAAAGGAGGAGACAGAAGAAGAGGGAGAGTAGGGGGAGGAGAGGGACAGGGAGAGAAAGAGGGTTAAGATGTAAAGATTTAAAGAAACCTGGTTATTTACTTTCTGAAAGGACATATATGTAGAAATAGTTCTCTGTAGCTAAGAGTTTATATGAAATTAAAGCACCTTTCCCTCTTTGTACTGGAACAGTTAGTTTCCTAGTTTATGAAGCCCACAACATTAGCATACAAATTAAATTATGATATGAAAAGTCTGATATTAAAGATGCTAGCTAATTTTCACTAGAACATGTCTTCATGAAAAAAATCTCAATAATAAAACAGAAGCTGTCTTTACTGAAAGCATACTTTTGACAGAGTCAGATTTTTCTTTGCTTGATGAAAATTGTAATATACTAAGAGTATTTCAAAAGTATACATATAGGCAAGATTCCTTCAGTTATTATTTACCATTTTTTAAATAGTATAAGAAGTTATTATTTTAAAATAATCAAAATATTTTAAAAGCTTCGAATTTGGGCTGGAGGTCAACCTTAGTGGTAGACCAGTTGCCCAGCATGTTGGAGGCCTAGATTCAGTCCTCTCCATATTTACCACCAGAGAATGGGGGTGGAGATAGAATAAAGTAATTGTCAAAAATTGTCTGTGTTCCAAAGAACTCTCAGTTGCTGGGATTCTCTTTTACAAATGCAAGTGTACACACACACACACACACACAGAGAGAGAGAGAGAGAGAGAGAGAGAGAGAGAGAGAGAGAGAGAGAGAGAGAGAGAGAGAGAGAATGCTGTTAGAGAAGTTCAGGATTGATTTGTTTTACCAACCCAAATCTCAGAGTTTTTAGATATTATGAATTATGCAATGTTCTTGTACCCTTATTACTACTTATTTGGACTTTTGTCACAAGTCTATGGAATATCACCTACTTCTCCTTTCTTGATGAAAAGAATCAGAAGCTTACATGGGAAAAAAAGACTTGTCTAGGGTCAAATAGGCAATTTTCTGGCTGAGCTTGGAGCAGGTCTCTGGATTCCCAGTTTTGTGTTCCTTTCTTCCTTGCAGTCTTCCCACTATATAAATGACATCAAAGGCCAGAGGACAAATGCCAACTACCATATTCTGTTAGAGACTGTTGGAATGCAAAATCTGTACACTCCAAGCCTGGTTGCATTCATTTATAAATCATTCTTCATTGGCCAACTCAGAAGGCATATGTCTTAGTTTTATTTTTATGAGCCCCATCTTTCTTTCATGAATGTATTATTAATATGTCTTTTTTTTCTGATCTGAGAAGTTCTCGGGGGAATAATAGTGTCCTGAATTTGGAAATGGAAATGACTGTAAATCTATTACTTTTAAATCTGATGGCTGCTCTTTTAGTTCTCCAAGATTCTGCTTCAAAGAATTGTTACAAATTTGATCTATTGCTTTTATAAACACCTGAGCCCTAGCCAGTATATGCACCTTGGTTTTTGTTGGCCTGTTTTGGAAGGATTAGATATTTCCTTTTGCTCTCCTTTTTGCTTTGTTTTGTTTTCAATCCACATGCTTTAAAATTTATGTGTGTAGAAAATTGTTAGTTTTCTTACTAGGGACTGTTTTTCTTGAATGCAGAGGGTTCATCACAAATTGCTTGTAAATCAGGATCTGATTAGGAAGTAATATATTCATCTGTAACTCCTGCATAAAAGTTATTCAAGTATTGTGACAAAATAAGTGTT
The DNA here is from genome assembly GCF_004664715.2 of Peromyscus leucopus. Classification (NCBI taxonomy): domain Eukaryota; kingdom Metazoa; phylum Chordata; class Mammalia; order Rodentia; family Cricetidae; genus Peromyscus; species Peromyscus leucopus. Next base: position 122,977,448 of record NC_051083.1, read on the forward strand.
GTTTACTTTATACATTTTGTGCAAATTCTAAAGATTTCATCTAACTTCAAGGCTCTCATGGAATCTCAGGGATTGTGGCTTGCCCACTGAGAGTATAAAGGCTGACTAAATTAAGTTGATTTGCCTGTGAAAGAAATGCTTCCATTATTCATGTCAGAAGCCTGTCACATCAAATTGAGGGAGTGGAGAAAACCCTTTTTTATCAACATTTAGAACCAAGAAAAACCAACCATTGAGGGCCTGAATTTCAATTGGGGAAAAAGTCAAGCTGAAAGCAGAGTTCAAAAAGAGGGGGTGGGTGGGTATTTGTCTAATGTTGAAAATCAGCAGAGGAGATTGATTTAACTTTGGCTGAAACTTTTTTTATATAGACAGACAGAATGAAACTTCTTAAAGCAGCAAGTAGTACATACAATCTTGGTGTCTTTCATGTGTAAAGTTGTCAAAAGTAGTTAAGCTAATTCAAATTTAAATCTCCTTGAATTCCTATTCTTGGACTCTTAATTTGTTTATTTTAAAGGATTTAGGAATGCATTTCTTGGAGGTTACTTTTCAAACATTGATGAATGAATTTTGTTTTTCAGAGTTCAAGATTATAGGTTTTCTTGTGGGATTACTCCTTGTATTAATAAGAGAAGGGAGAAGGGAGACAGGCTGCTCAAGTACCAGGTCCATGTTTATGTCAGGTATGCGAGCATTTGTCTCAGTGTGATCTATTGTATACAAGCACACACACACACACACACACACACACACACACACACACACACACACACCCCAAACTTCAAATACAAACCAGGTCATTAAGAGAATAACATGACTTGGAACAATTAACGGAAGGCCATTCTCCAAGACAAAACATCCTCATACAGTGCTAGCTTATTTTAGGAAGTTTTGTTTTGTTTTGTTTTGGTTTGGTTTTTTTGTTTTTGTTTGTTTGTTTGTTTTGCCAGGATGGTGAATTTTGGTAAATGTTTATTATTAGAAAGGCTATTATAACGTTGGAAGTTTTATTTCATTGCAATTTTTGTAAGAAACTTAATGTTTATATTTTTTGCAATGTTTGATTTATGTCAGCATAGATATTTAAATGCTTGTTTGCCTCGTTGCAATCTCATACAATTTAATATAATTCATTTGACTAGATTTCTGTCATCATTGTCTAAGTGCAAGCGTTTGGCCTAATTTTTGAAAAATCTTTGGGGCAAAACCATTACAAATATAGAATATATATTTTTTAGATTTCTTAGATATATTTTGCATATTTTTGTCTAAGGTTTGTTCAGAATAAGTATTCCCAAAAATGTTAAAGAATAATTTAGGTTGCTTAAAGGAATTTCTGGTCCTTCTTTAAAAAATAAGAACTGAAATTCTGTTAAAGCATAGCAGCAGATATCTCCCATGGTGAGAGCTTCTGTAGCTCCTTCCCCTACAATTAGGAACAGGATATTTCCTCCATAATTGTGAATAGTGGAAAGAAAGGTTGGTTTGCACAAAACTAGCTGCTTCTCTGAGAGACTACAGATATGTGCAGGTTGTAGATGGTGGGGGCAAAGAATGAAATAGAGAGACGATTGTACTGTGGAGGGCAGGGGAAGACAAGGATTAATGGTGAGCAGAATTGTATTTTGGTGAATGCTCCTAACAACAGAGCTATGGAGCAAGAGGGTGAAATAGGGAGAAGGGAATGTGGAAGGCTGTGAATGGGTAAACTGGAGCACTGTGTCAAGCAGGGAGTGAATAGCAGCTAATTTATGTATATTTACAAAAGTACAAGCAAACAAAATAACAAAAACAACATACCAGTTTGACCAGTGCTATTTTTAGACCATGAACCCACTAGAGGTCATTCCTTTTGTTTATTTCCCCCATCTCTATTTTCTGGCTGTTTGTATCCAACTATGAGAATATGGACTAATGTCTGGTGAAACAATTCAAATAGGCATACAACACAGCAGAGGGTGGCAATTGTGATTTCAAGGTTTTCATTTTCTTTCATATGAGATGTTATCAATTAGAGACATTCTGCAAGTTCTGGTAATATTATTTTGGAAAGAATGAAATCTGAATTATGTCCAATCATAAAATGAGGAATTTAGAGCTGAGAGAAAGTTTAGAAATTGGATAAAGATATCCAGCCTTACAAATGAGAAAATTGGCAGCAGAGAGTGGAAGATGACTGTTCAGACTCAGCATTGGAACTCATTTTTTTTTTCTAATTTCCAGGCCAGTGAACGTAAGTTCACTGATTTATACAATCAACAGATGTAGTTCTGCTCTACTTTATGTCAAACAATCCTAAAATGGATCATGCTAAATAGGAGGGAAGGGCCCCACACCTTCAAATGTCAGAGATAGCTCTTTACAGCCCCATGTATAATCACGATCAGTCATTTTCAACTTTTGTTAATTCACATTTCATATTTATTTTATATGTGTATGTATAGTTATGTATATAATATATATGTGATACATAATCTGATGCATGTGCTTTTCTCCCATCTAGGATGAGAGGACAATGAGAATTGTTTGAAGGGAATGGCCATTAATTTTAATTTAAAATTTGTGAATTATTGCATATGAATTATAAAAGTACATATATATCATATAAAAGAAGAAACCCTACAAAGAGCACATGCAATGGTAAGTGAATTCTCTAGTTTCTGTATTATAATCTCATTCTTCTAAATTCTCACTATGAATAGTTGATTTCAAACTTTAAGCATGAATGACTCACATTTAACATTTATTGTAGGTTGGATTCCACTTTTTATGGTACTCTTATAACTCAGTAACATCTAGTGATTATATTTTAATGTGATTTTAAATAAATTTACCTTATCCTATTGAAGTATTTAGTAAAGGTAAATTGATTGCACTGATTTTGATAAAGGTGAATACCTTTTGTTTCTTGGTATTTAATAGCGTTTCTCTGGGAACTGCTTACCATTTTCTGTTTATAAAATTATTTTAAAATCAAACATATATAAACTTTTTGTATTATATAGCTGTAACTATTTCTCATTAATATTACAAATATTTCTTGTCATTTTCCTTTCACTTTTGTTTCTAGTGTCTTTTAGTCCTATCTAAAACTTTAAAATTTTTTGTATAGAAGCAGAATTGTTAGTTTTTTTCTTTGTCATTTGATGGCCTGTAGCAAAGACAGGGCAGCCCAAGTTTAAACAATAATAGTTATAAACTACTCAGGGATAAATAAGGGGAAACTGGAAAAAGCATGAGTTCTACTAGGAAATGTATAAAATTCTAGTGAAGGACATGAAAGATGAAATAAGTCTAGCATGGGTTACTCAATTTAGTAAAGATGTTAGTTCTATTTTAAAAATTACCTGTAAACTTACTAGAACACTACTGTAGCAGGAATCTTAAAAGTTCTTATTAATAAAATCAAACCCGAGGCCAGTTATTGGGGTCAATGCTGGTAGATCAGAGAGATAGAACAAGCTACAGCTATCTCACCTCGTCGGATCCTCAGCTGGTCTGTTTCCTCAGACTAGAAGCTTCTGTGTCCTCATCCCAATGGCTCTCAGCTGAACTGCTGCTAGAAGCCTGAATGCTTAACCAGCCAAATGCTTAACCAGCCAAATGCTTCTAGTTTCTGGTCCTCACGCCTTATATATCTTTCTGCTTTCTACCACCACTCCCTGGGATTAAAGGCTGGCTTTCTGGGATTAAAGGCATGTGTCACCATGCTTGGCTATTTCCAATGTGGCCTTGAACTCACAGAGATCCAGAGGGATTTCTATCTCTGGAATGCTAGGATTAAAGGTGTGAGTGCCATCATTTTCTAGCCTTTGTATCTAGTGGCTGTCTGTTCTCTGACCCCAGATAAATTTATTAGAGTACACAATATTTTGGGGAACACAATACCACCACATACTACTCAAAATTCTATTTTTTCATCTTGTAGATAGAGATTTAGTAAATACTTAGATAAAAATAACGTTGTTTCTTCCTGTCGACTATGTGCTGAGCATTGGGTAAGAAGTACACACAATTGTAAGCTTGGATTGCCTTAATCCTTGAGTATTTGTGTTTGACACAGGTCTTGCTCTGCTCTGCTGATGAGTGCCTCTGGCTTTAGATGCCTCAATGGTGGGGAGTGGAGCACTGTAGGTGACCCCACTGACTAACTCTTACAATGGTGTAATTATTCTAGGAAAATGTATCCCTAGCATCTGTAATTAGGCAATGAAATTTGACCCCAAAATGCCTGTGTATACAGTGGACTACACTCTTCCTTGCTGTTCTAGGAAACTAGAACATAACTAAAAGCAACTGAGCCTCAGCCAATTACAGCAGCCGACCTCTCAGCCAATCTCATACTGCAATATCAACTCATGCCCAAATAAGGCAAACACCCCGCTGTACCAATACAGTAGTCGTCAGTTCATTAATACCTTTGAAGTGTCTTTGCTCAGAATGTTGTCTGCATTTAGAACTCTTTCTTTTCTTTTTTTCCTTAGGGTAGGGTGTTAATGGGGGAACAAACCCAGGTCTTTTGTGGTAGACAAGAATAGTACAAGGAATTTTTTGGCTTAAATAGACATTGTTAAATTTAAACAGTCTCATTAAAAACAAAAGCCAGCCTTATTTTTATAAATGGCGAGATTAAGACACAGAAAGAGTGACTTCCTAACTACACAAGACATTGGTGGAACAATAACTCAAACATTCCCCTGTCTTCTCCAGCATCCATGCCATTAATCTTCATGCTTTGCAAATTTAAATGTAAAAAATTAAAACCATAAAAATATCAGAAAAGTTATAGAAGAGTGGGTTGGGGGGGTTGCAGCTCAGTTGCTAAGTGTTTACCTAGTGTTCATGAAATCCCTATTTGATTCCCAGCACTGTATAAACTAGACACAGTGGCATGAGTCTGTAATACCAGCCCTAAGGAAGTAGAGGCTTGGGAAGAGGGCATCTTAATTGAGGAATTGCCTCCTTCAGATTGACTTGTGAGCATGTCTGTGGGTATTTTTGATTGCTAATTGATGTAAGAGGGCCCAGACCACTGGGAATGGCTCCCTTCTTAGATAGGTGGGCCTTGGCTGTATAGGACAGGTATTTAAGAAAGCCAGAAAGCAGCATTCTTCCACGGTCTTTGCTTCAGTTCTTGCCTCCAGGTTCCTGGTTTGGGTTCCCCTGTGGCTTCTGTTGATGATAGACTATAACCTGTAAGCCAAGTAAATCCCTTCCTCCCCATATTGCTTTTTGACCACTGCAAGGATAAGCAAACTAGAACAAGGCTTTACTAATATCTTATATTGTGCTACAAATTTAATATATTTATTTTCCTTTATTTAAATTAATTTCTGCACTATATATTATTTCAGCTTCACATTTGTTTTTCTAATTTAGCATTTTAAGCTAAATGTCCACTTATTTTGGGTGTTCTTTGGGTAATGACTAGAATTGAAACATTAAAATTTTTATTTTTAATTAGTTTAGTCTGAGAGGTTTTGTTTAACAAGGATAATCAGTCATTTGCAATTATCCCCATTTTATCTCCTGTTTATTCCTCCCATCTCCACTGTTATTCTCTTTTTGCTATTTCTTTCTTTCTCTCTTTCTTTCTTTTTCCTTCCTTCCTTTCCTTCCCTTCCTTCCTTCCTTCCTTCCTTCCTTCCTTCCTTCCTTCCTTCCTTCCTTTCTTCCTTTCTTTCTTTCTGCTTTGTTTTGAGACAGGGTTTCTTTGTGTAGCCTTGGCTGTCCTGGAAATAGCTCTGTAGACCAAGCTGGCCTCAATTCACACTTGTGGTGCTGAGTGTTAGGCCATGTTAGGATGCCCTCGGTCCTCTGCCACCGAGCTACATCCCAAATCTTATGTATTTATTCACTTATTTATCTTTGAGAAAAAGTCTGTGGCCAGGATGGTCTCAAACTCCCTGTATTGCTGAAGTTGTTATCCTGCCTCCACCTTCTAAATTCTGGGATTACAGGCATGTGTTACTATGCTTAGTGAACCCAGGGCTCACACATGCTAGGCAAGTATTCTATCAACTGAGCTTTATTTCCAGGTCTCTTGCCATAATTATTATATTTTCAGTTTATCCTTTTATCTCACTGTTATTGATAAATTATTTTGAAAAATGAGTTCTAGGTTATTATTACACTTTCTTTTTTAAAAAGATATTTTTATTTTATGTATATGAATATTTGCATGTATGTATGAATGTGTATCTTGTGTATGCCTGATGCCCATGGAGGCCAGAAAAGGAGGTAGTATCTTAGGAGGTCCTATCTCCTGAAACTCAGAGTTACAGATGGCTATGAATCACTATGTATGATTGCTGTGAATGGAACCCAGATTCTCTGCAAGAGCAACAAACACTCTTATCCTCTGAGCCATCTCTCCAGCTACCTACTTTCTTTTGATTTTTTCTTATTTCATGGAATGTTTCTTGAGGCCAGTGAGATGGCCCAGTGGATAAAGGCATTTGCTGTCAAGTACAGTGACCTGAGTTTGATTCCCAGAAGTACTGACTCATCAGTTGTCATCTGACCTCCATATGCACACTAGGGCACACATTCACTACTTCCCCTCCCAAATAAATAAAACTAAAAAAGAATAAATGTTTTGAGAAATATTTCTTGATTGAGGCAAATTTTTTTAACACATAATAACAAGTGTTTCGTGTTGAACTAAAGTTTCACTGGTTTAATTGCTTATCATTCTTTTTGCTTTATCTTTACTCTTACATGTTTATTCAGATTTATTTTTTTTCATTTTTAAAATTTATTTACTAAATTTAATTTTACATATCAGCCACAGATTCCTTTGTTATCCCCCCTCCCACCCACCCCCCACCTTCCCCCCAGCCCACTCCCCATTCTCATCTCCTCCAGGGCAAAGCCTCCCCCGAGGATTGAGTTCAACCTGGTAGATTCAGTCCAGGCAGGTCCAGTCCCCTCCTCCCAGGCTGAGCCAAGTGTCCCTGTATAATATCAGTTTGGTAGAATGTATCAGTGTATATTTTTAACTTATTGGCAAACATTTGGGTAGTAAGTTTGCCAATTTCGCTTTATCTCTTTTGATATTTAAAAATAAATTACATATATAATGATATTTAATTTTATATGCATTGTTAACCAAATGGAAATTTTTTTGTACATGACTACAAAAATGCCATTGAGTTTTAGCTGTTAAGAATAATACTGTCATGAACATTCCCATACAACTTTTTGTGTGAACATGTGCTTTCAATTCTGTTGGATATATACGTAGGAATGGCATTTTGGGGTCATCTGGCAGTTCTGTGTTTAACCCTTTGGCATCTCGCCAGACTGTTTGCCAAAGTGACTGCTCTATTTCCCAGTCCCACCAGGAGCGAGTGAGTACTTCGACTTCTTAACATTCTGTGCCACACTTGCACTTGCTGCCTTTTATTTTATTAAATTCATTCCAGTGGCTGGGAAGTATCACTGTGGTTTCAATTTGTATTTTGTTGATGAATAATGGTGTTTAGCATCTTTTAGTTTGATTTGTTTTGTAATGTTTCGTTTTTGAGAAAGGTCTGACTTGGAATTCACTTTGAATCTGAGGCTAGACTTGAACTCATGATCTTTCTGATTGTGACCACAGGTATATCTTGAACATTTTTAATGTGTCTGTTGTTCATTTGTGTATCTTTTCTGGAGAAATGCTTACGTAGATTCTTTGTCAATTAAAAATTGTATCACCATTACTGAGTTGTAATCATTCTTTACTAGATCAGATATCTGATTTGCAAATAGTTTTCACATTCTCTGGGTTTCTCTTTAGTTTTCTGTTTTGATCATATCCTTTAATACATAGATGGTTTTAATTTTGGTGAAGTACAATTTATGTTTTCTCTTGTCATTTATCATATTGATGTTCAGCTAAACAAGTTGTTGCCTAATCCAAGACCATGAAGACTTGTACTTAGTTTTTTTTCGAAGAGTTTTATGGTTTGGGCTTTTATACTTAGATCTTTGACCAGTTTTGTGTTAATTTCTATATATGCTGTCTGGAAGGGACTGCATTTCTTTGCATGTGGGTATTCATTTCCCATAGCACCATTTATTGAAGAGATTTTGCTTTCACTTGAACTGCCTTGGAATCCTTGGAACTCAGTTAACCCAAAAGTTGCTCGACTAGACCTAGAGATGTTACGCACTGGTAGAACATTTGTGTAGCCAGTTTTCCTGCCTGGCCCATGGTCAGGACAAATCTCTCTCACCCGCCAGTCCCACAGCCACTCAGACCCAACCAAGTAAACACACAGAGACTTATATTGCTTATAAACTGTATGGCCATGGCAGGCTTCTTGCTAACTGTTCTTATATTTTAAATTAACCCATTTCTATTAGTCTATAAGTTGCCACATGGCTCATGGCTTACCGGTACCTTACATCTCACTTGTCATGGCCGCGGCTGGCAGTGTCTCTCTGCCTCAGCCTTCCACTTCCCAGAATTCTCCTCTCTCCTTGTCCTGCCTATACTTCCTGCCTGGCTACTGGCCAATCAATGTTTTATTTATTAACCAATCAGAGCAACACATTTAACATACAGAACATTTATTTATGTTTCCAATTCTTACTCTTATGCTCTAGTACTTATTAGAAACATTACAGAAAAATTACACTTAGGTTACCATTGACTGTTGTGTTGCTCTAATGTGCTCATTAATGCACAGAAAACTTTTTATGTTAATATTCAGTCATTCCTCAATTATGTTCATATCAGCTTTATTCATAATAGCAAGAAACTGGAAACAACCTAGATGCTCCTCAACTGAAGAATGGATAAAGAAAATGTGGCACATATACACAATGGAGTACTTACTACTCAGCAGTAAAAAAAAAAAAAAACTGACATCATGAGGTCTGCAGGCAAATGGATGGAACTAGAAAATATCATTCTGAGTGAGGTAACCCAGACTCAGAAGGACAAACATAGTCTATACTCACTCATAAGTGGATACTAAATGTGAGGGAAGGCATGGCCAGACTGCAACCCACAGCTCCAGAGAGGCTAGCTAACAGGGAAAGACCCTAGAAGGGACATATGGATGACCCAGCGAAGGAGAAGTGGATGAGATCTACATGAGTGAGGAGTGGGGGATGAGAACATAGGGAAATGGGAGGGTCGAGCTCTAACAGGGGCAGAATGGGAGGTCAGTAAGGGAGATACCATGATAGATGAGGACATCATGGGACTAGGAAGAGGCAGGATGCTGGGGAGGCTCTCAGGAATCTACAAGGATGACCCCCACCTTGGAGTGCTGGCAGTGGTCTAGAGGGTGCCTGGACTGGTCTACTCTGGTGACCAGTCTAGTAAATACCCTAACCCTCATCACAGAGCCTTTGTCTAGTGACTGATGGAAGCAGATACAGAGATCCACGGCCAGGCACCAGGCTGAGCTCCAGGAATCCAATTGATGAGAGAGGGGAGGGATTCTGCAGGCGAGGGACATCGAGATCATGATGGGAGGACATGCAGAGATGACTGGCCACACTAGTGGAAACCCATGAACTGTAAACTAGTGGCTGTGGAGCCCGCATGGGACTGGACTAGGTCATCTGGATATGGAAGACGGTTGTTTGGCTCGAACTGTTTGGGGGGTACCCAGGCAGGGGGATCGGGATCTGTCCCTGGTGCATGGGCAGGCTTTTGAGAGCCTGGTGCCTGTGGTGTGACACCTTGTGCAGCCTTGGTGCAGTGGGAAGGGGCTTGGACCTGCCTAGGCTCAGTGTGCCAGACTCTGCTGACTCCCCATGGGAGACCTTGATTTGGGGGATGTGGGGATGTGGGGTGGCTTGGGAGGGAGGAATGGAGGGTGGGAAGAGGGGGTATCTGTGTATGTAGAGTGAGTAGAAATTTTCTTAATAAAGAAAAATGAAAAGAAAAAATATTCAGTCATTCCAGCCAGAGTTTTTCTGCAAGATTTGTGAGATCATTTGCATGTCTATCTTCTCTTTTCTCCTTAGGACTGTTCTTCCACCTGATGATTAGAATGAACTGGATATTTTAAACTCATCCAATCATGTCTGGAAATAATCTCTTAATTGATGAGGATGTTTAACAGTTAATTGAACACTTCTATTCAGAAGTGTGTATATGTGGGACTGAACATGGGACCTCAGGCAAGTGCTGTAATTACTGAGTAACACTCCCAGTCAAGAGGTAGGCCATTCTTGAAAAGCTTCCTAGGAGGACTTAAGAGGTGGGGTGGGTGTAGAACCTTCCTTCTCCCTTTTTTTTCAAATTTTGAAATTTGCTCATCAGTGTAATGGTTATAAAAGCAAAGAATGTCTTTAAAGCTTAGATTAGTGGAGGAAATGATACTTTCATTTCTTTGAAAATAAATGCTCAGAATACCTCATTTCTGGGCTATTCTCTTCATACATTTGAGTGATATGAGCGGAATCCTTTCAGGGATACTTAACATCTGACTATCATGCTTTGACTCTTGTCCCACCGCTCTAGTCTCATCATGACAAAGTCATATAGTGAAAGTGTTTCCCGTTCCCTGTGGTCTACACTTGCAGAGCTAGGAAAAAAAGAAGATTACTATGCTTAACTAGGACAGAATTTTAAATGAAGGGGAAGCACCCCCAGTAACAGTACCCTTAACTGGTAAAAGAAGGAATGCTGTCCTTCTATGATCAGATAAAAGACAAGATAATCAGCACTTACCAGTAGTACAAATTGAGACGGGAAAATGGGGTTAAAAATCATGTGTAAGGCATCCCAATTAGAAGGAAAGAGGTTAAAATAATCTTTATTGATAGGTACAAGAAAAAACATTAAAATCCATCAAAAAACTGTTGGAGCCAATGAGTGAGTTCAGAAATCTTACAAGAAATAGATCAATAATAACAGTCCTCTGGGGTTGGTGATGTAGCTCAGTGGTTGATTGCTTGTCTAACATGTACAAGATGCTGTGTTCCATCCCAGGTAACACCAAACTCCAAACAGAATTTCTATGCAAGTTCAGTGAACAATCTAGCAATAAAATTAAGAAAATTCCATTTACAACAATTATACCAAGAGAGTAAAAAATTAAAAATACATTCAACAGAAGCTATAGAAGAGCTATAGATTGAAATCTATAACTTAGAAGAATTGCCAACCTTTATGCAAAGGAGCCATACCATATAACATTCCATTAACAATGTATAAGGCCTCCAAATTTTCACATCCTTGACAGTACTTGTTTTCAGCTTTCAATTGTTTTAAAAGCTTACTTTTCACATTGTTATTTTTTAATACCATTATCTAGGCTAGCCTTGAAATAACAGGCATAAAATTATTCTTTTTTTTTCAGCCTGTTCTTACTGCCCCAACCACATGCATCCTCCCCCACCTCTCTCTCTCTCTCTCTCTCTCTCTCTCTCTCTCTCTCTCTCTCTCTCTCTCTCTCTCTCTCTCTCTTTTCTTTCTTCCCTCTCTTGCTCTTACCCTCTCACATCCTAAGGACTGTTTTGGTATTTGTATTACTAGAAACTCAGGGCTTCATAGACGCTAGACAAGTATTCTACAACTGAGCTATGGCTTCAACCTGACCACAATATTTTTAAAGAGTACTATTATAAATTAGCATATAAAGGAATGGATTTCATTGTTGTGTTTTCATATATAATTTACTTTGTTCTTATTTATCTTCTCTCCCACTGCCTTCCCACACTCCCATATTTTAATTATAAGATTCTTTTTTTTTAAATTTCATTTTATAATTTAATTTAATTTTACATATCAGCCCGGATTCCCTTGTTCTCCCCCCTCCCGCCCCCTCCCTCTGCCTTCCCCCCAGCTTACCCCCCATTTCCATCTCCTCCGTGGCAAAGACTCCCCTGAGGATTGAGTTCAACTTGGTAGATTCAGTCCAGGCAGGTCCAGTCCCCTCCTCCCAGGCTGAGCCAAGCGTCCCTGTAAAAGCCCCAGGTTCCAAACAGCCAGCACATGCACTAAGGACAGGTCCCGGTCCCACTGCCTGGATGCCTCCCAAACAGATCAAGCTAATCAACTGTCTCACTTATCCAGAGGGTCTGATCCAGTTGGGGGCTCCTCAGCTATTGGTTCATAGTTCATGTGTTTCCAATCATTTGGCTATTTGTCCCTGTGCTTTTTCCAACCTTGGTCTCAACAATTCTCGCTCATACAAACCCCCCTCTCTCTCAGTTGGACTCCCGGAGCTCCACCTGGGGCCTGGCCATGGATCTCTGCATCTGGTTCCCTCAGTCATTGGATGAGGTTTCTAGCACGACAATTAGGGTATTTGGCCATCCTATCACCAGAGTAGGTCAGTTCGGGCTGTCTCTCAACCATTGCCAGTAGTCTATTGTGGAGGTATCTTTGTGGATTTCTGGGGACCTCTCTAGCACTTTGCTTTTTCCTATTCTCATGTGGTCTTCATTTATCATGGTCCTTATTCCTTGTTCTCCCTCTCTGTTCATGATCCAGCTGTGATCTCCTGCTCCCCTAAGCTCTCTTTCCCTTGACCCTCACCCTTCATTATCACCACTCACATCCAGGTTGTTCATGTGGATCTTATACATTTCTCTGTCATTGGGCGATCCCTGTGTCTTTCTTGGGGTCCTGTTTTCCAGGTAGCCTCCCTGGGGTTCTGAGTAGCAATCTAGTCATCTTTGTTTTACATCAGGTATCCTCCTATGAGTGAGTACATACCATGTTTGTCTTTCTGAGTCTGAGTTACCTTACTCAGGATGATTTTTTCGAGATCCATCCATTTGCCTGCAAACCTCATGATGTCATTGTTTTTCTCTGCTGAGTAGTATTCCATTGTGTATATGTACCACATTTTATTTATCCATTCTTCAGTTGAAGGGCATCTAGGTTGTTTCCAGGTTCTGGCTGTTACAAACAATGCTGATATGAACATAGCTGAGCAAGTGCCTTTGTGGTATGATTGAGCATTCTTTGGGTATATGCCCGAGTGGTATAGCTGGATCTTGGGGGAGATTGATTCCCAATTTTCTAAGAAAGCACCATATTGATTTCCAAAGTGGTTGTACAAGCTAGCATTCCCACCAGCAGTGGAGGAGAGTTCCCCTAGCTCCACATCCTCTCCAGCATGAGCTGTCTTCAGTGTTTTTGATCTTAGTCATTCTGACAGGTGTAAGGTGGTATCTCAGAGTTGTTTTGATTTGCATTTCCCTGATGATTAGGGATGTTGAGCAATTCCTTAAATGTCTTTCAGCCATTTGAGCCTCCTCTGTGTGAATTCTCTGTTTAGTTCTATAGCCCATTTCTTAATCGTACTGTTGGGCATTTTGATGTCTGATTTCTTGAGTTCCTTATATATTCTGGATGTCAGCCTTCTGTCAGATGTGGGGTTGGTGAAGACCTTTTCCCATTCTGTAGGCTGTCACTTTGTCTTGTTGACCGTATCCTTTGCGCTACAAAAGCTTCTCAGTTTCAAGAGGTCCCATTGATTGATTGTTTTTCTCAGTGTCTGTGCTACTGGTGTTATATTTAGGAAGTGATCTCCTATGCCAATGTGTTCAAGACTACATTCTACTTTCTCTTCTATCAGGTTCAAGAGTAGCTAGATTTATGTTGAGGTCTTTGATCCACTTGGACTTAAGTTTTGTGCACGGTGACAGATATGGATCTATTTGCAGCCTTCTACATGTTGATATCCAGTTATGCCAGCACCATTTGTTGAAGATGTTTTCCCTTTTCCATTGTATAATTTTGACTTCTTTGTCAAAAATTGTATGTTCCTAGGTGTGTGGATTAATGTCAGGGTCTTCAGTTTGATTCCATTGGTCCACATGTCGGTTTTTATGCCAGTACCAAGCTGTTTTTATTACTGTAGCTCTATAGTAGAGCTTGAAGTCAGGGATTGTGATGCTTCCAGAGATTGTTTTATTGTACAGGATTCTTTTGGCAATCTTGGTTTTTTCTTTGCTGTATTTGTCCTTTCCTCTAGTTTTTTGTTTTGTTTTGTTTTTTTAGCATTCTTCCCATTTTTTATTTGTCTTTTCCTCGATTTTATTTGTGATTTCTTCTATATAAGCCTCTACCCTCTTCATGATGTTATTCATAAAGTTGCTTTCTTCTGCTTCTTCCATTTTGTGATGTTCAGGTCTAGCTTTTGGAGGAGGGCTCGGTTCTGGTGATGCTGTATTGCTCTTCATTTTGGTATGTACTTCTGCCTTGACGTCTGCCCATCTCCTTGTGGATTCATTATTGATCTTATCAGCGCTCTTGGTCCAGACAGAGCTGACAGATTCAGGAAGCCTCTCTTTCTTGTCCAGATGGGAGCTCCAGGGAGGCATGGGAGCTGGGGGCTGGTCTCTAAGTCTCAGGAAGTGGCTGGGGTCAGGTGAATGGGCGTGGGGGCAGGGCCGTGGTGATTGCAGGGTGTGCCGGTGGTCTTGAAGAAGGGGAACCTTCCCGGTGGGGGTGGAGGGGATCCTGCCTGATGACCAGAACCTGAGGCCAAGTTGGGCAGGTCTTCCCCGGAATGGCTGGTGCCCAGGGATGAGATCTAGGGGCAGACCTCTCTGGGTCTCAGCCCAGGCACTCACCTCTAATTATAAGATTCTTAATGGACATAAATTTGCATTTCCTTTGGTTTTGTGATATTTCCATATTAACTAATGATGGTTAGCACATTGTAATGTGTTTATTGGGCTATTGTGCATCTATTTTTAGAGAAAGGTTCTTTCAAGTCTTTTCCCTATATATTTCCTTTTATTGTTGAAGCATGTTGCTTATATAATCCATGTACTAGTTTTCTTCTTTCTTTCTTTCTTTTTTTGGGGGAGCGGTTTCGAGACAAGATTTCTATGTGTAGCTTTGTGCCTTTCCTGGAACTCACTCTGTAGCCCAGGCTGGCCTCGAACTCAAAGAGATCCACCTACCTCTGCCTCCCAAGTGCTGGGATTAAATGCGTGCACCACCACCGCCCAGCTTAGTTTTCTAAAATAAAAAAATACTATTATACAAATATTTTCTAGGAGACTGTCTTTTTATTCTTTTGATGATATCCTTGTATGCACACAAATTTTTATTTTGGTGAAGTCCACTGCATATAGTTTTCATTTATTGATTGTTTTTTAAATTGTGTTCTTTCTTTTTTGAAACAGTATCCTTATGTAATCCTAGCTGCCCTTGAATTCACTATGTAGCACAGCCTGGCCCTAGAATTAAAATCTTCCTGCTTCTACCTATAGGGTTGTGTAACCATTCCTAGCTTTATTGGCCTTGTTGAGTACTTTGTGTGTCGTTCATATATATAATATATATATAGTTATATATTTATAATATATATTATATTATATATAATAAATAAGGTCATGAAGACATATGCCTATGTTTTATTGAATAAGTTCTTAACATTTAGGTCTTTGACCTAATTGGGTTAATTTTTTAAGTTATTTTTTTGAGATTATATAATTATATTATTTTCCCTTCCTTTTCCTCTTCCAAACCCTTTCATATACCTCTTTTTGCTCTCTTTGAAATTCATGACCTCATTTTTCATTTTTTAATATTTTATTAAAATTTTTCATATATATTTTATGCTGTTCTCCCCTCCCCCACCTTCTTCCAGATTTTCTCTACCTTCTTATCCATCTAACTTACTATTCTTTCTTTTTCTCAAAACAAAAAACAAAATATGAAAATCAAAACACATAAACCCAAACTGGTAAGACAAAAAAAAAAATGCCAAAGCAAAAAGCTCCCTACCCCTGAACATGGCAGTCATTTTGTGTTTGCTAACTAATCCTGGGTGAGGGACCTTCCTTGGAGTATGGTTGATATATCCAATGACCCTTCATTGGAGAACACTGATTTTTTCCTTTCCTAGCACATATCAATTACATAAAGCTTCCTGGTTAGGGGTATAAATTTTTGTCCAGTTCTTCTTCTCTTTGCTGGAACCCCATTTAGCTTACTTCGATGAATATTGTATGTGCTGCCTAATTCTCTATGAGTTCATATGTGCATCAGTCCCTCTGTGTCTGGAAGACATTGTTTTGTGGAGTCATCCATGACCTCTGACTCTTTATATCATTACCTCATCTTCTGCATACACCTCTGAACCTTAACGGGAGGGGATAGTTGAATGCATCCTATTTAGAACTGGGTGTTCCAAAGTCTGTTACTCTCTTCACATTGTCCAGCTGTAGATCTTGGTGTTAATTGTTATCTACTGCAAATAGAAGCTTCCCTGATATGGGATGAGTGAGGCACTGATTTATGGGTATAGCAATAGTGTGGTGGTTTGAAAGAAAATGACCCCCAAAGATAATGGCACTATTAGGAGGTATGGCCTTTTTGGAGTAGGTGTGGCCTTGTTTGGAGGAAGTGTGTCACTGTGGAGGTAGGCTTTGAGGTCTCTTTTGCTCAAGCTTTACCCAGACCATTTCCTGTTACCTTCAAGATGTAGGACTCTCAGTTACTTCTCCAGAACCACATCCTCCTGCATGCCACCACATCCTACCAAGATTACAATGGACTTAACCTCTGAACCCAATTACGTTTTCCGTTATAAGAGTTGCTGTGGATATGGTGTCTCTTCACAGCAGTAGAAACTGAAACTAAGAAAAGTATGTCATTAGGAGCCATTTTTTTGCTATCTCCCTTCAGCAGAATAATAGTAGTAGGCTTTCCTCTAAGCCCATGACTTATCTCATCTCAGGTTCTTGGCCACTCTATCAGTGTAAGTTTATGGATCCTATTGTAGCACAAATCCTTAGCTGAACTGCTGCTCAAAAAGCCTAAAAGCTTAACCAGGCTGTAGTTCCTCATCCTTATGCCTTAAATACCTTTCTGCCTCCTGCCATTACTTCCTGGGATTAAAGGTGTTTGTCACCATGCCTGGATGTTTCCAGTGTGGCTTTGAACTCACAGAGATTCAGACAGATCTCTGCCTCTGGAATGCTAGGATTAAAGGCGTGTGCTACCACTGCCTAACCTCTATGTTTAATATAGTGGCTGTTCTGTTCTCTGACCCCAGATAAGTTTATTAGAGTGCACAATATTTCAGCGAACACAATACTACCACATCCTATCTCATAGAATGTGCCTTATATACAACTCTTTGGTTAATTTTTATATATGGTATGTGATAGGGATTCAAATTTACTTTTTCACATTTGGATATTGTTATCTAAGCACTTTTTATTGAAAACACAATTTTCCACATTAATGAACTTATTACCCATATTGAAGTCAATTGACCATAAAAGTAAAGGTTTGTTTTTGGACTCTAAGTTTTATTCCACTGATCCTCATGTTCATCCTTATACTATTACCACACAATATTCATTATTATAGTTTTGTTTTTTGTTGGTTTTTGTTTTGTTTTGTTTTTGTTTTTAGTTTTTTAAGACAGGATTTTTCTGTAGCTTTGGAGCCTGTCCTGGACTAGCTCTGTAGACCAGGCTGGCCTTGAACTCACAGAGATCCACCTGCCTCCGCCTCTCAAGTGCTGGGATTAAAGGCATGCGCCACCACCGCCTGACCTCATTATTATAGTTTTGTAATGAAATTTAAAATCAGGAAATATAATTATTTCAATATTTTTGAGGATTTTTTTTTAGCTATTTGGTGCTCCCTGCATTACTATAAGACTATTTTAGTCAGCTTGTCTACTTTTTCAAAAGAGGCATCCAGGATGTGTTGGTGACTTGGTTGCTTTGTAGATAATTTGGTGGAATAGTCCTACTGTAGCAATAAAGGTTTTTAATCTGTGGACATAGAGTATGCTTTGCTTTATTTAGGTCTTCTTTAATCTCTTTTAACAAGGTTTTATAGTTTTCAGTCTTACACTTTGTCTTAGGTACTTTTCTATTGATATGACAAGACTCTGTGACCAGGGAAGTTTGTAAAAGAAAGTATTTAATTGGAAACATGCTTACAGTTTCAGAGGGTGAGTCCATGTCCATCATGGCAAGAAGCATGGCAGCATGCAGTCAAACATGGTGCTGGAGCTGAGAGCTTATGTCTGATCTACAAGCAGGGGGATGGGGGGTGCTTGGCCTTTTGAAATCCCAAAGCCCACTTTCAGTGACACACCTCCTCCAAAAAGGCCACACATCCTAATCCTTCCCAAAGAGTTCAACCAATTGTGAACCAAGCATTCAAACATATGAGCCTATGGGGACCATTCTTATTCCAACCCCATAGACTTCTTTTGCTAAATTTACTGCTGATTTTCTTTTGATGCTATTGTAATTGGAAACATTTTCTTAAATTTATTGTTGCGTTGTTTACTGTTATTTTCTATATGTGACAGGATTCCTTTTTTTTAAGGTTGCATAGATTTCTATTGCATTAATATACTACATGTTGTTGTTTTTATGGTGCCTCTTATATTGTAGGGAAATGTTATTGTATTCAGCTGCATCCCCAGCCCCCACATTTTGTTTATCCATTAATCAATGAATGGGTCTTTGGATTGCTTCTTTCTCTTGCATACTGTGAATAGTGGTGATATGAGCAGAAGTGTGAAAGCATCTCTTTGAGAACATGCTTTTAGTGTTCTTGAATATATGCCCTGAAGTGGCACTACTGATTCAGTAGTTCTATTTTTATTTTTTCAGGTTAAATTATGTTTTGATCTATAATTCATGTACATGATATTTGCCATTTAAAAATGTACATTCCAGAGGCTTCAAAAATATGTTCACAATGCTGAGCTATCTCAACTTATCTTATTCCTGAAGAGTTCTGTCATCCAAAACAGAAATCCACATCTGTTACCACTCAAACTCTTCTTTCTCCAACTTCTCCACACCAAGTAGATGTTTTATTTCATATAAAAGGAATAATATAATACAGCCTATTATATAAATGCTTTATTCCATTTAGCTTGATTTTTCCATGATGCATGCATTCTGTAGCACATATTAGTACCTAATTCTTTTATTGCCAAATAATAGTCTATGGATATTGTGGATGCATAGATTATATTTTCTATTTGAATCTATGGCTTGATGGATAGTTGGATTGTTTCTACCTTTTGGCCATTGTGAGTAATGAACATATGTTTTCATTTATCCTCTGTTATATACTTAGAAATTGATTGCTGAATTATATGGTCACTGTTTAGATTTTAAAGCAGCTGCCAAGTTTTTTTCCAAAGTACAGTACTATTTTAACTTTGCCAACAATGTCTATGAGTTCCATGTATTTTCATGTACTTCACCAAAGCTTCTATTATCCACCTTTTTATTGTACATGAAGTAACATGTTACATTTTTTATCTGTATTTCTATGATAACTCATGATATTAAACACCTTTACATGTACTCATTGCATATTATTCTATTTTCATAGGGGATATGTTTGTTCTTATCTTTTTACTAAAATGGAGAAAGATTTAGAACACTAGGGAGTTGAAAAGTACAATGTGTGTTTAGTAATAGGTGGCTAATCAAATTTAGTGAGGTATGAGGTTTGAGTATGGAAGCCAGAGAAAATTCTAGATGTACAGAGTGGAATCAGTAGTGAGTTCTGTAGTGAGTTGCTTCATGATTATTTCTCTCAGATAGACTAGAAGCATTAAGGCATCAGGGGCTGGGTCTGTCTTGTTCTTTGTTATACCAGCACCTCCTAGTTTAATACTCAGCAAATCACAAGGTATCAGCAGGAATATACTGAATAAATGAATAACTGAATGAAACAAATTGGTTTCAAGAAAAAAATCTGAAAAGAAGGTTCGAGATTAGTGTAATTTAGAGGAAGGATTTTGAAGGAAAAGCATATAATATGTAGTGTCATAGAGATTGGTCAAGTTTTGCCAACTTGATGACAATATATGTATCAAAGAATGGAGAAACAAGAAGATCCAGTTCCAGGAGGCTGGCCCCCAAATGAACTTCTTAACCAAAATCTAAAAGTCAGAAGGAAGGTCAATTGGAGGAGACCAAAAAAAAAAAAAAAAAAAAAAAAAAAAAGGTAGCTGTCTGTCAGATGGGCTGAACTTGTGAGGGCCTCCCCATGCAGTACACAGGGGAATGGATGACAGGCCAGTGAAGTGATAGAGGCCTTAGAGCTCTTAGTGGGCATCGGGCTCATCTTTTTATACTGGGCAGCTGAAATTCGAACCCAGGAATCCATAAAACCTCAATAAAGATTGAGGCCAGTCTCCAGGGGGTCTTCTTAGAAACAGATGTGCATAGGCCTAGTGGTGCCACATGAAATGACCTCATGGACAGGTGTGGCAGCAGAAAGAGATCAAGCCTCCTCGTCTTAGATTTTCCACTTTCCAGCTGTGGGACCTTGAGAAAATCCATAGGTCACTGTGGTTGGGAGGATTGGCTGGGGCAATGTCTGGGGCTTACCTGGTGCACAGTGATGAAGTGCTGACTCCAGCAGCAGAGCCCGGAAGAGAACTGGGCTCCAGGACAGAGAGGACAGGTCCACTCTACTAAGCTGGAACAAACATGCCCTAAACCTCCTATGTTTGTTTAGTCAGATTTTGATCGCTTCCACAAAATGCTTGAAATTAACAATTGAAAAGCGCAGATTATTTATTTTTGGCTTGTGGTTAGAGGGTTAAGTCCATTTTCTGTCTTCATTAAGGTTTCTTTTTCTGTGATAAAACACTATGGCTAAGACCAGTTTGGGGAGGAAGGGGTTTATTTCATCTTACAGCGTGAAGTCTGTCATTCAGGAAAGTCATGACAGGAACTCAAGGCAGGGCAAGAACTGATGCAGATGTCATGAAGATGTGCTGCTTACTGGCTTGCTCCTCATGGCTTGCCCAGCTTGCTTTCTTATACACACCAGAACAACTTACCCAGGAATGGAATCACCTATAATGGGCTGGACTTTGCCATATCATTAACTAATTAAGAAAATGCACTATAGAATTGCTTACAGATAAATTGTATAGAAGCATTTTCTTAATTGAGAATCCCTCTTCCCAAATGATTCTAGCTTGTGTAAAGTTGACATAAAACAAACCAGGACATAGCCCATGGCTGTATTGATACTGATTCCATGGTAGGGCAAAAACATCCTGATGGTAAAAACATGTCATGAAGGCTAATTCACCTCATAGCAGACATGAAGAAAAAGAGAAGAGAAGGAGAAGGAGGAGAGCAAGGAAGAGGGTGAGAGGGCAAGGGAAGAAGGGAGGGAAGGAGAGAGAATATGAATGATTGATTGATTGATTGATTGATCGAATGAATGAATAAATGAATATGCTCCTTTTAGTGCTATTATAGAATTCCTCCTTTCCCCCCTTTTATTCAATCCAAGCTACCAATCTCTTATGTCAGCATGTGAAGCTGCCCTCATGTCAATAAAGATTTCAATACAAATATAAACCATAACCAATACAGTCACTAACTGAAATGAGATGTGAAAAATATCCTTAAGAAATAAAAGGCAAATCTTCTCCTAGGCAAGGTTCCGAGACCGCCTTCTGTCCTTTTGGCAATTTCCTCCCAGAGCACTATGTCGAAGCCAGATCAGAGGTTTTCTCTGGTCTCAGTGGGATGGAGTGATGCATCAGGGATGTCCCCCTCATACAGGAAGAACATTGCTCAGAACTACTGCTGTGTATTTGTTACTCTTCCTCTAGAGAGAACATGTCTGAGAACATCAACATTGACTTAGTAGGGTCTGCTCAGGTAGGAGGTATTCCATATCTCCTACCCTGTAGGCCATTCCCCGTAAGTCTAAGTAATTCACCAGCAGGATCCTCAATGGCCTGCAACCATGGATAATCCTAATAATTGTTCACACAGTGAATACCAGTGCCAGGCTGGGGCTTTTCTCAAATGTCTTTACTTAGTCCCTACCGTAGCCCCTTTGCTTCTGGCGCACAAATCCTAAATGGTCTTATAATAAGAACCTGGTGCCAGATGTTAGAGTAAATGCTAAAAGATCAGAGAGACAAAGGAACAAGCCACTAGAGAAACTTCTCACCACTACTGAATCCTTAGGCTGAATGGAAGGTGAGATCCTATCTCCACGAATCCTCAGACTGCAAGCCTCTGAGTCTTCAGCCAAAAGGCAATCTAGTTCCTGTCTCCTCATGCCTTATATGCCTTTCTCCGCCCAGACATTTCACTTCCTTCCTAGTGTTGGGATTAATGGCATGTATGCTTCCCAAATACTGGTAGCAAAGGCATGAGATCTCAAGGGCTGGGATTAAAGGTGTGTGACCGCCAAGTACTGGGATTAAAAGTATGTGCTACCACTGCCTGGCTTTGTTTCTCTCCTAGACTGAGTCAATCTCATGTAGTCCAGAGTAGCTTTGATTAAAGGTGTGTGCCACCACTGCCTGGCATCTGAGTTTAATTTAGTGGTTGGCTCTGTCCTCTGATCCTCAGGCAAGCTTTATTTGATACACAATATCACCACAGCTTCCTTTACCAACCAGACTTTCTGGCTCCCTGTTGGCTCAGCCAAGGATGTTCCCTGGGCCCTTGATTTATGGTGAGCCTTCCTGGGGCAGAGAAATATCCTTTAGAATGGAAGATTCTGTTTTAACCTCTTGTGCATGTGTTCCAGGATTCTTGGCGAATTAGTAAGTAGCCAAGTGTGACTATCCAGAGATTCTGGGCTCTCTCTGCTCACAACACACTGTGGCCAGACAGCAGGACTTTAGAAAATGCTCTGGGAAAAAAAATATAGTGACTGACACTTCTGTAGAATTTTGGGGTACTAGGCACTCTGCTCAGAGTTTCATCCTCATTTTCCTCATTTCATACTCCCCAGAACCCCATGAAGGTGATAGGATTTCCACCCCCTTATTCCTAACTGAGAGATGAAGCATTCCAGAGTAAAGTTTCCTGAAGGCACCTAGCTGATCAGTAGGAGAGATAAACCAATAACTAAGTTCAAAGGATTAGCCAGACATCAGATAAGTATTCCATAAATGTGGGAGGGGTGAAGAAGTGAGTACTTTAGAAAGTTTGTCCTGGGCCAGTCCTCATAGGTCTTAGAGAATGTGTTCTGAACTGAGGTAGCAACTATTCAGTGGTTATAAAGGCTATGACCCTGGCTTGTGCTAGGAGACTCCTATCTTTCAAAATAGAACCAAGGAAAGAGTTGTTCATACTTGCCAAGTGCCTGCAGTGTACCCAGCATTAGACTGTATACCAAAAATAGCAGCTGTCTCCTGTTTTAGAAAATGCTATGCTTCTGTGAAGACCAGTGCCACTTTCAAACTTTGTGGTGTTTGCCTGCTGTTTTCATCTTGTACCCTTTCCTCTTAGTTGGGGCATCTCTTAGAGTAGTGGTTCTCAACTTTCCTAATGCTGCGACCTTTTAATACAGTTCCTCAGGTTGTGCTGACCCCCAGCCATAAAATTATTCCATTTCTACTTCAGAAGTGTAATTTACTGTTAGGAATTGTAATATCTGTAAATATCTGTGTTTTCTGATGGTTGTAGGCAAAGGGGTCACTACCCACAGATTGAGAACCGCTGATCTAGTGTGTATATGTCTAGGGCACTGGTGAGAAAGTTCCTTTGCTTTTTCATATAGCTCTTCCATACTCTTACATAAGTATTAGTCCGTCTATGTTAAGACAAATCTCTTAAGTTGCAGAATTGAAGTAGTATATCTGAGCCCTATCTTTTCTGCTAGTAATATGACGCACCTTTGAGCAGGACCAATATTATGAAGATCAGTGGTATAGATATCCTAACTCTTTTGAATCCTGTAACTTGCATAGTGACACACAGTGAACCAGGGACAGAAATTCACTTCCCTCCTCCGTAGGAGTTTTTGCTCCCTTTGCTCTATTAATATCCTGGAAATGTTTCTCTGTTTTGGCATGCAGAGATCACACCTGGGCTACATATCAGCTTCTACATTCCCAGAAGTTTTTTCTTGTCCCCCCCCCCCACCTTGGGCATTTGAGTTCAGGTAGTTAAGCTTCAATTTCCTCTCCTCCTGTAAAATTGGGGTATTATTTGCACCTTACTTGTAGAGTAAACCCAAGGATTCAATGATGCGTGCTTATGCATGTGCTTTCACACACACATACGCATATGCACACACGCACGCATGTGCACAAGTACATGCACAGGATTATTTTGCAAATGACATGGCCATCTATGTAGAATAGTCTAACACACTAACAAAACACAGAAATGCTTATGGAACTAAGTGATTAGCCACAGGGCAAGTTGTTAATATACAGCAATCAATTACTTTGTTGTATACTAGCAACGACTAATTACAATGCAAAATGAATAAATGAGGGTCTGGAGAGAGGGCTCAGTGGTTATGAGTGTTGGCTACTCCTGCAGAGGACCTGCTTCAGTTTCCAGCACTCACATAAGGTGGCTAACAACTATCTGTTACTCAAGTTCTAGGGGATCTGACATCCTCTTCTGGCCTCTGCTGGCATCTGCACCCACTTGCTGCCTCCATAAGTAAAATAAACTCTTTTTAAATTAAAATGAATATCTCTTATAACAGAATCACAGTTGAAAGGCTTAGCTAAAATTCTGATGAAAAAATTAAATAATGATCCATATGCATGGAGAGATACCTAGATGTCTGAAAGACACAGGGCTGTTCAGAGCTTGTTTCTTCCCATTTTCCCTGGTAGCTTCAGGGCAGTCTCGATTGGAATCCCAATTATTGTTTGTGTTGACTGACTGACTCTAAAATTGACATAGAAAGGCAAAAGCCCTTAAATGGCAAAGTCCTGAAGAAGAACAAAATTGAAACACTTAGACTATGCCTGTGACTTCAAGACTTCCTATAAAGTGACAGAAAGCAAGATATTGTGAAATTGGTGTAAGAATAGACAAACCAATAGAACAGAAAAAAAAAACTGCTTAGAAATGAACAGACAAATATAGGCAGCTAGTCTTTGGCAAAGAGCAAAGTCAACTTAATGGAGGAATAATGATCTTTTTAACAGTGGTGCTGAAACTATTGGATCTCTACAAGAAAATTAACCTGAGCTTGGCATGGTGAGGTGACTCATGCTTGTAATATCAGCACTGGGGAAGTGATAGAAAGACAGACAATTGGGAATTTGAGGTCATGTTTGGCTACTCTGGGCTATATGAGTCCATCTCAGAAAACTAAATACACAAAAAAACTGCAACAACAAAAATCTGGACAAAACCTTCTTATCTTTCAGGCAATTGCTAGTTTTTGAGAAAGGGAGAATCAGAGAGTGAGACATGTTGTGGTACTGTAGGAGAGATGGAGGGGATGCTGGGCAGCTCAGTGGTTGAGCATTCTTTGTGAATGTCTGCTCTCAGACAGATATGGCCTTGGTGGTAGAGAGATTCTAGGTCTGATTGGATGCCTGCTTTCTCTTTCCAAAGTATGAAAAGCTAATCATAAACCATAGCTATCTCTTCAGGAATGCATTTTTCAAAGGAAGCTGTGAAGGCTTCTTCAAGATGAGAAAAAAATTCCTGAGCCCCCTCTGCTGGCCAATTTGGAGAATAACAGGTGAGGAAATGACCAGAATGGTCTCGGAAAAACATGCCTGTGCTCCTAGGGGCAATTAGGGAGCTCAGACAGCCACATGTCTTCACATGCTCTTGCACATAGAGCACACACTAAGACAATGCACAAACACATGCTAACCATAAGATATGCCTACACTAGCACAAGGTAGTTGAGAGTACCTGCTCTGGCCTTACACAGACCAGCTATGTGTAGCACAGTTAGTGTTTTATAATCCTGGACAGATTCCTTAAATTTTTTGTTTTTAAATTTTATTTCATTTTGCTCATTTTTTTTTTTGGAGACAGGATCTCACTGTGCAGCCCTAGCTGCTCTGGAACTCACTAAATAGATTAGGCTGGCCTTCCTTGCACTCAAAGAGATCCTCCTGCCTCTGTCTCCTCTTAAAGGCGTGTACCATCATACTTGGAATGTTTACTATTTTAAAACGTATGCATATAAGGACATAGGCATATGTGTATATGGATGTCTATATATTATCATAATATATGAAAAGAGCCTAATTAATACATATTAGGCACACAGTAAATGGAAGTTATTATACTCCTGTTATCACTGTTGCTCTACCAAATTCAGAGCTTCAGCTCACATATAATTTGGAAGTATTAGCAAACTTTACTTGATGTTTACACTGTTCTAGCAACTATTCTGCAGGCTTCCTATGTATTTTCTCATTTAATCCTCACAATAACTCTATTAAGTAGGACCTATTGTTATTTTGCAGGTCAGGAAAATAAGTCTCTGAGGGGAGGGGGTATGGAACTTATCCATGTTCATACAACTAGGAATTGGAAGAACTGGGAAACACAGTCTGGTTATAAGGTAATCTTAAAGAGTACATTACTTCTGCCACATGGATTGAATTAAATGACATATTTCTTGTGAAGTGCTTAGTATAATAGTATTCATACCATAAACACACAACAAGGACCTACTCAAATTTCAACCATGTTACTTGCTACATACATGCATGTATTACATATCTATCTATAGGTGCATATATGAACAGATAGTTTGATAAGTCCTCACATATGGATTATCCCACCAATTGCATTCAATACTATTTGTTGAGCACATATTATATCATGTTACTGGGGTTTTTCTAAGCAATATGGATGCAGTATTGAGTAAAGAGTTAAAATTTTCTGGTTTTGTGGATCTCACATCATAGTAAGTGAGAAGACGGTGGTTTAGAAAACACACATGTAATTGGTTAGATAGTAATATGTTCATGACAAAGTACAGACAGGAAAGTGAAAGATGAAATGCTAGGTAAATAGTTGACATTTTGGGTAAGAGTGACCAGGAAAGATCCAATTAAGTGGATCTTTAAAAAAATACTATTATTAAAGGGGTAGAAATGTGAGGCATGCAGTTGCTTGTGTCAAGATATTCCTGGGCTGAGGAGACAATGAGGTCAGTTGCCCTGGGGCAGGAAAATGCTTAGCATATTGAGGCAACAGTAAGGAAGCCAGTGTGTCTGGCAGGAAGCTCTCTGAAGGGAGAGCACGTGATAGACAACGACGTATAGGTCTTTTTAGTTGCTATTAAAGACTTAGGCTTTTTCTCCAAGGTGAAGAACCATGGTAGGATGATAAGCAGAAGAATGGCTTAATCTGCATTTTAAAAATATCGCCTCAGAGCTCAGTTGGTGAAGCACATGCCATGTAAGTACAAGGACTTGAGTTCCATCCCCAGAATACATTTAAAAAGCTGGACATGGTAGTGAGAGCTTGCGATCAATCCCAGCACCAGGGAGGCAGAGGCAGGCAGATCTCTGGGGCTCACTGGCAGTAAGCCTAACACAGTTAATAAGTTCCAAACTAGTGAGAGATCTCATCTCAGGAAAAAATATAGATGGCACCCTAGGAACAATGCCTAGGATTGTTCTATGGCCTCCAAATGCATGCACACATGCAGACACATGCACCACCCCAATACATGCATCCATTCATGCATATACCCCCCCACATATATATGTGCTTATATACAGATGAACACACACACACATACACAAAGATTATTCTGCTCAGTTTTTGAAAACAGGAGCAAATTAAGGATA
Organism: Peromyscus leucopus; assembly: GCF_004664715.2. Taxonomy (NCBI): domain Eukaryota; kingdom Metazoa; phylum Chordata; class Mammalia; order Rodentia; family Cricetidae; genus Peromyscus; species Peromyscus leucopus. The sequence goes on from NC_051083.1 coordinate 123,004,939, forward strand.
AAGAAGGGGAGATGGAGGAATGATGGTACGATTCTGGATATAGTTAGGCAGTATAGCCAATAGGATTTGCTGGGAAAACGTCTAGGATTTTGAGAGAAAGAGAAGAGCCCTAGTAACTCTGAGAGAGTTAGTTTAAGCAATGATAAGTGTGGTGTTTCTTTACCAGATGTGTTGTTTCTTCAGACAAGATCTGTCACTATAGAGGGGCTGGTTTGTATTCAGAGATAATAGGGGATTGGGTTTTGAACATGCTAAGTGTAAGGTGCCAATTAGATGTCTACATGGAGACACAAATATGTAGGTGCACCTGCATGTCTGTAGAGATCTGACCAGAATATAAAATCATTGAATTATTAGAAACTAAAAGATGTTTAAAGGCATGAAACTTGATAAGATTACCAAAGAAGTGAGCAGAAATAGGGAAAACAGTGTCAAGGGCTAAGCCTTGTGACACAATAAGGTATCAAAAGATGAGAAGGAGCACACAAGAGAGATGAAAAGGCATGGTCAGTAATTTAAGAAATCAGGTGGTGAGCTATGGTGTCCAATGTTTTCAAGAATGACAACTGTGCCGCATGTCACTGATAGTCCACATGATATCTGAGAATGACTGTATCCGAATATGTGGAGGTCACTAATGACTGTGAGAAGAGCAGTTTCTAATAGAACAGTGAAACAGAAAGCTTGATTAAAATGGGTTCATGAAGGAGTTAGGAACAGCACAACTGGATTGCTGATACATGCCTATAATCCTAGCATTTTGGGAAGCTGAGGCAGAAGGATCACCACAAATTCAAGGCCAGTCTGTGCTACATAGTGAGTTACAGGTAAGTCTTAGCTACAGAGTCAGACCTTGTTTCAAAATTCAAAGCAAAATGAAGTAGCAACAACAAAAATAAATAGCAAAAGTAAAAACCTCCTGAGTTTTGCTATGAAGAACAAAGAATAGAGCAAAGGCTGAAGAGCAAGTTGAGAGAGAGAGAGAGAGAAAGAGAGAGAGAGAGAGGAGGTGCTGGGATGATCATTCTAGGGCCTTGTGTGTAATAGGCAAGTGCTGTGCACTGGTCTATGCTGTCACCTATGATAATTTGCTTTTTAAATGGAGATAAATCCTAGTGTACTTGATGATTGAAATGGTCTGCTGGATCCCTTAGTCCAGAGCTGACTAATAGTCCTGAAGATAGATGAAAGAACTTGTTTTTTTTTAATATTAAATAACTTATTATAGTATATTGTTATACTAATTCTTTTTTTCTCTTCATTTTTAAAATTTATTTATTAAATTTAATTTTACATATCAGCCACGGATTCCCTTGTTCTCTCCCCTCCCACCCACCCCCACCCCACCTCCACCCCCACCCACCCACCCCACCCCCCGCCTTCCCCCCAGCCCAACCCCATTCTCATCTCCTCCAGGGCAAAGCCTCCCCCGAGGATTGAGTTCAACCTGGTAGATTCAGTCCAGGCAGGTCCAGTCCCCTTTTCCCAGGCTGAGCCAAGTGTCTCTGTATAAGCCCCAGGTGAGGACAGGACCTGGTCCCACTGTCTGGATGTCTCCCAAGCAGATCAAGCTAATCAACTGTCTTATTTATCCAGAGGGCCTGATCCAGTTGGGGGCTCCTCAGCTATTGGTTCATAGTTCATGTGTTTCCTTTCATTTGGATATTTGTCCCTGTGCTTTTTCCAACCTTAGTCTCAACAATTTTTTCTCATACAAACCCTCCTCTTTCTCACCAATTGGACTCCTGGAGCTCCACCTGGGGCCTGACCGTGGATCTCTGCATCCGGTTCTGTCATTCATTGGATGGGGTTTCTAGCACGACAATTAGGATTTTTGGCCAGGTGGCCTTCGAATACTTCAGAGATCTATTCAGAGGGCCTGATCCAGTTGGGGACCCCTCAGCCTTTGGTTCATAGTTCATGTGTTTCCATTCATTTGGCTATTTGTCCCTGTGCCCTATCCAACCTTGGTTTCAACAATTCTCGCTCATATAAACCCTCCTCTTTCTCACTAATTAGACTCCCAGAGCTCCACCCAGGGCCTAGCCATGGATCTCTGCATCCAGATTCCTCAGTCCTTGGATGGGGTTTGTGGCATGACTATTAGGGTGTTTGGCCATCCCATCACCAGAGTAGGACAGTTCTGGCTGTCTCTCGACCATTGCCAGTCGTCTATTGTGGAGGTATCTATGTGGATTTCTGTGGGCCTCTCTAGCACTTTGTTTCTTCCTTTTCTCATGTGGTCTTCATTTACCATGGTCTCCTATTCCTTGTTCTCCCTCTCTGTTCTTGATCCAGCTGGGATCTCCCGCTCCCACAGGCTCTCTTTTCCTTGACCCTCGCCCTTCATTACTCCCACTCATGTCCAGGTTGTTCATGTAGATCTCAGCCATTTCTCCATCATTGGGCGATCCTCGTGTCTTTCTTGGGGTCCTGTTTTACAGGTAGCCTCCCTGGGGTTCTGAGTAGTAGTCCAGTCATCCTTGTTCCACCTCTAGTATCCTCCTATGAGTGAGTACATACCATATTTGTCTTTCTGAGTCTGGGTTACCTCACTCAGGATGATTTTTTCGAGATCCATCCATTTGCCTGCAAACCTCATGATGTCATTGTTTTTCTCTGCTGAGTAGTATTTCATTGTGTATATGTGCCATAATTTATTTATCCATTCTTCAGTTGAAGGGCATCTAGGTTGTTTCCAGGTTCTGGCTATTACAAACAATGCTGATATGAACATAGCTGAGCAAGTGCTCTTGTGGTATGATTGAGCATTTCTTGGGTATATGCCCAAGAGTGGTATAGCTGGATCTTGGGGGAGATTGATTCCCAATTTTCTAAGAAAGCGCCATATTGATTTTTAAAGTGGTTGCACAAGCTTGCATTCCCACCAGCAGTGGAGGAGAGTTCCCCTAGTTCCACATCCTCTCCAGCATAAATTGTCTTCAGTGTTTTTGATCTTAGCCATTCTGACAGGCGTAAGGTGGTATCTCACAGTTGTTTTGATTTGCATTCCTCTGATGATTAGGGATGTTGAGCAATTCTTTAAATGTCTTTCAGCCATTTGAGTTTCCTCTGTTGAGAATTCTCTGTTTAGTTCTATAGCCCATTTCTTAATTGGACTGTGGTCGTTTTGACGTCTAATTTCTTGAGTTCCTTATATATTCTGGATATCAGCCTTCTGTCAGATGTGGGGTTGGTGAAGATCTTTTCCCATTCTGTAGGCTGTTGCTTTGCCTTGTTGACCGTATCCTTTGCTCTACAAAAGCTTCTCAGTTTCAAGAGGTCCCATTGATTGATTGATTCTCTCAGTGTCTGTGCTACTGGTGTTATATTTAGGAAGTAATCTCCTATGCCAATGCATTCAAGACTACTTCCTACTTTCTCTTCTAGCAGGTTCAGAGTAGCTGGATTTATGTTGAGGTCCTTGATCCACTTGGACTTAAGTTTTGTGCACGGTGACAGATATAGATCTATTTGCAGCCTTCTACATGTTGATATCCAGTTATGCCAGCACCATTTGTTAAAGATGCTTTCTTTTTTCCATTGTACACTTTTGGCTTCTTTGTCAAAAATTATATGTTCATAGGTGTGCAGATTAATGTCAGGGTCTTCAATTTGATTCCATTGGTCCACATGTCGGTTTTTATGCCAATACCAAGCTGTTTTTATTACTGTAGCTCTATAGTAGAGCTTGAAGTCAGGGATCGTCATGCCTCCAGAGGTTGTTTTATTGTACAGGATTCTTTTGGCTATTCTGGGTTTTTTGTTTTTCCATATGAAGTTGAGTATTATTCTTTCCAGGTCTGTGAAGAATTGTGTTGGGATTTTGATGGGGATTGCATTGAATCTGTAGATTGCTTTTGGTAAAATTGCCATTTTTACTATGCTGGTCCTGCCTATCCATGAGCATGGGAGATCTTTCCATTTTCTGACATCTTCTTCAATTTCTTTTTTCAGGGACTTAAAGTTCTTGTCATATAGGTCCTTCACTTGCTTGGTTAGTGTTACCCCAAGGTATTTTATGTCATTTGTGGCTATTGTAAAGGGTTATGTATCTCTGATTTCCTTCTCAGCATCTTTGTCCATTGTATATAGGAGGGCTACTGATTTTTTTTTTTAGTTGATCTTGTATCCTGCTATGTTGCTGAAGGTGTTTATAAGCTTTATCAGTTCCTTGGTGGAATCTTTGAGGTCGCTCAAGTATACTATCATGTCATCTGCAAATAAGGAAAGGTTGACTTCTTCCTTTCCAATTTGTATCCCCTTAATCTCCATATGTTGTCTTATTGCTCTGGCTAGAACTTCAAGTACTATATTGAATAAGTATGGGGAGAGAGGACAACCTTGCCTCGTTCCTGATTTTAGTGGAATTGCTTTGAGTTTCTCTCCATTTAATTTGATGTTGGCTGTTGGGAAAGAACTTCTAATAGCTATCCTGGAATAGGAGTGAGATTTCTCACACAGGGAAAGTTTGATCTTAGCTAGGAATCTCAACTTTCCATCCCTAATACAAGGAAAGTAGCATCTATGAACAAAAATGCTGAAACATTCTTAAAGAAACAGGGGGTAACATCATCTGCTAAGGATGGAAGTAGCTACCAGAAATTGGAAGGAGAAGAAAGTGTGAAATGGTCTTCAAGGAATGTCAAAATAAATGGACTAGGAGACTATGATGTGATTCTAGGGTAAGCTTAATATCACTGGGGAATACACATTGTGTAATCTCGCAGGTCATTCATGCACACAAGTGCAGATGCATACAAAAGGGAGAACTTCATTTAACCAGGAAAATAGCTTAGATGCGGTAAGAGATTCTAATGAGTAACAAAAATAATTGAAAATGGGTAAGGAGAGGTAAACAGTGGAAATGTGATAAGATCAATAAAATGATGGTCCAGTGGGTTGAAGGGCTGACTACTTGATTTATAATGTAAATTAGTACATTGTAAAGGTAGGAGGGGATGATTTAGATAATTAGGAATTTGAGATATGAAAAAGGACAGATACTGCTCATGACAAAGCCCAGGTATAGGTGATCAGAAAGGATCACATGATCTCTGCAACACAAGTGGTGGTGCATGCCTTTAATCCCAGCACTCGGGAGGCAGAGCCAGGTGGATCTCTGTGAGTTCGAGGCCATCCTGGGCTACAGAGTGAGTTCCAGGAAAGATGTAAAGCTACACAAAGAAATCCTGTCTCGAAAAAAACCAAAAATAAATAAATAAATAAACAAACAAATAAATAAATAAATCTTCAAGACATAAATTGAGTACCAGTACAGTCTAACAAAATGAGATTCTAAGCAAGAGATTTTCATGTAGCTGGGTATTTTTTTAAAGTTTGTGTGTATGTGTACATGTTTATTTGAGCGTATTTCACATGTATGTGTGGGTGTCAATTACGACCAGAAGAGGGTGTTAGATCCTCTGGAGCTGGAGTTACAGAAGGTTGTGAGTCATTCAACCTGAACTCAGATCTTCTGTAAGAGCATCAAGTGCTCTTAACCACCAAGACATGTCTTTAATCCCTAGTTGGGCTATTTTTAATTATGTTTATGCACAGAAAATTTAGCAGTGTGCATTTAACCCAGTTTAGTGGTGAGTTCTTTGGCCTTTGCCTTTTCCAACTTGGCAAATTGAGCCACAGATTTAGGACTCAGGATGTTGCCTCCCCAGTGGCAGCAGAACTGAAATGACTCAATCGTATCTGTCATTGTAATTGGTCCTAATAGCTTCCACCAGCTTAGCAGAACACCCTTGTCTTCTGAGTTAACCTGTGTGAAGGCAACAGTAGTGCATGTCTTCCTGTGGACCAGCCACCCCAGCCTGGCCTTTCCCTTGATGATGCAGTAGGGGACCCCCATCTTTTGACACAGGGCAGGCAGGAAGGCCATCAACTCAATGGGGTCTACATCGTGGGCAATCACCACCAGCTGAGCCTTCTTAATCTCCACTAAGGTGGTGACTATACTGACCCCTGCTTGAAGGACAAGTGGTCTCTTAGTTGGACGTCCCCTTTGCCAGCATCTTTCTTCTCAGCACTGTCTGGCCAACAGCCTTTACTTCTTCTCCCACTTTGTCTCTGGCCTGTATCTGTGGGTAAGCTTCAGCATCTGGGTAGCTGTTTGCTGGTCCAGGGCCTGAGCAATCTGGTTAATGGCAGGAGCTTTGAGCTTATAGAGGATGGCTCTTTGTCACTGATATAGCAGGGCTATTTGAGGAAGCATGTGCAATGTCTTTGGGGTAGGATGTCCCGTCTAATGCTAAAATACTTAGGCCTTTTCTTAAATAGAGGATTCAGCACCTTTTTGTCCTCCTGTTTCTTCATGATGACAGGGGCCAGGGACATCTTCCCCTTGGCCTTCTTTCCTTGGAGCATCTTTGCTCAAATGGAGGAGAGAGCAGGTATTGTTTTTATAAGCATACACAAACATGTATAAATTCCATATGAATTTGATCCCCCTGAACAGATATGTATATTGCTACACAGTTATATGAAGCAAGCAAAGAGTCACATAAAATGTACAAAAACATACTTCAATATACATACATACACAGTAATATATGAGTACTATTGAACTGAAATTACAAATGCATCGACATTCATACACACATATGTAACACAGAAATGTCCAAAAGCACATACAAACATGTATGCAAATGCACAAACACATAACCATATAGATGAATATTGACTACACAGGTACACAGCCTCACATAGAAACACACAGATAATATACTTACATACATTTGGACTCACACTGATATTCAGAGACTTGGACAGAGTCAAATGCACACATGTACCTCAATACATAGTACACTTAGTATAACCTATGTATAATAATAGAATGTTTAACTATGTACCTAAGCACAGAATACATGTTACAGTTTTCCACGAATTCACCAGAACAGGAAAACACATGGGTACATAAATATGGGCACCAAAACATTTATGGCCAAATATAAACACATCTAGTCCCAAAAATATATATCTTGCTAGCACTAAGACAATTGAGAACACTTTTGTAATACATTTTTTTCTTTTCCTTCCTTCCTCCCTCCCTCCCTCTCTTCCTTTCTTTTTTTCCCTCCTGTGGTGGAGTAGCACTATTAGGAGGTGTGGCTTTGTTGGAGTGGGTGTAGCCTTGTGGAGGAAGTGTGTCACTGTGGAAGCAGGCTTTGCGGTCTCATATATGCTCAAGCCACAGCCAGTGTCTCAGACCGCTTCATGTTGTCTGAGCAAGATGTAGCTAACACTCTTAGCTTCCTCTCCAGCACTGTGTCACCCTGTCACACCAATATGATAATGGACTAAACCTCTGGAAACATAAGCCACCCCAACTAAATGTTTTTCCTTTACAAGAGTTGCTGTGGTCAGGCTGGTGAGATGGCTCAGAGGTTAAGAACACTGGTTACTCTTCTAGTGGTCCTGAGTTCAATTCCCAGCAACTACATGGTGGCTCACAACCATCTATAATGAGATCTGGTGACCTCTTCTGGCATGTAGACATACATGCAGGCAAAACACTATATACATAATAAATAAATAAATCTTTAAAGAAAGAAAAAAGGGTTCATGTGGTCATGGTGTCTTTTCATACCTCCCTAGCTGCACTGGGGATGGAATCTAGAATCTTGTAGATGCAAGAGAAGCACTCTACCATTGAGTCATATTCCTGTGCTTTGGTTATATTTTGAAGTTCGTTTAGATTTGTGTTCTGCTTCTGTTTATCAGTCTGATGGGATGGGAGGCTTTTCCATAGCAGCCGCTGGGCTCCTGCTTCATTGATGGCGGAGGAAGCTAGAGTTGCAATGAGAATGGGTGACTAAGCCTATAACATTACAGTGAGAAGTGGGGATGGAGAAGCACTGTTTTCTGTGCTTGTAGTAGCATACCTACTGGGTTTTTGGATGTCTGCTACAACCTACTTCAAATCCCAGTCCTTCTGCTTTTACTTGTGTCACCTCAGGTAAATCACTTCACCCCTCTGAGTCTCAGTTTCCTCATCTAGCACACTGACAGTGATAGCAAGTACATCACGGGCTAGTTTAAGTGTTAATAGAATGAGTACTCATGAAACACAATAGTATATGATGTATAATGAACTATTAGTGTTAGATAATGTTGTTGGTGATGTTTTGATTAAAAACTCCCTCCTCAGCCAGAGAGCCCTCAATTTCCACCATTAGTTCCACCTGTTACAGGCTTAGCTTAAGAGATGACAATGTGGTATCGGTCAGGGAGACTTTAGACTTACGGCATTGAAGGACAGTATATAGAGCAGGCTCAGAACATTCAAAATAATGGGGTGCTTTTAGGAAAGGGCATATCTGTGTGTGATGCATCATCAGGTAACAGGAGACCTTAGACAGAAATTACCCTTCCAAAGCCCTGACCCAAAGGCTAGTTAGCTTGCAATGAATCTGTCTCTAAGATGCTATACAAGGTAAGCATGGAAGGAAACAATTGTCACTGTCTTACTTGTTTTTGCCCAGAATTCTGGGGGATTCTATTTAAAGAAACATTGAAAAGTGAAGAAATTGTATGTTATAAGGGAACAGTTAAACTCATTTATACAACTGATGTATCTGAGTAATTATCATTTAGATAAAAAAAAGACAAAATGGAAGAGGGAGAGTCAATTTTCTTTAAGTGTATGGTACTTGATGGGTTGACCACACATTAGTGATGGCCTCATACTAATGTGTGTATGGGCAGCACAAATTGGACTGAGTGGGTCATAAAAATAAAGAGGAATGAATTTCTAAGGAGATGGGGAGCGGAGGATGGATCCGGAGGAGTTAGGAAGAGGACTGGGATGTAAACATGTTCAAAATTCATGCATGTACGAAGTTATCAAAGGATTAACAAAAGTCTTATATTGAAATATATTAAATGATCAGTGCCAAATAAATCTCCAGTTGCTTCCTTGAGTTAGTATCCTAAAGGTATCACTTGGTTTCTAACAGGATAGATTTGGTTTACTACTGTTCACCAATGGAAGAATACAGCATCTTTTTTTTTTTTTTTTTTTTTTTTTTTTTTTTTTGGTTTTTCGAGACAGGGTTTCTCTGTGTAGCTTTGCGCCTTTCCTGGAACTCACTTGGTAGCCCAGGCTGGCCTCGAACTCACAGAGATCCACCTTCCTCTGCCTCCGGAGTGCTGGGATTAAAGGCGTGCGCCGCCACCACCGCCCGGCAATACAGCATCTTTTCTATGCCTGACTTTTTTTACTTGAAGATATATTGTGAAGCACTTCTTTTTGATTGCATATACCAGTAGCTCGTTGTTTTTATAGTTGTACAGTACTCTGGTTATGTGAATTTTTCATACTTTATCCATTTGAATAAAAGCCAGTTTGGGGCCACTAGGTATATATCCTATGTGTGTTCTAGCTTATTGCTATGGTATAAGGAAGTAGGGTCACTTGGAAGTGATGAGATCGTTTGAAAATTATCTTGTTATAGTTTTGATCTTCAATGTTCCCCTGAAGCTCACACTTTAAAGGTTTGGCCCCTATCAAATAATGTTATGGGAACTGATATGAATGTTAAGAAATGGGGCAGAGTTGGAGGAAGTAGGTCACTGGTGATAAAATGCTTGTCTCTAGTCTCTCTCTCTCTCTCTCTCTCTCTCTCTCTCTCTCTCTCTCTCTCTCTCTCTCTCTCTCAGATATATATATATATATCCAAAGGAGATGAAATGCCAAAGAAATGGCATGTCTATTATAGCTCTTTTCTCAAGATAGGATGAGGCGCTGGGTGGTGGTGGCGCACACCTTTAATCCCAGCACTCGGGAGGCAGAACCAGGCAGATGTCTGTGAGTTCGAGGCCAGCCTGGTCTACAGAGTGAGGTCCAGGACAGGCACCAAAACTACACAGAGAAACCCTGTCTCAAAATAACAAAAAAAAAATGGGATGAGGCTTGCCAAATGGGTTAATTTGCCAGAGTTTCTATCCCCATTTAGGTATTTATTTCCTTAAGGTTTAAGTTAAACTATTAACTATTGAGTTGTTCTAATTTCTTTCTCCTTAATGGGTAGTAAGGTATTTGTGTCCAAATGTATCCAAAATGATGGAACAAATGTTGAAGGTTGCCATTCCCACAGTCAAATCTTTAGTAGAGTTCCTTATTGATGCCTTTGCAGGTTATTTGTATTTTATATTAAAATGAATTTATTATCTGTTCATACTGTGCAAGGATTTGATGGACACCAAGAACTTATTTGTGCGATGTACAAGACTGTAAGAAGACAGTGTCCTGATATTCCCACAGAGTGAGAAGACCGATGTAGACTGGACTTCTAGCTTCATCACTTTCCAACTATGAAACCTTGGACCTCTGTGAGCCTCATTTACCTCATCTGTGAAAAGTTTCTTGCTGTTCTGTGTGTGTCAAGATACTTCACACTTACGAGCTGCTCTGTGAGTTATTCTGTCCTCCCCCTCTTGAATAACTCCTACTAGTCCTTCAAAGCCCTCCATAATGAATACTCCTCTGGTAACATTTCTTCTGACCTTTGCTTCCGGTGAGTCCAATCTCTATTAACTATTATCCATTTTGTCGCCACAGGTCTATCTAGACTCTGAACTCCTTTTGAGTACAAGCCTCTGTTTTTTTAATCATTGTATCCTCAGTACCTAACTCAGAGATGACCCAGAGTAAGACCTCAATAGAAGTGTACTAAACATCATTATTAATCATGTTGATAATCACTTTCTCTCCTTGCTGACATTTGTGATATTTGTAGTCCAGACCACACATTGTGTCACAATTTTGGCACTAAGCCATATTCCTCCTGGTGCTGATGACTTATTTCATATTTGTAACTATGGGATCCCCCAAATGATTAGGTTGCATAAAAGCAGGATGTTCTTGGATCTCTTTCTTATTCTGTGGGATGCTTGTACCTGTAATAAGTTTTCAACCACCACAGTTTGATTGTGAAATGGCACTATGCTATTGGGATGCCATCATTTTAATGCCTTTGTATTGACAGCAATTTGCCAGAAAAAATAGGAAACCAAGCTGTGGTGGAAATGATCTCTCTTAGGCTGGGGGATTCTCTCTTCTCCTCAGCTGCTGCAATGGATTCATGAACACCAGCAAAATTGAACTTGCTGGATATTTGGACTTTTGCCCAATGTTAATTCTACTTAGTGGGCATTAACATCTTGATTATACAAGCAATTATTCCCGACATTGTGGAGTTCAATATGGCCAGGAAGATATTAGAATATGTGGTAACCCATCAAGAGGCCAGTCCATAGAGCTGTTGAGAGAGTAAGACGTTTTACAAATTACTGAATCGTAGAATCGAAAGGTATTCTGAATATCTATGCACTTGTAAATATTTACAGATCTTTGAAAGATAGTCTGTCATTATCAGTTTCTGTGCTAGTTGTGTTCACTGCCCACTGTGACTGCATAGGAGCCTGTGCTCACAGGAGTAACGCTGTGGAATGTTCAGCTCTGCTGAATCTCCACAGACAGGAGCTGGAATGCCTTGTGGAACAATGCTCTGAGTTCCCAAGAGCAAAGAATGAAGGGCAGCCTAGTTTGATGACCACATTAACGAACTACCAACATCTGTTCAAGCCAAAGAGAACACTTTCTCTAGGAATTAACTTTCTGAACTACTGAATCCTTACCCTCAGTGGAGAGAAAGTTGGACAACAAGAGCCTGATTGTCAGAGGTTCCTCAGAGAGGCATGGTAAGCCATGTTTTGCAACAGAAAACACAGTGAGAATCCTGGCTCAGATTTATACATTTAAATATAGAATATGTTTGTGTGAGAAACAAGCAGACAGTGAATGTAAATAAACTTTTGCTGATACCTCGCAACTTTCAACACTCCAGAGTAAACAGAACATGAAAGTAGCATTTTCCACATGCATACCTAATAAATGTTTTCCCCTTCTTTTAAAAAGACAATAGGATCCCAGCACTCGGGAGGCAGAGCCAGGCGGATCTCTGTGAGTTCGAGGCCAGCCTGGGCTACCAAGTGAGCTCCAGGAAAGGCGCAAAGCTACACAGAGAAACCCTGTCTCGAAAAACCAAAAAAAAATAAAAAAATAAATAAAAAATAAAAAATAAAAAGACAATAGGGGTAAGGAAAAGCAGCAACAGTATTAAGCAGCAGGTCATAGTTACACTAACAGAATAAAACCAACTTTTGGTTGCAAGTACTATAAGCATGATAAATGTAATAATAACTAAATGGGTGAACTGTGTGAAGCTGTATCAGATGAAGATAGAGGCAATGAGAATGAGAAAAGAAAAATCTAATGAAAGTTTTACTACAAATATAAGCATAGCATGACTATCATTGCAATCTCATGAAAAGACTTTGCAAGTTCAGTTATATTTCTTTTGTTTTTTTTTTTTTTTTAGACAGGGTTTCTCTGTGCAGTTTTGCGCCTTTCCTGGAACTCACTTGGTAGCCCAGGCTGGCCTCGAACTCATAGAAATCTGCCTGCCTCTGCCTCCCGAGTGCTGGGATTAAAGGCGTGCGCCACCACCACCCGGCGAGTTATATTTCTTATAATGAAGACTGGCAAAAACTTCTGCTATTACGTGTTTTAAGCTTATATTACAACATTTGGAATCCAGCTTTACCCTTTTACATTTTAGTGCATTCTTTTTGAGATAAGATTTCACTGCATAGCACAAGCTAGCCTAGAATTCACTATGTCACCCAGGCTGATCTTGAATTCATGGTCTTCATGCCTCAGCCTCCAAAATGATAGGATTACAGGTATGTGCAACCATAACTGACAATATTCTCTGGTACATTCTTCTCTATGTGTTATATATGTGTGTGCACATGTGTGTATATGTGTGTGCAAGCCAAAGGTTAATGTCAGCTGTCTTAATCTGTTTTTCTCTACCTGATATTTTGAGACAAGATCTCTCACTGAACCTAGAGCACAAAGATTCTGCAAGATTGATGAGCTCCAAGAGTATTCCTGTCTCTATATCCTCAATGCTAGAATTACAGATGGATGCTATTGTGCCTGAATTTTTTACATGAGTTTCAGGGATCCACACTCAGTTCCTAATGCATGACTAGCAATTGCTTTACCAACTGAGCCATCTCTTTAGGCTTTGGTACATTCTTTTTTATTTGTTTGTTTGTTATTAAAGACTTATTTGTTTTTATTTTACGTGTAAAAATATTTACCTGATATGTGTATATGTACTCTGTGTGTACCTGGTGCCTGTGGAGTCCAGAAGAGGGTGCCAGAGCCTCTAATACTGGAGTTGTGAGCTGCCATGTGGATGCTGGAAAATGAACCCTGAGCCACTTCTCTAGTCTCCCTGCTATCCTTTTTAATTAAAGCAACTCATCCTTAGTATAAATGAGAATTTTGTTCCAAATTGGCATTATATGAGTAAGGCTGAAATGATCTTTGTTCCTAGTTCAGTGTCTGGAGTATGTATATTTTAATTTACAACACTTATGTAGTACTAGGTGGTATTTTAAAAGAAAAAGGGATACTATATAGTGACCGACACCTGAAATCACAATAAAATATTCCTCTTTTTGATTGGTTCAGGGTATAGGAACTATATAGCATGGCATATATAAAGTATGTGTAAGTATACACATATATAAATTATTCATATGGTATGTATAATGTTTCTAGATTTACTGACGGAAGTGAGGCTGAATTGAACATCAGTCTCTTCCCTAGAATTGCTTAGGTATGTAACAGCTCAGGGAATGGGTGCCTCTCTGAGGCTTATATAGTATATGCAGGTGAACGGTATTATACTTCTGAGTCAGTGCTGTTTGGGGTCTAAATAAAGCAGAGTACACTGTGAAATCCCACCCTTCAGATCCCCTAAGTGTACCCCTTTACTGGTTTGGACACAGAGTTTTAATTCTAATCCCTCAAACACATCTGAGTAGGAGATTATAATGGTGGAAAATATAAGCTCTAAAGGTCTCACACATAGCAGGAATTTAATGAATAGGTGAATGAAATAAAACTTGGGGTAAAGCAGTTTGCTCAGCAGTTCTGCTAACATGATACATAAAACATGGGGTTCCCACAATTTATTCCACAGAATTTGTAAGGCCAGACTTACTATTTGACACTAATAGTAATACGGTATTTGCCCTTCACTATGTTGATATCTGCACTGAAGCCACAGAAGCAATGGTGGGTAGTGCTGCTGTCAGCATAAAACCAGACAGTAGCACCAAGTGGGCCCAGCAGCCACCAGTCTTTACTGCCGGCACTCACAGACAAAAGAGGGAGGGGGTAGTTCTTGTATGAATGTCCTTGATTAGGCAGTGAAAATATTAATTTTATTGAATCTCAACCCTTAAGTACTGCACATAAATCACCTCTGCACACTGAAGTGTGAGGGTTGTCTTGAGAAAAAAGTAATTCTGCCATTGTTTGAATTGCATGATGAACTAGCCACTTCTTTTCATGGGAAAGCTCTCTCCGGCTCCCATCCCCCCTTCCTAACTAAAAAGACAACTGACAGACTATGGTAATTGAGATTTGAGTACTTGACAAACATTTTCTCAAGTTTGAGTAAACGTTGAGCCTGTCACTTCAAGGAAAACAGCTGACAAGTATTTGTTGCCAATGAAGGAATGTGAGTTTTCAAGCTCAAACTGGAAGTTTAGAAAATGTGTATCTACCCATGTGAATGTGACAGTTTCCTAACACTTGCAGGCTTTCCTGATGAGTCTAGTGACAGATACCATTAACAAATGTGATCCATAAAAAACTGCAGTTAAAAGTACAAATATTTGGAGGGTTATTGTAACTCAGAAATGGATATACTTTTAAATTATTACATTATTGAGCTGTGCATAGTATACAACACACTGATTTGAAGTATGAATTTTACCTTTTCAAGTGTATTCACATATACATGCAATAATCATCAGCATAAAAAAGAACCCCTTGTGTGCCTTCCCTTGTCTTTACATCTCCCTCTCCAAATTCACAGTCCTAATTAACTGTAGTCTATACTATGTAGCTATAGATCACCCTAGTACAGACTTTATATGAATGGAAGGGATTCTGCCACATGTGGTATTCCTGACAGATTCAAGCACTGTAGGTTTTTCAAAGGCCATCCATGCTATATAGCATGTGCCACTACTTTATTGCTCTCATGGTGAAATTATATTTCATTATATAAGTCTTCCTGATTTTGTATTATCTTTTCAACCAGTGACAGATTACAATTGGTACTTTGTATTCTCAGGTTTTTCATCAGAAATCTTAACTAACCTGAAGTTGTACATTGCGTTATTAGGCCTGTGATGATTGTATTATATGGACTACGTACATGCTTTTCTTGTAATTATTCTATAAACACTACAGTAAAGCAAGTTTTCATATATCATTTACTTTATAGGAGGTATTAGAAGAAATCCAGAAATGACTTAAAGAATATAAGAGGATATGCCAGCATCTTTCCATTAAGCCAGACACTAAAAAAAGACACATAAAATGTATATCAAGTTTCATCTTACTTTTTTTTATAAGACTGTATCCTAGGCTTGCCTTGAACTTGCAAGTATCCTGTTTCAGCCTTCTGCATGTGGGAACTATAGGAATGTACCAGCACATCAGGCTCATTTTCTTACCTTTTGTAAAAAGAAAAATTATTGATTTTCAAAAATATGGCATGCAAACATGCAGTAGGGTTATTATTTGGGGAAAATTTAATATATTTAAATTTTCTTGGTTTTCATTTTATTTATTTTTTATTAAAAAATTATTCATTTTACATAGCAATCAAAGATCCCCCTCTTCCCTCTTCCCTCCTTCTGCCCCTCTAGCTTCCCCCTCCCCTCCAGCATCCCCTTCTCAATCCACCCCCTATTCCCTCCTACAAGAAGGTAAGGCCTCCCATGTGGAGTCAGCAGAGCCTGGTATATTCAGTAGAGGCAGGTCTAAGCCCCTCCTTTTGCCTCAAGGCTGTGGGAGGTGTCTCATCATAGGCACTGGGCTCCAAAAAGCTTGCTTAAGCACCAGGGATGGATTCTGATCCTACTGCCAGGGGGCCCCTTAAGCAGATCAAGCTACACAACTGTCTTGCTATGCAGAGGGCCTAGTCCAGTCCAACACAGGCTCCACAGCTGTTGATCTAAATAAATTTCATGAGTTCCCACTAGCTTGATTTGGTTGTCTCTGTACATTTCCCCATCATCATCTTGATGCCCTTGCTCATAGAATCCCTCTCCTGTCTCTTCAACTGGACTCCTGGAGCTTGGCCTGGTGTTTGGCTGTGGACCTCTGCATCTGCTTCTGTCAGTTACTGGAGAAAGACTCTATGATGACAGTCAGGGTATTCACCAATCTGAATACTGGGGTAAGCCAGTTCAGGCATGCTCTCCACTATTGCTAGTAGTCTAAGCTGGGGTCATCCTTGGGGATTCCTGGGAACTTCCCTAGCACCCAGTTTCTCCCTATCCCATGATATCTCCCTCTATCATGGTATCTCTTTTATTGCTTTCCTATTCCATCCCTGTTACAGCTTGACCATCATATTACCTTATGTTCTCATCCCCCATCCCCTACACTCCATTGCTCACCTCTCATCCCCAGTTTACTCATGGAAATCCCATATATTTCCAATTCATCCATGTGTCCCTCTTTGGGTCCTTCTTGTTAGCTAGCTTCTCTGGAGCTGTGGGTTGTAGTCTAGTTATCCTATGCTTTACATTTACTATCCACTTGTGAGTAAATACATTCCATGTTTGTCATTCTGAGTCTGGGTTACTTCACTCAGGATGTTACTTTCTAGTTCCATCCATTTGCCTGCAAATTTAATGACGTCATTGTTTTTCTCTGCTGAGTAGTACTCCATTGTGTATATGTACCACATTTTCTTAATCCATTCTTCAGTTGAAGGGCATTTAGGTTGTTTCTAGGTTCTGGCTATTACAAACAATGCTGCTATGAACATAGTTGAGCATGTGTCCTTGTGGCAAGATTGAGCATTCCTTGGGTATATGCCCAAGAGTGGTATTGCTGGGTCTTCAGGAAGATTGATTCCCAATTTTCGCAGAAACCGCCATACTGATTTCCAAAGTGGCTGTATAAGTTTGCACTCCCACCAGCAGTGGAAGAGTGTTCCCTTTGCTCCACATCCTCTCTAACATAAACTGTCTTCAGTGTTTTTGATCTTAGCTATTCTGACAGGTGTAAGATGGTCTCTCAGAGTCGTTTTGATTTGCATTTCCCTGATGATTAAGGATGTTGAGCAATTCCTTAAATGTCTTTCAGCCATTTAAGATTCTTCTGTTGAGGATTCTCTGTTTAGCTCTGTAGCCCATTTTGTAATTGGATTATTTGTTATTTTGATATCTAGTTTCTTGAATTCTTTATATATTTTGGAGATCAGCCCTCTGACAGATGTGGGATTGATGAAGATCTTTCCCATTCTGTAGACTGTCATTTTGTCTAATTTTACTGTGTCCTTTGCCTTACAAAAGCTTCTTAGTTTCAGAAGTTCCCATTTATCAGTTGTTTTTCTCAGTGTCTATGCTACTGGTGTTATATTTAGGAAGTAGTGTCCTGTGCCAATGTGTTCAAGACTACTTCCTATTTTCTCTTCTGTCAGGTTCAGTGTAACTGGTTTTATATTGAGGTCTTTGATCCACTTGGACTTGAATTTTGTGCATGGTGACAGATATGGATCTATTTGCAGCCTTCTACATGTTGATGTCAAGTTATGCCAGCACCATTTGTTGAAGATGCTTTCTTTTTTCCATTGTACAGTTTTGGGTTGTCAAAAATCAGGTGTCCATAGGTGTGTGGGTTAATGCCAGGGTCTTCAATTTGATTCCATTGGTCCACCTGTCTGTATTTATGCCAATACCAAGCTGTTTTTATTACTATAGCTCTATAGTAGAGCTTGAGGTCAGGGATGGTGATGCCTCCAGAGGTAGATTTATTGTACAGGATTGTTTTAGCTGTCCTGAGTTTTTTCTTTTTCCATATGAAGTTGAGTATTATTCTTTCCCAGTCTGTGAAGAATTGTGTTGGGATTTTGATGGGGATTGCATTGAATCTGTAGATTGCTTTTGGTAAGATGGTCATTTTTACTATGTTAATCCTACCTACCCATGAGCATGGGAGATCTTTCCATTTTCTGATATCTTCTTCAATTTCTTTCTTCAGAGACTTAAGGTTCTTGTCACCCAGGTTTTTCACTTGCTTAGTTAGAGTTACCCCAAGGTATTATATATTATTTGTGGCTATTGTAAAGGGTGATGTTTCTCTGATTTCTCTCTCAGACTATTTATCATTTGTATATAGGAGGGCTACTGATTTTTTTCGTTAATCTTGTATCCTACCACATTACTGAAGGTGTTTATCAGCTGTAGGAGTTCCCCAGTAGAATTTTTGGGGTCACTTATGTATACTATCATATCAACTGCAAATAGTGAAAGTTTGACTTCTTCCTTTCCAGTTTGTATCTCCTTGATATCCTTTCATTGTCTTATTGCTCTAGCTGGAACTTCAAGTACTATATTGAATAAATATGGGGAGTGTGGACAGTCTTGTCTTGTACCTGATTTTAGTGGAATTGCTTTGAGTTTCTCTCCATTTAATTTGATGTTGGCTGTCGGCTTGCTATAAATTGCCTTTATTATGTTTTGGAATGTTCCTTGTATTCCTGATCTCTCCAAGATCTTTATCATGAAAGGGTGTTGGATTTTGTCAAAGGCTTTTTCAGCCTCTAATGAGATGATCATGTTTTTTTTCTTTCAGTTTGTTTATATGGTGCATTACACTTACAGATTTTCATATATTGAATCATCCTTGCATCTCTGAGATGAAGCCTACTTGGTCATGGTGAATAATTTTTTTGATGTGTTCTTGGATTCAGTTTGCCAATATTTTATGAGTATTTTTACATCAATGTTCATGAGGGAGATTGGTCTGTAATTCTCTTTCTTTGTTTCATCTTTGTGTGGATTGGGTATCAGAGTAACTGTAGCCTCATTTATGGTACTGTTCCTTCTGTTTCTATTGGGTGGAATAATTTGAAGAGTATTGGTATTAGCTCTTCTTTGAAAATCTGGTAGAATTCTGTGCTGAAATCATATAGTATATAGTCCTGGGCTTTTTTTTTATTGGGAGACTTTTAATGACTGTTTGTATTTCCTTAGGGATTACTATTTAAATTATTTATCTGGTCTTGATTTAACTTTGGTATGTAGTACCTATCCAGAAAATTGTCCATTTCTTTTAGATTTTCCAATTTTGTGGAGTACAGGTTTTTGAAATATGACCTGATGATTCTCTGGATTTCCATGTTGTCTATTGTTATGTCTCCCTTTTTATTTCTGATTTTGTTAATTTGGATGCTCTTTCTGCCTTTTGATTAGTTTGGATAAGGGCTTGTCTATCTTGTTTATTTTCTCAAAGAACCAACTCTTTGTTTCATTGATTCTTTGTATTGTTCTCTTTGCTTCTATTTTATTGATTTCAGCCCTCAATTTGATTATTTCCTGGTGTTGATTCCTCCTGGGTGAGTCTGTTTGTTTTGTTTGGTCTTTTTGTCAACATCTCACATTTGTATCCCAGACTGGCTTCAAACTCATTATATAGCCCAGGTTTGCCTTAAACTCATTGTGTAGACCAGCTGATCTTAAATTCAAAACAAAACAACAAAAAGAATTTAAATAAAAAGAAACCTAAAGTAGCTGCTATTTGTTTTTTAATTACTACACTCCACAAACATTCTAAATCATTCTCTTTTTGTTGATTTCCATAGAGGAATCAGAGCTCCAGTGGACCCAGGGCCCTCTTCTGTTTGGCTTCATAGACACATGTGCATGCACACGTGTACACACACTCATACACACACACACACACACACACACACACACACACACACACACACACACAAAATGAAAATAGGAAAAAACAAACAAACATGGAGTCCATTTTGTGTTAGCCATCTATTCCTGAGCATGTAGCCTGCCTTGGGGTATGGTTTCTATACCCAGTGACACTCCATTGAAGAAAACTGATGTTTCCTCTTCTAGAAGCTATTAATTGCAAAAAGGTACTTGGTTAGGGTGTGAGACTTTGTGCCTACTTTCCCTTCTCTGTGCTAGAACTTTTGTTAGAATCTGTGCAGATCTTGTGCCTGTTGTCACAGTCTTTATGAGTTTATATGTGCATCAGTCCAGATATGTCTGGAAAATGCTGTTTCCTTGGACTCATCCACCACTTCTGGTTCTTTCAGTCTTTCTACCTCTTCTACCCCATAGATCTCTGTGCCTTGAAGCAAGGGGTGTGATAAAATCATCCCATTTAGGATTAAGTACTCCAAAGTCTCTCATTCTCTGCATGTTGTGCAGTTTAGGGTCTCTGTGTTAATTACCATCTACTACAAGCAGTTTCTCTGATGAGAATTCAATGATGCACTGATCTATCAGTATATCAACATGTCCTTGAGGAGTTATTTTATTGCTATTGTCATTTAACAGAATAATTGTAGTAGGTTTTCTCTTAGAGTCTATGACCTATCTAGTCTCAGGTTTTTGACTTCATTCATCCAGAGTCAGGTATGGGTTCAGTCTCATGGAGTGGACCTTAAATCCGATCAAAAAGACAGATAACCTTTGTGTCACTATTGCACCAGTGGTTATGTCCTGCAGGCAGGTCACTATTGTAGCTCATAAGGTTTGTAGCTGGTAGGGTTGATGATTATTTTTCTCCTCTGGTAGCTTGTATAGTACTTCTAGCACTATGAACACTAGTCACTCTGAATGAAACTTCTAAGTGAGCAGCAGCCTAATTTTTCTATGGTCAATAATATAAGTATGTAGTGTCTTCAGCAATAAGATATTACCATCAGGTTGTGGTGGGTAACTAATAGCATTAGCAATAGTAGTGTTGTGGTCAGCCAGGCAGGTGCATTGTAAAGAGCAGAATATATGGGGTGCCCACTGTAATTAGTCCAGTTAGTCTTATCAGCAATGTACATCTTGAAAGAGTTTAGTATCTTGTCAGCTTTGCTTATTAGTTTTGTTTTTGTGTTTGTTTGTTTGGATGATTGGTTGGTTGCTTGTTTTTTTAACAACTTGACACAAGCTATGGTCATCTGCAAACAGGGAACCTAAATAAGAAAATGCCTCCATCTGATTTCCTATAGGCAGGTCTGTGGAGGTACTTTCTTGATTAATGATTGATGTGGGATGGCCCATATGACTGGAGACAGTGCTACCCCCTGGACAGGTGTTCCTGAGTTGTATTAAAATAAAAATAAGCTAAGAAAGCTATGGGGTGTTGCTGGAGGGCTTCTCTCCAGGTTCCCCAAGCCCCGCAGTCCCACAATCCACTTATAAAATAATCACTCAGACGCTTATATCACTTATAAACTGTATGGCCGTGGCAGGCTTCTCGCTAACTGTTCTTTTATCTTAAATTAACCCATATTTATAAATCTATACCTTGCCACGTGGCTGGTGGCTTACCAGAGTCTCTACATGCTGCTTGTCCTGGCGGTGGCTGCAGTCTCTCCTCCTCAGCCTTTCGCTTCCCAGAATTCTCCTCTCTCCTTGTCCCACCTACTTCCTGTCTGGCCACCTACTTCCTGCCTGGTCACTGGCCATCAGTGTTTTATTTATATAGAATGATATCCACAGCATTTCCCCTTTTTTTTCTTTTTTTAAAAAGTAAGGTTTTAACTTTAACATGGTAAAATTACATATAAAAAAACAATTATCGAGCAAGAATTACAGTTACAATATTAAAGAAGATGTCCTATCTATCTTATATTTGTAAGTTTAAGGTTTTATATCTAACTTATCTTTTGTCATAACTGAGGAAATTACAACTATCTAGTTTTCAACCACATCAAAGACCTGAGAAGGAACATAATGGTACCTGAGAAATGGTAGATGGATGCAAGCAACTTTCAGGAATCTTGCAAGAGTAGACCAAGACAGCTGGCAGCCTGGACAGTCACCTAATGTTTCTCAGCATTGTTGGTGCATTCAAATTGGCTACAGGCCTAGAGTATCTAACAGACCATTTTTAGAAGCAGGAATTCTGAGAGACCATCTTACCCTGTCTTGGCAGAGTACAGTGGTCGCTTTCCTTGTGTCCTGCTTGTCCAGAAAGGACAGCATTATATTTGTACTGTCAGCCATCAAGGCAAGGGCAGTTCTTTGCCCAGTAGGCCATTTTGTGCCAAGAAGACAAACTTCCCAATGGAAATGTCTTAGAAGCCCAAGATTCTCTCGGGATCAAATTGGTGCAGCCAGGAGCAATTGTGTCTCATGTCAACAGAATTCTAAGTTATTTAAATGCCATATTCTCTAGGTCTATGAAGTGTTTGAAGATTACCTATATATCTGAAATATATCTATGTATACCTAGAAGACTTAACTAACATGGCTACAAATATGATTATCATAGATGACTAATTATTAATCTATTTTTAATTATCCATTACAATTTTAAATGAGTTACATAAACATACTACCTCAAACAAGAATAGAAATATATACATATATATATATATATATGTATATATATATACAGTATAACAAAATTAACTTCAAGTTTGTATCAATAAACTAAAATTTATACCAATGTAAAACATTTTAAACATAAACTAAAATCTATACCAATGTAAAACATTTTAAACAAGTTGTTCTTTAAAAGTAGGTTGATTAATCTATCCTTTTATCTTATCATCTCTATATCCTCTTATATATCTATATATATATATCTATATCAAATCCCCTTTTCTTTTTTAGAAAGAGATCACATTTATAATCAACCTGTTTTAAATAAAAATATTTTTTTTTCTGTCCCACATCAGAGGGCTCTTCTGATTTGGGACACAAGAATCTCTTAACCATTTTTTTTTTAAAGCAATATGTCTGGGTTTAGAGGGGGAGTGAGCCAATTCCACCTCTAAAGCCAGCTTGGTATATTTGGGAATTTGGGCGTAGCATCTCTTACTACTTCTTGCTGGAGGGGGGCGCTGTATCTTATGGGGACGCAAAGAAAATTTTAGGCCTATGGGGTAGTCCGTGAGGCTGTATTGTGTGAATCAGTTGCCTTGAAACCGCTCTGGATGTTGGATCATCTGGGCCATGGTGTCATCGGAGACCTTTCAGGGGGTCTTGGCTGGTGAAACCTGATGTATCTTAATCTGGAACAAATCCACAGC
Source organism: Peromyscus leucopus (assembly GCF_004664715.2). Taxonomy (NCBI): domain Eukaryota; kingdom Metazoa; phylum Chordata; class Mammalia; order Rodentia; family Cricetidae; genus Peromyscus; species Peromyscus leucopus. The sequence goes on from NC_051083.1 coordinate 123,028,128, forward strand.
CTCTGGCTTTCTGTGGAAACAAACGCAGAACCTCTTTTCCAAAATAACATATCCTTATATCCAAATTTTGAAGTCAAGGTACCTTTAAAATATACATTTTGGCATAACTCAACAGCTTTTGTAATCAAATGTTTTTCTTTAGTTACGAATATCAAAGAGAACATAATCCAGATTCTCTGTGTGGTAGCCATCTTTACGTGGCTTATGTTTTATATTACCTTGAGCCTATTGCTTTAAACTGCACCATTGTAAGACTGAAACAGCGCTGTGGCTGCTGGCTCTGCCCACTTCAGCTTCCCAACATGGCGGTGGTACGTTTTCCGCCAGCTCTGGGAGTCATCAAGTCTCAGAAATAGTGGGTCTAAGCTTTTATCAAAGCAGCGTGTAGCCCAGAAACCTTTTTTTAAAAAAAAAATACTAGTAAAGACTAAATCTACTACACAGCTTAATGTGCCGCTGGCAGACGCCTCATTCCCGCCATACTGCCGGTCAAACGCACACGCCAGGAACCCACCAGTGTTCAAACCCGCGTTTTGCGGCGTCTAGCTGCTCATATGAGACAAGAAGCAGGAACCTGTTTTTGGCTCTGTTTAGAATTGGTTATTAAATATTCTCAGGTTTAAAGTGGAAACTCGAGCCGTTGGGCGCCATTTGTTGCTGGAGGGCTTCTCTCCAGGTTCCCCAAGCCCCGCAGTCCCACAATCCACTTACAAAATAATCACTCAGACGCTTATATCACTTATAAACTGTATGGCCGTGGCAGGCTTCTTGCTAACTGTTCTTTTATCTTAAATTAACCCATTTTTATAAATCTATACCTTGCCACGTGGCTGGTGGCTTACCAGAGTCTCTACATGCTGCTTGTCCTGGCGGTGGCTGCAGTCTCTCCTCCTCAGCCTTTCGCTTCCCAGAATTCTCTTCTCTCCTTGTCCCACCTACTTCCTGTCTGGCCACCTACTTCCTGCCTGGTCACTGGCCATCAGTGTTTTATTTATATAGAATGATATCCACAGCAATGGGGAGCAAGCTAGTAAGCACTGTTCTTCAATGGACTGTGCTTCAGTTCCTGCCTCCAGGTTTCTGCTCTGAGTTCCTGCCTTGACTTCACATAATGATTGACTATGGCCTGAAAGCCAGATGTACCCTTTACTCCCCAACTTACTTTTGGTTATAGTCTGTCAGAGCAGTAGAAACATAACTAGGACATGAGAAATGTGCATGCTGAAAGGGTGTAGGAGCAACCTACAGAGAATGCTGGTAGAGGCTGTGTCTGCAGTAGTAATGTTATTTCTATATAGTATTGATATTCTAATAATAGATATCCTATCTATTATTGAGTATAGAAGAGTAGACTTTAGGCTTGTCCTACCCATGTCGATCATCAGCTGGCTTTGAGGTGGGTTGTTCTCTCTGTTCTTTAAGTTGAATTAAATGCCATGGTTTGAGTGGAAGTAGGTCACATCTAAAGTAAGGTGCAATTTCTCTCACTTGGGCTGAGAGTGTAGTTCAGCAGCAGAACACCCACCCTATAGGCTCAAAATACCTCCTGGTGAGGAAAAGCAAACCATAGTAACACTGTGACCACAGAAAGAAAGCAAGAAAAAGAAATAACAGCATCATTCAATTGAAAATAACTAGAACACCAGTAATAACAGAAAAGAAAGGGGCTAATACAATAGGAATAAACTAAAAGAACACATGAGTAAAAGTAAAATTATTAATAATAAAAATGGAAGGCAACAAAGAAAAAAGGGAAAACATGAGTAACAAAAGAGATTAACTATGTTTCAAGAATGAAAAATAATTAAATAAAATTAGAAAAAGAAAGAAAATATGTCACCTAGGCAGTTTATTTGGGTCAGAGAAATGTCTTTCTGGCTTCTCTTTTTGGAATCTATCACACATGGGGGCAGCAGAAGGTTGCAGGTGAGGACTGTTGCGATTCTCAGCTCCCACCAAACCGACTTGTAGGAAGACAAAACCCTGACTTCAGTTTCCCACCAGCTCTATGAAGGGTAGTGTGCTAAGCACACTTGCTCCGATGGCCCTCACACTACAAATATAGGTGTACGTCTGAAATGGAACTGCCATTAGGCACAGGATATTCAGGGGCATGTGGGCTAGGCAGGTGTTCATTTACTGCAGAAGATCTCTATCTGTGCACCAAAGAACAAATGCCCCCAGGATCTCTGATTTGTGATTGTTCCTTATTTCCAGGGCCTCCAAATAGTTTCATCTGGATTGATGACTCCTCACTATAGAAATAAATGGATTTCTTCTCCAGTGCTGGCCTGCCAAGCAGACAGAGTGTCATATCAAACCCACCCACTGGATTTCAGGTTTGTGGAAACAGCGTGTTTCTTCTGCAGCTGGGGCTGTTGCTCTGTTGTTTTTATCCAGGTTGTCTTAATGTCCCCTTTTATCAGGGATTCGTGGAATTGGACTTGACTATTCTTGTTGTTTTAGTACAAAGTCTCATTTGGCCCAGGTGGGCAATGAACTGGATCAGGCTAAGGATGACATTGAACTTCTGATCCTCCTGCTTCTACCTCTGGAGTGCTGAAGTTCCAGTCCTGTGTGTTACCACCTAGTATTATAAAGTTCTAGGAATTGAACCCAGAGCCTCTGACATACTAAGCTGGAACTGCCGACTGAGCTATATCCTCAACTCCAGGTTTGGTTTGAACAGGTTTGAGGACTCTTTCTACAGGCTTGGGGAAAGGCAGTTTTGCCCAGTGGATTTTATACTGAGCCATAGGCCTGGATTCCCTCCTGCCTTTGTCACTGACAAGTTGCATGATCAAGGCAGGTCACTTCATTGCCTTAGTTCTGCCTTTCTTCAGTCATGAAATGGACATAATTAGGCCTGTGCTGCTTAATGGGCAAGGTTCCTATTTAGATAACATATTTGTTCTCTCCAAGCCAGCACAGTGCCTTGCCTGTAGAACGAGCACCAATCATTGCTTAGGGGATGAATAAATGGAAGTGTTTTGGACATGAGAAAGTATTCTATGAATGTAAGCTATGAATAATAATAAATTCAAAAGCCGGCTACTCCAGTCGCTTAGCCCTAATAGTAACTTGATTCAAACTGATTCCTTACAGAAAGGACCAAACCACCTTGATAGACCTTTGTTTTCGAATGTAAGAAAAGGACAACTTTCAGTGACCAGTCATGTCTACAAGATATCAAAAGAGGCAGCTAATTTGGTCGATTCATTGAAAAAGCAAAGCCAACAATATCGGGCATTGTGCATCAAAGGAAGCTAAGTGGCTCAGAGCCTTTTACATTGCTGCTCATTGGCTTGGCGTTATGTACACACAGCTATCCTTTCACTTTTAACAAAATGGCTTATTTTCATTTTTGAAATGGCAGCCACGTGGGAGCCCCTGGTTGCTGTAGAAAAGACAGGGAGAGGCCCAGCTGGTTGATAGCCACTGGGCTCCTTGAGCCCTCCTCTTTGCCTTGGCTGCTGTTGGGAGGCAGGAGTCTTAGGGTTTTTCAGTTCTTCTTTCGAATTAGTGCCCACAGACTCTACAGCTATGAACATGCAATTAGTCTTTGTTTGTGCACAAAAGGGAGCTTGACCCTTGCCCGTCTTTGATTGGCATGTACAACTCTTATAGCTACTTACCTAAGGCCCTCTCTAAGGAGTGCAGCGTCTTGTTCCTGCACCTGCCTTCAGCTTTTCTCTTTTGTGACTTGTTCCACATAATATTCGGACCAACTCGCAGCAAGATTGCAGGGAGGAAGGCGTCATGCAGGCACAGTAAGATTTCCTGTTTTTTTCAGGGAGGTGGGGGGGTGAGTGGGAAGGAGGGAGGGAAGGAGGTTTAAATCTATAATCTGAGTTTGGGGTAATTGCTGAGCCCCAAAACACTTAGCAGGAGCCCAAAGAACTATTTTTTTTCTTAATAAACTAACACTTTGCTTGCTTTCAAAAGCAGACCTCCCCTGTCATAGAAAACAAGCTGAAAGCACAAAGCTTTACATCTCTTTCCCACCTCACCTGCTTTCTCACCAACACAGAAACTTGCTAGTTTTCTGAAAGACAATGGCTGTGAAAGACATGCAATTATTATAGTCAGAATTTTTTTTTCTCTAAAGCGTGCTTTCTGAGAAGAGCATTTGCTAAGAGCCTGAATGAGTTAAATACTGTGGTGGTAGATTGGGTTTTCAAGAAATGTTTTTGAGGAGCTCATTTTATTTTTGAAACACTCTCATTTCCAATTACTCATACCTAAAATGTATCATGTTATATATTAAAATAACATACATATCAAACACCCAAATCTGCAACAAACAAGTAATTAATTATTCAAAATAACAATAGCTTCCCTTTTAGAAATAACCATTTAGGTTTAGGCATGTTACTGGTTACTTTGTACATTTTGTTTGCTCTTTGTCTAAATGTAGTCTTTCATGTTGTGGTTTGTTCCGTGTTTAATTCTCGAGAAAAACTGATATTCAGAGACTCAAAGGACTTAACTATGTCTGTTCAGTTACTGAAAAGCAGAGGAAATAAAAACTCATCTTTCTGTTTTTCCATGGTACTGAGACTTTAATTTTTGAAATATGCACATTACAATTTACAGTCAAGAGTTTTTGTCCTTCAGTGAAGTCATCTTGAGAGCAAAGATGTGCCTTCTAGAGGTGGCTATCATTGTCTTTGGGAGGCTACTTCTGACCTGAGTCATGTATTACATGGAAACATTTGTGTCACTCCATACTCATACTGTCTTGCTGACCATCTTTGACTTGCCTACCTCAGTCTAGTACCCTTTTATAGGACCTAACTCTGAGATTTTTAAAAAAGAATCACCAAGTTCTGAAGAAATAGTGTCCTACCAGATCTAATGATGATATGAAAAGAATTCTTTCTTCCTAAAACAGATGTGACAGCATGATTGGCATAGGTGTATGCATTTTCAAAGTGACCATCTTACAGGTGCCTCCCCAGCAATGGACTGCTAAGCTCTGCAGTATGGAGCAGGCATGGGATGCTAACAGGGGTTAGCAACTTGGTAGTACTACACTTCCCATATTTGAATCCTGGCACTACTACTTTATGAACAGTATGCCTTTGAGAAAGTTATTTAACCTCTCTAATCTTAGTTTTCTTTCCATAAAATGAGGATAATACCATCTACCCCCAAAGGGTTGCTATGTGAATAAAATAGTAATATGTTAAATACCCTAGGTATAAAATTACTGCTCAGTAAATGTAATTTCCTTTGTTCACCCCTCCTGTTTGATATTTGGTAAAGTTAACCCTTTCTTTTTGTAGCCATGACTCATCTCCTATGATTCATAGGTTTGTGTTGAGAGAGCCCTTTAAAATGATTTTATTCAGTGGCTATCAAACTTCTTAACAGAACTTAAAGTTCAACAGAAAACACACAAAACCTCAGGAACTTCAATCACTGAGGTAGAGGTACTGTATGTAGTTGAGGTGGTGGATGAAAGGAGGTTACGGAGATGAAGCATTTCAGGACTCCCTTTGGCCCCTTGGCTGAAGTGTTTTGACATCACTGAATCTTACCTCTTTATATTCCCAGTATGGATAGCAAAGGATGCCCTAGCCAAACTTTAGTTTACCCTTAAATAAATGCTAAAACCGCCCACAATGTGGGACAGAAAGAGTCAGCCTCCAGTCATGTCTGCTTTTCCAATTCTCTGTTGGCAATGTATGTGTACACTATAGCTTTTAGCAAATTTTCTTTTACTTTAGAGTTATGCATCTACATTTAAATTCCATGTCTTAATGATAGCAATACTGGACACTTTGATTTAGACTCTGGAGGCCCTTAGTTACTGCTTATGGGGTTAAATGAATCAAAATTACATTAAGCTTGGTTAACTAAGGAAAATATTTCTAATACAATGTATTCGTTGTGTTTTAAAACTGTCCTCTTTGAGAAGAAACTTGAAGGCCAGGTGTAGTGGCACATGCTTTTAATCCCAGCACTTGGGAGGCAGAGGCAAGCAGATCTCTGAGTTCAAGGCCAGATTAGTCTACAGAGTGAGTTCTAGGGCTACAAAACCAAAATAAAAGGAGGAGGAGGAGGAAGAGGAGGAGAGAGAGAGAGAGAGAGAGAGAGAGAGAGAGAGAGAGAGAGAGAGAGAGAGAGAAGGAAGGAGAGGAGGAGGAGGAGAAGGAAGGAAGGAAGGAAGGAAGGAAGGAAGGAAGGAAGGAAGGAAGGAAGGAAGGAAGAAATATTCAGAATGCATTAATTTATGTCATCCTGGCTGATGTGTTTTCCTAATTTCTTAAGCAAATAGAATCACTCTAATCCCCCTGTTGCCCACTTTCTTCTCCATTGTTTGAAGGAAAATGTGGGGGGATCATCTTTGACACCGTTAATACCTCAAAACACACAATTTGAAAACTTTAGACTGGGTGGTGATGCACCTGTCTGATAAAAATGCAGAGGAACTGGTAAATTTTGAGAAACATCTTTTAAGTCAGCTGGGGAAGCTAACATTAAGAACTTGTATCTGAGTCACAGAAATATTATGCCTTACAAAGGGTATAATTAAAGGAAAATAGTCTCAAAAGGCTTTGGAAATAAATCTATTGGATCAAACCCAAGTGAGAGCAAACAACAGATGATAAGCAGGAAACTGTAAGATGTTCAGGCCAATCTCTCTCCTGCCTTTTGAGAGAGCATTATTATTACCAAGGCAAGTAAGCTAGAAAGAAAATAGAGTCATCAGATGGGGTAGGACTGCCACATGTGCATATTCAAGCAGTTAGAGAAGTGTGTTAAACTTTCTATATTATACAAAAGCATACAAGATATACAGAAAAAGTTCTACTTATATTCTGTAAGTAGGATATGTGGATTAATAATAAACATTTGTCCTTTATATGTGATTATGGTTCAAGACTGATTATTAGAGATGAGGCTGGAAAGACTTTTATTGGCTCTGAGGTCTGAAGAAGTTAACATTTGGGGGAGTGAGTTTCACTATATTTGTCTTTGCAAAGATCAGTCCTTTAGGGTTCACATTCAGTTTATATTCACTTTTTAAATGATAATAAAGAAAAGACAGTGCAGCACTAATGATGGCTACAATCTCTCTTACAAGTCCAGTACAGCAGACTTCAAATTGTGGTCCTGGGTAAACTCAGGCTGGTGCACCTTTCCCCTTGATCAAGCAAAACTTTGAGGCCTTTCAGGTCAGGAATCGCATGATGACAATTCTGTGCAAATAAAGCCCCTCTCTTACGAGTCCAGTACAGCAGACTTCAAATTGTTCATTTGAAGAGAGGGGCTTGTTTGTAACACTTTTGCACAGAGCAAAGCTTCTAATGCTGATGAGAAAGAGCAAAATTTTTTGAAGGCAGCTATGCAAATCATAGCACACTTGGTTAATGCTTATTTCTGGAAGACTTGTGATGGTTAAGTGGGGAAAGGCAGCACAACATTTTACTTGGTTAAAACTTTTAAAATATTAACCAATCATTTGTCCACAAGATCTTCTCAAAGATTCCTAGGTGAATTTCCCCCACAGAAGTCTATATTTCAGTAATGTTCCATTCTCTCTAGATTTATGGCAATAAATATGAAGAGAAATTATAAAGCTGGGTGAGAAGGAGCTGGGTTACATTGTTTCAATGAAATACAATTTTATTGGGTTGGGTTCCATGTGAACATGTGACCTAAACCTTTATCTTACATCATGTCAGTTACTTTTTTCATTGTTGTGACAAAAAACAACTTTAGAAAGGGCTTGTTTTAGCACAGCGTTTGAGGGTACAATTCATCATGGTGGCAAGAGTATGAGGCAGCTGGTCATATAGCACCCACAACTGGGAAGCAGAGAGATACGAATGCTAATGTTTAGCTTGAGTTTTTCTTTTTATTCAGTCTGAGCCCCCAGCCCATGGGGTGGTGCTGTCCACATTCAGGATGGGTGGATGGGTGTTACCTATTCATTTTTTTATACAGGGTCTCACTGTGTAGTCCTAGCTGTCTAGAACTCAGTATATTGACAACACTGGCCTTGAACTCACAAAGATCCACCTGCCTCTGCCTTTGCCTTCTCAAGAGCTCTTAGATCAAAGGCTCACCATGCTTAGCTTCCTGCTCATTTAAACCTCTCTGGAAACATCCTCAGAGAAATACCAGAGATATGTTTCCACATTTAGTCTAAATCCCATCAGGTTGACAAGATCAACCATGATTGTGTGTGTGTGTGTGTGTGTGTGTGTGTGTGTGTGTGTGTGTGTGTACGTGCATGTGTGTATGTGCGTGTGTGTAGTTAGATGTTTCTTGGGTCCCACCATGCCCCCGCAGTCCCATGGCCCACTTATGGAATAATCACTCAGAAGCTTATATTAATTATAACTGCTTGGACATTAGCTCAGGCTTATTACTGACTAGCTCTTACACTTAACCCATAATTCTTATCTATGTTTAGCCACGTGGGTTGGTACCTTTTCTCAGTTCTGCCTTGTCATTTTGCTTCCTCTGTGTCTGGCTGGCAACTCCTGACTCAGTTCTTCCTCTCTCCAGAGGAAGAAGTTACCCCACCCATACTTCCTGCCTGGCTACGAGCCAATCTGCATTCTATTCAGAGCAACACATATTCATAGCATACAGAATGCCATCCCAGAGCACATGTGTGTTAAAAATAATTTCTTTAGACTAAAATATCATTTATGGTTTATGATTATTATTATTATTTTTTTTTTTGGTTTTTCGAGACAGGGTTTCTCTGTGTAGCTTTGCGCCTTTTTCCTGGAACTCACTTGGTAGCCCAGGCTGGCCTCGAACTCACAGAGATCCGCCTGCCTCTGCCTCCCGATTGCTGGGATTAAAGGCGTACACTACCACCACCACCCGGCTTTATGATTATTTTTATAACAAATTTGCCATTCTGGTTCTTTTCCAGAAATATGGCTTCCTTGGAGCACTGTGGAGGTCCACAAAGGTTTCCAAGTGAAATCTGAGCTTGCTTTACCCAGCAGGGCTGCACTAGAAAATAACCTGTGTGTGGTTACCAGGTGATTGGAAAGGGTCTGCACTTGGCTGTGCTATGAGGAGGTCTTTTGCTCCACCCCTTGGCATCCCCATAAATAGTCCTTTAGAAGAGACAAGAAGGGCCAGTGGATAATGATCCAGGCCCTCCCGAGGCTATCCTGTGTTTCTGTTTCTCTCCCCTCTATCCTTCTATCTAATATCTCTTATCCCTTACTTCTCAAGAGTACCCTGTCAAAAATGTGGGAGCCAGTCTCCCAGCGGGCCTCCCACAGAGCACCAATGCCCTCAATGGTTCTCATTTGCAGTGTGGCTTCACTTTGGTGTAGTGCATTAGTTTGGAGTTTGGTTGTAAGTAATTTGTTACTACTACTAAGGACCTGAAATTTGTTAATGTTGCCTGTGTTAGTAAATTGTACCTGATTCAAGTTCATTCTTAGGACAATGTTGCTCTCATTCACTTGTATCCTGAAATCCTTGTCTGTTTGGGAGAGAACCAAGGGCACATTTGTATAACTTCTGGGAGCTGGCCCTTTATGTGAGCATCATCTGTCATATGCATTAGCTTATACTAGAGAATAGACATGCTATTCCATTGTTTCTATGAGAAATTCAAATGTGAATGTGGTGGCCCACAGAGGCTATCTAGTGAGACCTTCCTCAGGGTCAGAGAATCTCAGCTTGCTTTACCCAGCAGGGTTGCATAAGGAGATGATTTGCCCACAGACATGTTTACCAGGTGTTTGGAGGGGTCTACACTTGACTGTATGGTGTGCTTTGATCTTGCAAAGGGGAGGTCTTTTGCCTTTCCCCTTGGTATATTGTAAAAAGCCCTTTTGAATAAATCTCTGGGCAACTAGATATTGACCGAGGGCCCTTCCAAAACTATCCTGTGTCTCTGTCTTTCTTATCTCTATCTAATATTTCCTCATCCCTCTCTCCTCCACCCAAGAACACTTCGAAATGTGGGAGCAATTTAGAACTGGACTCCTGCAGATTCCCACATGTGAATAAGAACCCACTTCCAAGATGGGGCAGTTTTCCCCATTGGAGTGTTCAATTGCTGTAGCTATTCATTTGGTCAATTGTTCAGGGAACACTTATTGGGTCCATTTTAGGTATTTGTAAGTACTACTTCACATGAAAGAGAACTTGTACCTACTACATTTTGAAGTTAAGTTGGATCTTAGGTTTAGTGGAGGGTACAGCATGCGCAAAGATGGGTGCAAAAAAAAGTTTTTAATAGAAGAAAAAATCCCGTGTCTGAAAGCCAGAGGATTTAAATAGGTCTTGATATATGCAGTTATATTTACAATAATTGTAACTCTGAAACACCTTTATTGTTATTGTTGAGGGCTACATGTGGGGCAATCTTAGAACATCTTTATGGAATTGGTTGTCCCCTTTCACCTTTAAGTGGATTCTTGGAATTGGATTTCAGTCATTAGACTTTTGAGTCAAGTTCTTTAACTGCTGAGCCATTTAGGAGGAACCATAGATGAAAAAAGTTGGGCATGCCTCAGGGACTGTTTAGAAGTGCCTATTTTGCATCTCAATCTATTTCATACCCATCTCTCAGTTACCTTTGGCTCATTTACATAATGAAGTTCAATTTATGGGAATAAACTATCTTCATATGAATTTAAGAGTTAGGTATATTAGGGAGAATGCATAGCATTAATCATAGTGTGTTCTTGGGATTTATGGCAAACCAGCATTATCAGGAGAAATTAGAAGCTTCATCTAACCCACTAGGAATATGTGTACAAAAGCTCTATGTAGGATTTCTAAGCCTCAGTATGCCATCAAACTACTGCTATTCACATTGTTGAAATGGGCATTGTTTCTACTTTTTTTTATAATTTGATTTAATGTTACATATCAGCCATGGATTCACACACACACACACACACACACACACACACACACACACACACACACAAAGTAAATAGATGTAAAAATACCTGAAGTGTAAAAATCTAGTGGATTTTAGTTAACAGTAAAGTTGGGCATATATCACCATATCCAATTCCTGAAAAGCCATTTTCATCAGTCCAAAAAGAAAGTCTTGCACTCATTGGTGGTATACTTCATTTCTCTTTTCCCTCCCCTCTGGGAAAACACTAATCTATTTTCTGTCTCTATAAATGTATCTATTCTGAATATTTCATATAAAGGGAATCATGTGATAAGGAGCCTTTATGTACAACTTTTTGCTCTTAGCAAAGTGTTTTCAAGGTGCAAAGTATTGTTGCATGTAACAATACTACTTATTTGTTGCTCAATTATAACCTATTGTGTACAAATTAGCATGTTTCATTTATCAGTTTGTGGACACTAAAGTTACATCTATATTTTGGCCACCATAAAAAGTATTGTGTTATGGGCATTGATGTATAATTTTTTGCATGGATGTATATTTTCATTCTGTTGAATATATACTAGAAGATATATATTCATGTGATAACTCCATGTTTAATATTTTGAATCTTCCAAATTGTTTCCAAATGGGTAGCATTATAAAATCCTACTAGAAATATATAATAGTTCCACTTCTTGACATCTTCACAGCACATTATTGTGGTGGTATTGTGTTCCTCAAAATATTGTGCACCCTAATAAACTTACCTGGGGTCAGAGAGAGAACAACCACTAGATACAGAGGCTAGGAAATGGTGGCACTCACACCTTTAATCCTAGCACGCCAGAGGTAGAAATCCCTCTGGATCTCTGTGAGTTCAAGGCCACATTGGAAACAGCCAGGCATGGTGACTCACACCTTTAATCCCAGAAAGCGAGCCTTTAATCCCAGGGAGTGGTGGTAGAAAGCAGAAAGATATATAAGGCGTGAGGACCAGAAACTAGAAGCATTTGGCTGGTTAAGCTTTCAGGCTTTTGAACAGCAGTTCAGCTGAGACTCATTCTGGGTGAGGACTCAGAGGTTTCCAGTCTGAAGAAACAGGATCAGCTGAGGAACTGGTGAGGTGAGGTGGCTGTGGTTTGTTTGGCTTCTCTGATCTTCCAGCATTCACTCCAATACCTGGCTCAGGTTTGATTTTATTAATTAGACCTTTTAAGATCCCTGCTACACATTATTCCTTTAAAAATAACCTTCCTAATAAGTGTGAAATGGTACTTTATTCTGTTTGTGTTTGTGTTTGTGTGTGTGTGTGTGTGTGTGTGTGTGTGTGTGTGTACGTGTGTGCATTGTCTTGGATATTGAACCCAGGGCCTTGTACATGCTAGGCAAATGTTATACCACTAAGATATATTACTGCCCCTCTGCCCATTTTGAAACAGGCTAAACTATCTATGTAGCCCAAGCTGACCTTGAATTCAAAATCCTCTTGCTTCTACATTCTTAGTGCTAGGATTATAGGAGTACACCACCAAGCTTTGGCTCATAGTGGTTTTGGCTAACATTTTCCTAATAACTAATGCTGTTAAACTTTTCCATGTGTTTGTTGGCTAGTATGTATCTTTTTTTTAAGTGTTGTCTACCTTAAGGTTTCTATTGGTGCAATAAAACATCATAACCAAAAGCAACCTGGAAAGGAAATGTTTTATTTCAGCTTACAACTCTCAAGTCACAGTCCTTTGCTAAGGGAAGTCAGGATAGTAATTCAAGGGAGGAGCCTGGAGGTAGGAATTGAAGCAGAGGCCATAGAAGAACATTGCTTACTGATTTGTTCTCTATGGCTTTTTCAGTCTGCTTCCTTATAGCTCCCAGAAGCAACAACCCAGAGGGGGCACTGCCCACAAGGAGCTGTGCCCTCCCACATCAATCATCAATCAAGAAAATTCCTATAGATGTTGTGTGATAATTTGTGCTCTGACAAAGCTTGCCTGGAGATCAGAGGGCAAAGCTAGCCACTAGTTAACTGTAGAGGCCAGGCAGTGGTGGCTCATACCTTTAATCCTAATACTTGGGAGGAGGAAGCAGGAAGATCAGGAGTTCAAGGCCACCCTGGGCTACCAGCCTAAAAGAGAAACAGAACCAGGCAGTGATGGTGCACACCTTTAATCCCAGCACTAGGGAGGTGGAGACAAGATCTGCCCCCATTCAGTCTGAGGATTCATAGAGATAAGAAGTCTCTGGTGGGTGACTGCTCTGCTTCTCTGATCTTTCAGCTTTCAACCTCGATATTGATATTTGAATCCGGATTTTTATTGTTAAGACTAATTAGGATTGAGTTTCATATAGCTTTGTATACAGGCCAATCCTATAGAGGCATTTACTTAGTTAGATGCCTTCTTCCAAGATGAAGCTGACATAAAAACAAGTCAGCATCAATGTCTAATCAGATTTTTTTGCCTACTTTTTATTTGTGTCCTTTGTTGTTGTTTGTTTTTGCTCTTTGGGTGGCCCACCACCCAGCTCCCAAATAAATAACTCATGGAGGCTTATTCTTAATTATGATTGCCTGGCCTTAGCTTGGTTTAGTTTCTAGCCAGCTTTCCTGAACTTGAATTATCCTGTCTATCTTTTGCCTCCGGGCTTTTTCCGTTCTCTTACTTCTGTAAACCTTACTCTTACTCTGTGGCTTGCTGTGTAGCTGGGTAGCTGACCCCTGGGTCCTCCTCCTCCTCCTCTGGCTAATACTTCCTGTAGCTAGAGTTTTCCTGCCTTGCCCACAGTCAGGACAAATCTCTGTCACCCGCCAGTCCCACAGCCGCTCAGACCCAACCAAGTAAACACAGAGACTTATATTGGTTACAAACTGTATGGCCATGACAGGCTTCTTGCTAACTGTTCTTATAGCTTAAATTAATCCATTTCTATAAATCTATACCTTGCCACGTGGCTCATGGCTTACCAGCATCTTCACATGCTGTTTGTCATGGCAGCGGCTGGCAGTGTCTCTTCTGCCTTCCTGTTCTCTCAATTCTCTTCTCTGTTAGTCCCGTCTATACTTCCTGCCTAGCCACTGGCCAATCAGTGTTTTATTTATTGACCAATCAGAGCAATTTGACATACAGACCATCCCACAGCAACTTCCTTTCACTCCTCCATCTCTTTTCTTCTTCCTTTCCCCTGATTTCTCCTTCTGTATATTCTCTCTGTCGGCCAGCCCCACCTACCCTTTCTCCTGCCTTGCTATTGGCCATTCAGCTCTTTATTAGACTGTCAGGTGTTTTAGACAGGCACAGTAACACAGCTTCACAGTGTCAAACAAATGCAACATAAACAAAAGTAACACACCTTAAAATAATATTCTACAACAGTCCTTTGTCTTTGTTGTTGAATTGAGTTATAAAACTTCTTTATAGGTTGTGAATAGGAGCTTCTTATCAGATACAGAAGCTTCTGTTCTGTGGGTTGTTCTTCCACTTTCTTTATGGTGTCCTTTGAATCACTAAAGTGTTTAATTATAACAAGGTTGAATTTAGCTACTTTTTCCTTAGTGCTATTTTAAATAAAAGAATAAGCTATAAAAATAGCCACTGGCACTTGGGGTCTACTAGGGGTTAATAGCTGGAAAGTCTGAATTATCTTTAATTCTATTGCTAGATTTAGATAATGTTTTAGAATTAGATGATCATTATCTAGTTGCTTATAGTTCCATTGTTAATATAGTATGTATAGGGGCCTAGTTTTTAATGCCTTAAGATTACAGGACTAGAGTGAAAATCTGATGGCTGAAGAAGGGCAAGGACATTTTGCTGTATGTAAAAACAGATTTGAACTGGAGGATTGGTTTCTAACTCACTGCTTGAATCTTTGACCTTGCTTTGAATCAAATTTTCCATTTGAAAATAAATCAGACTTCCATTAACAAGAGTCTAGCCAACATCTGGAAATCGCTGGAGTAGTTAAAACTGGAGTACTATTTAAGAACCAAGAGAAAGGTGTTGGTAACTCCTCCCTAATGCCTATACAATAATAAAACAAATTTCAAGAGCCTCCTCTTGAGGCTCTCTGTACATCTGAGTACTTTGCTCCTAGAATATTCCACTCACAGAATTCAAAGGAATCTTGGAAGTCATGTAATTGAAGTTTCCACTCCTTTTTCAAATTTATTCTCCCACAATGAATATTTGTGGCAAAATGCTAGAAAGAACTATGAGAGGTAGATGGCTTAGGGTGTTAAGCCTGTTTAAGGAAGGACAGACACTAATGGAAGGGAAAGAGATGAAGTGTGTTGGGGCTTGAGGGAGAACAAAATAAATAGGATTTGCAAAGCCTAAAGAAAAAGGCTAGATTTTGAGATTTCCTTGTACAAAAAGACATTTATATTACTAGATCTCTTCTGGTTACACTTAACCATTTCCTTCTCTGGGGTTCTGTCTCATAGAGTGTTCTCCTCTGTCACTAATAACTGTCTTACCAAAGTGGTTATCTGTGGATCTACCCCTGTGTCCTTCTATACAAGTAAATCCTGAAGAAAACAAATACATGACCTCCTTTATTTGTGTAGCCCTTCTGGTGTTCGACACTTGGGACGCTTAGGTAGTAATATTGTGAAATACCTATAAATATGGGCCATGGGATTAGTAAGGTTGAGTCTTGGCCTCACAACCCCAAGACTGGAAATTCCAATGCCCTCGGGGAAGCATATTTATTGTCAGCTTACTAGGCTCTAGAATCACCTAGGTAATGATCCTATAGGCCTTCCTGGGAAGGAATTTCTAGATCTGTTTAATGGAGATGAGACCCTCCTGTGAATGAGGGCAGGTGTTGTTCTATAGGCTAGGGGCCTGAACTGAACAAGAAGGAGAACCGAAACTGAGAATTCATCTCTTTTTGCTTCCTGATTAGGTGCAATGTGACCAACTGCCTGACACTTCCCTGCAGTGACAGACTAGACTCCTAAATTGTCAGCCCAAATAAAATCTTCTTTAAGTTGTTTCACTTGGACTCTTTGTCACAGCAATGATAAAAGTAACTTAGTGACTTCCTGTGTGAGACAGGCAGAGCTACTAGCTCTCCTTTCACCCAGTTGGAAGTATGAGAGCATATTACAATGTTTGGTGCTTGGCAAATGATAGCAACTGAGATTTAGATGAGTAGGCCTCAAGAAAATGCTTATTGGAATTAATCCCATAGGGCAGGGAGAAGAGTCTTGAACATACTGGAGGTACTACCCCCGCTCTCCGTTGCTGGTGGTACTTCAGTTGTATTTCATTTCAAAGCCTCATAGTGGTTCCTTTATGATTATAGTATAAATAGACTATAGAAAATCTAATAGTATATTGTTCTGTGATAATGTGGACATATTTGATTGCATTCATCTGTCCTTCAATACAAGGTAACAGATCAAATTTCACCAGTGTGGTATACTTCAGTTGCTGTGTGGGGATTGGGCATACAGAACTCATACTCAAGATTCAGGAAGCAAACTTGCACACCCTGTTCTCTTCCAGAGCATAACCTATGACGACTTTGCCTATAGAGATCTTTAGGTGGGTCTCTGCAGACAAAAATGAGACTTCTTTACTATTGGTAATCACGATCATAAGTGTTTTAATGGATTATTTCTTCACCCTGTCTATTCTTAGCTAGGTATTAGGTTTAAGTGATTGAAAGTCTTGTTCTGGAAGAATATATGACTTATAGGAGGCCAGAGAATACAAGGCAGTGTCAAAAGTGTAATTGTGTAGGAAGTACATAGGTGTCATGATCGACAGAGGTTGGATGCCATTCTCTTTGTTGAGAGTTTTCTGTAAGCTTCCTAGAAAACATGCTCCATGGCCTAAGTTTTGAAAAAGAAACAAAATTATCATCCAAAACTAACCAATTGAAGGTAATTGCATGAGCAAGGGCAGGGGGTGGGAGATGAATTTGCTTGGAGTAGAAGATATGAGGAGAGAAGCACAATAAGATGAAGTTAACAATAGCAGATCACAAAAGCCTAACACTTACTGTGGGTTGGCCATTCACAGCAACTTAGGACAGAGAAAGTAATTTTGTTGGCTAAATTTAATAGAATACATTTCATACAATATTGGATGGTTTTACATAGTATCTGTTACTGCCTGGTTTCAAATCTAGCAAGTGAAGTTCAGAAAGATTTATGTAATTGGTCCTGGGAGATATAGTTAGAGCTAGACTTTGAAACTAGAAACTTTTTTTTTTTTAATCACAAGGCTATACAAAGGCAGCAGTTTCGTTTCAATGCCTCTTGGGTAGACTACATCATAGTCAAAAATAATCTCCTATTAGGCAAAATAATCTAGATGCTAGTTCAGCCCTCTGGAAGTCAGTTTGAATAAGTTGGTTTATAACAAATGGATGCATGCCAAAAAGACCATGAAGCTAGCAAAGTGGTGAAAAGTGGCTCTCACTGGACAAGAACCTACCTGTACAGGAAGAAAAAACTTTCAGAAAAGGTTGTGAGGTAGAAGCTCCATATTCATGAGAATACATGATAATTCCTTTCTTGCCAAAGTACACAGAGAAACACAAATATTACTAGGGAATCTCTTTATCAGCTCACCCTTCCTTCTAGCCCATCAAGAGCCAACTCCTCCCTGATATGCCTTGCTCCACTTAACCTAGGGTGCATCTAGCTGTGCTCTCCTGGGACTTGGGAGGACAGTTCCATGACTCTGGTTATGCCCCAGATCTTCATCTTCATTTACATATACATCTGGGATCTAGCTCTGACTCTGACACTGATTTGTTGTGTGGCTTTTAGGCAAGCCCCTTAATCTCTAAAAGACTTTGGTCATCTATCATGTAGAGATATCAGTGCTCACCTTGCCTAACTAAACAGATGGAAACAATAAAATATGGCAATATGAAGGCTAGGGCTTTGGGAAAGCAAAAAAAAGAAATGAATATAAAAGGTAATTATTATTCTCTGTCCTTTTGCTTTATTGCCTACAGTGGCATTTCTAAACCCATTAAGAGCAAGAATAAAGTCTATACCTTACCTTTTGGGAACTTAAGAATATGAATCTTTTGGCTCCAGTGAGCTTTTGCAGAAAGAGAGAGGGACATTCTTTGTGTTTCTGGCAGCTTCTTTATTAGGACTCAGCAGCTGCTTATTTCTTTCATATTATTATAATTTCATTTTGTCTAAATTCTGGAGAGTCTTCGCCTCCCTTCTTTTGAGAACAGTAGCTCTTAGTTGTTGTCAGAACTCTTACATAGTGAGAAGCAAAGGCCCCAAGCAGGCTTGGGCAGACTCCTTTCACTCCTGTGGGCAAAGGCACTAAGGACAGTAATTGACAATTGACGGGGTGGGAAAAGACTTTGTAAACTGAGGACAAGTGTACAATTCACAGCACACAGGCTGACCTCCTCACCTGGGCAGCTTCTGAGGACACCTGCCTTGGATCATTAAGGCTTCTTGCCCAATTGACATAGTATGACTGCCTCCACTCGTGGAAATGAACAAAGCCAAGCATTTACTGACTGGAGTGCAGAGATGAATACAATTTGCCTCTTCGTCCAGGCCAGGCCCAGACAGCTGCTCATGCAAAGGGATTTCAAATGAACGTGTTTCTATTTAGAACGTGTATGTTTTGATTGAATTTGAAGAAAAGCATGAGGTGGCTCCCCCTTTGGAAAACAAATTAATTATGTACTCCTGTGTTGTCTGATGGTTGGAAGCCAGACATGTCCACAACAGCACTTCATGGAAAGAATTTTCTTCCCTGATAAACGTGGGACTCTTCTGTAGGACAACAGCTGGTGTTTTTGCAAAGTCACATGGCTGCTGGCACAAAAGGATCTTTTAGGGAAACTTGGAACAATAGAAATATTCTTTTTATATTTGATACAGCTACTCTATGATTTTTTTGTTATTTTCTTTGTTTTGGACGGTGCATTCAGTTTTCCCTGGAGTACTTCAGAGCTTGGATAAAGGCTCTAGGAGGGTGATTTGCTCTTGAGTGTGCAGTTAAAATGGCTTCAGGGAGGCAAGAGCTGGTAGACCAAGTGACAACCCCAGTTATTGGATTGAACCATTTGCATTTCCATTCAGGTCATGCTGTCTCGGCCAAGCTGTTGACTTAGCGCTGTTGTGACTTGGGTGGCTTTGACTCTTCCATTCAGGCTTTAGAAACATCATTGAGTTAACAGGCCACACACTAATTCACCCTTCTCCCTCCCTACTCTTCAGCTCCTTTGTGTTAGATAAGGAGGCCTTTCCCTGGTACAAAAAGGTAGTGAGCCTAAGGTTCCATAAGCAATGTGCCCCTTATACCACCCCCAATTTGGTCTTTGTGTGAGGCAGCTTTTGTTTCCCTCTAAGAATTAAAAGTTAATTGATACCTCAAATGGATGTAGGTTACAATGCATTTCACCATCCAATGCAGTCCTGCATCCCATTAGATTAACCCTCTTCTGCAGTTCATTGTAAATAAACATCCCACAACAAAAAAGCTTACCCACCTGAAGCATTGTATTCACTTGGATTCTGCAGTGAACCTAAAATTCTATGACAATGTCACTGGGTAAATTAATTTAGATTAATGACTCTTGGAGCCCTGTTTTCCTTTGCCTTTTCTATTTGTCACAGACTGATGAACAAGTATTTCCAAATGTCTGAATGTATCAGCCTATCCATCTCAACCCTAGAACTTTGCTGTGATGCTGCAAATTCTTCCCGATAAATCCAATGCTACATCCCAAGGTGGTAATATAGTATTGATGGACTGAAAATTCATGTGATTCTTGTGATAAGAATTTATTTTCAAAGAAGAGAATTGTAACTGTTTTCTAACCATGGACGAAAAAACATTCCATGGGGTCAACTGAAAGCTCAACTTAATTAAGTTGAGAAATAAAGAATACACTCAAGTTAGACCTTTATTGTCATCCAGAGGTGCAGAGGAGATGTTTGAATGATCTGACATGTTTTGGCAGAATTTGGATTGCAATAATATGTTCTTGAATTTGAAGCTTAAAAGGATATCAGTTGTTCTTGATGCTAACCTTTTCAGTTAGCTGGTTTCTATTACATTTCCGACATGGCCACAAAATGAGAATAATATTTGTTCCTTTAGAAGAATATTTTTTTTTCTCTAGGTCAAGTTTAGTTCAGCAATATGGTGGTGTGCCCCATACTTCTTGCAATATCATGATAAGAAGATTTATACATGTAAATTGATGTTGCTAGTCATATGAGAAGTGCATGCCAAAGTTAAAATGAGAGATTACTGTTCACTTACTAGGATAACCTTTTCTTAAAGACTAGCTAGGGATGTAATGACTGCCCGCCATGTGTAAGAGGGAACCCAGACCTAGAAAGAAAAATGCCAAACATTTTCTTTTGTGAAAACACCCAGCACTATAAAATGTCAAGAAATAAGAAGTTTTGACCATGATGTACAAACGTTAAACACTTCTTACACAGATATGGGTTCTATAAAGTGCTACAGTCACTTTCAAATGAGTCAGGGAGTTCTTCAAAGTTTGAAACACAGTGTTAACCTTGACTTAGTGTAATCTTTAGGGATCTGTGATAGCTTACTTGGCAACAACTCCAAAACAGGTAACCCATTCCCAGAGCTGGGGTTTTTATTTGCTATCTTGTGGTGTCTAGTAAGGAAATTGTGGTCCTGTTTAGGGTAACTCCATTTTAAGTGTGTGTGTGTGTGTGTGTGTGTGTGTGTGTGTTGTGTTTAGGAAGTTTCTGCAATATAAGTTTCCGTATGTTTTTTTTCAAAATGTTTTCAGTGTTAGTTATCCCTTCCCTCCTCTACCCTGAAATCTTGTTCCTCTCCCCATTTAACCTTTTCTGTAAACCCTTTAACCCTTTATGTGCACTCTTACCTCTCTTCCCTTGAAATCCACTTCCATGTCCCCTTTAATAATTTCCTGACCTCTGTAGGTATTCCAAATGGAATACATATATTTAGAGATTCAAAGCTAACACAAATGAGAACATTTGGCATTTTTCTTTCTAGGTCTGGGTTCCCTCTTTCAGAATAATTGTTTCTAGCTCCATCTATTAACCTATAAATTTCATAATCTGAATATTTCTTGCATCTACTCCTTTTGGATGTTATTTCTTCTTTTTGTTCTAGGGCTTTCAGGCATGCCATTAGCCATATTGCTAATATGAGATCTTTCTTATTTTTTTATGTAGGCATTTAGTGCTATGAACTTGGCTCTCAGAACTGCTTTCATTGTGTCCCATATATTTGGGTATATTGTGTTTTCATTTTATTTAATTCTAAAACGTTTTTAATTCCCTTCTTAATTTCTGTCTTGACCAATTTTTTATTCAGTGATACATTGTTCAGTTTCCATGAGTTTGGGTACTATCTGTTGTCATTGATATCCAGCTTTAATGCATGGCTATCAGATAGCATATTGGATGTTATTTCAATTTTCTTATATCTGTAGAGACTTTCTTTGTGTCCAAGAATGTGGTCAGTTTTAGAGAAAGTTCCATGAGGTGCTGAAAATAAAGTAAATTCTTTTGAATTTGGATGAAATGTTCTGTAAATATATTAGGACCATTTGGTTTCTGACATCAGTTAGATCCAATATTTCTCTGTTTAGTTTTTGTCTGGATCACCTATTGGTGAGAGTGAGGTATTGAAGTCTCCTACTATTAGTGCATGTGAGTCAGTATGTGATTTAAGCTGTAGTAGAGTTTCTTTTATGAACTTGAATGTACTTATGTTTGGTGCATAAATGTTTAGAATTCCAATATCCTCTTGGTGGATTGTTGTTTGTTTTAACTCTTTTTTTTAGGAGGTGGGGCTCCATCCAGCTCCCAAATAAATCACACACAGAGGCTTATTCTTATTTTTTTTCCCCTTTGGTTTTTCAAGACAAGGTTTCTCTGTGTAGTTTTGGTACCTGTCCTAGATCTCACTCTGTAGACCAGGCTAGCTTTGAACTCACAGAGATCAGCCTGGCTCTGCCTCCCGAGTGCTGGGATTAAAGGCATGCACCACCACTGCCTGGCTCAGAGGCTTGTTCTTAATTAGGAATGACTGGCCTTAGCTTGGCATTTTTCTTGCCAGCTTTTTTTAACTTTAATTACTCCATCTATCTTTTGCCTCTGGGCTTTTCCCATTCTCTTACTTCTGTAAATCTTACTCTTACTCCATGGCTTGCTGTATAGCTGGGTGGCTGGCACCTGGGTCCTCCTCCTTCTCTGGCTACTTCTTCTCTTCCTTCATCTCTTTTCTTCCCTCTCTCAGATTTCTCCTTCTATATATTCTCTCTGTCTGCCAGCTTCACCTATCCTTTTTCCTACCTCACTATTGACCATTCAGTTTTTTATTAGACCATCAGATGTTTTAGATAGGCATAGTAATACAGCTTCACAGAGTTAAACAAATGCAACATAAACAAAAGTAACACACCTTAAAATAATATTCCACTATAGTTAATTTTTCCTTTGATTTGTAGTGTCCTTCCCTGTCTCTTCTGATTAGTTTTGGTTGGAAATCTGATTTTTCAGGTCCTAAAATGGCTATACCTGCTGTGGGATGGTCTTTCTGTATGCTATGAATATGTGTCACTACCATTGGCTAATAAAGAATTGCTCTGGCCTATGTCAAGACAGGTTATAGCCAGGTGGGAAATCTAATCAAAGATACATAGAGAGGGGCAGAGTCAGAGGAGATGCTAGCCAGTCACCCAAGAAGCAAGATGCCAGCAAACCAGTAATGCCACGACCACATGGCAACACATAGATTAATAGAAATGGGTTAATTTAAGAGGTAATATCTAGCTAGCAAGAAGCCTGAGCCATAGACCAAACAGTTTGTAATTAATATAAGCCTCAGTGGGTTTATTTGGAACTGAGTGGCTGCGGGACATAGGAAAACTTCTGGATACATACACATGCTTGCTTCTTGGATCCATTTGCTTGGAATACCCATTTCCATCCTTTTACCCTGAGGTGATTCTATTGTTGATAGTAAGGTATGTTTTGGATCCTATTTTCTAATCTAATCTGCTAGTATGGGTCTTTTTTTGGGTGAATTGAGATCCTTAATATTAAGAGTTACCAATGAGCAGTATTTATTGATTTCCTGTAATTTTGCTGGTATGGTATGGGCCTTTTTTTTTTCACTCTTTTGGTTTACTATTCTGGGGATGTAGCAGGAATCTTAAAAGTTCTTATTAATGAAATCAAACCTGAGCCAGGTATTGGGGTGAACACTGGTAGATCAGAGAGACAGAACAAGCCACAGCCAACCTCACCTGGCCAACTTCTCAGCTGATCTTGTTTCCTCAGACTGGAAGCCTCTGTGTCCTCACATCCGAATGGCTCTCAGCTGAACTGTGCTGCTCAAAACCTAAAAGCTTAACCAGCCAAATGCTTCTAGTTCCTGATCTTCATGCTTTATATACCTTTCTGCTTTCTGCCATCCCTCCCTGGGATAAAGGCTCACTTCTTGGGATTAAAGGTGTGAGTCACCATGCCTGGCTGTTTCCAATGTGGCCTTGAACTCACAGAGATCCAGAGGGATTTCTACCTCTGGAATGCTAGGATTAAAGGCGTGAGTGCCACCATTTTCTAGACTCTGTATCTAGTGGCTGTCTGTTCTCTGACCCCAGATAAATTTATTAGGGTGCACAATATTTTGGGGAACACAATACCACCACATGGGACTGTATATTCCTTGTGTTTTCTTGGATGTGGTTAACATCTTCAAACTGACATTTTCCTTCTAGTGTCTTCTGTAGAACTGGTTTGGTAGATAGATACTGCTTAAATTTGGTTTTATAGTGGAATGTTTTTCTTTCTCCAGCTATTGTGATTGATAGTTTTGCAGGGTATAGTAGTCTGGGTTGGCATCTGTGGTATCTTAGAATTTGCAAAACATCAATCCAGCCTCTTCTGGCTTTTAGAGTCTCCACTGAGAACTCAGATGTTATTCTAAGGGTTCTGTCTTCCATTATACTTTACTTGATCTTCTTTCCTTGAAGCTATTAATATTCTTTCTTTTTGGTACATTAGTGTTTTGATTATTTTGCATCATGGGGAATTTCTTTTATGGTCTTGTCTATTTTGCATTCTGTATGCGTTTTGTACCTTGATAGGGAATCTCCTTCTTTAGGTTAGGAAATTTTCTTCTATGATTTTGTTGAAAATGTCTTTCTGTGCCTTTGCCCTGGGTTTCTTTTCCTTCCTCTATTCTATTTTCTTTTCTTTTCTTTTCTTTTCTTGTAGATTTGGTCTCTCTCTCTCTCTCTCTCTCTCTCTCTCTCTCTCTCTCTCTCTCTCTCTCTCTCTCCCTCCCTCCCTCCCTCTCTCCCTCTCTCCCTCTCCTCTGTGTGTGTGTGTGTGTGTGTGTGTGTCTGCATATTTCCTGACTATGTTGTACCCAGATTTTGGAGTGTTTTGTTTTGTTTTTCAAGCTGCCATTTTCTTTGACTGAGGTATCCATTTCTTCTACCCAGTCTTTGATGCCTGAGATTTTCTCTTCCAAGTCTTATATTCTGTTGGTAAGACTGAACTCTTGGGTTTTTGTTTGACATCCTAAATTTTTCATTTCTAGTTTTATCTAAGTTGGGTTTTATTTAGTGATTCTATTGTTGTTGGTTGTTTTAACTCTTTTGGAGTGCCCACCACTGAGCTGCCAAATAAATCACACATAGAGCCTTATTCTTAATTATAAACACCTGGCCTTAGTTTGACTTGTTTCTTGCCAGCTTTTGTAGCATGAATCCTAATTGGTCTTAATAATAAAAACCTGGAGCCAGATATCAGGGTAAATGCTGAAAGATCAGTAAAAGAGACAGCCACTAGAAGGACTTCTTACCTCTCCCAAATCCTCAGCCTGAAAGGGTAGCTGAGCTCCTCCCACCTTATAGTCTTCTCTTTGCCCAGCCATATAACATCCTGTTTCCACCTCCCTAGTGCTGGGATTAAAGGCATGAGATCAATCTTAGTAAAAAAAATCAGTGCAGTTTTCTTTTGGGCCCTGTACAACTTTAGTAAATGACTCAGTTTTCTTTCCTACATCTTCAATTCTCTCCCAAGAATTCAAGGCTGCTGTGCAGCCTGAGGAGGGGGTCCAGGAAGAGCCCACAACCCACTGGGAGAGAAAAAGCCAAGAGCCAGCCATCTGCATGGGGAAACGTGCAAAAATGGCTAGCTCCTGTGGTGTTGGGAGCCCAAATACCTGTGGAGTTTGTTACAGAGAGGCTGCAACAAAATCTTAACCAATGAGGCAGTGACTCTGGCCATGTGCAGCTCTG
Organism: Peromyscus leucopus; assembly: GCF_004664715.2. Taxonomy (NCBI): domain Eukaryota; kingdom Metazoa; phylum Chordata; class Mammalia; order Rodentia; family Cricetidae; genus Peromyscus; species Peromyscus leucopus. Next base: position 123,053,242 of record NC_051083.1, read on the forward strand.
GCCTGTGCAAGTGGCTGCAAAGCCACGGGCAAGCAGCTTTTTTGTGAACTCCTGCCCCAAAAGTTGGACACCAGATGTAGCATGAATCCTAATTGGTCTTAATAATAAAAACCTTAATAAATAAATAAATAAAATAATTAATAAATAAATAAATGAATAAAAAGGAGTCAAGGAAATTGGCTCAGAGGAGTTACCAAGGCATGCACATAATGCACTTCCTTATGAGCCAACCTGGAGTCTGCCTGAGGGCCTAGCAATGAGTGCTATCAGAGTTCTTTATCACTGTCAGAGTTCCTGATCATGCCCAGCCAATGAGGGATGACCATGCAATGCCACCAGATTGCAACACAGACTGGATGCTGGTAAGAGGGTATATAAACCCTTCCCCATTGTTGAATAAAGGAGTTTGTTGTTTGCCTTCAACTGACTCCGGGTGTCTGTGTCATTGACACCGTGCCTTCTCACCCCCTCCCTCAAGGGAGCCGTTAGAATCAAGCAACACCACATGTCAGTTGTTAGCCTTCATTCCTGAAGACATGAGGTTCTATTCAAAAAATCCTTTCCTATACTTATATTTTTTAGGGCACTGCATATATTTTCTTTTAATAGCTTTAGCATTTCAAGTCTCAAATTGAGGTCTTTGATCTACTTGAAATAATTTTTGTTAGGGTGATAGATCATTGGGGAAATTATAAAGGCCACTCCACGTAGTTAAAAGGAAGATTTATTTAGTGGATGACTTACAAATGGAGGAATAGATAGGTTGCGGGGGGTCTGGGGAAGGTGTATCACAATCCAGCGGTGTTCTCTGGAGCTCTGCTCGGTCAACCTCCACCATCCAGGGTCCAGGTACAGAGAGAGCGCTGGCCCATCCAGCTCTCGGGTTTCCAGTGCCTCCCCTCGCCCCGCCTCATAGGCGTGACAGTTGCCAGAGTCTCAATGGGGGTTGGAACTTCCAGATCCAAGCTGGAATGGCTACCCACTACAATAGGTAAGATTCTAATTTCATTCTTCTACATGTGGACTATGCTCCACTTTTAATTAGGGTGTTTATTTTCTGGATGATAAGTTTTTTGTGTGTTCTTCGTGTGTTTAGATACTAACACTCTGTCAGATATATGGCTAGTAAATTTTTCTTTCAGAAGTCTGCCTCTTCAACTAGATCCTATTTATTAATTGTTGTTCTTGATGCCTGAGGTTCGTCATCTGCTTGGAGTTGAGTTTTTTGCAGGGTGAGAGATAATGATTTATTTGCATTTTTCTACATATAGCTATCCAGTTTGACCAGCACCATTTGTTGAAGATGCTGTCTTTTCGCCAATGTGTACTATTGGCCTCTTAGTCAAATCAAGTGAATGTAGGGATGTGGGCTTAGTTATCAATTCTATTTCATTCATCAATGTATCTGTTTTTGTGCTGGTTTTTATTAGTATAACTTTGTAGTGTAACTTGAAATATGGAATGTTTCAGGGTTGTGTTGGTGTCCCAGGTCTTTTGTGTTTCAAATGAAACTTGAGGTTTTTTTTTTTAATTTCTATAAAGAATTGAAATTTTGATGGGGATTATATTGAATCTGTAAATTGCTTTTTGTAGGTTTGTCATTTTCAGTGTTAATCCTACCAGTCCATGAGCATGGGATGTCTTTTAATCTTCTGGTTGTCCTCTTCAATTTTCCTTTCACTGTCATGAAATTTTCACTGTCTTTCTCTTCCTTGATTATATTTATTTTATGAAATTTTATTATTTCTTGAGTCTGTTGTGAATGGAATTATCTCCTTGATTTCTTTTTCAGTATGTTTGTCATTTGTATATAGGAAAATTATTGATTTTGTGTATTGATTTTCCATTAGCTTCTCTTTTCTCCTGCTAGACCTTTCCTTCTCTACTTTTTACTTTAATATATATTATGATTATATATATGGTTAAATATATATATATATATATTTTATAGAATAAAAATAATCAGAATCTACTTTTTACTTTAATATCATATACATATGTATGTACCAAATATATACACATTAAATCTAGAACACACAATTAGAGACAAATTCAACATTTATATTTCTAATCAAGCTTATTTTGTTTAACTCCATCTATAATTCCATTCATTATGCTGAGAATTGACACAGTTTCCTTTTTTACAGCTGAATAAAACCCGATTGTGTATATATTCTCTGTTTTCTTTATCTGTCTATTGATGGGCATGTAGGCTGGTTCCATTTCCTGGCTTTTGTGAATAGTGCTGTAGTAAAGATGGATGTGCAAGTATCTCTGTAGTATACTGACTGAGATTCCTTTCGTTACATACTTAGAAATGGTTTAGATGGGTCATACAATAGGTCCAGTTTTAGAGTTATTTCAAAATGCCATGATAGTTTCATAGTGGCCATAGCAATAGTTCTTAACAGGTAATGATTTTACCCTCCAGCAGGTATATAGAAATGTCTCACTGTATCTTTGCTGATCACAATTGAGGTGAGGAATGCTACTAGTATTTTGTTATAAGAGATGAGAGAAGCAAATAAACATGGCAGAAATAGAATCAATAAAGGCTTGCTGAGTCATTTTGGACACTAAGGAAAAGAGGAATAGTCACATATCAGTCCTATCTGTATTTATAGTTACAGTATTTTGTTCCTCATGGATTTGGAGTCACTAATTATGATTTTTTAGAATACATTGAAATGTTATTTAATGATGATTACTGAGCTTTTTGGTGTTTCCTTACATTTTGTGCCTTTCTCAACTCACCTGCCTATCCTAGTCCCAGCCTATGGCTAATCATCCTATGGTGCAAGGACCATGAAATCAAGAATTATCCATTCCAATATGTAAGTAGTGTTGAGGATAAGAACTATTGCCTGAAGTTCTAGATGGAGTATACCCATGGGAGGGACTAAGGAGAATAAAAGGGAAGAACAATGATGCACACCGTAACAGCAGGCACTCTTCACTGCATTACTATGGCTGCACAGGTTCTATGTTACATACATGTTGATCTATCTTTTGCTAAAGCCACCTTGGGAGCCACCAGACTGTGTACTACACTCCAGCATCAGACTCATTCCCCAGCCATGAATTAATTCTAGTTTTATGTTTTATGCTGTGATAATATAATATGACCAAAAGAAACTTGGAGAGAGGAACAATTCCATGTGACAATGTATCACCAAAGGAAGTCAAGGCAGGAGCTTAAGACAGGAACTTGAAGGCAGGCCTGCTTGCTATTCCACACAGCATTACCTCCAAGCAAGGAACTCACTTCACAGTCGAAGTTGTACAGCAGGACTCATGGAGAATGAGGCTTTCTATTTGGCTCACAGGCCAGCTTATACTCAACTAACTTTCTTACACAATTCAGTACCACCTGCCTATGAATGGTGCTTCCTACAGTGAGCCAAGCCCTTCTACATAAATTAACCCCCACCCCAGACAAGTCCACTGGCCAATGTGATTTAGGTAGTTTCTCAGTTGAGATTCTCATCTCAAGCAATTCTTGCTTTTGGCATGTTGGCATGTGACCATCACGGCTATTGATCTGTACTTGTGTAGGGTCACAGGAACAGTGTGTCATATTCCTCCAACTACAGGTGTCAAATGAGTTTTACTTCCTCCTCCTCCAACAACAACCAAAATATCTTTCAGGTCTTCTCCTTGAAAAATATAATCAGATTAATAAACACTTTGCTGTTGGATTGTCATGGATGTAACTTTGGGAGTTGTTGCAAATGAAGTGCTCTAGAGTACCTTTCCTGATGTAGTAATTTGATACAGAGGGTTAATTTGCAACTGCTTTAGTCTTCCCTAAGTAGTAAGGGATGTTGTCCTGTAAAAAGCTGGGGAATGCAATGGTAGACATCTTTAAATTCAAATCCTTTCACTATTTGCTCGATATAAAACCTTGAGTAAATGAGTTAGCATCTACAGGCCATGTTAAAGAATGGTAATCATAGTGTTGCCTGAGTTTAGCATTAGCATGAAAATGAAATGCCATAAGTTATATTGTATAATAGATAATGAATATCAGGTTTTATTCCCTTCCTTAAGAGAGTTTCAGGACTCATTTTTATTATTATATTTATTTTTAGAAACATGGTATCAGGCATCTCAGGCTAACTTTGAACTAACTATGTAGTGGAGAGCAATCTTGAACTTCTATCCTCTTGCCTCTACCTTTCCAAGTGCTAGTATTTCAGGCTTGTTCCACTACACCAAGTGTATGTGGTGTTGGGAATGGCGTCCAGGGCTTTGTGCATGCTAGTAGAATGTTCTACAAAATAACCTATATCCTCAACTTCAAATTTGATTTTACTTGGAAACAGTAAAAATTTCATCATGTTTAGCTAAAAATAATAATAGTAGATATAAAACTTATAAATTTCTTTGTTTCACTGTAAGAATCCATTGGAACATTTTCCCACCCACACCTCCTCATCATTTTAAAGCTGGAAAGCTGTGAACTTGTTTCTCCAGTTTTTCCTCCCTTGGGTCTTTGCCCTTGTTCCTAAAGCCAGCTGGGCTGCTTTAGCTCTGTCAGAACAAAAAGCTAATAAGGCCAAGGTCAAAGTTGCATCCCCATGGGGAACAGTTAGTTTTGCTTCTTCTTTGGGCTGCCCTTGCTTTTCTAACCCTACCAGCTGGCTTTATCTTGTTTTTTGTTTTGTTTTGTTTTGTTTTTTTTCGTTTTTGAGTTTTTTTTCCCCCAGGGGTGTGAGAAAGAGTGAATATGGCTGTGGACTTGCCCTAACACCAACACAGCTGAAAGCCTGAGTCTGTATTAGAAGGCGAGCACACACATACCAATCCCCGTTTTACTGGGCTTTCAAAACAGACGATCAGCAGTGATGGTCATATACAGGCCATGGTCACAGTACAGATTATCATTATTTTCATTTTAATGTATCCTGCTGTTTTCTGAATGGTCCCCTCCGAGGGGGGCAGCCGTTTCTTGATGATCTATCATGGCCCTTGGGTATTGAAGAGCATACAAACTGAACCCTGCCGTTGTCAGCAGTGCCATAGCACAAATCTTCTGTAAAACTTGTAGTCAAGTCTAAATGTTGATAGGAGGCTCTGGTTGGTAGTATCGCATTGTTGGTGTTGTGATACATCTGGCACATTGACTACAAGGCATGACCAACAAAACCTTCTGCAATCAAAGGTGGGGCAGCTTTTCAGAGTGCTATTGATTTAGTTTCCATTGTGTGTATTTGAACGGGTACACCTCTCTCCCAGAGCAGTATGAATTTTACTATTTGGTTATGAACAGAATAGCATCAGCAAAAGTCTTCAGTACAGAGGCAGTTTCTCTTAGGACTTTTTACCTATTTTCATTCATTAGTATCAAAACCAGAATGATACTGAGTTAATTGTTTCTAAATTGCACTCAACCATCAGAACAAGGCCTGCTGATTGTTTTGGAGTCAGTTTAAGGTTTCAAGGCATTCCTTCTGAGAGCCAGAGGCTGGGGAAAGCCATTCCATTTGTGCTTTGACTTCCTACCTGAGTGCCTAGCGGATTCGAGCCAGGTCCTCTTGACTGATTAATCACAACTAAATGATGATATCCTGTGTGTGTGTGTGTGTGTGTGTGTGTGTGTGTGTGTGTGTGTGTTAGGGTTTGAATGTGAAATGTACCTTATGGGCTCATGTGTTTGAACACTTAGGACCCCCAACAGGTAGTGTGTTTGGGGAAGGTTGTAGAATCTTTGTGAGTGTAGTCTAGTTATGAGAAGTGAGGCATTAGGGGCAGGCCTTAAAAATGCTATTTGCTTCTGGTTCCAGGTAGAACTCTTTGTTTAGTGATCTGCCAAGATATAAACGGGCCATGCTTCCATATCCCACTGCCATAGACTCAGCCCCTTCAGCTACCATTCCTTTGTCATGATGATGGACTGTACTCTCTGAAACTGTGAACCAAAACAAACCTTTTCTTCCTTACAAAAAGGAAAAGAAACCTTTTAAGGTATCCCCTGAAGCAAGATAGAAAGAATACTTTCACTATGTTTAATGAAATTATACACTCCAGGCTAAAACTTGAGAACATTTTTAGGCACAGATTTTTATTGTGAAGACTTTGTGACACATTAAAATGTAGATTAATATAATATAAACCTCAGGTACATAATTCACTTTCATGATTGTTTCTCTTTCATCTTTACTTCAACTCTTCCCAACTATTTTGAAGCAAACCCACCCTATCTCATTTCCTTCATAATTAACATATTAGAGATTGCTACAGCATAAAGACATCAAGACAATTTTATTCTTTTTTAACATTGTGTGTGTGTGAATGCACATGTTTGTTCATGTACATATGCAGATATCACAGCACAAAACAAACTCAGGCCATTCATCAGGCTTTTTGCAATACAGAGGTCAAAAAGTTGTAATGCAATCAATCAGTTTGACACCATTGTCAATTTTTTAACTATGATTCAATCTTGCCTTTCAACCAACCTCAAAAGAAGTGGGCTAACAGTGAATATGATTTAGAAAATAGGTAGTCATTGTAGCATGGATCTTTTTTTTTTTAACTTTCTTTTTTTTATTTTATTTTACAATACAATTCAGTTCTACATATCAGCCACGGATTCCCTTGTTCTCCCCCCTCCCACTCCCCTCCCCTTCCACCCAGCTCACCCCCCATTCCCACCTCCTCCAGGGCAAAGTCTCCCCCGAGGACTGAGATCAACCTGGTAGACTCAGTCCAGGCAGGTCCAGTCCCCTCCTCCCAGGCCAAGCCAAGCAATCCTGCATAAGTCCCAGGTTTCAAACAGCTAACTCATGCAATGAGCACAGGACCCGGTCCCACTGCCTGGATGCCTCCCAAACAGATCAAGCTAATCAACTGTCTCACCTATTCAGAGGGCCTGATCCAGTTGGGGGCCCCTCAGCCATTGGTTCATAGTTCATGTGTTTCCATTCCTTTGGCTATTTGTCCCTGTTGTAGCATGAATCTTAAAAGTTCTTATTAATGAAAATAAAACCCGGAGCCAGGTTTTGGGGTGAATGCTGGGAAGATCAGGAAAGCAGAACAGGCCACAGCTACCTCACCTTGCCAATTCCTCAGGTGATCCTGTTTCCTCAGACTGGAAGCCTCTGAGTCTTCATCCAGAATGAATCTCAGCTGAACTGCAGTTCAGAAGCCTAAAAGCTTAACCAGGCTAGTTCCTGGTTTTCACACCATTTATACCTTTCTGCTTCCTGCCATTACTTCCTGGGATTAAAGGCTCTTGTTACCATGCCTAGCTGTTTCCAGTGTGGCCTTGAACTCACAGAGATCCAGACAGATCTCTGCCTCCGGAATGCTAGGATTAAAGGTGTGTGATACCACTGCCTATCCTCTATGTTTAATATTGTGGCTGTTCTCTTCTCTGAACCCAGATAAGTTTACCAGGTGCACAATATTTTGGGGAACACAATACCACATTTCCCCCTTTTTGTCTAAAATTAAAAAAAGCTTATAACTAATACAAGAAAAACTATATCCCATAAGTATATACAATATATATAGTCAAGAATTACATTAACAATGTCTAGTCCATTAACATTAGACAGATTTAGACAAAAAACTCCATTATATATTTATATTTTTATATATATATATATATATATATATATATATATATATATAAAACAATGTCCAGTTCAGTAACATTTGATAAATTCAGACAAAAAATTTTCATTACTTATTCTATTTAAAACAAGTAGCTCCTTTTTTTAAAAAGTAGATCCAAAAATTGGCCTTTTATCTTATTATATCCATATTCTCTCTTTTTTCTTTTCATAATAGATTCAATAATCTGCATTTTGTCATTTTTATATCTTTCCCTTTTTCTTTTTAGAGTAGATCCAATGATCTACCCATTTATTCTATTATTTATCTTTTTTTCTCAGAGTAGATTCAATGATCTACCTCATATCTATATTCTCTTTTTCTTTCTTTAAACAAAAACTCTGAATCTAATCTCCTTGTTGTGGTGGTATTGTGTTCCCTGAAATATTGTGCACTCTCATAAACTTATCTGGGGTCCGAGAACAGAACAGCCACAATATTAAACATAGAGGACAGGCAGTGGTAGCACACGCCTTTAATCCTAGCATTCCAGAGGCAGAAATCTGTCTGGATCTCTGTGAGTTCAAGGCCACACTAGAAACAGCTAGGCATGGTAACAAGAGCCTTTAATCCCAGGAAGTAATGGCAGGAAGCAGAAAGGTATAAATGGTGTGAAAACCAGGAACTAGCCTGGTTAAGCTTTTAGGCGTTTGAGCAGCAGTTCAGTTGAGATTCATTCTGGATGAGGACTCAGAGGCTTCCAGTCTGAGGAAACAGGATCAGCTGAGGAATTGGCAAAGTGAGGTGACTGTGGCTTGTTCTGCTTCTCTGGTCTACCAGCATTCACCCCAATACCTGGCTCTGGGTTTGATTTTATTAATAAGACCTTTAAGATTCATGCAACAAGTCATAAACTCACAGGCATTGGGTTTTCTCTGAATCTTAATCAAACCTCAAGTCAGTTGAAACACATGCCCCTATTTATTCACTCAACATTGTCCATATATAGGTTAGATACCAAAATATTACAGGATCCTTTCTACCTGTGAAGACCCTTTAGTGCAAACTTTTTGCTTTAAGGGAAGATTGTCTCTTTTTAAAGCAAATACTATTAAAGCTTGACTCTGCAGTGCTGACCACTGACCACGCCTGAATCAATCAACTGTGGCCAAAGAGGGGGTCATGTTGTACAAACATAGATACAAGTAGCTATTCTTATAAGCATGAATATTTAGGAGGGAGGGACAATCCCCAGGAAGGGAAGTGGAAGGGAGGCCAGAAAGACAATCTAAATTCACTGAAGTACCTACTAACAGATACTACAGAAGAGTGTTAAATTACAGGCATTCAAGCATCCTATGCTTCTACTGTAAAAGAGGTCAAATCAAATAGTACTTAAATATCTGCCATTTGTGCATAGATGTGACTGTGGCAATAATTTCAAATGTATTACCTTCAGTTACTATCAATTGGATTATAAAATCAAAAACAAAACAAACAAAAAACACCATCTTACTGCATACTTCCCATGAACGCCTAACCTTCTTTCCCCTGTATTTCAAATGTCTGCAAGTCTCTGAATACAAGAGTCAACAACTTATAATTTATTCTGGTTTATGCTACTATTCACAATAAGTAAGACAAAGAATCAGTGTAGATGCCCATTTGCAGAGGAATAGAAAAAAGGTGTCATGCAATATAGGTTTACTCAGCTGAAGAAAAATGAAATCATGTCATTTTTAGAAAAAAATGAAATCATGTCATTTGTAGGAAAATGGATGGAGCTGGCTATATTACCTAGATTTGGCCAAACTCTCCATATTAGCCAAATCTGTTATCCAATAAGGCAAATTAACCAGTCCAGAAAGACCAGTATCATAGTTTCTCTGATAAGTAAAAACAAAAACACCACCACCTTTGAGCTGAAAATAAGATAAAGTATTAGGGAAAGGGAAGGGGTCCAAGGAGAGAGAGCTTAAGAGGGAGATTACAATCAAAGTCTAGCATAGAGCATACATGTAAAGATTAAAACAAAGCCCACTGATTTGTATAATTAATAAGACTGAATAATTGTAACTTTTAAAATCTTATTTTTCATAAGATTGAGACTACAAACGTTATTACTAGCTGAAATTTTGTGGTATATCTTTTACATTTTCACATTAGCAATTGTTTTTATACCTTATAACAGTGCGTTATTGGAATTGGCATAGGCCATTAATGTTTGCTGAGTTGGATCTGGTAGCAGTTAAGAAGATGCAGGCTACATAAATTGAACCATTTGTGTGTGTTTCCCAGTCCCCTCTTGGGAAAGACCCATCTTTTGTGAGAAGAGGGGGAGGTTCAACTCTTCAGGAAGGAGCTGTGCAAAAAAAAAAGGAGCTGATTTTCTACTTAGACTCATGAAAAGTCATTGAGAGGATGCATGTAAATAAGGGTTGCAAGGTCAGTCCTTTAGTCTTTAAGCCAGAACCATGCTTAACATTCCAGACCACAATCTTCTGCAAAGCACCAGGACTCTCTTCAAAGGCCACCTTTGCCCTGTTCCCAACCTGCTAGTACAAGGTGGAAATTCCATTTTGAGATCTATAGTAAGAGCAATCAATACTATTTTTAAATGATTTATTTATCTTTACTTTATGTGCATTGGTATATTGCCTGCATGTATGTAAGTGTGAGGGTGTCAGACTCTCCTGGAACTGGAGTTACAAACAGTTGGGAGCTTCCATGTGGGTGCTGGGAATTGAACTCAGGTCCTGTGGAAGAGCAGCCGGTGCTCTGTGCTCTTAATGGCTGAGTCATCTCTCCAGCCCTTCAGTACTATTTTCATACTGCTTTTCTATTTACAAGTATTTTCCATATGCATTTTCTCAGTATGTCCAATCAATCCATTTTACAGAGAGGGCTATTGGTCTATGGTAGAATAGTAACCTGCCACGGTTACACAGCCAAGTCACAAATCTGGGATCCAAAGTTAATATTTTGGCTCCAAATCCTGTCATATCCTGAGCATACCACATTGCTACTCCATAGGGCTACTGGTTGGAAACTTGCCAAGCCAAAGGATACCATGGCTTCCTGCTTTGAATGACAGAAGATTTAAAGATAGGGATAGAGTGTCACAGCCTTGAGTTTTATTTGGGGAATGAGTAGCCACAGTGGATGATACTCAGATGCTTTATAATTACACACACACACACACACACACACACACACACACACACACACACACACTTACTTTGGAATTTGAAGGCCTGCTATATATAGAAAAGATGGAGCCTATCAAAATGTAATGTTTGAAGACCTTTATTAGTATTTGCTTCCTGTGCATATTCCTGTCCTCCCTTCCCTCACTGTGAAGTCGGAGATACTTTCTAAAATGAAGATATAGTCCAATAACAGATCTAGGCTGTAGGTTGGAGGAGTTCCTCATCACCACCTTTAAACAGTAAGCTCTGTTCTATGAGTTTGAAATGATCCAGTTAACAGGCAACTGGCAGGATCTCTAGCGACAGTGGCAGGGGGACAAGCCTGCAATGCAGAGTGCTTCTCTTACATGTTTGTGTTTTACTTTCTTAGCTCTCCTCTACCTTGTGAATGCTGCAGGAAAGACATTGCTTGTGTGGTTTTTTACTAATGTTCAGGAGTATAGCAGAGGCTCCCTCTTACTTAGATCCCTTCCTTTCAGATTCTGAAGTAGATACTCCACTGAGGACACAGCCAGGACGTGCTGTTGACTTTCCCTAGTTTCAGCCTCATGGCACCCTTCTTCCTCTAGACAAGGAAAGTGATGGCACTTGTGCAGTCAGCAATTTCTTCACATGAATCTGAATGAAAGATGGCTAGGATTTTAATCAGTTATAGTAGGAGCATTATGACGACTTAGTGGTCTTTTGAATGTGTGGCAGGGTGAACAGCCTGCTTGATACATTCCCACCTGAACCAAACACTGTTATCTTCTTATTTCTTACACCCTTTCCCAGTCACCTGGAACCGAACACTTCCCTTTGTTGTATCTTATCTAGGAACGAGGAAATGCCAGTAACTATAGGTAAATATGACCTCTGTGAACTAGCAGAAGCCTTTCTCAATGGGATGACTTGAAGCTCTACTTTGCAACATGAGAATCATTTCAAAGACGCCTAATGTGAGCGTATACTTAACCATGATTTGTTGGTAATTTCTGGTGATTTGTTAATGCATTTGTGTCTCATACGAGGAAATCCATCTATATCATATGGATTTGTAATTTCATGGTCAAAGTTTATTAAGATAAATATTTAAATCCCATAACATTTAAAAATATTTGTGGTAGAAAATAATAGTAATATTTGTTAAATTTATATTCTTTGTGCCATCAAATTCATATATTTAGAATGTTACAAGTAAAGATGAATATAGTAGTTGTATAAAAACATGGTTCCCAGGTAAAATACAGGATGCTCTGTTGAATTTGAATTTCAGATAACAAGTAACTTTTTAGCCTAAGTTTATCCCATGCACTGTTTGTGATCCACTCACATTTTTTAAAAATGCCTTTGTAGTTCATCTGTGATTCTGATTAAACTGGCATTCTGGACTTTTGCTGCTAAATCTGGCAAGACTAGTAAAAAGCACTGCCATTTCCCCATGACACGAAGCCATCAGTTCCAATAGCATTCATTCTTACCACACGGCCTAATTGAAATAAGCCTGTTAATAATGAGCAACCGACTGGAAAGGAGTGCATTTTAGTGGGATCTCTATTAGATGGTCTATTTTCCAAATAATGTCAGAACTGTGTATAAAGCTGTATATGCTGCTATACATCATCTGAGTTTGAGGGTTCCATATTGTGATTAACGGGAGAGCAGCAGAAGGAATCTTGGAACAGTGTGTCCTCCAGCTGTGACTGAGAGCCAGGCTGCAATTAGGAAGAATCACAAGAGCTTATCAGGCATATGTTTGGATTTCTTTTGCTGCTATTAGGAAAGACCATAGATCTGTAAAGGTGATTAGTCCACAATACTCCACAGCTTCAGCCAGGATCAGAAACATTTATAGTGTTCCTTGAACTGCTTTTAATGTAAAGAGGATTGGGGGGGATTATTCGATGAAAGGAGTAATTAATAATGAGAGCAGCAGCAGCACTTAGTATTTGTTGAAGATCCAATATGGGCCAAGCATGGAACTTGGCTGTTGGCTTCCTATTGGACTCTGGTTAATCTTAGTCTCTAACTCAAGCCTGCATTCTTAGCCAGTCTGCTGACATCCTTCCATGAATGAGGAACTTCATACACAAATGTCTCATCTTAAAATACAGGCCATGTCTTCACAAATTCATTGTACACTTGTAGTATGAATAAATTGAAGGAAAGCGATTAGTTGTGTTTCCAGAACTCATCAACCAAGTAGTATCAGTTTATGGACATTGCAGTTTTTTTTAATTATTTATTTTTATGTGCATTGGTGCCTGCATGTCTGTCTGTCTGAGAGTCTCCTAGAACTGGAGTTATAGACAGTTGGGAGCTGCCATGTGGGTGCTGGGGATTGAACCCGGGTCCTCTGGAAGGGCAGTCAGTGCTCTTAACCGCTGAGCCATCTCTCCAGCCCCGGACATTGCAGTTTAAGAGTCAAGAAATGGAAGGAAATTTGTCACATTGATTTCACGATTTTTTTCTTTACCAAATTAAGACAACCTGTTAGCTTTTGTAGTGCTTTATATTATGTTTATATTGAGTTTTAAATATTTTGTTGACACAGTGTCATTCAGTCATTTTATTAGCAAACTCTTTTAGATAATTTCTGTTTGTCTCTTGTCCCCAAGGAACTCCACTTGGCTAAGGAAAAAGACAGATGAAACAGAATTAGCACAAAGTCATTATCCCTGCAACTTTAAAATAAATACTCCAGAAATTCATTGTGTTCCAACACAACCTGGAAAACACACACACACACACACACACACACACACACACACAGTGGATTCCATTTCCACCTGCCCTTATACTTATTAAAAAATGATGGAAATGTTGAGGAGTTTGATGTATTACAAAATGGGGACAGGGTTCTCTTGTTTTCCCCTTTACCTCTGAGCTTGGAGTGTTAGTACCCTCTGGGCTTTCCTCCCTTCAAAGAACTGCCTGCAGTTTCTCAACTGCCACTTTTATCACCTGATCCAGGATGAAAAGGAATCAGGAACTTCTGCTGACGAGTCCAAGTCCGGCAAGAGGGAACCTGAAGGCCTGCCCTCAGGTAAGAAAATTATCTCTTAGATGGACTGCTGATTTCAGTTAGAGAGGTGGCTCTCTGGCTGCAGTACTTCCAAGATATGTTTCCCCATGCGTTTTGTTTTTCATAGGACTTCAGCTAGAATCCTGCCCAATCTCTTCTAGATGGGGCTATTGACTGAGGCTCAGACAGGGAAGGGAGTCACTGTTTAGTTACAGATGCAAAATTAAGTGCTGTACCTTCTGATTCCTAGGCTAAGCATCTTGACTTCATATACTGCAGCTTTGTCTGTGCTGAGATACAGAGTTGCTTTGTTGCCCAGGCTGATCTTGAACTCTTGTACTCCAGCAATTCTTCTGTCTGCATAGTTGAGACTGCAGATGTGTGCCATCATGCCTCACACTACTGTATAGCTTCATAAATGTCCTCAGGCTTAGTCTGGGTGCTCAGTTTCCTTTGTGTATGTCCCCAGTAAGAGTGTGACCATCATGTACCAAAAATAGAAATGTGTCCACTGAGGGGTTGAAATCAATGGTATAACCTCCTGGGTTAGTGAGCTTTTATATCAAAGAGCACACATTTGAGGAATAGATTACAACAGTCCTCCTCTACCAAAATAAAGTGGTTGGTAGTTCCTTAGTATTCATAAAGGAAATGTTTAGAGTGTTCTGAAGGAAAAAACTAGAAAGCTGAGGAATTTTATAGTAATAACCAGGTACAGGAACTGGGATTTCAAAGGGAAGAAACCATCCTCCAGTCATTCTGTTGTTGAGAAAAGGAAACTGCATTTCCTTTTAAAGGTAACTAACTACATTTAAAAAAAGAAAAAAAGAAAAAAAAAAACCTTGAGACAAGGTATCATTCCTAGCTCATGCTGGCTTCAAATTTGGAAGAGTCCTCCTGCCTTGATTTTTTAAATGTGCATTTTTTCACGATATGCTCTGAGTGATAACAATTGATCCCTTGTTTTAGCTTTGTTTTCCTTGAATAAATCTGAAACTTTTAAGTAAATCGCTTGAAAATAGCTGGGGATGGGGAGCCAGAAGACAAGCAGCACAGTTATTTGGTAATGCATACAGCAAACTAAATTTGTGTGGCATTTTGTAGACCCTTTGGTCAGGCAAGCAAGGATCAATAATTAACATTTCCCAAATGCTTTAAAATTATTCATTGATCACAATAGCACATCTGTAAAGACATTTCCATATGAGAAGCATAAGGCTCTGATCTATTTAGATCAGACCACCTGGTCCCCAATTGACAGCCCCCAATTTACAAATGAATCATGTCATGTTGCAGACATTAGTATGTAAGTCAGTTGGAAATCTGGAACATGTTTTCTCATAGTAGTGACATTTTTCATGATGGGTGGTTTCTCAGGATAACTGATAAACACAGATGCTTGCCTTTTAATTATACCATGAGTTTTCTTACAAGTGTATTTAAATCATATTGTAACTGAAGAACAGTAATTCTGCCAGCTAACCTGATAAACTAAATAGAGGACTGAGGACACATATTTTTCACAAGATACTGGGAGGAATGATACAGGTGCTCTGATTTAGACTGGAGAATTCAATTCTGCCTAGTAAAGATCTCTCAAATCCGCTTTGCCTCAGTCATTCGTCACTTGGGAAGGGCTAGCTTAAAAGACCTGGATGAGGTGCTGATAATTTGACAGCTGCTGTAAATCAGTCCTCTTTGGAGAGCTATGGCTACTCTTTGGTTAAGACTCTGTCAGTTGTGACTCTGGAATATTGGAAATTGACCTCCTCTACTTTAGTAGCACTCAGAAAAGTGGGATAAGACCCATGCATGAGAAGAGGGTTGGGATTCTGGTTTGTTTGGGTATTAGCCCCATGCCATTTACCTATGTAATAGGCTAAAGAATGGGAGGACTCATGGAAAAATAAGGAATCATATCCTTGTTTTAAACACTGATATGTAGCGTGTGTGAGTGTGTGTGTGTGTGTGTATGTGCATGCGCGCGTGCGCGTGCATGCACACATAAGTCACACAGTATCCATGGGGTTTGGTTTCATAACCAAACACAGATACCAATATCCTTAGATGCTCCAATTTTTTATTTAAGATGATGCAGAAAGCCTGGGTGTTGGTAAAGTGCTTGCAATGCAAGCACAAGGACCTGAGTTTGGTCCCCACTACCCATGTAAAAAAGGTGAGTGTGCTGGTGTGTGCCTGTGATCCCAGCACTGAGGATGCAGAAACAGGTAGATCCTAGGATTTGTTGGCTAGTCATCCAATGGAGAAACACTATATTAAAAAAAGGAAAAGGGTATCTAATACTTGAGGAATAATACCCAATGTTGTCCTCTGACCTCCACATAACATCTGCACAGATATGTGCATATGTACACATTCTCACACACATGTATAGACATGAACTTGTGAACATGCACACAAATACACACAAAAATGAGCCAAAAGAAAAAATAAGATGGTACAGTATTGCTAAAATATGTGAACATCTTCCTGTATACTTTAAATTATTTGTTACTTACAATACCTAATGCAAAGTAAATGCTATACAAATAGCAGTCATATTGAACTGTTTAGACAATAATTACAAAATAAGTCTGTACATGTTCAGTATCTAATGCTATTTTTTTAAATGTTTTATTGTTTTGTTTTATTTGAGGCAGGGTCTCAGTTTGTATCTTTGGCTACCCTGAAATGCACTATTTAGACTAGACTGGCCTTGAACTCACAGAGATCTGCCTGCCTCCATCTTCCAAGTGCTGGGATTAAAAGCATGTGCCACTACCCATAGCTTCTAAAGCAGTTGGTTTGGAGCTACAGGTACAGAGCCCATGCATACAGAATGCTAACTATATATATACATAGGGATACATGCATGTGAATATAGGTTATGTGACAACTATAAAGAATGTGATCTAGAAATATTAAGAAAGGAAAAAGTAAAATTTGCATGTAACTCTGCTATTTACTAATAACTAATATTTTGGCACATATGACTATGTAGTCAGAAGGTTTCTCCAGTCCTGCCCAGCCCTGTAGTCCCGAAACAGCTTATAAAATAATCACTCAGAGGCTTAATATTATTTCCAAACTGTATGGTCTATGGCAGGCCTCTTGCTAGCTAGCTCTTATATCTTAAATTAATCCATTTCTATAAATCCATGTTTTGCCACATGTGGCTTACTGGTCTGCATGTTGTTCTTTGGGCGATAGGCTGGCGTCTCCCTTGCTTCTGACTTTCTTCTTCCTGTCTCACTCTCTTGGATTTCCTACCTGGCTATAACCTGACTCTCCATAGACCAAAGCAGCTTCTTTATTAATCAATCATAGCAACACATATTCACAACATACAGAAAGATATCCCACAGCATGACTACTTTATTTCTGTGTTTGTATGTATACACACAACTTTAAAAAATATACAATGAAAATGGGACTGGGGTATATCACAGTGGTAGAGTGCTTGCTTAGCATGCACAAAGCCCTGGGTTCTATCCCCAGCACATCATAGACCAGGTGCAGTAGCTCATGCCTGTAATCCCAGCATTTGGAAGTTAGAGGCAGGAGGATAAGAAGTTCAGAACTAGTCTCAGCTACATTGAAACACTATATTTTAAAAAGTCAGTAAATACTAATATTGGTTGGTGATTTTAAGAAAGTTATAATAGTTTATATACTGAAGGTAATTTCTATATTAATAAATGTGGATTTATTTTTTAAGAGCATATACAAGTAAATATAGATCCATATCTGCATTTGTAGCTAATGCTTAGTATCCTAATATATAAATAAACTGCTATTTAGTTAACCGCTAATCAATTTAATGCACTGCAAGGACAGTGTATTCCTGAAGTTAAGTTGGCTTGTGCAGGTTCTGGAGAGCTACTGTATATGTCACTTCCATTCATTCAGTGAGAACACATGAATAGCTTATGATCAGCCATAGTGGCTGTATTTACACTGAGGAAATCAGCAAATGCTGCTTTTCCTTCCTTCCTTCCTTCCTTCCTTCCTTCCTTCCTTCCTTCCTTCCTTCCTTCCTTCCTTCCTTCCCTTCCCTTCCCCTCCCTCCCTTCCCCCTTCCCCCTCCCTCCCTCCCTTCCCCCTTTCCCCTCCCTCCCTTCCCCTCTTCCCCTCCCTCCCTCCCTTCCCCTTTCCCCTCCCTCCCTTCCCCTCTCCCCCTCCCTCCCTTCCTTCCTTCCTTCCCCTTTTCCCTCCCTCCTTCCCCCCTTCCCCCTTCTCCCTTCCTCCCTCCCTTCCCCTCCCTCCCTTCCCCTCTTCCCCTCCCTCCCTTCCCCTCTTCCCCTTCCCTTCCTTCCCCTTCCCCCTCCCTCCCTCTCTTCCCTCCCGCCCTCCCTTCCCCTCTTCCCTTCCTCCCTTCCCCTCTTCCCCTTCCCTTCCTTCCCCCTTTCCCCTCCCTCCCTCCCTCCCCTCCCTCCCTCCCTCCCTTCCCTTCTTCCCCTTCCTCCCTTCCCCTCTTCCCCTCCCTCCCTTCCCCTCTTCCCCCTCCTCCCTCTCTTCCTCCCTTCCTTCCTTCCTTCCCCTTCCCCCTCCCTCCCTCCCTTCCCCCTTTCCCCTCCCTCCCTTCCCCTCTTCCCCCTCCCTCCCTCCCTTCCTCCCTTCCTCCCTCCCTTCCCCTTTTCCCCTCCCTCCCTTCCCCTCTTCCCCTTCCCTTCCTTCCCCTCTTCCCCTTCCTCCCTTCCTCTCTCTCTCGCCCTCCCCCTCTCTCTGTCTCTCTCTCTCTTTCTTCCTTCAATCCCAGAGAACTGATACATTGGCATATTATGTAGACTACAGCCTTTTAGCTCACTTACTGACTTGATCTTGCCTAGCTCAGCTGGTCTGGTGGGGGTGGGGACAGGATTGGGGGGATGGGAAAAAATAATCTGACCACAAATAATCACAGCACTCACATCTTGATAACCTGAAACCATTTGTGGCTAATGCTCCTGTGGCTGAGTACAGACGTTGTATCTTAACAATGATGTGTCAATAAATAATAATGTGATTTTGGAAGCCAAGTGTTTTGGTAAATAAATTAAATCAATGTTATCTGTTAAGCTAGTAACAAGTTTCAGATTGAACAGATTACAAATGAGTGGTAAAGACAGCTGTAAGAGAAGTCTAAAAAAACACAAGCAGTGGTTTGGCTTTTTGTTCTCCCTGTCACAGAAAGAATGCTGACCAGGAGAATGGTGCCTCTGATCTCCAAACGTTTACTCTATTTACTATGGGACGTTGAATCTGTAGAGCAACACCATGAGTTAGAGGTTAAGTTTCTGTGTTTGTTTGCTTATGGGAAGAGTTTCCTTTCCTAATAACCCTCAGAAACAGTAGGAAACAGTGCCAAGGGAGTCTCGTACTTCCTTCTGGGGAAACTTGCACGTGCCGCTTTACTACCTGGCTTTTTGCTTTGACAAGGTTGTAAGGATGGGGTTGAAGGATCCCCAGCTGGAGCTGGGGAGATAGCTGAGTTAGTAGTCAGCCTCTCAAGCATGAGGACAGAATACATGTGAAACAATTCAAGTGTAGTGGTGCTCACTATGATTCCAGCAATGGGGAGGCAGAAACAGGTGGATACTTGGGGCTTACTGACCAGCCAGCTTAGCCTGTTTGGGGAGCTTCAGGATGATGATAGAACTTTTCCCATAAAAAAGCCTCTTTTCTCCCCACCACCTTGATACATGGCTAATCTAAGATTACAGTGTACATCTGTTCATGTTTCTTTGCCCTATATTGAGTACTTTGGAAAGTGTATTTGTGCTCCACCTTTCCTTTATTTATTTTCACGAGACTTTTAGCCATATAATATGCTAGTAGAGAGCCTGACAGATCTGGGTTCAAGTCCCAGATCTGTCATTTACAAACTGTGTGACACTGGGCATATTGCCTACTATGGCCTCAGGTGTTTTTTTTTTGTTTGTTTTTTTTTTTCACCTAAAAATGAGGATGGTAATGGTGTTTGCCCTACGGCTTTGTTGTGAAATTCCAGGAAGATGGCAGACATAAAAGTGTTGGTATAGTGTTTTGCATTTAGTATGAGTTCAGCACCACCATGATTTTTCTGTCATGGTGGAATACTCTGTGTACATTTTATAGAAATGCTATCCAAAGGGATAATTATCCTCTCACAGCCTTCTCAGAATGATCTTTAAAATGGCCTAGCCCCTGCTCTCATTAGATTCATCTCTTCTTGAACATGATGCACAGTTCTCTATTCCATTTCAGCTTCAGCTTTGTCTCTTGAAACAAAGAGCTCCTGAATTTGTTCTTCAAACTCCCTGTCCTTCTAACCCTATCTTGGCCATGGAGCCTTCCTTGACCACTCTAGTCTTCAAAGCTCCCATAACAGATGCCCTCTAGCAATGTTCTTTCGTTTTTTTTTCTTTTTCTTTTCTTTTCTCTTTTTTTTTTTTTTTTCTTTTCTTTTTCTTTTTTTTTTTTTTTTGGTTTTTCGAGACAGGGTTTCTCTGTGTAGCTTTGCGCCTTTCCTGGAGCTCACTTGGTAGCCCAGGCTGGCCTCGATCTCACAGAGATCCGCCTGCCTCTGCCTCCCGAGTGCTGGGATTAAAGGCGTGCGCCACCAACACCCGGCGCAACGTTCTTTCTTCATCTTCTCACATTACACACTTGGCCTTTACCAGTGCCCTGCTTTCTGACAGGTCTATAACTATTGCAGCAGAATTCCCATGTAACTCCTGTGCCGTTGGGTCACTGATTAAGATCCCTAAGGTGAATCAGTTAAGCTCTGCAGTCGAAATCAGAGGTCACAGATGAACAGTAAGACTTCTACATGTATTCCTTAGTTTTAAATTTCATTGTTAATTGTAAAAAAACTCCTATATAGATTTATGAAGTACAATATGATGTTGTAAATCTACATAGCATTATAAAAGGAGGGAATTAAGCTAATGAACATTTATATCAGCTCAAATACTTAACCATTTCTTTACAGTGAGGACATATAACATGTTTTTAGTTATTTGTGATCAATAATGAAATTTTTAGTGTGACTACATGCCAAATGTCATGTGGGCCATTCCTATACTGAAGTTTTTGTTATTTATTGGAATTTCAGTTTAGATATAATTTTTGTGTATTTTGTGTGGCACTCTGATGAGGGACTAAACACACAGACTCTAAAAAGGCAAAAGACCTGTTATAAGTCCTGGGCAGGCACATATGCTGGGACAATTTACCTGTTTAACAAGCACCTCTTACATACTTTATTTCCTGGAGTTTCTGTCCAACAGGGCCAACATGTTTATAAGGTGCTCAACATTATTTTGCATCAGGGCAGGGTATGTAATTTTAACAGTGAAAATTACTTATTTTAAACCATTTTATGGCAAATGGTAGTCATGCCTTGCTGTATAACCAAGTCAGCACCCAATCACACTTTGTTTTTTGACAGATGCAATTAAGCATCATGAGAAAGGAAGAACTTTTTCTACTTCATACCAATGTCATGGATAGTAGCAACCCCATAGTCATTGCAGATAAATATCAGAGTATTTTCCAGAACACAGGTTGTGACCTACTGATGGGACTGGAAAATCATTTAATCTTGACCAACATTAGCAGTGATCACAACAGGGAAAATGGATGACAGTGACATGGCAGACTAGAACAGAGTATCAGAGTCTGCTCCAGGTAATAGACATGTTGCTGTTAACACATCTAACTTTAGTAACATTTAGTGTGATATGGACTGTGATTTTAAAAAAAAAAAACCCACATTTCTGAGTCTAGCTACTATCAAAAAGATTTGAAAGACCTTACAGTAGTGGTAAAAAGGACTTAAAAATTGAGACTGGCAGATCAGCGGCCAAATCCTAATTATAGTCCATGGTTGCTGTGTAACCTCAGGCAAATTACTTGACCCTCCTGAGCCTTGGTTACCCCATCTGTAATTTGGGGATAATAATTGTACCTGCTTTAAGAGTTGTTCTGTGGATTTAATTAATGAATCCATGCAAATCACTTAGCACAGGACCTGGCATGTTGCAGGGGATCAATGCAGTTTCTGCTGTTATTATCAGTGATTAGCTGAGAGCTGAGAGGGCTGGAAGAGGCAAGCTCATTAACTGTGGGTGAGCAGTGACAGCTGACAGCCAGATGTGGAAAGAAAGAGAATTCAGAATAATGCAAAAGCAGATGAGGTACAATAAAGGAGATTCATATTGATGACCCCGAATCATCAGGAAAAGGTTAAATTATGCCCAGAATGTTCTATTGAATAAGACAAATTTGTAATACATTTAGAAGGCTTACCAGTAAAAATAATCCTAATAAACAGAGTTTGGACACTTGACAGAAAATATGAGTTAACTGGATAACTCATATTTTAATTGAATTTAGATAGAAGTTCTGATTCTGCTGCAAGTCCAGTTAAATGACATACTCTATGACTAATTTTTTTCTACAAGCATATCTTGACTCTGAGCTGTGTTGTGCTCTCTGAGGGTACAGACTGTTACATTCCTTTGTGGGGCCAAGCACATAGGTGTTGCTCTGGAGTCCCATATGCTAGGTTAAAGTGTGGGGACAGTAACTTCAGCAACATACAGCAGGACTTCTCAGCAAAATGGATCTGAGGCTAGGCCAGTATTCAGCCAGGGTCAGGGTCAGTAGTTAAAGTGATCCATTCAGCTTGCTCCTAGATCTTTTTGGAGAATGAGAGATGAGGTCAGGGACAGGGAGCTTGCAGTTCTCTCCCATAGCATGTTACTACTTACTGACAATTGTCAGGTGCCTTGTGACTGCGTGCATGCACATGTGAAAGAGAGAAGTGGGAAAGAGAGTGATGGAGATAGGCATAGAGGCAGAGAAGAATGAACTGTAGCTCTAGCATTTTATTAGGTAAGCAGTTCAATTTTTTTTTTCTGGTATGAATACTTGTTTTTAAAACAAAAAGCTTTGGGGGCAGGCAAGGTGGCTGAATCTGGTAAAAGCTGATGACTTGAATTCATTCCCCAGAATCTATGGATAGGGTCCAGAAAAATTAGCCTCTGTCCTCCACATCTGTGCTGTAAAACACACATGTACACATGCACACACTCACTTCCACATTCGTGCATGTGCATGCTCACACACACATATACAGAACTACTACACTACTATAACTATTGCTGAATTAATTTTTAAAATCTTTTTCCTTAAACTGAGCAAATATACAGCTAATCTTGAGAGATTTTTTGATAAAGGAATTTTTCAAAAACACATAAGTAAGGCAGAAGCAGACAGACCTCTGTGTTCTGAGTTCCAGGCCAGACTGGTCTACAGAGCAAGTTCCAGGAGAGCCAGGGCTACACAGAGAGAAACCCTATCTTGAAAAACAACAGACAAAAAAAACCCACATCAATAATTGTTTTCAAATTCATTTGGGGACAATGGCATAACAACCTAACAGTCACCCAGAAAGCCCACAGTTTCTGTCCACGGCAGACATGAATGGAAACCTACTTTTACTGTTTTGTTAGTTTTGGTGTTCATGAGTTGCCTCTTCTATCTCACACTGTTAACTGCAACATGAATAGCAGTTGTGCTACTAGAATATAGTCACTGTAAAAACCATAAACCAGTGAAAACAATTCCAAATTCACCAACACTTTAAATGAGCTAATCATAGCCACATGTATCTGCACTGAAAACAGCACACATATGAGTGAGTCCCATTATTTAATGAGTTCCTTTGATGGTTCCCGGCACTCTTCTTTCTTTTCAGATGAACAACTTGTAATTATTTTATTTATTCGTTTATTTACTAATTTACCTCCCATCCCCTCTGCTATAGTGTGCAAGGGAACAGAGAATGCCTCAATGATTGCTTCCTCTTATTTCTCCAAGGCTCAGTAATGCCTGAGACTTGATACATGCTTATTAAGTATCCAGTAAAGAATGGTACAAATGACACAGTAACTTAATACAGCCTCGGGAATTTTCTGTGGTTCTCTTGAAACTGATAGAGTGGAGTTTTCATAAATCATCAAAAAGGCAAGAAGCAAGCCTTAATCAGCACACCTGTGGCCCATAATGAGCACAATGTTGTAGGATTGAGCATTGCAAGGAGAACTTTCTTCAACAAATACATGCACAGCCAAGAGTGTTGTGTGACACTGTTTCTGGAGAGACCCGAACCAATGTCTACTCACCCCAGATAGGGAACTGATGAAAAAACCAAAGTTTAGATACCACCAAAGTCCAACTTACTGGGGTTACGTACAGACAGAAATGACTCAAAAACAGCTGCATCAGCAAATGCCCACTTCAGCATGAGTGACAGTTCATGAAAACTGGAAACCTGGAGCACAGTGCACAACATGCAGGTAGCTCAACAGGTTGGAGTGTATACTTTCTGGTATCTTGGTTGGTCTGAGCCTCTTCCAGGGAGCTCAGCTGGTTTTTGTTTCTTCTAGGCAGTTCAACTTGTCTCTGCTTCTTTCAGGTCACTTGGCTGACCTCTCCTCCATCTAGGCTGCTTGCTTGGTCTGAACCTCTTCTAAGCTCAGCTTGTCAGAGATTTTTTCTTTGCAGCTAGGCTTGTCTGAAAGTGACTCTCAGCAGTCTTTGGTTACATGCTTTTGGGGAGGGGAGAACCTAGTGAATCTGGTCAGCTCCAGGGACTTCCTGAAGCTTTTTTGAGTTCCTTCTTATTTAAGGAGCTTCCTTGCAGCATAGAGCATTTCACATCCCTTTTAGAACATCCCTGTTGTTTATTACCACTTTGCAAACATTATGTCTTAAAATATTCTGTTGTTTTACCTCCCTTTTCACATCCTATTCCTATGTCTTCAGAAGTTTTCCTCTAAGTTAGAAAATTTTAACCTCAGAGAAAACTTTGTGAAACAGAGAAATAGAACCAGGGACTTTAGTTAGTCGCAGGGATGAGAATATGATGCTGAATCCCAGTTCAGAAGGATATGTAAGGGAGTTTTCTGGAGTCTACAATGGGGATAAAAGCTGGAGGAAGGCTGATGGCCTCTACTGAGTAAACGGCTGTTAAATTGTTGACTCTGAGCGAGCTTATGGCTTTTGAAATACAGTGCTTAAGAAAAATTTTCATTATTACTTTGGTTGATGACGCGGACATATGAAATACAATTCAAAAGTCACCAAAGGTAAGCAATGAAAAGTGTATGTATGTCCCACCAGTCAACGCTGCAGCTGCTAGCCCTGTTCCCTTCCTGAAGAAGACTGCTCTCACAAATTTCTAAGGTAACATTTAAGTGAAATTTGAAAATTCTGCTTGTGTAAAATATGCAATTATGAATTATTTCTCCTATTATTGAGAAATACACAAGTAACATCTTGGTCTTTCAGAGTACTTGTGCAAAACCCACATTTGCCTACATAGTACTAAACAACACAAAATTAAAAATACTCACTGTAGATATCTTTGTATGAAAATATGCAGCCTTTCTTCTTACATCTCATCCTTCTTGGGGAAAAAATCATACTGGAAATGATAGGAACTGGTATACACTTGTATGTATATATCCTGGCCTGTATAATTATATAGAACATATATATTAATACATACTTGAGGGATTTTTTTAAATTTTTTTGATTAATTTTACATGCCAACCACAGATCCCCCTCTCATCCCTTCTCCTACTTACCCCCAGCTCCCCCTCACCCCCCATTCCCTCCTACAAGAAGGTAAGGGCTGCCACGGGGAGTCAGCAGAGCCTGGTCCATTCAGTAGAAACAGGACCAAGCCCTTCCCCCTGCATCAAGGATGCACAAGGTGTCCCATCATAGGTAATGGGCTCCAAAAAGCCAGTTAATACACCAGGGATAAATCCTGATCCCACTGCCAGGGGCCTTGAGAGATGTTTTATCATTTGATTTTACAACATTGGCATCCAAGTATATATGCTTGCTTCTCTCATTTAACAATACACCATAGAACCCTGTAATCAGATTTTCTTTGGGGCCACCAGCTCACAAATAACACCACAGAGACTTATTATTAATTATGAAAGCTCAGCCTTCTTAGGCTTGTCCCACTAGCTCTTATAACCTACATCAACCTACTTTTATTAATCTATGTTTTACCATGTGGAATTTTACCTTTCTTTCATTCTGTATGTCCAGCTCCCTCCATGTCTTATGTCTCAATGTTTCCTTGAGGGCCTAGATTCCTCCTCCTCTTCCTTTTTATCCCCAGAAATCTTGCCTATACCTCCTGCCTCACTATTGGCCATTCAGCTTTTTATGACACCAGTCACAGCAATCCACCTTCACACAGTGTACAAATATCCTACGACAGAAAGCACTTCTTTCTTTTAAAGGATGACACAAAAAGGCCTCTGTTTGGAAGCACAATTGACTCAGCCATACTCCTACTCAAACCCATACCTTCCATTTCCAGGACTTTTTAGTTCTGGAGAATGGAGTCCACAGAGTGGTACTGATAGGGTGAAGTGTAGCTATATAATTAATTTAGGAGAGAATTCTGCTCCAGACAGCCTGTAACAATTCCCATTTTTACCCAAAATATGAAAGTTTGCTTTCTCCAACATTTCAACATTTGCTTGTGTTAAAAAAATTAAGATAGCTATTCCTTACATTTTTTACCAGCTATTTGTTGACCTGAATTGTAAATTATTTTGATCACTGAAAACC
Source organism: Peromyscus leucopus (assembly GCF_004664715.2). Taxonomy (NCBI): domain Eukaryota; kingdom Metazoa; phylum Chordata; class Mammalia; order Rodentia; family Cricetidae; genus Peromyscus; species Peromyscus leucopus. Next base: position 123,079,642 of record NC_051083.1, read on the forward strand.
CTTGAGTAGATTCACATTCAAAACCATAGCCATAGCCCCGAGTAGGAAAATGCTTTAGTTTTATCTATCTCAATGGTTCTCAGTCTTCCTAATGCTGTGACCCTTTAATATAGTTCCTCGTGTTGTGATGACCCTCAACCATAAAATTGTTTCATTGCTACCTTATAACTGTAATTTTGCTACTGTTATTAATAGTAGTGTAGCTATCCAATACACATAATATCTGATATATGGCCTCTGTTGGGGTCCTGACCCACAGGTTGAGAACCACTGATCTATCTGCTCTTCAAAACAGCTTGGTTTAATAATCAGCATGATAGCATTTACTGAGAGTTTCTGCAGCATTTGTTAAGCATTACCTTATTTAAACCTAACAGCTGTGAAAAGATAAGTCTTCTTGCATTTTACAAATGAAGAAATTTGAATATAGTGAGGTTGAGAAACTTCCTAAATGGCACAACCAGGAAATGGTAGCATAGGACTTTGACTAGCCTGTATATGCCTGGGCCCCTGGAGGTTTAGGCTAGACCTGACATTTTCACAGGGGCACTTTTCCCATTCAAAGAAACAGTGATGAGTAAACTGGAAGTACATTCAACTGTAGTCTCAAGTACCTCATATTAGGACTCAGCCAACTGGATGTAATTGGTTGTTCTGTTGGGAAGTCTCAGAGAAGGCCAAGCCTTTCCTGAGGGCAGGAGTCTGTCCACAACCTCAGGAGGTCATGGTTCCTAGTGTAAGCTCTGAGGAGAAAGGCATCCTGGCAGTCGAGAGCCAAGGAATAGCACAATCACACTGCAAAACAAACCTTACACAAGAGATTTATTGGGAAGGAAGAACCTAGGAGGGCAGCTGCCTCTGCTTGGGTGAGAAACAACAGAGAACTGAGCAGAAGACAGAGTTTATATAGTATTTCAGGGCTGGATGTATGGAGCTTTCCAGGTGGAAGTTTCCAGAGTGGGAATTGGTGGGATTTCTAGTCCAGAGCTTGGGATTTTACTCTGTAGGTCAGGGGCTAGGTCCAGCAGTTGGGGCAGTTATAGTGTTCTGTGGGTGGAACTTGGCAGTTGGAGGTCCTCAGGGGAAGTAGCCTGGCCACTCATGTGCCTCAAATAGGCTTACACCTAGGAAAACAATCCAGAAGCAAGATGTGTAAGCAGGGTGTACTGCAAAGCTGGAGTTTTCCATCTCTTGCCATTCAGAAACTTGAAGTCTCCTTAAGTGCTCTATTTCCTCCACAGTCGCTTTGATGCCAGAAGCTTTCTAGCCTGTCTCAGCAGAATCAGAGCAGCAGAGAGCTTCTGGGGGAGGGGGTGTCTAGGAGCAGCTAATTTCTAGGCAGGAGTCTGTCTCATTTCTGCAGCTTCATTTCTGTACCACGGTATAGTACGGGATCGGGACGCATTTTTTAATGTCATTGTGACAGCAGAAGTACTTATGCAAATGATTTTCAGAGGCCATTAATTTTCTCAACACAGAATTCAAGCCAAATCTTCCTCCAGAGGAACTGAAGGACACATTACAATTCTACCCCAAGAGATACTTATAAAGAGTTAATCAGATGCAGATTGGTTCATCAAATAAAAGAAACCACTGGTATTAATGCTTTGGCTGGAAATTGTTTCACCTTGAAAGGGTAATTAAAGTAGCTATTTTTTATTGGGTACCCAGTCAATGGCAGACAATTTGAATCTATTCCCTTATTTCATCTTCACCAAAACCTTTGTGAGGTAGGTATCATGTATGGCTGTGTCCATTTTGCAGATGAGCCAATTGAGGTATAGGGATGTTAGGCAACCTTCTTTTCAAAATTTGTTTAGCACCCTGACCTTCCTGACTCTCCCTGCCCCCTGCCTGCTCAGGCTTCTGGAGTCATCTAGCCTTCATTTTCTCAGTTGAATCTGAACATTATCAAGCACTGATAGTTTGATTTTATAAAAGGCCTACTATGTGCTAGGCACTCCACATTGATCCTAGCCAATCTGTAGGCCTTCAAAATCTAGAGCTTTTCTTGTTGATGCTCTACTACCTCTTTTCTAGCCATATATTTTCTCTCTGTGGAATAAAATCATGTGCTTCATATTACCTGCACAAAGATTACTGTTTCCCACTATGTGTTATAGATGAGATTTGTATCTGAGTCTCTGTAAGTTTCTAGCAAACCTGTCTATTTGTTCTTGCTGCCTCTGGGCCTTATGGGTCATTATAGAAATTAAACTGACTTCCCAGTTGACCAAAGTCAAAGAACAATTCTTCCCATGGTGAAAATGACCAAGTAGAATGAAACAATTTAGGATACAGTGGTGGGGAGTGAGAAAAAAGTAGCTTTTCAAGATAGAACTTTTACAAGTCTCAGATCTCCCATGTGTTGGCTCTATAAAGTGTTCAGATGGGCTCACCAGAATGGGAATACATACGGACCCCACTAGCCTTTGTTTATGCATAAGCAAAGGACTTCACATCCCAAAAATATTGCTTTAAATTTATCTTTTGTTGACCACCCTCTAATCCTCCCTGCCACTTCTGCCTGAAATTGTACACTATTTAGAGTAAACAGTGATACACACTGATTAAATATTCTAATCCTTCAAGGACCATACAGGAAAATCTGTTGGTTGTTGAACACCTAGTAAGTGCAAAATAATTTAAATACATTGCTTCTTTGAATTTATCATGATTCTGATGGAAGTGGGTGCCATCATTGTGCCTGTTTCACAGATGAAACAAATGAGATAAATCAAATGAGTCTCTCATCAAGAAAATATAATTGATCTAGGCAGTGGTTCTCAACTTTCCTCATGCTGTGTGTGACCCTTTGATACGGTTCCTCATGTTGTGGTGATCCCCAACCAAAAAATCATTTCACTGCTACTTCATAACTGTAATTTTGCTGCTATTATGAATCATATAAATAATATAAAATGATTGATAAAAAGATAAATTATTTTCAAAAATGGGTAGTTTACTCTTCTCAAGACCTCCATGAATCCCTATCATTGAGTTCAGCCCTAACCTTGTGCCTCCTCTAAGCATATAGCAACTTGCCCAGGTTTCTGCTCTAACAGCCCTCTCTTCAAACCGCTGTTCCCACAGGCAGATTCACCCTTACTCCAAGTTCAGGGCCAGTGCCATTAGCTCTTGGTCATGGTAGTATTAAGTCACCATGGTTAATCTTAGAGCAGTGGTTCTCAACCTTCCTGATGCTGCGACCCTTTATACAGTTCCTAATGTTGTGGTGACTCCCAACTGTACTAGTATTTGTTGCTCCCATTACCTTGGGCTGCACCACCTAGTGGAGGTGGTTCATCTTGCTGTTGAACGTGACCTCTTAAAAGGAAAGGCAAAGGGGTCATGAGGTGCTTCTCTCTGCTTCCTGCTTCCTGTTGTGATCGAACTGTCAGGTGGATTTAGTCCTGGTCACATCAGAGGACAACTTTAGCTGTCTACTCTGTTCTGTCATATTCCCTCAATTTATATCCTAATAATTCCCTAATACTCCTTAAGTACACTCCCATGAATTTCTCGCTTTATCTGGTATCCAACCACTACACCCAACCATAAAATTATTTTCATTGCTACTTCATAACTCTAATTTTGCTACTGTTATGAATCATAATGTAAATATCTGTGCTTTCCAAAAGGGCCATTCAACCCCCAAAAGGGTCACAACCCACAAGCTGAAAGCCACTGATCTATAGTAAATACTGAATTTCCAAAAGACCCCTAGGTAATTTTAATGGCACCTAGGGTAAGACAAGGAGAGTTATTTCCTTCAATTAGACCAGTGGGTCAGAATCACAGGGGGAAACTGCGTGGAATTTATGTTTCTGCATCTGGAGATTTGGCTTGCCAAACATGCTCAAGGCCTTGGGATTAATCCCCAACACCCCTGCTACCCCAACACACAAATAAAAATTCACATTCCTGGGCCAAACCACAGGTATAGTGGAAACCACAAGTTTGGCTATCAGAAGAAGCAATGTCCCCAGAAGACTCATGAGAAAATATGACTCAGTAAAGGCAAAGAAATATGTCTTTTTGCCAAGATAATTTGAATCTCTACTGACACTCTCCTTGACTGCTATAGGACATTATGGCTTGGTCCCCTGACCTTGATTTTTGTTCTTCTCTAACAAGTTCTTAGTGGTGACAAAGGTGGTGTTTCAAAAATAGCTATTGTTACTCTTCTACTCAAAACTACTGAGGGAGACTTCCATTTCCAGAAGGATGTGCTATGTACTTTTTCCCATGTCACTCCTGCTGAGAACATTTGTGATCCTTGAGCATCAATTACAGAACAATTAGAAGAAAGTGAAAACTGGAGAGCCATTGCAGAATGGCTTGTGTCTCTGGAATTGACATGGACATAAGATCTTGAGATTTTCTTTTTGATAAGAACATACCAGATTTAGAGTTGCAGAAGCTAACATGCCCAAAGTAAAAAGCCTGCTTTCTTTGGCCAAAGGACCTGGAACGTAGCTGCTAAGCAAGACATAAAATTATAAAGACAATAACTGTGCTATAGCTAAGCACCACAGAAAATACTGCAGCCTCCATCCACTCATGCCAGCCAAGGGGAAGAGGGGAAGCAGGTTACCCATCATCACTGTAACAATTTGTTTAAAGACCCAACCTCTACTAAAGTGGTATCAGAGAAGACACTCATCCCCTCTAGTAGGTATCCAGAACCCATATCCTCACTGCATTAATGGGGACCATTTAGGGTACCAGGACATTCATGCTCACCTAACAGTAATGAGGTGTTTTTCCTTTCTCTGCTGGGTAGTGTCAGAGGAGGCCTATTTGAAAGTTAAGGAGAATGCACCATGCAACACTAATGTATCTCCACCTTCCAATCTGCACTGTGCTTGGAAGCATACTGGGTAGCAATAAGAAAGCATCCCCACCACTCCCAGCCAATAAAAGGTCAAATGTTAAGCTTTCATCAAACGTCTGAATCCCTAGTCCTACACAGCAATACTAGAAATGCTTTATAATTTTTTGTATCAACAGGGATTCAGTGAGTTTAGAATTTCATCTTTGTATAGCAGTAAGATATAGAAGTCACCATGACATCTAGACAGTAGGCAGCAACATCTTTTTGGCCCATGATACCTGGTTGGTGGTACTGCTTCTCTACCTATCCACATACTTGGTCTTCTGGAAGCTCTGGGTAGCAAGACCCACATTTTCTACAGCCTAGTCCAGTCTCTCAGACATTTGTGTGACAGGGTTTGTAGCACTAATGAACAGGTTTGCAGCATTGCCTGCAAGTCAGGACAGAACATAGGCAAACTGTAACTGAAAATTTTCTGTGTCCTACCCAGTCCGCAGCCACTCAAACCCAAGTGAACACACCCAGGCTTATATTAATTAAAACTGCTTGGCCATTAGCTCAGGCCTATCACTGACTAGCTCCTGCACTTAAACTCAGTCCAGATAAACCTCTGGAACCACCTACCTGCCACTCATTGCTGTACAACTCACAAACGCTGGGGCTTAAGCATTCTACCTGATAACCACACCTGTCTCCTGTAGCTTTAGTTTTCCTGCCTTGCCCACAGTCAGAGCAAATCTTTGTCACCCGCCAGTCCCACAGCCACTCAGACCCAACCAAGTAAACAGAGACTTATATTGCTTACAAACTGTATGGCCGTGGCAGGCTTCTTGCTAACTGTTCTTACAGCTTAAATTAATCCATTTCCATAAATCTATACCTTGTCATGTGGCTGGTGGCTTACCGGCGTCTTCACATGTTGCTGGTCATGGCGGCAGCTGGCAGTGTCTCTCCTCAGCCTTCCGCTTCCCAGAATTCTCCTCTCTCCTTGTCCCACCTGCTTCCTGCCTGGCAACCTACTTCCTGCCTGGTCACTGGCCATCAGTCTTTTATTTATTGACCAATCAGAGCAATTTGACATACAGACCATCCCACAGCAGTCTCCCTACGGTAAGGTGATTAATACTGAGGATGTCTTGAAATTACCTGCTGTACAGACCTCACTGCTATGGATGCCTCTCACACTCCTAAAACACTCTGGGAATACCTCTAGCTAAAACTCTTACATTCCTCATGCTTTCTTTTTATTATACTTCTATCAGTGTTTCTCCTTTATTGTAATGTATAAATAGGTTTTTATTTCCCTTTAGAAATTTTTCTAATTTTGCCCATATATTCTTTTCATTAGCAAGCAATCTTTTTTCCTTTATTATTTTTCTTGATTTTGTTCCCTTTTCCTCTCCCATTTTTAAAGCTGTTTTGTATGGAGTTTTATTTGTCTTATTTCTTTGTTTTTAAAATAACTCATGTAGCAGGAATCTTTAAAAGTCTTATTAATAAAATCAAACCTGAGCCAGGTATTGGGGTGAAATGGAAGATCAGAGAACCAGAACAAGCCACAGCTAACCTCACCTGGCCAACTTCTCAGCTGATCCTGTTTCCTCAGACTGGAAGCTTCTGTGTCCTCATCCAAATAGATCTCAGCTGAACTGCTGCCTGAAAGCCTAAAAGCTTAACCAGCCAAATGCTTCTAGTTCCTGATCTTCACATCTTATCTACCTTTCTGCTTTCTGCCTCACTCCCTGGGATTAAAGGCTCACTTCTTGGGATTAAAGGCATGTGTCACCATGCCTGGCTGTTTCCAGTGTGGCCATGAACTCACAGAGATCCAGAGGGATTTCTGTCTCTGGAATGCTAGGATTAAAGGCATGTGTGCCACCATTTTCTAGCCTCTGTATCTAGTGGCTGTTCTGTCTCTGACCCCAGATACGTTTATTAGGGTACACAATATTTTGGGGAAAACAATACCACCACAAACTCACTTTAATTATTAATTCTGCTTCTTGTATTTAAATATTTTCAAATTTTCTCATTTGTAAACCTTTTTCATCTTTTCTTTATTTTTAAAATCGTTATTGATCAACTTGTAAAGGCACTTGCCACCCATGCTGGTGACCTAAGTTTGATTCCCAAAATCCATATGTTTTGATTTCCCAAAACACACAATTTTAAACATTCTTGTTTGACTTTTCTTATTTTAAGATTTATTATTTAGATACAGTAGTCAAGACTGATAGTTACAAGAATAAACTAAAAATCAATGAAGGAGAATAGAGAGCCCACACAGGCACAGCAAACTAATTTTCAAATAATAATGAAATGTTAATGGTAACAAAAATACTAATAAATTAAATGTTTCAGTGTTTCAGTTGTATAGTAAATTGAGAAGATATTACTGAGTTCCCATATAATGAACAACCAGTTTCCCTTAATAATACCTTACATCAACACTGTGCATTTGTTATGATTAATGACCCACAACATTATTTTTTCATTGAAGCCATGGTTAATTCAGATTTCTCTCTAAATGTTCTCATCTAAAAATCACAGTTCCATATTATATTTAGTTACTGTTTCTCCTAAAGAAGATCTCACATTGTTGTTTGTATTGACTTTGGTGGGTTTGAGGAACACTGTCCAGTCATTTCCCTCAGTTCTGAATTATCTGATTTTTTTTTCAATTAGGCTGCAGTTTGAAGTTAGACAACTTCAACTACTCAACACATTCCAGCTAGAAGTATAGAGAGTTCTTTCAGCTGCTCCCTAGCTGGCTTTAATACATCCTGGTCATTGTGCTATATCACTGTGAGTCTTTTCTTTCCCTTCCCCATCTCTCATTTTCACCTTCCTCTCCCCGTTCTTCCTACTTCCAACAGCACACCTATCCTTATTTCCTCTATTCCCTCCCTCTCTCTCCTCTGCCAAATTCCTCATTTCCTCCCCATCCCATCATCCCCACCACTTTCCTCCTTCCTTTTTCCTCCCTACACTCTCCAGCCTTCCTCACTCTTCCTCTTTTCATTCTCTTCTGCACTCCTGCCCTTTTTCCTCCATCCTCACTCACTGTCTCTTCCCCTCCCATCCGTTCCATCCTCCCTGCAACTCTTACTTCCTCCCTTTCCTGTGTGACTTCCTTCTACCTCCCTTCTCTGACTTCTTTCTCTGACTTCTTTCGCCACGTCCCTCTCTGAATTCCTTCCCCCTTCACTCTCTGAATTCCATACAACCTTCCATTTCTGACTTCCTTGCTCCCTTCCCGTACTGACTTCCTTACCCCTTGCCTCTATGACTTCCTTCCTTCCATCTCTGACTTCCTTCCTCCCTCCCCTCTCTGAATTCCTTGCTCCCTGTCTTCTCTGACTTCTGTCCTCCCTTCCCTCTCGGACTTATTTTCTCGCTTCCTTCCCTGACTTCCTTCCTTCCTTCACTCTCTGATTTCCTTCCTCCCTTGCCTCTCTGACTTCCTCCCTCCCCTCTCTGACTTCCTTCCCACTTCCTTCTCTGACTTCCTTTGAAAATTCCCTCTCTGAATTCTTTCCCCTTTCCCTCTCTAACTTCCTTGCTCTGTTCCCCCTCTGACTTCCTTACCCCTTGCCTCTCTGACTTGCTTCCTCATTTCCTTCTCTGATTTCCTTCCCCTCTTTTCACTCTGACTTCCTTCCTCCCTTTACTCTCTGACTTCCATCCTCCCTTTCCTCTCTGATTTCCTTCCTCCCTTGCCTCTCTGACTTCCTTCCTCCCCTCCCTGACTTCCTTCCTCCCTTCCCTCTCTGACTTCCTTCCGTCCTTTCCCCTCTGACTTCCTTCCTTCTTTCCCTCTCGGACTTCCTCTATTTTCTCTCTGACTTCCTTCCTTCTTTCCCTCTCGGACTTCCTCTATTTTCTCTCTGACTTCCTTCCTTCTTTCCCTCTCGGACTTCCTCTATTTTCTCTCTGACTTCCTTCCCGCATTACATCTCTGAGTTCCTTCTTCCCCTTCCCTCTCTGACTTCCTTCCTTCCTTCCCCCTTGTACTTCCTTTATCCCTTCCCTCTCTAACTTCCCTCCTTCCCTCTCTGACTTCCTTCCTCCTTTCCCTCTCTGACTTCCTTCCTCCCTTCCCTCTCTGACTTCCTTCCTCCCTTCCCTCTCTGACTTCCTTCTTCCCTTCCCTCTCTGACTTCCTTCATTGCTTCCCTCTCTGACTTCCCTCCTTCCCTCTATGACTTCCTTCCTCCTTTCCCTCTTGTACTTCCTTTCTCCCTTCCCTCTCTGATTTCCTTCCTCCCTTCCCTCTCTGATTTCCTTCTTCCCTTTCCTCTCTGACTTCCTTCCTCCTTCCCCAATGACTTCCTTCCTCCCTTCCCTCTCTGACTTCCTTTCCCCCCTACCTCTCTGACTTTTTCCCTCCCTTCCCTCTCTGGCTTCCTTCCTCCCTTCCCTCTCTAACTTCCATCACTCCTTCCCTCTCTGACTTCCTTCCTTTCCCCTCTGACTTCCTTCTTTCCCTCTCAGACTTCCTTCCTCCGTTTTCTCTCTGACTTCCTTCCCACATTACATCTCTGAGTTCCTTCTTCCCCTTCCCTATCTGACTTCCTTCCTCCCTTCCCTCTCTGACTTCCTTCCTTTCCCCTCTGACTTCCTTCTTTCCCTCTCGGACTTCCTTCCTCTCTGGCTTCCTTCATCCCATTCCCTCTGACTTCCTTCCTCCCTTCCTTGCTGACTCCTTCCTCCCTTCCCTCTCTGACTTCCTTCCTTCCCCCTCTGACTTCCTTCCTTCTTTCCCTCTCGGACTTCCTTCCCACATTACATCTCTGAGTTCCTTCTTTCCCTTCCCTCTCTGACTTCCTTCCTCCCTTCCCTCTCTGACTTCCTTACTTCCTTCTCTCTCAGACTTCCTTTATCCCTTGCCTCTATGACTTCCTTCCTCCTTTCCCTCTCTGACTTCCTTCCTCCCTTTCCTCTCTGACTTCCTTTCTCCCTTCCTTCTCTGGCTTCCTTCCTCCCTTCCCTCTCTGACTTCCCTCCTTCCCTCTATGACTTCCTTCCTCCTTTCCCTCTTGTACTTCATTTCTCCTTCCCCACTGACTTCCTTCCTTCCTCCCCTCTCTGACTTCCTTCCTCCCTTCCCTCTCTGACTTCCTTACTTCCTTCTCTCCCAGACTTCCTTCTTCCCTTCCCTCTCTGAATTTCTTCATCGCTTCCCTCTCTGACTTCCCTCCTTCCCTCTATGGCTTCCTTTCTCCCTTCCCTCTCTGACTTCCTTCCTCCCTTGCCTCTATGACTCCTTTCCTCCTTTCCCTTTCTGACTTCCTTCCCCTCTTTTCTCTCTGACTTCCTTTCTCCCTTCCTTCTCTGACTACCTACCCCATTTCCTGCTCTGACTTCCTTCGTCCCTTCCCTCTCTGACTTCCTTGCCCCCTTCCCTCTCTTACTTCCATCCTCCCTTTCATTTTTGAATTCCTTCCTCCATTCCTTCTCTGACTACCTACCCCATTTCCCTCTCTGACTTCCTTCCTCCCCTCTCTGACTTCCTTCCTTCCTGCTCTGACTTCCTTCCCCCTTCCCTTTCTGTCTTACTTCCTCCCTTCCATCTCTGACTTCCTTCCTACCTTGACTCTCTGAAATCCTTCTTCCCTTTTCTTTCTGACTTCCTTCCTTCCCCCTCTAACTTCCTTCCTCCCCTTCCCTCTCTGACTTTCTTCCTCACTTCCCTCTCTGGCTTCCTTCCTCCTTCTCCTCTTTAACTTCCTTCCCCCTACTCTCTCTGACTTCTTTCCCCCTTCCCTCTCTGACTTCCTTCCCCTCTTCCCTCTCTGACTTCCTTCTCCCTTCCCTCTCTGACTTCCTTCTCCTTTCCCTCTCTGACTTCCTTCTCCCTTCCCTCTCTGACTTCCTTCTCCCTTCCCTCTCTTACTTCTTTCCTCCCTTCCTTCTGTGTCTTCCTTCCTCCCTTCTCTCTGACTTCCTCCCCCTTCCCTCTCTGACTTCCTTTTTTCCTTCCCTCTCTGACTTCCTTCTTCCCTTCCCTCTCTGACTTCCTTCCTTCCTTCCTTCCTTCCTTCTCTGACTTCCTTCTCCCCTTCTCTCTCTCTCTCTGACTTCCTTCCTCCTTTTCCTTCTATACTCCCTTTTAGAATTTCTAAACTCCCCCCTTCCCTTTTGACTTCTTGCTTTTTCTCCCTTCTTCCTTCTGCCATTCCCTTTCTTTTCTCTCTTTCTTAACCTTCTTTTTCCCTTCACTTCCTTCTTTTCTATTTTTTGTCCTTACTTTGGGGAACTATGAAATGTTCTTTGATGAATATTTCTGTCCTTAGTCCTAAAATGAAATATGTCTTTAAGAAGCATTGGCTTTTCTTTTGGGGAAATGGTAGTAAAATCTAAGGTCTGCATGAAAGCTTTCTTTGCTACTATGTTGTCATTGTGTCTAGGTCCTCTCAGCTGATTAAAGTAAGAAAATGTATATGCTTGTATAACAATTTATGTAAACATTTTTATAAATATTTCTATATGTAGTTGCCACTTCCTGCTTTGAGTTTTCAGTCTTGAAACATCAAATTGCTTGAATCTCACCCTTATAATCACCCTTTTGTAAACTCTTGGATGTTATTTATGCTGTGACCTGCTTTGCCTACTCCAGGAAGCCTTCCCTGCCATCTGCACTCAGATGATTCTGCACTCAGATGATTCTTTTTCATGTGCACAGGTGCAATATTTGGTAGATACTATGTTGTTAATAGAGTATGAGTTCCTTTCAGAAAGGACCTGGGTTTTATCAGCACATGGCTCAAGTTGTGCTTGTTCACCATCATTTACAAAAGAAGGCTAGGGACTCGGTGTCTGCAAGGAATTGGATTCAATCCAGTCCTTATTGGATTTAAGTAACTGAGCTCAAGAGTTATTTTAGCATTGCTTGTCTGGTACTTAATTGGACAGCTCTGTCAATATGAACAGAGGCAAGGTGAAATTACATGAGTCTCAAAGAAAGTGAAAGAACCTGGCTTTAGGAACCATGGAGGTTTGCTGCTTCCTGGCTTGCTCAGCTAGCTTTCTTATAACAGCCCAGATGGGTGTGCCTAAAGATGGTGACACTCAGAGTGGGAAGGACCTTAGCGCATCAAAATCTTATCATTTATAAGAAAATGAATAGACCTGGAGATCATTATGTTAAGTACTTCATGTCTTCTCTTACATGCAGAAGCTAGATACAGAAATATACATAAAACAGGTAACATTTGGGGAAAAAAGGAATAAATGAAAGGGTAATAGGGACTTGAGCATGATCAAAGTGTAATACATTATACTATTTTATGAATTAGCATATACTATTAAAAAAGAAAATAATCTCTGCAGACAATATTTTGCAGCTATTGGGTGGGCAGAGCATGTCCAACTGCTCCATTCTTATAGGCCATTTCTCCAACCTAATTAGCGTTGGTTTATGGCCTCCAAACTTCATTATTGTGGTCCTTGAGGGTTGTGGTATTGACTCTTTGTAAACTTTTTTAATCATTACTTTTGTGTATGGGTGCTATTACTATGTGTATGTTTGTGTGACTCTACATCACATGTGTGTCAGATGCTTTAGGAGGCCATAACGAGGGTGTAGATATCCTGGAACTGGAGTTACAGGTGGTTGTGAGCTGCCATGTGGGTGTTGGGAGTTGAACCTGGGTTCTCTGGAAGAGCAGCCAGTGCTCTTAACCACTGATCTATCTCTCCAGTCGATAGCAGGGACTCTTAATGAAAGGATGCTTTGATCCTCATGGTAGCCTGTGGTTGCTTTCAGCATAGGGTAGAATATAATAGAACACTAGTATGACTTGTGCAAGTGAAGTTATTTTTGTTCGGATGTGGGAGAGGAGATGTTGAAAGAGTATCATTGTCATACATTACACATCAGAACCTAATCCCATCTGCATTCTGGAAATCTTGACTTTGACATTGCTACCACCCCAAACTCATATAGAAATACCACAGCTCCCTTTCTTATACTAGGATGAAGCAATGAGGAAATTCATCTTCATTGCTTCATCCTTCCCCAGACCTTATCCCCCAATGGCAAATCATAGCTCTTTTGATCTGCTCCCCTCCTCAATTTAAGGACCCACCTTCCTCCCTTTACACAGTGTTTTTGTCCCCCCACCCCCAACAGAAATGCACACACACACACACATCTCATTGTCCATCTGGAATGCTTTATTTCGATTGCCAATTGCCACAGTTCTTGTTCGTGTTAGATCTGATCTCAAGTGTCTTCTCTTTCCTGCACATTTATGTCTGAAATCACTGTAGCTTGTTCTAAGTTTCTAACCCAGGCCTTACATTTTCTGGATCCACAAGATGTTACATGGAATGGGCTTATATTCCAATGGCTTCTGCTCTGGTTACGGTGGGTTTTATTCTTTCCATTAGTTGCCTTGTGGTAACATACGAATATTGTTGGTCTTGCTGCTCTCTTATAGTTTCTGGCACATGCGGGGGGCAATTGAGGAGATCTTTTTTTCTTCCTGAGGTGTTTTTTAACTTTCACACGTTTCCCCTGTAAATATAAGAGCAACAGGGTGAGTGGGAAGGACACTAGTTTGGGAAAGAGAAGAGGATTGTGGAGAAAAGGGGTACTTCTGAATAGGCACAGGATTCATGCTGGGAAAGGGTAGCCTAGGATCATGGGTGGGGACAACTGACCTTGCCTTTCTTCCTGGTGTTTAGGTGACTGGAGCGCTGCACTTCTCTTTCTCTGATGTTACTAGGACCCGGCTGTTCAGTTGTTTCAGCAGGCTGTTGGTTATCGGTGTTCTCTTTCCACAGGTTTAACTCTGCCAGGGGCCTTCTCCAGTCACCTGTCCTCTGCAAATTGCCCCCCATGATTAATGTAGGACACCACCATTCAACTTTGGTGGTTGACAAGGAGCCCCTACCACCACCACCACCTGAGGCTAGTGACAGAGCTAGAATGGCTTATACATCACAAAGCTCCTCTGTCCTGACACCTCTGCAGAGGTTGAGGGGAAAGTGCTGGGGAGTGGGGGGGGGGGCAAGGAATAAAGAGGGCTTGAACAAGGGGGTTGTTTCCTCCAAACTATATGTATATCCATTCCAAAATGATTTGCTTCTCCTTTGTTTCCCTGTGGTTAATTCTTTGTAGTCAGATGACTTCAAGAAAGTGTTTCCTACAAGACACTCTTATAGTGCCCCCCCTTCATGCTTCATTGGTTTAGTTCAGTCTCCATCTTTTTTTTTTTTTCTTACTGGGAAAAGAGATTTATTTTTTTCCCTTTTACTGAAAATAGGTTCTTTTCTCATACAATATATCCGGACTCTAGTTTCTCTCCCTCTGCTCCTCTCAGTTCTTCTCCTCCACTCCCTTTCTGTTTTGTTAGAAAAGAAGAGGCTTCTAAGAGATAACAGCCAAACATGACAAAATAAAATATAACAAGATGAAGCAAAAAACATCAAATCATAGTTGGAGAAGGCAACTCAAGAGAAGGAAAGGAGTGCCAAGAGTCAGAGACCAACTCATCTTCACACTCAGGAGTCCCATAAAAATACTAAACTGAAAGCTATAATGTATATGCAGAGAACCTGATACAGGCCCATGGAGGCCCCGTGCTTGCTGCTTCAGTCTCTGAGTTCATGTGTGCTTTGTTTATTTGATTTAAAGGGCCTTGTTCTCCTGGTATCTCCATCACCTCTGGGTCTTAGTCTTTCTGCCTCCTCTTCCATGAGGTTTCCTGAGCTCTGAGGGGAGGGATTTGATGAAAACAGCCCATTTAGACTCCTTCTTTCATGTAATGTCTGGTTGAGGGCCTCTACATTTGTTGCTGGTGGAAGCTTCTCTGATGATGACTGAATAAGGCACTGAGCTATGAGTATTACAGAATATCATTAAGATTCATTTTATTGCAGGGCGGTGGTGGTGCACTTCTTTAATCCCAGCACTCAGGAGGCAGAGGCAGGTGGAGCTCTGTGAGTCTGAGGCCAGGCTGGTATATAGAGTGAGTTCCAGGACAGCCAGGGCTATATAGTGAGACCCTGTCTCAACAAACAAAAACAAAACAAACAAAAAGATTCATTTTAGCTGGGCGGTGGTGGTGCACGCCTTTAATCCCAGCACTCGGGAGGCAGAGCCAGGCGGATCTCTGTGAGTTTGAGGCCAGCCTGGTCTACAAAGCGAGTTCCAGGAAAGGCGCAAAACTACACAGAGAAACCCTGTCTCAAAAAACCAAAATAAATAAATAAATAAATAAGATTCATTTTATTGATACTGTTTTTTCTAGACCAGTAGATTATCCTGACTTTCTCTTTTGGATGTACCAAAAACCCCTCTAAAATAATGTGACTTTACAAATCTTACTCCTAGTCATGAATAATTCATAGAAAATGTGAATCCATCATTTGCCTGCAAATAGATTCCTATTTTATGCTTAGTTAACTATGGTTCATGAACTAAGAAAGTTTCATTTCACTGTGCTTTGAATTTTTACAAGATTAAAAAATCCTAAGACAATATTTTATGAGGTTAAAAATTATGTGAAATTGAAATTTCAATATCAAATTCCATTCTGTTAGAGGTTAGATTTAATTTTTTTAAGATTTATTTTTAATTATGTGAGGGGATGGGGGAGTATGTACACATGAGTGCAGGTACCCAAACAGCCCACAGGCATTGGATCCCTCCGGAGCTAGAGTTACAGAGAGTTGGAAGCTGTCTGGCCAGGGAACTAAAATCAGGTCCCCTGCAAGAATAGTGTATGCTCTTAACCACTGAGTCATCTCTAGAGCCCTGTTTTTTAAAATTTATCTATTTGTCTACCACTGTATCAATATCCCACTGTCATATTATTATTATTATTATTATTATTATTATTATTATTATTTTGGTTTTTTCAAGACAGGGTTTCTCTGTGTAGCTTTTGTGCCTTTCCTGGGACTCACTTGGTAGTCCAGGCTGGCCTCAAACTCACAGAGATCCGCCTACCTCTGCCTCCTGAGTGCTGGGATTAAAGCATGCGCCACCACCGCCCGCCCCACTGTCTTATTATTATAGGACATAAAATCAAGTAGTACATGTCATCCAACTTTTATAAGACATTTTTAACTTTTATGCCATTTATACATCCCTTCAAAATTTAAAATAAGCTCTATTATTGTTAAAGCTTGCTATGATTTAATTGTAATAGTGTTTAATTTATGAATCAATATAGGAAGAATTAAATCTTAACAATATTGAGATTTTGAACTATGAACCTGTTATATCTATTTCCTTAAGTCTAATTTGTCTCTGAAGTGATTTGTGATTTTGTTTGTTAAAGACTGGTATTATTTTTTCATTTCCTCAGTAAATCCATGCCATCCTGGAACTTTCTATAAAAGTTTCACTGTTTAAATTAATTTTGGTATTTATACTATTCAAAAACTTAAGTGTTATAATAATCTATTAATTTGTTTTTCAATTTGATCTAAAACTTTGAATTGCTTTGTGGTCTGTGAATGTATGTTATAATATTTGTCAGTTACTTTTCTGCCATTATGATAAAACTCCATCACCAAAGACCACTTCCAAAGGGAAGAGTTTGCTTTAGCTTATAGGCCAAGGGAGAGTTCATAATGGCTGTGGAAATGCTGGCAAGAGCAGGAAGCTGAGAGATGAGATTTTTAACCGAAAACACCAAGCCGACAGAGGGAACTGGAAGTGGAGGTTATAAACTTTCAAAGCCTGTCCCCAGTGATGTACCTTCTCTCCAGCAAGGTCCTACCTCTTGAAGATTCCATACCTTCCCCAAACTGTGTCACCAGCTGGGACCAAGTACTGAAATGCCTAGTACTATGGGGAACATCATATTCAGACCACCATATGCTATCACTTAACTGTGACCCCCGCCTCCTGTAAAATAAGAAAGTATATTTTATACTTCTAATGTAATGACAGAATATATATTCTCATCACAAAATGGAGGAATTGAGGAATAGTGAGGAAATACGTGACTAAAACAAGACTGAAAATCAGCGGAACACACACAAAATTCTACAGCTTCAGGTCCAATGTCTGGGACTTTATTTCAAAGGGCTTGGATGTCTCTGCCCCCACAGCTTCACTGCCTGAAATGAACCTCTACCTCTTAGGTTAGTTCCACTCCCTGTGTGCAGCTCTCCTTGGCATCTCCAGTTATCTTAGGTTCTCCATACAATCCAGGCTTCAATTTCACAGCTTAAAGCAATACCCTTTCAGGGCCTTCTGGTCTCTCGGGCATACTTCTTAAAGTGACATGACTACTGCCACACATTGCCTAACCTCAGTGGCTCTCTAAAACCATGGAGGAAGAGTTCATGATAATTCTCTTACATCACTCATACCTCCAAAGCCATTACCATATGGCCGATAGCGCCAAGTTAGACTTCTAGTTTGGGATGGATTCTTGTTCCCTTGAATCACATTTAGTTGGGTGTGATCTTCCTTTGAGGTCTTCCCATTGTTTCATTGCAGAGCAAGAAGCCTCTACTTAATGATGTTCATCTCCTTAGTAATTGTAGCCTTTCTTCTAGCACAAGCCTTGCTGCAATATTAAGCTTCCTGGCGTTCTTTTTCTCTGCAGGCTGTACATTCTATATTTCTTGTTGCCTCAATTGTTCTTTTTCACTTGTAGCCCTACATAGGAAGTATCAGTAATAACCACACCACAGACTCAACATTAAGCTATCTTGAAATTTGCTGCACCAAAGAAATCAGTCCATTACCTTTAATTATGTTTCAGGAAAGTTCTTAGAGCACAGACAGAAGGCACACAGATTATTTGTCAAAATACCACAGGAATGACCTGTAGCTAAGCTGCTAATATTGTCCCTCTCTGAAACCTAATGATCTGGGTCTTCACCGTCATCATTGCTCTTGGCACTACTGTCTCCTAATCTACTAGAATGGCTCATAAAGCTCAGCTTACAGCATTCATCTTCTTTTCTTGTCCAAAGTTCCAAAATAGTCTGTATTCCTCCCCAAACCACCATGGCCAGGCCCTTCAGAGCCCATAGTCTGGTACCAACTTCTGTATTAATTTTTTGTTGCTGTGATATAACATGACCCAAAGCAACTAGTAGTCAAAAGCACTTATTTTGGCTGAAGGTCTCAAAAAGTGTATAAGGTTTCTATTGCTGTGAAAAGACATCATAATCACAGCAACTCTTGACAAGAAAAACATTTAATTAGGGCTGGCTTATAGTTTCAGAGGTTTAATCCATTATCATCAAATGGGGAAGCATGGCAGCATTCAGGCAGACATCATGCTTGGGAGGTAGCTGGAGTTCTATATCTGCATCAGCGGACAGCAGGAAAAGAGAGAGACACTGGACTTGGCTTGAGTATATGAAACCTCAAAGCCTACCCCCAGTGACATACTTCCTCCAACAAGGCCACACCTACTCCAACAAGGTCAAACCTCCTAATAGTGCCACTCCCTATGAGCCTATGGGGGCCATATTCATTCAAACCACAACAGCACTGGACAACCAATTGGTGTGTATTTCCCTGGGTAGGGCCACATTTGCCATTCCCAGATTTATTCAGGGGCCTGTAGTTCTTTGTGTAGGGCTGAGTTCTAATGGACTTTTCCCCATGCAGTTTGGCATATTCATTGGTGTCCCTGTTCAACTCACATTTGGGCAGTCATGTTGGTGAGACTTTATGATGTTACTAGGAACAGCAAAGTCCCTGATCCTCTGGATTTTACAATCTTTCTGTCCCCTCTTCTGCAATGTTCCTTGAGCCTTTGGTGTGGGAGTGTTTCGTAGATGTATCTGTTGGGACTGGGATCTACGTCTCTGCATATTTATTGGTTGTGGTTTTCTGTAGTGGTCTCCATCTGTTACAAAGAGACATTTCCTTGATGATGGGTGAAAACTAAACTTTTCTCTCATTATAAAGACAAATGTTTATAGATTATTATTAGACACTATGAGGGCTTAGTAAATTAGTGATTGTAGGTAGATTCTCCTCCAGTAACCATGATTTCACTGGCATTGATTAGCTAGGCTTCCACTGCTGAGAATGATATCCATCATGTTGAGAATCTTAAATCCAATTTAAAAGTAGTAGGTTACCATAAAGGAATGTATATTATTGAACCTGTAGGGTTATCATGCCATGCTGGTTGTTAACGTGGTTCATAGGCATCATAGCTGGGTAGGATCATAGGTTGTCTCCCTCTTTTGGAAGCTTGCATGATGCCTTCTGGTATGAAGAAAGTTAGTTGGTGGTAGTGGTGCACACCTTTAATCCCAGCACTCGGGAGGCAGAGGCAAGTGGATGTCTATGAATTTGAGGCCAGCCTGGTCTACAGAGTGAGATCCAGGACAGGCACCAAATCTAGACAGAGAAACCCTGTCTCAAAAGACAAACAAACAAACAAAAAGTTAGTCCTCAGGGAAGAGGTATTTAGATCAGCTCCAGCTCAGGGGCCTCTGGATCCTATTCCTGAAGTGCTGATGTCTGCAGCAATAAGGATTTACCTTTTCCCTCTAGGGGTTAACCAAGGGCAATAGCAATAGGCTGTATGTTTGGAGAATATCTTAGACAGCCCTGGGCAATTCATCTGGAATTGGGGTTTTTGTTAGGTGGTCTTTGGCTCTTGGAGAGAGTTCCATTAACCCAGTTTTAATGAAAAGTTCATATATATATATACAATGCACTGAATTAAGTACATTATAGGTTATTTTTTAGGTGGTTAGTAGTTTCTTCAGCCATCCATATTGTTATTTTACCTCCCTCCAACCTTCTATTTACCTCCCTCCCTATTCCCTAAGGGGCCCCCTTTTCCAACTTCCCCCAATCAGATCACTCATACCCTATTGCTGTGGGACGGTCTGTATGTCAAATTGCTCTGATTGGTCAATAAATAAAACACTGGTTGGCCAGTGGCCAGGCAGGAAGTAGGTGGGACAAGGAGAGAGGAGAATTCTGGGAAGCAGAAGGCTGAGGCAGAGAGACACTGCAGCCGCCGCCATGACCAGCAGCATGTGAAGATGCCGGTAAGCCACCAGCCACGTGGCAAGGTATAGATTTATGGAAATGGATTAATTTAAGCTATAAGCACAGTTAGCAAGAAGCCTGCCACGGCCATACAGTTTGTAAGCAATATTAGTCTCTGTGTTTACTTGGTTGGGTCTCAGCGGCTGTGGGACTGGCGGGTGACAAAGATTTGTCCTGACTGTGGGCAAGGCAGGAAAACTAAAGCTACACCCTGTCATTCCCCTTTACCCTCCTCTAACCTTCTTCTGTATTGACCTCCCTCTCCCTCCCTAAGGAGATCCCCTTTCCCATTTCCATGGTGAGCTCACTTGTACCCCCCTATTCCCCTCTCCATTGCTCCTCAATTCCCCTATCCTGGCACTGGTACCACTTTCCTTTCCTGGTTTCTGTAGTTAACACAGGCTATGTATACACATCTGAAGATTTGGGGATAGGAGCCTCCAATAAGAGAGAATATGAGACATTTGTCTTTCTGTGTCCGGGTTACTTCACTCAATAGGATAATTTTTCATTCCATCAATTTACATGCAAAGCTCATGATTTCAGTTTTCTTTACTGCTGAATAGTATTCCACAGTGTATAGGTACCATTTTTTCATTATACACTTGTTTTGTCTATTATCATTGTTGGTTTTAGGACATTTAGGTTGTTTTCATTTTCTAGCTACTGTGAATAGAGCAAAAAATGAACATGACTAAGCCAGTATCTGTGAAGTAGGATGTCAAGTCCTTTGGGCAAATGCCAAAGAGTGGTATAGCTGGGTCATATGGTAGATTTATTTTTAGCTTTTTGAGAATTCTCCATACTGATTTCAACAGTGGCTATACCAATTTATAATCTCACCAACAGTGAATGGACACTGTGGGATATCTTTCTGTATGCTGTGAATATGTCTGGCCCTTATTGGTTGATAAATAAAGCTGTTTGTTCAATGGCAAGGCAGAATAAAGTTAGGTGGTACATTCAAACTGAAGATGGAGATGAAGAAGTGTGGAGTCAGGAGAGACACCAGCCCGCCTCCAAAAGAGCAACAAGATGCCAGCAGAGTGGTAATGCCACGGCTACATGGCAACATATAGATTAATAGAAATGGATTAATTTAAGTGAAAAGCTAGCAAACAATAAATCTGTGCCATAGATCATACAGTTTGCAATTAATATAAGCCTGTGTGTTTATACTTGGGACCAAACAGCTGTGGAACTGGGTAGGACACAGGAAAACTTCCCACTATAAACAGGGGTTCCTCTTTCCCATAAACTCTGCAGCATTTGTTGCTGGGTGTTCCATTGATCTCTGCCATTCTGACTGGGATAAGATGAAATCTCAAAGTTATTTTGATTTTCATTTCCCTAATTTCTAGGGATGGTGAACATTTTTGGAGATGTTTCTCAGCTATTCTTTTATTTTCTTTTGAGAATTCTCTATTCGGGCCCAATTTTTAATTTGTCATTTGATTTTTTAGTTTTTTGTTTGTTGTTTGTTTTAGTTCTTTGTATATTCTGGATTTTAAACCTTTGTCAGATGTATAGCTGGCAAAGATTCTGTCCCTTTCTGTGGGTTTCCTTCTAACCCGGTTGACTGTTTCTTTTGCTGTGCAAAAGCTTTTTAGTTTCACGAGTTTCCACTTGTCAATTGTTGGCCTTAGTTCTTAGGCAAGTGGAATCCTATTCAGGAAGTCCTTTCCTGTACCTATATCATGTAAGGTATTGCCTATGTTTTCTTTTAGAAGTTTCAGATTTCATGTTTAAGTCTTTGATCCATTTGGATTTAGTTTTTGTGCAAAGTTATAGGTATAAAGTTTAATTTAATCCTTCCACATGTGGACATCCAGTTTTCCCAGCACCATTTGTTGAAGATGTTTTCTTTTCTTTTCTTTTCTTTTCTCTTCTTTTCTTTTCTTTTTTTTTAACCAGTATAGGCCTTTTGTATTCTTTGTCAAATATTATGTGACTGGAGTTACATGAGCTCATGTTTGGGTCTTCAATTTTGTTCCATTAGTCTATGTGTCTGCTTTTTTGTAAATGCCTTATTGTTTTGGACCCATAATATATCTTAACTTGTCAGGCAGTGTTGGTGCATGCCTTTAATCCCAGCATTCAGGAGGCAGAGGCAGGTGGATCTCTGTGAATTCGAGAGGCCAGCCTGGTCTACAGAGCGAGTTCCAGAACAGCCAAGGCTGTAACACAGAGAAACCCTGTCTCAAAAAAAAAAAAAAGAAAAGAAAAGAAAAGAAAAAAGAAAAGAAAAAAAGTTATTGATTTGTGCTACATGATTGTGTATCCTGTCACATTTCTGAATTTGCTTATCATTTCTATAAGTTTTCTGCTAGAATTTGGGGATCTCTACTGTATAGAACCATATCATTTGTAAATAGGGATAGTTTCAGTTCTTTCCCTATTTATATCACTTTAATTTCCTGTCTTGCCTTATTGTTCAAGTTAGTATTTTGAACACAATATTGAAATGAGTGGGTGTAGTGGACATTCCTGTCTCATTCCTGACTTAAGTTGGATTGCTTCAAATTTTCTTTACTTAGGATGATGTTGGCTTCTGGTTTCTTGTATGTAGCTCTTATTATGTTGAGGTACAGTTCCCTCTAGTTCTACATTTTCTAGGACTTTTATTATGAAGGTACATCAGATTTTGTCAAAGGCTTTTTCAGCATCTATTGAGGTGATGATGTGATTTTTTTTCTTTAACTCCATTTATGTGGTTTATTACATTTACTGACTTGTGTATATTGAATCATCCCTGAATCTTAGGGATGAAGCAACCTTGGTCATGGTATATAACCTTTTTGATGTATGTCTGTATTCTACTTGCAAATATTGCAGTGAGGTTTTTTATTTTGAATTTATATTCATCATGGATATTGGTCTATTGTTTTATTTTCTATTGTTTCTTTACCTGGTTTGGTATTACAGTGATAATATCTTCGTAGCGGGAATTTGAGTGTGTTCCTTCTGTTTCTTTCTTTCTTTTTTTAAAAAATAATTTAAAGATTGGCTGTGGATCTCCTTCGAATGCCTGGTATAATTCTACTATGAGTCTATCTAGCCTTGAACTCTTTTTTTTTAACCTGGATATTTTTTTTTTATTAAAAGCTGAAGTGTGTTTCTTGTAGATAACAAATAGATGGATTTTGTTTCTCAATCCATTCTGTCTGCCTGTATCTTTTGATTTGAGAATGGAGGCCATTGATATTAAAGTTATTATTGAAATGTGTGTATTAGTTGTGGTCATCATGTTGTTGATTTCTGGTGGTTTTATATTTGTGTTCTCAGTGGTATTTTGTGTTTTCTTTCCATAGTCACTCTGCTGGGCTCATTCCTTTCTTCGGTCCTCAAACAGTGCTTCCTCTATTTTCTTTAGGTTTGTTATGTTGGGTGTAACTTTTTTAAGGTTGTTTATATTGTGGAACACTTCGATTATATTGTATAGTTTTGCTGTGTTTATTAGTCTAGGCTGGTTGTCAGAGTCTTTTAGGATTTGGAATGAATTGCTCCAAGCTCTTCTGGCTTTGAAAGTTTCCATTGGGAAATCAACTGTTATTCTGATGGTTTTCCTTTGCATGTGGCTTTTTTTCCCTCTCACAGCTTCAATACACTTTCTTTGGAATGTATACTTAGTGTTTATGTTATGATGTAGGGATTTTCTTTTCTAGTCTTGTCTATCTGGTGTCTTCTGTGTTTCCCGTATATGTATAGATAAGCTGTTTACTAGTCTGGGAAAGGTTTCTTCTTTGTTCTTGTTGATGATCTGGTCTGTGTTACTGACTCGGGTTTCTTCTCCCTTATCTATGCCTATAATTCAAAAGTTTAGAGTTTTCTTGTCTCACATTTCCTGTTTTTCCTACATTCCTTGCTTCTTTGGTCTAGTTGCTCTACTTTAATCTTCTGAACTTGATTTCTTCTACTTATAAGGCTTTCCTTTGAGTGTTCTAGTTGGACTACTGTATTTTCTAAGTTCCATCTTCATTTCAGCTTGAGTTCTCTTCAATGCTTCTATTTCCTGACTGCATTCCATTTTGAAGGCCTAGATTGTCTTGTCACTTTTATCAGCCTTATGTTTGTGTTTTCTTGGACATCACTCAGGCATTTCTTCTCCATAAGCTCTTGCTCCATGATTTCATTGAGCTGTTTTGCTGTGCCCTCTTTAAACTCCTTAAATTCTTGAGGAAGTTTATAGTTGTTCTTTTTATGTCTGTGTCTGGAGTTCATCTAGGTAATTCTTATAGGCAAGCATTTCTACAGGAGGGTTAGGTTGGGGAGAGAAGATACTAACTTGATCTTTCATATTGTTGATTTTTTGCAATGAGATTTTTTGCAATGAGAATTCCTTTGATTGTTTTAAGTTTGTTGCAGATGGAACAGGATCGGAGAGAGGAGAGGATGTGGGGTGGAGTGGGTCTCCAGGTGGGAGCTGGCTTGGATGAAATGCAGTCAGGTGAGCAGAGGAGACTAGGCTAGTATCCAGGATGTGCTTTCTGTTCCAAGCTAGGGGTGTGAAGTTAGATAGGCCTGACAGGAAAGGTTCCATATGACCTGGGAGAGTCCCGTGATTTGGCAGATAGGGGAGGAAGCTGGCCCAAGCCTAAAGCTCCTCTGCAGCAAAGGCAGGGAAGGCTAAAGTAGGCTGCTTCACTCATTGTGGGGACACAGGCTAGATCTGGTGCATTGTGGAAAAAACATGGGTGAAGAGGTCCCGGGTACTCGGCAGCCTAGAGACTGGAAGAGGACATGGGATTTCTGGGTATGGAGTGGAGTGGTAAAGGCTGCACAAATGGTCTGTGGGTGGATACACGTAGGGAGGGTCCTGGCAGAAGCTTAGATGTTGGCTGTGGCACAAGGGGAGGTGGTAAGACTAGGCCAGGGCAAGAGATTTGGAACCCTACGGAAGCCTAGAGGTCCATTACTGTAAGGTGTGGTTGACCAGACTAGGCAGCAGTGCTGGCTAGGGAATCCAGGCTAAATCCAGCATGATGTAGGAAAACAATTTTGACTGTGTTGTGGGGGCATTACTCACCAGGTTAGAGCATGGAAGGGGGCATAGGAAGTCTAGGTGTGGAGTAGGGTGGTGTCTTGACAGTGTCTTCCTGAATGAAATCTGTAATTTTGATCAAGTCCAATTTCTTGTTGTTTTAATAAAGTTGTTTCCTTGTTGCTCATGCTTTTTATGTCTTGTGGGAAAAATGCATTGCAAATCCAGTGTCATGAAGATTTACTTGTGTGTCTTCGTTAAAGATTTTATGGTTTTAGCCCTTATTAGTATTTAGGTTACTGATCTACTTTGAATGAGTTTTTGCATATGACTTGAAGCAGGCTTTTAGCATTAAATTATTTGTTCAAACTAAATCTAAGGGCCTGGAAAGATGGCTCAGTGGTTAATAGCGGTTAATAACTGACTGCTCTTCCTAAGGACCCTGGTTCAGTTCCCAGCGCTCACATGGTGACTCACAATCAGCTGTAACTCTAGTCCCAGAGGATTCACAGCTCTCTTCTAGACTCCTCTGGTGTCACACATACATGTGGTCAAATGACATAAGTGTAGGCAAACCAATTATATAAATAAAGTCAAATAAAATTATATATATTATGTATATATATATATATATATATATATTATGTATAAAGAAAAAACCTTTGAGAATGGTCATGCACCTTGTCTCTGATTCAATCACTGTTCTGTCTTGTACCATGTTGAGGACAGAACTTAGGTCTGAGTACATGCTAGTCAAGGGCTATAGCAATGAGCTATACCACTAACACTTAATCACTACTCAAGCAGCACCAAGAATCCCTAAACCATTAGCTTTACATTTGACACCCTCTGCCATCTTATCTCAGGCCTCTTTTTTTCAGATTCATCTTCTGTATATTCTCTAGCTATCCAGGCCAGACAAAAGAACTTGCTCAGTACCCATCCCTACCTCTGGGCTCAGACACCAATCAACTCTGTTTTGAAATTATACAATGTTCTCTTTTACCACTATATCTTCAACATCTAGTACAATCCCTGGCACACCTTACACATGGGATGGTCCCTAATGTCAGGAAATAAAGTATAAATCATGTATCAAATTTAATTGCTTTAGGATAGTACCATAGTGGAGAATTGCATCCTTTTCTCATAAAATTTAGTATTGTTGGCATTTTCTCTAG
Organism: Peromyscus leucopus; assembly: GCF_004664715.2. NCBI lineage: Eukaryota > Metazoa > Chordata > Mammalia > Rodentia > Cricetidae > Peromyscus > Peromyscus leucopus. The sequence goes on from NC_051083.1 coordinate 123,105,642, forward strand.
TATTCTTTTTGTTTGATCCCCAGATTTATTGGCTTGCACTTACAGTTTGTCACCCTATATGAAAAATACCCCCCACCTCCCTCTCTCCCTCTTTTTAAACAAAAGAATGGCACAGCAAAGTGAGATGTTCACACCAGGAGACAGAACAAATTCACGCCTCTCATCTCACACTCAATCGCGTACATATTAACTGAGCATAATGGTGGGAGGATTTGCCCATACTATTTAAACATTTTTTTCCTGGTGTATATAGCTGAATTCATGTAAGTGAACTATGCCTGTGAATGCCAATGTCGTAGACAATCAAAAAGTTTCTTTGCATGAATGACTTAATTAATTAATGGTGTTCTCTCTACTTGAACATCTTCCTTTTGTCTATGCCTATCAAAACCCTATACATTTTTCACAGCTGAGCTGATGACCCACTTATCCCCCAGCAGGCTAATTATTTCATTTATTATGTGTCTACTCTGCAGCAGACAATGCAAAACACCTTCTCTGCATTTCCCTTGTCAATCCTCACAGCAATCCTATGAGACAGGAATAATGCATGTTTCTCTAGTTTTAAGGATGAGAGCATGGAAATTTAGAGAGGTTAAGTATAATTTCCCTGGGTCTCCCATGGTAGGGCTACTGTCTCCTGTGCCGCGATGCTTCAATCTAATTCTCAGGTATTGGGTCATATTAATACATTGCTGCTACAACATGATATAACTGGGTGGACTGATCTTAGAATTGGCGGTTATTTGATCCCTAAGACTAATTGTGCTAGTAGTTTCTCTATTCCATTGGGGTAACCGTAATGTGTTGTTTCAGCCTTTATCTGAAGCGCCAAATGTGCTGTGCTTGTTCTTGACCTCTGTAGATGTTGCAATGGTTTGGGGTACCGCCCAAAGAGATAAAAAGAACAAAATCAATTTAAATTTCATGAGGAGTATGTTGTTAGGATTTTAGGAATGATATTCTAGAAAAACCTTACCTTGTCTTCGTCAGGAGGCTTATATGACCCCTAAATGAGTTTGATCTTGTCTTTCTCATTATCATGTGTTTCTAATCTGTCCTCGTTTCTCAAGAGTGAGCGCGGCTATAAGAGTATAGGGTCATATCAAAGGATCAACTTGGTGAGTATGGTGTTGTTCTTCTTGCAGTTACATGGATTATTTTAGGCTATGACATATTCTTCCTTTTCTCTCAGTGTCACTAGATAATTCTGCTTTGTTTATAATGTTATGATTGTATTTTTGAAATTACGGTACAATAAATCTGTTGTCGTTCGGTCAGTATATGTTTGTCGGTTGTGCGGGGTCTTTTTGGGCTTTTCTTGATTCTTCCTCTCTGCTTTTTTTTTGCTTTCTTTTTGTTACTGTTGTTATTTGCTTGCCTATTCTATTATGTTTTTGTGGATCTGTTTGTATTCATCATTGGTTCCATGTTTTTTGAAATTTAGGTACTCACTCATTGTTTGTGATGGTTTCTACCGTGGGACTACACCAATTCCACCGCCCTAATATTTTAATGATAGTGGAGCCCATAATTGCCCTTCAAAATTAGATCTATTTGGTCCTTTCTCGGCTGCAGATGAGATTAGGTCCTGTTGGAAATCTTGGGGATATAAATAACTACACCATCGTCTTTAATCCTAGCTAAGTATCATTAATTTTTGATAGTGCAGTTCATTGATATCGATTACAGATGCCCTACGCTGGAATAAACCTGTCAGGTGGGGCGCTATTTACTTTGTAATTGGCACAGTCAACTGCTGGTGAAGAATATGAGGCCTTGAGAAAGGAACTGCATGGTATCAATTTCTCAACCCCCTTGAGTCTCATCTTTTGAAGTTCAACTATTCGGTCCCGATGTAATTTTCTTAACGACTACGTGTTATAGGGGACTATTCACCTATCTGAGTGGCGAGAAAGCAAGATGTAGCTGACATTGTTCTTTCTTTTTTGAATAGAAAGACATCACACAATACATTTTGCTTCTTCACTCAGCTCGGAAGCTCGTGCTTGATAACCCCTCATTCATTACGGTGCCATAACACATGACTCACTATTTGCAAGCTCGATGTTCACTTCGCGCAAGTATGGTTCCTATCCTCACGTCCGTAACACAACTGAAATTTCAATTGTCTAGTCACCTTCAGATCCTGACCATGGGTATAAATGTCATGGCGGGAGGTGCAGTTCTCTGTTGCATCAGTGGTCACTCATTTTGTTAACATGGATAACCATTTCATAGTTAGAAACACTGTGAGAAGTAAATTAAGATGTATTCCCACTCCACTGTTTCACTTTGTTTTTTCATCTAATTTATATATCAGAGCAGATTGTTTGGTTCTCAGACCACTCTTTCGGTTTTATTTTCATTATTAGACCAGGGTACAATAATACAACCTATTACTTAGTGTTATAGTATTTTGTATAGTTCGTGCTAACTATTAGTAGTTGTCACATCAGAAGTATAGATATAATATTATGGACAGGGTTGTGTGGGGCATTAGAGTGGCCTCCTTTTTACGTTCAAGGTATCTAAGAAAATAAGACTGCCCATAGAGAGAGAGATGATGTAGCTACTTGACAGCCTTATTACCTTCACTTGGATGTTTTTGGGTTCTTCATGTCTCCGAATTATTTCACATGACTGTCTCAAGATTCCTAAAAATGCCTATAGGAGCGATGGGAGGAGACAGAAAGAGGGCACTAGCACAGAGAGGGGAGGTATTTACGACTGCGCCAGAAGGAAACATTGATTCCTAACGTCAAACAAAAGAGGAAGAGGAGAGTCATGAAAAGGGGGATCCAATTGAAACTGGACAGACCAAAGGTCCCAGTTCTAATTTAACGAACAAGAGATCCAGCCTAAATTAAGATTCCAGCGCTTTACACATTAGCTCCCTGGGAATACCTTGGACGATCCAGTAGAGTATCTTGTGACGTTTATAGATCTCCTGCTAATCCCATAGGACCCCAGATTTGACGACTTGATTCAATTATATTAAGGCTCACCTTATGTCGCTACCTGCTATCTCACTCTTTAGTAGACGTCTATGTCATTTTTAGTTAATTTGTTTCTCCCCTTTGCTCACTGACGGGTGTGGCTTAAGTGGTTTGGGACCGCCCGTGTAGCGATTACCTATACTTACTCGTCACTTTTTCATATCGGGCTGTGAGTTGAGGTCAAGCCCTTCGTGTTCCTAAGGTGTCTCCATGATTATCTCATGTCAGTTAGATCTCTGGGAGAGGTTCTTGGAGATATGCCCAACTGATCCTATCTGTCAGGTGAAGCAGCATGCTAGTCCTCCATGATCGAGAATTGGCCTGTGCCTTTACTCTTCCATTAGCTCGTGACGATACTTGTCTCGACAAGATCCTTCTTCACTGTGTGCTTAATCACTTTTTTCTTTCTACCAACTTTTGGGTAGCCATGCTCTCAGTCACCAAATCACTCTATATATCTATTTTGTCTCACAGCCGAATTGAAACGTAAACAGATGTTCCTAAAGAGACATCTATTAGACTTTACAATATAGCACGTTCACCTATTAGATCCACAACCGCTAACCCCAAGTAATTCTAATTGACAGTCTTAGAGAGAAAAGAATGACAGTCCTCGAAGTTCACTAGCTATGAACATGTCTATAGGCTATCTTCTCCAGCTTTTTGTTGTCTATTAAAACATGTTAATTGTCACATGCCATACTTTTGATTTTAATTTACATTCTATTAAGTTAAATTTCTCTTGTTCTTATGGATTTAAACAATATCACACTTCAACTTTGTAATTAGCATTTTAGGTATTACGAAGAATTTGACGTTGAACAGTTTATGATGTATATTGAGTTCTTTTAAGTAATGTAACTAATTTGTCAATTTTGCTAAGTGGTCTTGGTGATATTTCGACAGGTAGATATCTGCTAAATATTGTTGCTTATGCGGTTTATCTTATCCATGCCATACTTTAGACGTGGAATTCTGCATAATTACCTATGTTCCTCTCTGTTGGTGCTTTTTTCTGTGTTATGCTAGGGTACTGGAACATTAGACAAGAGTATCTCACGCGCGATACTATCTCTCTTCGAATCAGAAGGGAAAGTCCCCACTCTTAACCCACCGGCGTCTTTACAACGATAAACTAGACTTACTTGACAATAACACATCTGCATCCTAGCACAAAGTCACCAAGAAAACGGATGGGGCAAAGCACCTGCACTATAAGTTATTCTTTATCTTAGCAAAAGTGACACTTACAATAGGGAACGCCCTTTGCCTCAATACCTGCTGGGAACGTGAAACTGGAACCTAGTATAGGTAACACAAAGAAATGATGCTGATCGTTTGTCAATACAGAAAGTAGGGACATTCTTTTAAAATTCCAGCTTGCTCGGAAGTCTATCAGATATAGTTAGGACTGTAGCTCAAAGATAATGCCCCAACATTACCATAGGGATGTCAAGGCAGGCAGATAATATTGTAGTGTAATAATCCATTGTACTTCTTCCTCTTTGTGATTGATCGACAGCTAATTTTCATTCAGTGTATGTGAAATCTGTACACTGCCAGTGGCTAGGTTTCAGTTTTGATATTGGAATAGTGCAGATGATCAGAACTCGGAATTGCCGTTGCATTCTTGCTGGAGAGTACTCCTCTGGGATTGGATAGCTCTGCGCCAACTTAAAGAATCATAAAGGCTGGGTGGAAAGGGACAAGTAGACTTCTAGGCGCCAAGCTAAACCAGTGAGGCTAGGTGGTTAGGCAACTATTGCGGGGCTTCTGAGCCAAAGTAATTAAGGGGACCCCTCCGACAATGGCCACCTACATGCCTCACTATGGCTTTCCTATCAATCATGCTTGAAAATACATGTTTGGGATTTCTCCTGTAATTTATGGAAATGAAGTCTAGGCCTCCTAACGATGGTCTTACAAATGCTACGCCAAGACTGGAAAGGGAATTTTGGATCATCTCTCCTGTTAACTTGTTCTTTACGTTCCTTACGATCGGTTATGGTGGTTTATTTCAAGTTTCTCCTTTCTCCCTTCCTGCAAATTTTGATTTACTGGAGGTGCCATATTGGATAACAAAGGCTATTTCAGTAGCGTCAAAAATTACAGTTGCCGTGTTTCTTTGACTGTGTATCAAGTGTGGGATTATTCATCATCCTTTAATGCTTTGAATCTTAGAGGGACGGGTTTATAGGAGAATCCCTTTCAAGCGTGGTTAGTACTGCGATGGAGGTATTTTGTCTGGACATAAGAGAGGTGCAGAGTCGAATCTATAGGGGGTGAATGTAATTAAATCCGTGCAGCCGAGACCTTACACATCTTTGAGTAGGCCTCTGCAAGAAGGATTTCATACAGGGATTAAGCAGCTCATCGTGTCATTATGTCATCGGGTATGATACCCCGAGATTTGCGCTTAAGTGAGTGCTTCAAATGATGGAGGAGTTTGGCACGTGTCTAGAGCTGAACGATAGGCATTCAGACCGTGATAGGCATGGTCCTGGATTTGCATATCTATGATCTACCTATAGCTAGGCCATACCGCTCAAGCTTGGAATTTCTGCCTTCAAAAGATCCCAGTGTGAATAGTTCCTGGGCCGCGGTGAAATTATTTTACCTTTCTTTCACCAGCAAATTATTGTTAATGAATATTCTCTCATTCAGAAAAATCAGTCCCGTGCGATAGCTACTTGGATACGTTGAGTAACCACCTTAAATAGTGTACATTCGAGGATTCAAGAAAAACCAGCCCATTTTACCCATCTTATATTCCAGTCCTTTGAATCTGATCCACATGGATATTCAGGTCCGAGAATGGATTACACTTTATGGTTATTTTCAAAGCATTCTTCTCAATATTTTTATTCTCAGATTGTATCTGCATATGGGTGAGGGAATAGGGAAGTAAAGTTACTATAGCTAATGATAAAATATAGAGGTGACACAATGATACATAAATGGCCACCTACTCTATAATCACCTCACGTACTATTGCCCTGTCTTTTGCACGGTTTTTCTCTCATAGTACCAGACAGCAGCAGCACTCAAAGTTATGGCACCTCACTTAGGCGGCGGGTGGGCCGCCCACTCCAGGTATTTACCTGTTATAGCACCTTCCACTGCCCCTCTACCCTGATGTTACTTCGGTTCTCGGGGGAGTGGTAAGCTGATCCTGTGGACCAGCACAGAGAAAATTACATGCACATACTCTTGAACAGTCTTTCATTGCAATTAACTGAGACTAACCTCAGGTATTCAGGACAAAAAGTCGTAGCCCGCACTCTGTAGCATTCTCCTCTAAAATGGGGGACCTTGTGAACAGTCGCAAAAACAGGAGCTCCCATGGCGCCATTTTGCAGGTCGCCGCTCGTTGTTTGCTAGAGGGACTCAGCATCAGATCCCAGCCCCTTCTCTTCTATTCTGTCCTCTTTCTCCATCTTTCTACTCCTTCTTTGCCTTCTTCCTCATCTCAGTCTCTTAATATTACTCTTGAACATAACACCCTCCCCTCCATTCTATCCCATCTCTTCCGTGGGGGTTGGTCGCCCGTATTGCTTGACAAAAGTGAGCAAGATGTTACACTACTGCGCAATCATAGGGATATACGTGGTGCGATGGGTCTTCTATCCATGAAATTGGGTCGTTACTAGTGAATAGAGGAGTTTGGTTAAGGGTCTCTTTACCACACGGATTCTCTATGGTCGAAGGATGCATTTCAATATCTCTACCATACAATGAGTGTAACACATGGACCTCTCCATCACCCTAGTAGATGAACGATCTCGCAGAGAACTTCTCTCTCTATTATTCGTCCATCTGCCTCCCTGTGTTCCCACATTGCTTCATCTCATATACTCTACTCTTTGAACACTCAAGCATTATCAAGTCCTTGCTGTATATAGTTAATCTGTCCTTGTCAAGTCACGGATGCTTGTTTTCTTCACAATTCTACATTGGCATGATACTTCTCGATATAAACAGTCCTCCATAAGAATGTACCATCATGGATCCTCACCCGTCAGCGTACTCCATATGTTTCAAATACGTATGGTGACACAGCAAACAACTCATAGACTTTAACATATATCTCCATAAATTTCATGGATTCTAGATCACTATTTTTCATGAGAGTCGATTTGCAGACAAGTCCGCCAATAGCAGTACGATGGCGCTGTAATATATGCTGAAACAATGAGGTTGTAATTGCAAGCTTTTATATGATTCCATGAAGCGATAATAACATGTCAGACGCTACTAGAGTGAAACGAAAAGTAAAAAAAGCTCACTCCTTCCTTCAAGAGATTTTCATTGTTTTTCAACCCTCAGCTCCTGCCATACATCATCTCCTATCACTGCTCGGCATGACCTTCTTGACCATTATACTCTGTGTGGTGTCGTTTCCTTTTAATGATCAGGCTTGTCATATTATTTTGTTATATTTTATATAGTGGATAACTCACAATCATGTGTCACGTTATTTATTCAGGATTAGTATTGAGTTATCTGTAGTAACATAAGGTATTAGCAATTAATAGTATTAAATGTCGAGAAGGATATAATTTTTATAACTATTCAAGTCTAGACCACGACGCTTGATTTAGTTTTGTGTAATTTCTAGCTTGATTTGCTATCAATAGTATTAGTTCTACTTAGTATTTTTGGCTGGGAGAACTCGACTGTTGGGGTTTAAAAGTCCCATCTTACTTGCGGTTCGCACAAATGTGTGTGTAGCTATTCCCAAACGTGTATCCATAGAAGGCTGTCTGGGTTGGATCGTCTGTGGAGTAGAGAGAAGGACATATAATCCGCCAAGATGTCCAGTGAGCCTTCAATGGCTGAATTCCTTAAAGATCGCATCAGTCTAATAGAAATGCGTGTAATGGATATCTAACTTTGTACCTGCAGGAATTGGGGTTTGCCTACCATAGTGGCCCAATGGGTCAACGCTTGTTGTCCATATTGCTCAGCTGTCTTGACTGGTACGAGTATCTGAATTCAGGGGAGTTCTGCGGCTTTTCCCTGTCATATGTAGAAGTACACTATTTTTTCATCGAGTAGTTAATCATCTTGGTCTTCGATTTTCTGGTTCTTATACTAGCTCATCTTTTTTACTAGTATCACCTGCAGGGACCCAGTCCGCCTTCTCTTTCCGATCCTGTGATCGGTTGCCCTAGGTTGTAGTCCATTAGGGATAGGGGGTATTGAAATTGTCGATGAATCAATTAGTCTAGATCATGCCATCCCCCACTCATTTCAATTTGTTTTTCCTTTGCAGTATTTGAGGGCCAGTTATATGGTTTTTCTTTTTAATGCGATTGTCTCTTTTGTCTCTGACCTCTCGCAAAACCATTATTTCCTTTGGGTTAATAACGATATAACTAAGATTCGACTAGCTATATGAATTATTTGAAAATTATAATCTAATGGTTTAGGACAGGGGAATAGTAGTAGCTTGTCCATTTATTTCGGTCGCCCTAGGCCTACACACAACCTTTATCGGCGTAGTCTTGGATTTACTGTTTTGACGTATAGTTCTGTCAGCTATAGTTATATCGTCTGCCATATCTACCAAGTCTGCAGGGCCTTAATCTCTTCAATAAGGTAGGGTTGTTGTGTTTAGTTCAACCTGGTGATGGTTTATTCTAATGATCTAAGTGGCATCTCATTCTTACATTTACTTCTTTGACCGTTAGTACTTGACCTGTTCTCGGTGCATTTGTGCTTTTCTGGTGAGGGTGGCTAGTATCGACGTTTTCGCTGGCGACTTCCGGTCTCGAGTTGCTTCTGTCTTCTTTCGGCCCTGTGTTATGTGCAGCCATGCCTATGCTGCCCTTGTTTGAAAGGCGTGATCCTGAGAGGCGCCTGAGTGCCTCAGTTAATGGATGCTTTCCGGCATGTCAGCTATCATCTATGAGTCAGTGTCGTGTGGGGCCAATCCTGCATCTGAAGTTCGTGGTATCATTGCCTTGGAGGGAAAGCGGTCTTTACCGCTATTGTCATATTGTTCTGGTAAGTGCATGTTGTTTCTAAATTCCAAGTGGTGTAAACTGTGTGTGCCTGTGATGTGTGTGATGTAGTGTGTGTTGTGTGTGCTGGACTTTACTGCTCGCGGGGGGTTGCGTGGGTGTGTGAAACATGACATCAGTTATTCTACTATATCTTCTTCCTGCTTGTGTCAAACCCATCACACCTTAACCGTTTCCGCGCCCCCACTTTCCTTTAATGGTTCCTCTCTGCCCGTCTCGCGAGGGTCTCTATTGCACACACCCCTGATGCCTTTTTTTTGACCATTCCTCCCCTTCAAAGTGAAAATGTGTCCTGCTATATGTTTACTGTCTCCTTAGAGCACATTCTTACTCCTTCCATTATCGCTTTTACACTTTCCTTGTATCTACAGCATTACCCCCAGGTTATACTCCTTTTGTCCTAACAATGTTCCGAACCTAGAATTTTGCAAATACGAGAACATCGTGGCCATATTTGTCTTTCCTGGGGCTCCGAGCTACACGTAGCCTCAGTACAGTATTTCCTAGTTCATCCATTACCCCTGAACGATTTCCACACGCCATTTGAAAACTCAGTTTGTGAGCTAGGGATCTTTGACTGGGCAGATGTTGAGCATTCACAGGCAAGGGAACTAGGGAACAGTATGCCAAACCCTTCAATCCTGTTGTTTGTTGGCATTTTACCTTATCTATGCGGTAACAGAATACTGCTTAATTCCTTTGCTAGATATATACTTATGCGAACCAACTTACGGAGTTTCTTATCCTGCTCTATCTAATTGTTCATGCGCAGACGCTCTTGGTTCAGCTGTATTCATGAGCTGTCAAAACCGATTATGCGTTGGACTTGGCATTTGTGGTGCCTCAGGAAGTAGATACAGTAGGCCTTTGTATACATTATTCTACTTTATAACTACACAACATACAGGAGTAGTTAGCCTACAATAACTAGCTTTCCCTTATGTATGGTCTAGCTCGTAAATTTACCTATCTGTTGTTTAACCTAGGGTAGTTTGTTGTGTGTTGGTGTTTTGGATGTTGATTTCTCTAATCTGGGGAAACCACAGTACTCTGATAGGACAATGTAGATAATGTTAAGAATACTTAAAGACATAACAGTGATAGCTAGGAATTTTGTGTGGGCATACCTGAAAGTATCAGTTTCATAGGTTTCTGCATTAGAGGCTGTGAATGAGCCAGGACTTCAATGGAGGGTTTATGGTCATGGCAGGTTTGCTGTTCTCCACTCCATGTCATGACTCCAGTGGCCATTCGTTGCTAGGTATAGACAGGTTGACTTATAGGTCCTAGGAAGCTGAAGTCTAGTACCGTGGTATCTTAGAAGTCTTAATCTTGTATCTATATATGCTCTCTGAGTGTTTCTCAATTGTCTGAGGGGAATAGTATTACTCTCTTCTGCATAGGATCTTGTAAATGTGCAAGGCGTAAATAATGTGATTTCTGAAAGTTCCCATTAGCGTTATAACTTTATTTTATGGCCTGGTTGTTTTAATTTTTGTTCACCCACAATGATTTTTTTTTTTTTTGTTTTTGGCTTTTCGTAGATCGATTGGGTTTTCTTCTGTTGCTATGCCTTTGCGCTTTGTCCTTGGAATACTGGTCAGCTTGGCTTAGCCTTAGGCTGCGCCTCGATACTCACTAGAGACTCCATTCCTGCTCTTTGCTTCCCAGTGCTGGGATTAAGGCGTTTGGTTGCGCTTCATCCTAACCTTCTGTTGGCCGCGGCAACACCTACGATTGATTGTAATTCCGAAGGGTTTGTGGTTTGCCACCATGCTGAATAATTGTTGTCATTTGTTCTTCCTATTGCCATCGCCATTTTAAGCTGGATGTTTGCTGTAGCCTTTGTGTCATTATCTTTGGTTCTTTATGTTCAATATTAGTGTTACCGCTTTTAACTTTTTATCTATATGTTAACTTGAATAGGTCTAGTATGTTAGGCGAGAAGTCATAATCCAAGTTCCCATTGCCTGCTCTAGTAATGTTGACGTTGTTCGCTTTGTGTGAGCATCTTCCTTTATTGTTAACTATTTCCTTTGAGTCTGTCAGTTTTCCGTTATTCGTCCTTTCTCTGCAGCAGCTGTTCTGATATTATTTTTGTCATATTTTATAGACATTATCGTACGCAGTATCGTCATCGGGTATACTTCACGTTAACGGTGTGTTTGAGTAATGACGCTTAGTGGATTTTTTGGTATTGTGTGTTTTTGTGACGATTTTCAATTATCAGGTTTCGGCTTAGCAGGATATTCTAATAAAATGCTGTTGATTGTTTAGTTCTTCTCCCGTTTATTCTTGAATGACATCGCTATTTGTAAATTGATTATAAGTTCTATCATTTTGATAAATTGTTGGTCGTTGTTTGTGTTCTATTTTCCGGCTGGCCGATTTCGCTCCTCTTGCCCGAGTTTGTGTAAATTCTCGTTTAACAGATTCTTCTGTTAAGTCCGTATAATGTTGTGTGCTCCACTCCACCATCGCATATATATTACGTCTTCTTCCTACTGAGATTTGCATTTTTCCAAGCGGATTCCAATAAGTCCTAATAGTGGAATTAAACAAATCAGTCATGAATATACTGCTTCTACAATGGTTGCAAATTCAGGCGCCTTCGTAGGGGCATGGGTTTCACTCTTCGTCAGTCTTGCTTTTGATATTTCGTTAGGGCTGAGCAATTGTTTTATTGGCTGTTCCTTTGGCTCTCTGTGTATCTTGGATAGAATATGTTATAGTCATTTTTATCTCTTAGTCGCTTGCACTGAGATGCGCTAGTTAGTATATTTGCTATGTAATTGCCTTGTTCTAGATGGTAGTAATTGTCCCCGCTTATAAGAGCTTGTAACAAATTATTTAAATTCCCTGGGGAGAAAAACAAAACACTGCCTGTGAGTTAAGACTCCTGTACTTGAGATTCTTGGCAGAGGAAGTGGGCTACTTCCTCTTGGGTTCTTCTTTCACTCCAATGTGTTTGTTGAATAGTGGCGAATCCTTGTCGAGACCATTATGCTTATTTATAGTTTTCTTATGTTGGTTGTTTGCTCTCCCTCAGCTTATGTAGCAGCGTTCGCTTGAGTCTCCTCCTTCCTTAAGGTTGTCTTGAGGTATCAATATGGAGGATGTCTGCAGGATGGACACGCTGTTGTTTAAAGTTCTTTGAGGACCATTCGATTTATCTTTCACTTGGTGAGTTGAGTTGGTCTTGGTGATATCTGTTTTGTGGGTTTGGTATACGCTGACATCTTGGCGACCAGTCTGTTGCTTTACGGCGGTTCGTAGGTGCGCAATCTTTTGAGCTGCAACTTTTGACTAGCGTCCATCTTCCTGTAGGCCGTTCTCTTTAGCTCTATCAGAGGTAGATGTGTTTTCTCTATCAGTTACTGGCCGCGCCACTGTTTGATATCATTGCCTTGTCGCATGCCGAGCGGTGACACTCATGAACTGGCTTCATCCCTGCCAGTGTGGCTAGGTGTGTCCTGCTCTCTTCTCTCCTAGTGATTAACGGCTTGTCTTTCTCCTGTCTACCTTTTCTCTCCTGACCTTTCCGTGTGCTTTGCCTCCGTGCAGTGGTCTGCCTGCCAATGTGGACCAAAGTTTCCAGACTATAGAACCGATTTGCGCCCTGGTCTGGACACATCAGTTTCGTGAGAGAGGCTGCTCTCTCCTATATGTGTGAAGTCAGCCAGCCTCGAGCTTACTTCCTCTGTGGCCTGGCAAACGTCACATTGCGTAAAATTTTCCACCTCTAACCCACATTTAACAGTGAAGCATATACTATCGTCTTGGATTACCCAACAGGGAGCACCCATTCCTCACAGTGTAGCTCTCTCTACTATACAACACACCTCGATTCTTTGAAATGTGACCTCATAGAGTGGTGATACTGTGACCTTGGATAAGCATCTGACGTTCTGGAGTGGATGAGCGTGTGTGGTTAAACACCTTAACTAAGATTGGGTAGTGTGCTATTCTGTCATGGCACACACTGCGTGCAGGCTTTGCAAGCTGATCATAAGAGCAAGGTATGAACTCTTTTAGAGAATCGTGTTTAACATGGACAGGGAGTATGGTCAGGCTGGGCTGAGGTTGATTCGGCTCATTGGTGTGTATCACACCCTCTGACGTATCTTTGAGTGTTGTAGCAGTTATACTACTCGTACGCAGGGATATGTGTACTATCATCACGAAATGATTAATGCCGGACGATTCGTTCCAGACCCTTCCGTAGCCATGGACACACTTTGGAGTGACTCATCAGTCAGTGTCGACCGATGTCAGGAAGGAGCGTAGCAGGGACTGGCTCGGTCAGCCCAAGGCGCGTTTACCCTTGCTTGTCTTCTTGTGCTGTTCTGCGTATAATCGTTGTCTACGCTCAGACATGGGCCTCTGGGTGTGGGAAGAAGCGCCATAACGGAATTCAGACTCAACGATCGTAGATGCCTGTTGGCTGAAGTATCTACGCCCTCTCCGAGTCAGGGTGTTCGTCTGTATAATGTGCATCTGTAAAGGATCGCGGTTTCCGCACCGAATCGAGCTCTGAAATATACGAAGAGGAAACTCTGGCATGTTTGCAAGCTTTCTGTCTGGACCCTCTCTCTTGCTCAGCCAGATGCCCGCAGATAATATTTAGAGGAGAGCTGTACACTAATAAATTGTGGTAGCTACGTACTAAATTTCGACGCCGACTTCCTCACTGAGGTGTTCAGTATCTACCGGCAGGAGGAGACTTTCTGCTTTGGCTCCCATACACTTTTAATGAGCGCCACTTTCGCCTTTTTCCCCTGTTGACATGTTCTTTTCTCACATCTACTATCCCATTAGCTTGGATCCATTCTACTTATTCACTAACTACGACAGCTTCCCTGGATTTTTATGCATACGAATAACTCCAGGCAGTCAATGGTTGGGGCACGGTGGGGTGCCCTACCTCCGGTTGCCCTCGCATATTGAGCTATAAAAGACGAGAGAGCTAGAACGACTGGGGCCCGTTATAGCTCAGTTTCTCCCTCAGCGTTCAGGGCTTGCCATTACAATCTGGAAATTCGCTTTGGAATGGCGGTAACACAACGAAACACCCAGCCGCCGTGGGACTGCTATAAGCTCAAACACTATGTTTGCCTGGTCAGCGTTGGAACCTCTCTCGCCTCGCTGTATCTACCTTTCCTGAGGTGCTTAGCTGAGTGTACCACGGTCTTTTTCCTATTTTACTTGTTGTCGGCCAGGAAGTTTGTTTTCCCGCCCCGATCAGCTCCTCGCCTTCCTGCACATCTCTTTATTTTACCCCCTGTCCCCATTCTTTTCTTCCTAGATTCCTATGGAACTTCCCATGGTGGGGTGATTGGGATAGGGAAGTACGCATTGTTCTAGAAAAAAGAAAATAAAGTCTGTGTGTGGAGGGTGGTGGGTGGAAGCTGGGTATTGTTAAGATCTAGGGGTACCGAGAATCCTCGACTGAACAATCTTGGTGGTGTGTGCCTTGATTCAAGCAACTCAGGTCGATAGGCAGAAGCGTCGGCGGTGCTTCTTGGTGAGGAGTCCCTGAGGGCCACCTTGGTCTACACGATGAGTTCCAGAACACGCCATGCTGAACACGCTCAATTTGAGAAACGTCCTGTCGTGCGGACAAACATAACAACACAAACAAACAAGAGAGAGGTAATGACAGACGCCCTTGAAGTTATGAATATAGATTGAAGGACTTAACTTGGCTCCATTGATTTAGGATAGAGACCATGATGCTCCCTATGAGAGGTTTTGCACTTAAGCACAACATGCTTTCCATTCCACCACCATTCCGTTGCTCACTCTGGAGAAAGATGTGGTCACCTGGAGCAGCAGCTCCTGTGTCTGATAGGCAATTTTGAGCAGTGAAGATACAGCAATTAAAAAAAAATCAGGAATTGACCGTAAAATAGGCACACTTGCAAATCTCCCTCAAGCCTGCAAGAGTAGTTCAAGTCGCCTGCCTGGGCGCGGCCTTCCGGCTCGCGCGCTCAAATTGATCCGAACATCGCGGTCTCTCTACTTTGTCTCAGACCTCGATCGTTTAGGCCGTCTGCCTTTGATGTGTTAACTCCTGCAGGCTTCTATATGGGGTACTACGAGATACTTCTACTTTTGAGACTTGGGCAGAAAGCAAGCTAGCAGTCGTGTTTCCTTCATTTTATAGTATACTTGGCTGGTCGTCTTCCGGATCGTGTCCTATGGTCTTCCTTTATGTGGTGAAAATAAAAAATGCTCTTATGTAAAGTCCATCAGAAGAGGCGAAGGGTTGTTATTGTTCCTAGGGTGCTAGGCGCTTTGCCTTGAAGAACGACTTAAGATGCACACAGCTTGAGGGGTGAGAGAGCTTATAAAGGGTTGCCCAGCGCCTGAAGTTTTACCTGTAATAATGTTATTTCCATGTGGAAGGAAATAAATTGATTTCTAATTCATAGAAATATATGTCCCCAATGTGCACCCAGTCATGTACGCACTTAATTGGCAGCTCATTCGAGGGTCTGCTGGGAGGAGAGTACTGCTGTGTCGCTTCCTGGCTTATTTCACTCAGTAAGAACAGCAACTATGGGGGGCTGCTTATCTGGTCTCAACTTCTGCCTTGTCTCCCATGTCTGCAATACTGATTCTGCCTTTCGGGGCACCTACTAGGCCTTGCCCCTGCTCTCCTTAAAGTGACAAAGAGGCACTATATATATGGACATCAATTTTCTGTGGCGAGAGAACAGTTCTGTCACCAATGAATGATGCAGGTGGGTAGTTGGTGTGATTGGTGGTGTGAGGGTCAGGGAGAGCGAGCGCCTTAGAATCCTAGACTGGTCGGTACGTCTCTCATATTATGTGTCACGGATTGGATCTTCTGGGGGTTATCCTAGGGGCTCTCTCTCCATGGCTGGGAGGAACAATACCAATATCTTGTGTTTCAGTTATGGCTCACACTATTAATGCGAGATCGTGCACTCTGTCTCAGAAGTCGCCATTGTTTCCGGTCAGTTCACCAGCCAGACATGACGTGGACCCTTTTTATTACTCTGTCTTGTCGACCTGTGTCGGGCAGCTGTCTTCGCTTTTCCCAGGCTGGCCTCCGCCTGATTCCCAGGCTATGGCCAAGTGTTATTGATCAACCGCGCGATGGATAAACGCTAACGGTGCCCTCTTCTATTAGCTCTGGTGTGTGGTGCGCCAGATTGTTCCCTATGCTCGCTCATGTCTTTCATTTGTTTGACTTTGTGTACCTAGCCTATTACTAATTTTATTTTGACTGAGACTAATTTGATAATTCTACAGGGAGGAGGGAACTCAATTCGCACGTTTGGCTGGGCAGTATGCCTCTGACCACCTTCTATTAAGCCCTTGAAATAATAAATTAAATAACCTCAACTCGATGCCTGAGCGGTACTAGATCGCTTTTAATTCTGGGTGCGACACTAGCAGAGGATATTCGAAACCTAGGCCAAGGATGTGAAGAGCAGCCATCAGATGAAAAAGGGCAAAGTACATACTTAATACTCCTCTCGATGTCAGTGAATTCTGCTATTAAACATGATTAACTCACAATTTCATAGACTGAGAGCCGGGAAGGGCCAGACATTGCCTAAGCGATTGGTGACGAGCCTATTAATAGCGCACCAATTACCTTTCCATAACATATGGGTGCAACCTATTGAAACTCATAGCTATAATTGATCGCTAATCGGGATGTGGTGGGATGTTATATCTTGACAAAGTTTTTTTGGGTTAGCAGTAATGTCCTCCTAAGAGAAACTATACATCTTCAGTTTTACATTTGGCCTCCTCCTGCCCTTCGTTTGTCCAGGTTCTTTCAATAAATAATGTGTATAAATCGTATAATTAGGAAGGCCTTACTTCGATAGTATTGAGTCCGGCTGAGATTAGTAGGCAGTACTTTCAAGTACCATTAATAGAACGCTAGAAGCCATATTTATGCCTGTTACTTGGTGCTGACCAATTCAGATTTTGAAAGTACTTTAAAAAAGCCATTAACTCTCCATGAAATGTAGCAGGAAGAAAAGTTTTCAAATGTTTTGTTTCCTATTCATTGGCATTACATTTTTTTGCCTTGCCTCCCCTGCCCCCTGCTTCTCACCCTTTCCCCATGTGGACATAAACAGATGGATAGATAACCCCCCCATGCAAACATACTCAGAAGTAGTGATATTTAAGTTTTGAGCAAAATATTTTAGAAACTGTCCACGCATAAATAAGGTTAAATTTCAGGTGACTCTCAACAGTACCATGAGATGCTCTGCAGAGCAAATGAGCTTTTCCTGTTTGGTTCATAAAGGGTTCATCAGACGCCTTTTTGGTGGCTGCCTTATTGTCAAAATTCTTTCTAAGCCTACTTTAGTCCATTTTCATGCCTTTAGACAATCAATGGCTAAAAGATAATTACTGATAGTCACTCTTTTGTAATCAATTCAGCAAACATTTATTGAACACCAAGTGTGTACATAGGGTTTTAGCTTGGGACATCCCAATGAATCAGTTATCAGTTCATAGTTTTATATATATATCAGATCTGGCAAAGGAAAATGTAAGACACTCACTTAAATTTGGACTTTAGAGAAATAAGTAACCATTTAGTATAATTTGTCCCTTACAATATTTGGGACATACTTTAAAACTTTTTCATTGTTCATCTGAAAATCAAAGATAACAGGGAGCCCTGTATTACATCTGGAAACTCCCTTTTTAAAAAGGAATTCTTGCTGTGACTTTGAATGTTTTGATATTGTTATCTATTACTTCCCCACCACTGTTAAAGACCAGAAAGAACTGGATTCATTGAAGTGTTAATAGAAATTTTATTTTCCCAAAATAACAGAAGCATTTAATGAGGCTACATTTCTTCATTTTTTATGCATGGCATGGGATAATTTTTTAAATGTTTGTGATAAATCATGAAATGTACTAAACTATTTAAAAACAATTCTAAACACAACCCATAAGTAGAAACATCCCTGACCCACTAGTTGATTGATTGATTGATTGATTGATTCATTCATTCATTCATTTAAAATGGGGGGAAAGTGCCCACAGTTATTCGCTCTGCTTTCTCTATGGATTGCTGGGAAGTCAGGAGACAAAGCCAAGCCCAATGTGCCTGTGAAAGTGCCCCATAGAAGACCACACTATAACAGCTACAGCGGACTCTGAGCACAATATTGCAGTAGTCAGACACGTGAGAGCAGCCATCTGTATCCAGTGGTAGGGCCCAGTGCAAGGATGGAATGCTCAATCAGCATAGGTCCGATGTAATTTGGAAATAAAACTATCTAGAAGTATTAGTGGGGTTTGACCTTGAATGAGACTACCTGGGAGCTGAAGGTACATAGACACAGTAATTGTCCCCTCAGTAGCTCACGGTGGGATTACAAACAGCCACAGTACTTAGAAGAGAGAAGGGAGTCAAGAGAACCCATATAATAATATGTACCTTTATTATGGGCTTATTATGTGCCAGGCACTAGGCTAAGTTCCTTCCTTCCCTTTATCCTCACAGTGTCCCTTTGAAGATAGCTGTTTCTCAGATGAGGAAAGTGAGCTTAAAAAAGATCATTTGACTTTTCCCACAAGGCTAAGTGGTGAGTCCTGGGTACTAAGCTGCCATGTTTTTCTTGGAGGGACTAAAGGTAGAAGAGAAATAGCTCCAGAGATTTGGCCTTTCAGCAAAGCGTTATAAATCCAAGTGCAACTCTGTGCCCAACTGATTTGTTTAATTGATTTGATCAGATTACATTGACTTTATAATATGTTTAAATTATCTTGCATTACAAATTGGTATTTTAATTTTTTGAGGAAGAAAGAAAGGTGATTTAATCAATGATAATCCATCTGAGAGGGAAATAAGTCTACATGAACACTGTCTTTTTAAATATAATAAACTCAGAGGAAGACTCATATAAATAAAATAAAAATCTTGAAGGAAAATCCTTAAGCATATACAAGACAGTGAACAGACCAGATACTCAAAAGCTACTGGGAAGGGGGAAATTGTTAGACATTTTATGAGTTTACTGTGTGTGTGTGTGTGTGTGTGTGTGTGTGTGTGTGTGTGTGTGTGTAAAAGGAAATAACAAATGAAGTGTACAGACAAATAATAGATTTTCAAAATGTTTGTAAATACAGAAGGTATATCTATACTATATCAAAAAGCTCTTGTAAATTAGCTAGAAAGGGACAATTTAAAAGGACAATCAAGAAAAGTTGTAAAAGGGCTGAAGCATGTAGTTCAGTTGGTAGAATGATTGCCTTGTAATCATAAAACACTGGATTCAACACCAAGCACTACATAAAAAAGTTGGGTATGATGGTATACACTTGTAATCTCAGCTTCTGGGAATGCAAGCGGGAAGATATGCAAACTTACAAATAAGATGCTAAAATTCACTTAACAACCATGGGGATACAAATTAATATGTGACAACAAAATAAGACAAGTTTTCTTTATTTTTTTTTTTTTTGTTGCCCTGAAGATTGAAACTAAGGCAAAAACTCTACTACTAATCTATATACCCCCAATTAAGGCAAAAGATTTTTTTTTAAGTTACTGCCTCTTCTTGAAGAGATATTGAGACTATACCTTAGCCAGACAGTGGTGGTGCACACCTTTAATCCCAGCACTCAGGAGGCAGAGCCAAGCAGATCTCTGTGAGTTCGAGGTCAGCCTGGTCTACAGAACAAGATCCAGGACAGGCACCAAAGCTACACAGAGAAACCCTGTCTCAAAAAAAACAAAACAAAAAAGTGAGAGATAGATAGATAGATAGATAGATAGATAGATAGATAGATAGATAGAGAGGGAGAAAGAGAGAGAGAGAGAGAGAGAGAGAGAGAGAGAGAGAGAGAGAGAGAGAGAGAATATGCCTTATCTCTGTAATTCTCCTGAGAGCACAACCCTTGGAAAGAAAAGCGGTAGTTCACAAGACTTCATGTGCAAGTACGATTGTTAGAGCATTACCTGTAGTTGCACACATGCAAATAAAAACAAAGAATGTAATTAAGAGAAAAAAATCTTTGAATAAGTTGGTAATGCATTAATAAAGTACTATTCAGACATTAAAAATAATGAAATAGAATTCTAATAGTGACTTTGAACTAGCTATATGAAGAATTGTTAAGTATGCAAATAAGATATAAAAAATATATATCAAATACCCAATTTTTATAAAATGTATTTTATTTTTTTATTTTTTTTATTTTATATATAAGTGTCATTATCATTTCTACAGCCTCTAAAATGTATGTTTTAAAGTATGTGTGTAAGATAAACAAATTAAAATTCATTTGTAGTCTTATCACTAGGACATAATGTTTAGGAGTACTTCCATCTAGTTTTATCTATGTGCATATTTATTTTTATTCTAAAAAAATTGGATCATTGTGTGTACATAATAATTTGAAGATGAGAAAAATCATGAAGTAACTTACACTGTTCATGTAGGCTGGAATGATAGACTGGAG
The DNA here is from genome assembly GCF_004664715.2 of Peromyscus leucopus. NCBI lineage: Eukaryota > Metazoa > Chordata > Mammalia > Rodentia > Cricetidae > Peromyscus > Peromyscus leucopus. Next base: position 123,126,145 of record NC_051083.1, read on the forward strand.
AGAGATATGAGGAGTAGGGAGAAAGGAATACATTGTGAGCAGGGAGACACAAAGATTGCATTAAAGAAAAATACCATGCATGTGTAGATTTTAGGAAGGTTGGGAATATCGCACAATTGGTAGAGCACATGTCTAACATGCTCAAAGTCCTGGATTCAATAACCAGCATTAAAATATATCATGGTATATACTTGTAATTCTAGCACTTGAATGGTATGTAGGGGGAAGTTTCTCAGTCCCACCCGGGCCCATGGTCCAGACAAATCTCTCCCACCCACAGTCCCACAGCCCCACAGCCCCACAGCTGCTTATAAAATAATTACTCAGAGGCATATATATTAATTACAAACTCTTTGGTCTGTGGCTCAGGCTTCTTGCTATCTAGCTCTTTCATCTTAAATTAACCCTTTTCTACTAATCTATCTTTTGCCATGTGGCCATGGCATTACCAGTCTATTGCCATGTTGCTCCTTGGGTGGCAGGCTGATGTCTCCATCTCTGCCTTTCCTCTTTCCCACCTTCTCCTAGTTCGGTCACCCCACCTATACTTCCAGCCTGGCTACTGGCCAATCAGCATTGTATTAAACCAATAGGAGTGACAAATCTTTACAATGTACAAGAAGAGCATTATCCCACAGCATTTCCCCTTTTCAAAACAAAAACCCTGAATTTAAACTCCTTTGTTTAATTTTTTCCTGACCATTATCCATAATTATTTGTAACCAACATTCTAAACAAAGACAAACATCCATAATCCATTTTTTAGGGATTTGGGTGTAGTTTTCTAGGCTACTTTCTGTTGATTGGGGGCACTGATAATTTTATAAGGACCTAAAGAAAATTTAGGATTATGGTCAAGTCCTGACTAGAGTAGTCTGTGAGGCTGGATCATCTCAGCCAGCAGCTTTGAAGCCTTTCTGGATCGCAGAACTCAGAGGAAAACTGCAACAGAGGTGCTCTGAAATGTTGGATCATCTGGGCTATCCATTCCCAGTGGAAATTTTTTAGGAGGTCTTTCTCAGTCAAACCATATTAGCCAGGAAGCAATCCAAAGGTTCTCATCTTCTGTGGAAACAAAAGCAGAACCTCTTTTCCAAGGCAACATATCCCCAGACCCAAATTTTGAAGTCAAGATATCTTTAAAATACGTGTTAGTTTATCTTAGCAGGCCCCATAATCAAATGTCTCTCTGTAGTTAAAAATCCCAAAGACAACATAATAATATATAATATCCAGATTCTCTGTTTTTTCCATTTTTATGTGGCTTATTTTAATTTTTGTTACTTTATTTTTATTTTTTAAGGACTTTATTTTTCCCCCTCAAGCCTACATGTATTTTAAAACATACTGTAACCCATTTAGAGGTTTTTCCCATCTGAATCTGTCTTTATTGTGTATCTTTAATCCTTTTCTGACCAGGAGAGTTTTTAAACTGCATGGCTAAGGTGAAAGAGGAGCTTTGGCTGCTGGATCCACTCTGCTTGGGCTTTCCAGCCTGGTGCAGGTACTGAGTCATGCTTACCTTCCCAATTCTGGGAAGCAGTATTAAGTAGCATGCCTATGTTTTTAAGCCTGCCACTGTGCTCTCAAGCTCACAGGCAGCAGCTGAGAGAATCCTCTCTGTACTGTGGCCTGTGGGAGAGACTGCAGAAATCTGCCACGCTGTTTAGCTCATGGCAGCTGGTGGTCAGCTGCATCTCGTAGGCAGCTATCAGGTGACACGTCTCTGTGCTGCTGCTGGTATGAGACTGCAAGACCAGGAAGCCCAGTGCAGCTCTGTTTCTGTGTGTTAAGAATCCTTTTTAAGCTTTATCAGGTCTATGTGGATCAATGCCTTATGGTGAGCTCCAATTGTAGATGGAAGTTTCTGTCCCACCCAGTCCTTCAGACGTTCAGTCCCAAATAAACACACAGAGACTTATATTAATTACAAACTGCTTTGTCTATTGCTCAAGCTTATAACTAATTAGCTCTCATGCTTAAATTAACCTGTAATTCTTGTCTGTGTTTAGCTACATGACTTGGTACCTTTTCACTTCCTGCCTGGCTACTGGCCAAATCAGTGTTTTATTAAATCAGTAGGAGTGACAAATCTTTACAGTGTACAGTGTACACAGCAGTCGTATAGCCAGGAGGACTCAAAGTTCAAGGTGGCAACTGTTAGTTCTGTCAGTTTGACACAATCTGACAGAATCACCTGGGAAAAGTCTCAATGAGGAATTGTCTAGATTAGGTTGGCCTGTGGCTTTATCCATGGGGCACTGTCTTAATGGCCTTAATTGATGTGGGATGGCCCAGTCTGAAAGTGAGTGATAGCTTTCCCTGGTTTGAAGACCTAGAGTATGTAAGAGTAGAAAAAGCTAGTATTAGGCATTCATGCATTCATTTCTCTGTTTGTGACCATGGATGTGATGTAACCAGCTGTCTTAGCTTCCTGCCTTGTCTTCCCTGAAATGATAGACTATATCCTAGAATGGTAATCCAAATTAGCCCTTTGCCTGTGAATTACTTTTTATCAGGGCATTTTATCACAGTAACAGAAACAAAACAAAACAAAACAAAAACTAGGACAAAAACAATAGCCATTTCAAGACCAGCCTGGAATTCATGAGACCCTGTCTCAAAAAACTAAAACAATTATGGGACTTTTTCTTGTAAATTTTTTTGGTTTTGTTTGTTTGTTTGTTTGTTTGTTTGTTTGTTTGTTGTTTGTGTGTGTGTGTGTTTAGCCAAAAAAGAGGTCATCATTGTTTCATATATTACTGTTGACTGTAACTGCTCATACATATTCAAGGCAAGTTCATATTACTAAGGCAAAAATTCCATTTGCTGTAAAGTGAAATTTTCATTGAAATATAAAAGCCATGGGTTTACCCATGGCAGTGATGATAATTCAGCAGTGCATCATTTTAAGTAATGCTTCTCATAGCTTAATTTCTAGTTAGGAAGGATTACTAACCAAATAGGAAGCTCCTTAATGGTACACATTAGAGTAAAATCAGTCTTTGCTTCATATCCTTAATTGTGAGATTGATTTGACAGTTGATCTCTGTTTGCCCCTGGCACCTAAAATTCCAATTCTTTAGACCTCTTTTTTGTTCAAGGTTTTGAAGCCTTGTGAGTATTTTAAAGGGAACTAAAGTGGTACCATTTATAGAAATAGACCTGTCAGGAAAAGAGCAGATTTGGTGAGGTGAGAGACTGTTACCAGGAATAGTTTCATATACATGCCAGGCATCAGAGTTGGAAAGATTGAGCAGAAACTTGAAAAGCCTTGGATTGAGACGAGTAAGATAAGGTCTGCTATTTTATAGCAATCTGAAGTACTGGAAGAGTAAAGAGAGCAAAAAGAAAGGAAGGAACCATGAATATTTTTCAATTTAAAAAGTGGGTGGTGGAAGGCAAGCTAGAAAGAGAGAATGGTCTTTGGAGGTGAGAGAGGGATGCAGCAAATAACAAGAAACAGTATCTGTCAGCAAAGCCCTGAAAGTTTGATGAGCCCTAGTGAACGCTTCCTGGAAGGCTGAAGATGCTAGGGGCTAGTATGGGGCTCTTAGACTACACAGAAGTGCTGATCTTTAGCACATCAGCAACCAGATTTCAAAGCCAGATTATGTGACTTTAAGTCATAAAAAAAAAATTGATGAAGTGACTAGACTCCACTTAAATGATGTTCTTGGCGAAAAGTGGAGCGAGCAAGAATGACATGTAGGTTCATTGAGATGTAGAGGGTCAGCATGCCCACACCCATGTAAAAAGGGGTATAAAATAATTCTGGTCATGGTGGTACATGCCAGCACTTTGGAGGCAGAGGCAGATCTCTGTGAGTTTGAGGCTATGGTCTACATAGCAAGTTCCAAGCCAGCCAGGGTTATACACCTTGTCTCAGGAGAAGACAAACATTACTGTGAAAGATGAAGTTCTTTTGCTTTGTAATGGTGTGGCAGGCACTTCACCTCGGACTCCTCTCCTGGCCCCTTCTGTAGTGTCTATTTATAGCTCTTACTACTTATTTCATCCAGCTGCTTTTCTTATATCTTTATTCAATGTTTATGAGAGTGGGCTCATTTTTTCTTTTCAGTTTTTCCTATTTTATATTTACAAATCTCTTCTGTAGGCCTGATAGATTAAATTTTCTTTTATATTATTAGTATATCTACATGTGGCTTCATTTTTTTTCCAGTAACTCTGTGAATAAGCTAATATTTATTTTAATATGAAGAAAATGGTCCTACTTTATTTAACCCTTGTTTTCAAATTTACCAAACATTATTTGTACATTACATTTCAATTTCTCTGTGATTTGTAATAAGACTTACTTTTATACTGAGAAACATTTAAAGATATAAAAGTATTTTTCTAAGCTGTTAATGCCATTTCATTAATTTATATTTCTAGTTTTGGCATGATACTATTTTAATATTCATTTACTTTATTTTATATTATATTACATTTTCATTTAGTTGGGGGGGGTTGTTGCACACATACCAAGTACTCATGCACAGTAGGTTCTCTCCTTCTACCATATGGATTCTAGTTAGAAAAATCCTTTTAGAATTTCCTAAGAGGCAACACACAGTATTGCAAAGTACTCAGCTTGGGCGCAGACTGTTTGGGTTCAAATTCTTGCTTTGCATGAGCATGATAGCAAACACCTGTAATCTCAGTACTCTGAAAGCAAAGACAGGAGGATCAGGAGTTCAAGCCCACCCTTAGCTACATATTATGGTCTTATCTCAAAAAAAATCTTGCTTCATCATTTCCTGGCTTTGTGACCTTTGGAAAGTATTTAATCTTTCTGTCCCTCAGTTTCTCCATCTGTAAAATGCGGATGTTGATAGGAACTACTTCCTACAGTTAGATATAGATAAGTAAATGAACTCATATAGGGCTGGAGAGATGGCTCAGAGGTTAAGAGCACTGACTGCTCTTCCAGAGGTCATGAGTTCAATTCCCAGCAACCACATGGTGGCTCACAACCACCTGTAATGAGATCTGGTGCCCTCTTCTGGCCTGCAAGGACACATGCAGACAGAATATTGTATACATAATAAATAAATAAACTTAAAAAAAAAAATGAACTCATATAATGATGCACTTAGGCCGGAATGAAGTACATAGGAGGCACTCAGTACAGTGTATCTGTCTATTTGTCTAAGTTTGTTGAAGCCTGTAGGTTAAGTACAGGAAGTCTTTTCCTAGTGTGGTGCCAAGGTTCACAATTTCCTTTTATTATGGTTTAATTAAGTAACACTAGCTTCCCCTCAATATAGCTTGAGTTTTAGTGGCCATGATCATAGTTATAGTAACTATAATTGTATAAGTTACAAACTTTGGCACTATCTCTTCAGTACAAAAATTACCATGTAAATAGCATAAATACATCATAAGTAGTCACTCATGGTTTATTTCAGGTAATTCAGTCTGATCAAGAGCAGTCTCTGCACACAGCTGTCACTCAGTGATAACCCCCTTTGACATTTTATGAAAATAAATAGATGAAAGTGTGACTTTAGTCTGGATCCTATAAGCAATGAAGTTGAAGCTAAGATAGAGGGAGTGTGTCAAGGAAACAGACGGGGATAGAAGGGAGATTAGAATCAAACAGAAATGAGACAACAGGAGAAACAGGAAACTGGGAAAAGATGGTAGACAGCTATTCAAGAAAGTCTAGGAATACAAAAGGGGGAACCTCAGTGTGTGGAGTATGTAAATTATTGATCTAAGTGTAAGAATCTATTATGACAAAGTCAAAACAAACAAACCAAAAAACCCTATGTTCCGAAGGATGTTTCTTATCACTGAAAGCATAAAAGCTGAAATTTAGAAGTAGATTCATAACTTGAGAATGGTATGAGAATCTGTCAAGAAGATATGCTCACATGTATGAAACAGAAGCAAAAAGTCAGCACTATTCAAGCTGTATTTGACATGTTCTCTTATTTTCTTTACAAAGGAATGAAACAATTTAATTTTCAAATTATAATGTATGGAATAAGTAATAATTTACTACTTTTACTATCTCATTTATTTACAGTGGAATGAACACTGAGAGATGAGTGTTTTGCAATAATGTTTAAAGGTCACTAAACAACTGTAACTTCCCCCCCCCCCCATTAGTTTTTCAGATTGCTTTCCATGGCTTCAAATTGCATTGTCTTCTTACTGTTTCTGTACTACCTTGCTTGTACTGTTTTCCTCATTTAGGGTATCCCATAGCTGCTCTGTTGTGCCCTCCTCTTCTTTCCCATTTCCTGTTCCTCTGTCTTCCTTTTGTAGCAGGGCATCTGTATATAACACAGGATGGTCTTGAGCTAGTGGCCCTCCTGCATCAGCCCCCAAGTGCTGAGATTACAGGCGCATGCCACCACTCCAAGCTCCATTACACATCTTTCCCTCTTTCCTTCTCTCCTTCTTTTTTCTCTCTTGTTTCCTTCCTTTCTTCCTTCTTTTCTGCTCTAGGGATTGAACCCAGGCCCTCACATAAAAGTTCTGCTACTGAGCTGTAGCCTAGATTTTTTTCACTTAAAGTTTTATATTTGAGAATTTCATATATGAATATAATGTACTTTGATAATATCCACTTTCTTTTACCTCCCCCTCAACTCTTCTCATACCCACAACACTTTTTTTTTCTTCCAGCTCCATGTATTCTGTTTTTAAAATCCACTGAGTTAACTTGGTGCTGCCAGTGTATATACAAGTGTAGCGCCATCCGCTGGAACACAGGTAGCATCCGGGGCAGCATACAAAGAAAACGGACTTTCCCTTCTGCAGCAACCATCATTTCCAATAGCGCCTCAGCTAACAGTGGGCTGGATAACCCCCCTCTGACATCCACACTGAGATTGTATCTAACTTAAACATGTGTGTGTGTGTGTGTGTGTGTGTGTGTGTGTGTGTGTGTGTCCTGAACATATAGTCAGAGCCTCAGTGAGTTCATGTGTCCAGCAAATGCAGGTTTGCTACAGATGTCCACTACCTCTGTCTTTCAGCCCTTCCTTGATGATCCCTAAGCCTTGGTAGGGAAGGTGTGTGATATAGATGTCCCATTTAAAGCTGCACGCTCTACAGTCTCTTCTACTTTTTCACTTTCACTTTTACTTTAAAACAAAGTCTTCCTAAGTTACCTTGAACTTGCTACCATTCTGTTTCATCCTTCTGCATAGGTAGAATTAACAGGCCTGTGCTACCTGGCCAAGCTTCCACAACATTTCTGAAGTTGCTTTGTTCTTAGTGGTTTCACATTTATTTATTGACATTGTTGGGAATGAGATTTCTAACAGGATACTATTAATACATAAGAAGCTTTTTGCTTTTGTTGTATTTACTAAGTTTCTGAATTACTTTGGTAGGCTGTTATTTCTAAAGGCCCTTTGTTGAGTTGGTACTGTGCACTGGGAATCAGCTTTACATTTTACATAGAAGTCTGGTGGGGTGGCACACTCCTTTAATCCCAACTCTTGTGAGGCAGAAGCAGGTGGATCTCCGAGTTCAAGGCCAGCCTGTTCTATAGAGCCAGTTCCAGACAGCCAGGGCTACCCAGAGAAACCCTGTTTCAAAAAAACAAAAAGAAAAAATAAATAAATTAAATTTACAGAGCATATCTGTGTGAAGAAAAAGTACAACTGCCTCAAGAGAGGCTTCCTTGCTTATTTCCTTGGAAGACAGACTCTTGTCTCTGACAAGTGAGCTGTTTCCAAATCAGTCTTGGTGACACGACAAATTGTCCTCAGCTGAAATCTCCAATTAGTCATGTGTTAGCTGTGTGATCTAGTCTTTTGTGAACTGAACTATCCTAAGCCTTCTTTCTCATTGGGAAATGGAAAGAACAACAGCTACTACATGGGGCTGTTACAAAGTTACATGAGATGTACAGCACCTCCCCTAGAGCACAAAGAAACAGCGAAGAAAAATGACTGAGGCTCATTAACTGAAAATTACAAGGGTTGGAAAGTAAACCAAGTCTCAAGAAGTTCCTGTCACTTATAAGATTCTTAAGGCACCTCCTGAGGTTATAGAGCACTCAGAATTGCTAGGAAGAAGAGGGTCTCCCTCCATCCAGAGCTGCCTGCAGGCCATGCAGGGAGCTCCAGAAAAACACCCCATGTGTGGGTGGGCTTTTTAGCAATGCAGCTTCCCTTGAGTCATGTGCCTGTAATTAACTCCTCTCCCATATTCTTGCAAGTAACCTCAGTGAACCCACAGACTCACTCACTGAGCTGGACTTGAAGATTTGAACGCATGAATGACATTGTGTGATTGTTGGTTGGTCTGTCACCATTAACCTATCGGGGTGGATATTGTTTTTCTTTGTCTCTCCCCAAAAAGCCACACAGCATGTGTGTTATTGCTTTTCTGTGTTTTCTTACACTGAGTTCACTAACACACTAACTCTGTTACCTGTTTTTCAAGAACAAGAACCATGTCTTAAGCATGTTCACATCATCTGCTGTAAATGACTTACCTGCCTTTTGGTCTCCTAACTGCTCTGCTAGCATTTGAAGAAGAGTGGGACCTCTTTTGTTACTCCTCTATCCCAAACACCTGGCATGGAGCCTGACATGAAGTAGACTGAATAGAATCCTGTAGATTCAATAAGTCCTATTCCTTGATCCCTTTGAGCCCTTGGTTTGGACCTCCTGCTTACTTTACTGACCACTGCCATCACTTTGCAATTGCTGACTTCACATCACTGATTTTGAACTCTGAAATGCTCCAGTTACCAAACTTGCCATTTTTGGTGACTTGTTCAACTCCATCGCTATGACTGATGGTCTCCTGACATCTCCCCATTCTTCAGTCAGTGCCCCTCTGATTTCTCTCATCTCCCTTCCCAGCCCAACACTCTGCTCTGTTCTTTTCAGAGCCTTGGCTAGGCTGGGGTCACTGGGGCACAGAAATTTAGAGGGCACCACATTTTTCTCCCACCACTTCTTTGGGCTCAGTTGGAAGTCTCACCCTGGCCCCAGGCCAGCCTCTTTGGCAGACACAGAGATGGATGAAGCTAGAGGCCCGAGGTCAAGGGCTGAGAGTACACCAGCCAGGGGACCTTTTGTACATAGGGCCACCCCTCCTCCCACCAAAAGCAGCTTCCATTTAGGAGAAGGCAGGCTTCAAGCTGCTAGCACTGGGTGCCAAAAATGTAGACCAATGCAGTAGAAAAGTGGACCCAGAAATAAAGCACACAGCTAACAACCACCTCATTTGGACAACTGTGTCTAAAACATACATTGGAAAAAAGACCACCTCTCCAGTAAGTGGTGCTGGGAAAATTGAATTTTAGCATGTTTGAAGCTAGATCCATATCTCTCATACTGTACTAAAACCAAAATGGATCAAAAATCCGAGTGTAAGACTTAAAATTTTTAAAATTCTAAAAGAAAATGCCACAAGATATTGATGAAGTTAAGGACTTTCTGAAAGGAAAGGACATGACCTTAAGAATTGAAAAATGGTACTACATGAAATTAAAAGGCTGTATGGCAAAGGAAAGAATCACCAAAGTGAAGTGACAGCCTACAGAACAGGAAAGTCATTGCCAACTATGCAGTAGAGTGCTTTGAATAGACAGAGAACTTCAAAAGTTAGACACCCCAAAGCCCAAATCATATGATCAATAAAGAAGGTAATAACTGACTAGACAGTTCTGAGAAAAAGAAATGCAAATGATCAATGAATATATTTTGTAAATATTAGCCATTAATGAAATGCAAATTAAAACTGCTTTCAGTTCAGAACGGTTACCATCAAGAAAGAAAATCTTAAATACTGGTAAGGATGTAGGAATAGGAGAACCCATATTCACTGCTGCTGGGATTGTAAACTTGTAAAGCCACCATGGAAATCAGTATGGAGGTTTCTCGGAACATTCAAAGTAGAACTACCATGTGACCCAACTATATGGGTATATGCCCAAGGAAACTAAGTCAGGGACACAGAGATACACATCTATGTTAATTACTACACTATTTACACTTCCTAGGAAAGGAAACCACCTCAATGTCCATCAACAGATGAATGGATTAAAAAAAAAAAATGAGTATGGGTCATTGACATGGCTCACCAGGTAAAGGTATTTGCCACATAAGTCTGATCATATGAGTTCCATCCCTGGCACCCACACTGGAATGAGAGAACCAGCTCTTTTTGCTGGTTTTCTTGTTTGTTTAAGACAGGGTCTCACTATGTAGCTCTGGCTGGCCTGGAACTCACTCTGTAGACCAGGCTGGCCTTGAACTTACAGAGATCTACATGCTTCTGCCTTCTGAGTGTTAACATTAAAGGTGTGCTCTACCACACCTACTTTGAGAACCAACTCTTGAAAGTTGTCTGTTCATTTCCACACATGTACCATAGTACCCACACACTGCACTCTAATACACAAATCATACACACATACAATAATAATAATAATAATAATAATAATAATAATAATAATACAATGTGGTGGTATTGTGTTCCCCAAAATATTGTACACTCTAATAAACTTATCTGGGGTCAGAGAGCAGAACAGCCACTAGACAGACATAGAGGCCAGAAAATGGTGGCACTCACATCTTTAATCCTATCACTTGGGAGGCAGAGTTTAAAGCCACACTTAAACAGCCAGGCATGGTGACTCATGCCTTTAATCCCAGGAAGTGATGACAGAAAGCAGAAAGGTGTATAAGGTGTGAGGACCAGGAACCAGCTGGTTAACCTTTTAGGCTTTTGAGCAGCACAGTTCAGCTGGGAGGCATCCAGTCTGAGGAAACAGGATCAGCTGAGGAATTGGCAAGGTGAGGAAGCTGTGGCTTGTTCTGCTTCTCTGATCTTCCAGCATTTGCCCCAATATCTGGCTCTGGGTTTTTTTTATATTAAGACCTTTTAAGATTCATGCTGCAATACATTTTTTTCTTTTTTTGAAAATAGTTTTTTTTATACAGTTTCCCCTCCCTCTAATCCTTCCAGTCCCTCCCCACCTCCTTTCCCATCCGGATGCACCCCTTCCTGTCTGTTGTGAGAAAAACAAACAAGCATCTAAGGGATAATAATAAAATATAATAAGACAGAACAGAAACAAACAAATTGGAATAGGACAAAACAAGCAGAGGAAAAAGAGCCCAAGGAAAGGTACAGAAAACAGAAAGACATAGAGACCCATTAATTGGCACAGTCAGGAATCTCATAAAAACACAAAACCAGAAGTCATAATATATACATAAAATTGGTAAGATAAAAATAGTGAATAAATACGCAAATGTTAAAAAAAATGTAAAACCCTGACACATCATTATGAGACAAGGACCTCCAAAGATGCCTTTGAGTTCATTTTCTGTTGGCATCTACTGCTGGGCATGCAGCCTACCCATAAGAGTAGTTTGTTTCCCCAGTGAGACTCCCTTGAAGAAAATTTTCTTTTGCAAGTGGTTATCAATTGAAGATAGCTTCCGGCTTAGGGATGGGAGCATGTGTCCACTTCTTTCAGCCCCAGGGCTCCATCTGGTGCAGAACTGTGCAGACCCTGTGCATGCTGCCTCAGTCTCTGTACATATGTAGTTAGTACTGCTATGTTTAGAAGGCCTTGTTTCCTTGGTGTCCTCCATCCTCTGGCTCTTACACTCTTTCTGCCTCCTCTTCAGCAAGGTTTCCTGAGCCCTAAGGGGAGGGATTTGGTGATCACATCCTGTATAGAGCTGAGTGTTCCAAGGTCTCTCATGCTCTGCATAGTGTCTGGCTGTGAGTTTCTGTATATATTCCCATCTGCTACAGGAAGAAGCTTCTCTGATAATGACTGAGCAAAGCCCTGATCTATGAGTATAGCAGAGTCATTTTATTGATGCAATTTTTTTAGAAGAGTAGAATTTAGTTTTACACTAGATCCCTGTGCTGTCTAGTCTCAGGTTCTTGGTCACCCAAGTAGTGTCAGGTGGGCTCCATCTCATGGAGTGGGTCTCAAGTCAAATAAGATATTGATTGGTTGCTTCCATAAGTTTTGTGCCATCATTACATTAGCGTATCTTGGTTTTGTAGCTGAGTTGGGGTTTATGTTTCTTCTTTGGTTGCTTGCAGTGTGCCTTCCTGTACCAACAAGGCTAGCATGTAGGAGTAAAGGTTCTATGTATTCATCTTCTTCAACTTCTTCATGTTCAATGAGTTGTGTACGTGTTATCTTCAGTAACATCAGTTTGTGGACAGCAACCTAGTCTTGGCAACAGCCTGAGTTGTTTAGGGATTCCCATGGCATCCTTTTGGCCAACAGCTCAATTAAATGCCATTCCTGGTACTGAAGCTTCATTTGGTGACGAGAGATATCTAGTTGAGGCTTTATTTCCCCCATTATTTATTTGGTGATTTCATTTAGATTGCCTTCATATGTGTATTTATTATAGGAAATTGCTACTGTATTAGGTTTCCAAGAACCCCTCAAATGGCCCTTAATTTTAGCTATACCTCCCTTTCTTTACTCCCTCACCTCCCTCTTTCCTCCTCTTTACCATTTTTTGTTTGTTTTCATTTTGTTTGTTTGTTTGTTTGTTTTTTTGAGACAGGGTTTCTCTGTGTAATAACTCTGGGTGTCCTGGAACTTGCTCTGTAGACCAGGCTGGCCTCAAACTCAGAATTCAGAGATCTGCCAGCCTTTGTCTCCTGAGTGCTGGGATTGAAGGTGTGTGTCACCACTGCTGGGCCCCTTCACCATTTGACCCTCCTGTTTCAGTCTTCCCCCTCTGATCCGTCCAAAACTATCTATTCTAGTTCCCCTTCCTAGGGAAATCTGTCCCTCTCCCATAGTCCCCTGCTCTATACCTAACATCTGTAGTTATATGGATTGTAGCCTTCTTATCAAAGACTTAATAGCTAGCATCCACATATAAGTAAGTACATACTGTCTTTCTGGGTCTAGGTTACCACACTCAGGATTATTTTTTTAGTTCTATCCATTTACCTATGAATTTCACGATTTCATTTTTTAAAAGCTAGGTAATACTCTGTTGTGTACATGTACCACATTTTTTTTATCTATTCATTGGTTGACAGACATCTAGGCTGTTTCTAGTATCTGGCTATTATGAATAGGGCAACAACAAACATGGTTGATCAAGTGTCTCTATAGTAGGGTACAGGATATGTATATTTACTTAGAGTATATACGTACAATGGAATTTTATTAATTTCATTTGAAATCACAACTTTGCAAGAAAAGGATATAGCAGGAGATTATAATATTAAGTGAAAAAAGTCAGATTCAAATAGACAAATATCATGTGTTCTCTCATATGTGGAAGCTAAATTAAAAAGTGTGTGTACATGTGTGTAGCTCACAAAGCTAGAAAGAGGAGAAAGAGATCTTAATGGAAGACAGAAATAGAGAGGGTATTGAACACCTACAATAGGAAAGCAGAATGGAGGACTACCTGGAGGAAGAGGGGGAAAGAGGGGAGAAGAGAGCATGGAGGAGGGCCGTGGGGAGGGAAGCAAATAAAAACAATGCATGTGTTTATAAATGCCATACTGAGTCCGGGGACATGGTTCAGTCAATGCAGCGTTTGCTTTGTGTGCACAAAACCCTGGGTTAGTACCGCCTGAACTGAGCATGGTGACATATACCTGTAATGCCAGCAGGAGTGAAATAGAGGCAGGAGAATCAGCAGTGCCTGACCCATCCTCAGCTATATAGTGAGTTTGAGGCCAGCCTGGGCCACTTGTCAAGGAACAAAAACAAGAAAATGCTGCAATGAAATCTGTTACTTTGTATGCTGACCTAAATGATGGAAAAATAGTAGGGCTTCAGTCAGTCCCTGCTTACTTCAATCGGGACACACCATGCCTGTGTCAGAGCTTTAGCTGCTTCGGCAGCTAGGTTTCCTGGGACCACCACCTTAGAGGATGTATATATAGCTTCCCCACCATTTTGTGTTTCTATTGTGGGATATTTCTGTTGTATGTCACAAAGATAAGGAGAATGAGAGCGAGTTCTGGGTTAAGCTGCATAGGGATGACAGAGCAGGTGATAAGCTCCTTTATCTTCCTGAGCCTTGTTTGTTCCATATGTAAAATGGGAATAATGGTGGTATTAACATTAAAACATTGTTCTAGGAACCTAAGTGCATAGTAGAATGCATACAATTACATTCACTAAATGTGAATTCCCTGAGTTTTGAATTATTTTCTTAAGTAGCCTTTTTCTAAGATCATAGAGAGTTAAGGAAACTGGTCAAGAGTAACATTTATCAAACCTACTGCGGCAAGTACAATGACCAGTTTTCTTCAACTCTCCAAGGGTCAAGCAGCAGCAGCTCTTCTCCACGTTCCTGCTCCTTAGCCCCATCAGTGGGCTGAAAGGCACCAGAAGACCTTTCCACTCAGCACCTGGAAACTGCAAACTTTTTGAGCGGGTGCCAATAAAGCTGACTGTAGTAAAGTCCAGTCTGTCCTAAAGAGGCCAGCCTTGGGTTTCAAATTCTGTCACCGAAAGTTGGTCCTCTCTTTCAGTGCAGTGGCAGTTTAAGCTTAAATCAGCGCTAGTTCTTTCTGCCTAACAATGGAGAGTTAAAGTCCCGGGGCATTCTTACCCACGGTTTTGAAATTTCAAACAATTCTAAAGTAAGAATTGCAAAAAGTAAGGCTCCTGTAAACTTCTTCTCTTACTTGTGCCCAATGTATTTCTTTTTCCAAAGCCCAGCATTCTGTATGCACATTCATTATATGTTGTTTCCAGCTGATTTACCCTTTAGAAAGTTGTAGCCACAGGAAATGCATGCCCTGGAAGTGACTCAGGCTTTACAATAGCACGTATCCTGCATACATAGCCAGGCCGCCAAGGAAAGTTGACCAGTGGACTAACCATTTCACCTAAACTAAATCATACTATGAATTGTACAACCCTTGGAAACATCTGATCTTGGTAATGTCTTTTTAAAAAGAACAAAATTTTAAACTATCTCAAATACAATTCATGAGGTCTGATTTAATTGACTCTTTTTTTTTTCTTTTATGGTTTCTGTTTCCACTGTCAAGTGTAAAATCCATTGTAATCCTAAAGATTTTATCATAATTTTTTTCTAAAAGACTTTCATTTTATGTTTGAGTCCATGATCCATTTTGACTTTTTGTTAAACATGTAAGAATCGGGTCAAGATTCATGCTTTTGCCAATGTCTGTTCAATTACTCAAGCATTGCTTCTTGAAAATCTATATTTCCTCCATTGAATTACTTTCCCACTTTCATCAAATACCAGTTGAGCACAGAGGCGTGGATCCATTCCTGGGTGGCCTATGCTGTTTCATTGATCTGTTATTGATCTTCAGGTTTTATTTTTCTCTGCAACTACCACACTGTGTTGATTAGCTTATCTATATAGACATTATTTATATAAAATAGAATGTTTCTTCAAGATTGTTTTCTTCACTTTTTTTTTTTTTTAAAAAAAAAAAAGATGGGGTCTGTCTTACTATATAACCCTGGCTGGCATGAAATTCAGTATGTAGACCAGGCTGGCTTTAATTCACATGGATCTGCCTGCCTCTTCCCCCTACCCCCATGCTAGAATTAAAGGTATACTCAAGATTATTTCTTTTTTATCCCCCAAGACATGGTTTCTCTTTGTAGCCCTGGCTGTCCCAGAACTCACTTTGTAGGCCAAGATGGCCTTGAATTTACAGAGATCTGCCTGTCTCTGCCTGCAGAGTGCTGGGATTAAAGGTGTGTTCCACCACACCCAGTTTAGATTATTTCTTGATACTTTTTTTCCAAGACCTTTTCAGTATTCCAAAGCTTGTACCTTTCTATATAAATTTTAGATAATCTCATTGATGTATACCAAAATTATAACTAGTATAAATAAGATTAAATCCATGTCAATTTGAGAAGAATTGACATCTCTTTTCTCAACTGATGAAAACAGCATATGACATCATTTACTTAGATATTCTTTTGTCAGCATTTTGTACATCTTTTTATTTTATTTTATTTATTTATTTTTTTGGTTTTTCAAGACAGGGTTTCTCTGTGTAGCTTTGCGCCTTTCCTGGAACTCACTTTGTAGACCAGGCTGGCCTCGAACTCACAGAGATCTGCCTGCCTCTGCCTCCCGAGTGCTGGGATTAAAGGTGTGCACCACCACCGCCTGGCTCTGTACATCTTTTTAAAAAGTATTTATTCTACTTATTTATGTGGGGGCCAGTATGCTATGGTGCACACATGCAGGACAATGGACAACCTTTCTAGCATGTGGATCCCAGAGAGTGAACTCAGTTTATCAAACTCGGCAGCAAGCCCCATTTGCCAGCTGAGCCATCTTACCGTCCCAGGACTCTATACCTGTATGCATGTAAGTTCTGCTCATGTTTTATATTCATACCTACATGTGGCCCTTTTTATCCACGACGTCCACACCAGAACATTTAATTAACTGCATGCTTAAAATTAGCCAAAAATTTTTTTATCTAAGATGAGTATGGTGCTGCACACCTGTAACCTCATCAATTGGGAGGTAGAAACAGAATAATCAGAAGTTCAAGACCAGTATTAGATACATAGCAAGTTCAAGGCCATTCTGGACTACATGAGTCTGTCTCAAATAACCAAACAACAACAAAAATTGCATCTATATTCTACTTGTACAGACTTGTTTCTTATTATTATTCCCTAAGCAATACGGTATGACATCTTTCTAGATAACATTTATATTGTCTTAGTTACTACAGATAATCCAGAAATTATTGAAAGTATATACAAAGGCATCCATACATATATGCAAATATACTATATTATCTAACAGACTTCAGCATCTGTGGATTAGGGTATTTGTGGAGGATTGTGCTACCAATTATTCCAGTAATGACTGTTCTCTCTCAATTTTTATAATTTGTAAATGGTACTTTGTTTTTCATTTCAATTTCTATGTATTCATTATTAATGTAAGGAATGCACTTGCTATTTATATGCAGGCCTTTTGTTGTTTGACTGTGATTCATTCATTTATAATTTCTAGGGTTTGTGTTATTTTCTATGTATATAATTATCTCATCTGCATATTAGGATAGTTTCATTCCTTCACCAATCATATCTTTTTCTGCCTTATTGAAGGGATGGAACTTACAGTACCATGCTTGAGTAGTGAAATCTAACATTATTGAACATTAAGGGAGAAAACATTGAACCTTTTATCATTATTTATTGTATTATCGATAGGTTTCTTAATTTTTAGTCCTCTGCTCTACCAGCTGAACTATTAAAGGTTTCTTAATTTTTTAAAGCATTTGCTTGTTTCTTTCCTGTGTCAGGTTGTGATTACAGAGATCAGAGGACAACTTATGGGAGTTGGTATTTTCCTTCTACCGTGAAGGTTCTAGGGATAGAATTCAGGTTTGTTAGCCTTGGTGCGAAGTTCCCCTATCTCCTAAGACATCTTACTGCTACTTTTAGAGAAATTCTTTATAACGTTCAGTTCTCTTTTGTTCCTAGTATCCTGAGAACTCTCATTTTGTTTCAATTATGAGTGTTGTTTAATTTTACAAACTGTTTTTAAAACCAATTTATGTGACGATGTAATTTGTCTTTATCATATAGTTGACAAATAGTATAGTACAGTAGCTTATTTTTCATTATATTTTGAATGATGAAGCGAATTTGGTTAAGTAAATCTGTTCATAGTATCTAACTCTTTTTATATTGTCATGAAGGAAGGTTTTCCTAAACCTTCTTATATATCCTGGCTGAAAATAAAACAGGCAAACACAAATTAGAAGTGATGAGTATCCAAAATGACTTCAATGAGTTTTAAGTAACATGGGAATGTTCAAAACTGAAACCTGAGAAACAAGGAAATATATGTATTGTGCTTATGTTTGATTTTAGAGTGCACAGTCATGGAAAAATATGAATGGGCTTAGGAAGTATGATCTGTAGGGAATGAACTAGGGAGAACCCAGGCTAGTTGTAGTCTTTTGTATGGCTTCATGTCTTCTAGTAAGGATGGTTCTGTACAGGTATACAGTGGACACCTCTCACATGAGAGTCTTGTGACCTGTTTCTTTCTAGTTTTTTTTTTTTTAATTATTCTCCTTTTCTGTTTTTTTTTTTCCCTTTTTTTTTTTTTTCTGGAGCTGAGGACCAAACCCAGGACTTTGCGCTTGCTAGGCAAGCGCTCTACCACTGAGCTAAATCCCCAACCCTTATTCTTCTCTTATACAATACATTCCGACCACAGGTTCCCCTCCCTCCACTCCTCCCACTCTCTACCACCTACTCTTTCCCCCAGATCCACTCCTCCTCTATTTCCCTTCAGAAAAGAGCAGGCCTTCCAAGGGTATCAACTGGCACATCCCCTCATATCAAGGATGAACAAGGAAACCCAGTAGGAGGAAAAGGGTACTAAGAGCAGGCAAAAGAATCAGAGATATACTCACTCCCACTGTTAGGAGTCTCACAAGAACAGCAAGCTAAACAACATATATATATATATATATATATATATATATATATATATATATATATATATATGACCTAGTACAGACCCATACAGGCTCCATAATTGCTGCTTCAGTATCTGTGATCTCCTCTGAGCACTACTTAGTTGATTCTGTCAGCCCTATTCTCCTGGTGTCCTCAAACCTCCCAGCTCCTACAATCTTCCTTCCCCCTCTTCTGCAGGTTTCCTTCTTTCTGTGTTTTATGACCTACTTCAGGGGAGAAAAGCAAGCTCAGAGAGCAATACCTGTTTCCATAGTTATCAGAAATTACTTCAGCTTAAAATATTCAGTAGGCCAAGGTGTCATATTATGAGGCAACATGGCTTTGGCTCTGCTAATAATACTGTGATAGTTGAGTAACTAAAATTTTTATTATTTTTTAATAAAAATTTGTAATACAAATTATTCTAAGAAGAGTTTGGTAGGAAGTGGTCCCTCTATTTTCTTCAAGAATGTATATAAGATTTATGTTCCCTTTTTAATTGTTTGGTAGAATTCTCCATTGAAAACATATGGGCCTAGATATTGGGGGAATTTTACTTAAAAATTCAGTTGCGGGCTAGAGAGATGGCTCAGAGTTTAAGAGCACTGGCTGTTCTTCCAAAGGTCCTGAGTTCAATTCCCAGCAACCACATGGTGGCTCACTACCATCTGTAATGAGATCTAGTGTCCTATTCTGGCCTGCAGGGATGCGTGCAGGCAGAATATTGTATACATAATAAATAAATAAATCTTTAAAAAAAATTCAGTTGCTCTGATGTTTATAATGTGTGGTGGTTTGAAAGAAAATGGCCTCCAAAGGGAGTTAGGAGGAGTAGCCTTGTTGCAGTAGGTGTGGTCTTGTTGGAGGAACTGTGTCACTGTAGAGGCTGGCTTTGAGTTCTCATATATGCTCAAGATACCTCCCAATGTCTCAGATCACTTCCTGTTGCCTGCTGATCAAGATGTAGGACTCTTAGCTCTAGCACCATGTCTGCCTGCACACTGCTATATGCCACCATGATAATAATGGACTGAACCTCTGAACTTTAAACCACCCAAATAAATGGTTTCCTTTATTAGAATTGCTGTGGTCATGGTGTCTCTTCACAACAATTGAAACCTCAGCTAAGATACAGTGCCATCCAGGAAGTGTGCATCATCTTGGTTGTGTTTGGTAGATTACAAGGTTTCAGAAAATCATCTCTTGCTCTTAATTTGTTGGATTTCTAGGCCTAAGGTATTTGTAATAACCTCTTATTTTTCTCTTAATAGATGTGGTTCTATAGTAAGCTCCTTGGGGTTCACCCATGAACCATTTCTCTTTTTATGTTTGTAATTCTTCCTAAAGCTTCATCTGTATTGCTGATTTTTATCCAAAGAATGGGTGCTCTGTTCCATTGACTTTCTATACTATTTTTCTATTTTAGGTTTTATTTGTACCTTTGTGTTAACTTCCTTCCACTTGTTTGAGTTTATTTCTGCCTTTTGTTCTTGTTTCTTGATGAGATTAATAGTATTGATTTTTAAAATGATCTTATGATACAAACAATATTATAAATTTTTCCTTTCTACTCTGCATTCTACATATTTTAACACTTTAAAAGTGTTACCAGACTTTATTTTAGGGCAGTTTTGGACTCACAGCACAATTAAGCAGATGGTACAAAGAGTTCCACATACCACTACCCTAGGGCATGCATAACTTCCTGTGTTAGAGTGGTGCCATTTACTATAACTGAGGAGACTTCATCAACACACCATTATCACCCGAATCCATGGTGGATATTGGCATTCACTCCTGGTATTACATATTCTCTGTGGTTGGACAAATTTAAAGTGGCATGTAACTACCATTATGCATCTACACACAGTAATTTCAGTTCCCTAAAAATGTTCTTTGCTATGCGTTTATCCTCCCTCCCTTCAGTCTCTGAAAACCACTGATATTTGAAATTGTCTCTATAGTTTTTTCTTTTCCAGGATGTTAGAATCACACGGTATATTGTTTTTTAAAATTAAGATTGTACCCTTTTCACTTTAAGTTTCTTCAATATTTTCATAGCTTCATAGCTCATTTCCTTCAGCACTGAGTAATAATATCACATGATCTGAATGTACCACAATTTATCTATTACATAGCAAAGGATATCTTGTTTGTTTCCATCTTTTGACAATTATGAATAAAGTTACTATGAACATACATTTAGTCAGTGTTGTACTACCTAGGCAGGGAACTTTATAAAGAAAAGTGACTTATTTTTTTCACAGTTTTGGAGGTTCTCATCTAAGATCAGGCAGCCCTAGGGGTTTGGCTGTAGTACGGGCAGTGTATAACAGAAGAGTGTATGTAGAAGCATACATCTTGAACTGGAACAGAAGGAGCTGATGAGATAGGCTTCCACAATCTTCTTCAAGGGCATGAACTTAATGACCCAAGGAACCTCTTCGGTGCCTGACCATTTAAATGGCCACTGAGATTTTTAATACCATCACCTTAGAGATTGAAGCTTTACATACGGACCTTTGAGGGACACTCAAATTATATCCAAACCATAGCAACAAAGATATGCAGGTATTTATATATCTGTAAGTTAATATCTCTGGATAATTTTCAAGAAGTACAAGTGCTGGTGTGTTAGTAAAGTGGTGGGTGGTCTCAGCAGTAAATATTAATGTGTACT
Organism: Peromyscus leucopus; assembly: GCF_004664715.2. Taxonomy (NCBI): domain Eukaryota; kingdom Metazoa; phylum Chordata; class Mammalia; order Rodentia; family Cricetidae; genus Peromyscus; species Peromyscus leucopus. Next base: position 123,147,264 of record NC_051083.1, read on the forward strand.
GTTCCTTATTCTTACCAGCATTTGAGCTTGTCAGTATTTTGGAATTTTTGGCATTCTAAGAAATGTGTTACAGACTTTCATTATTATTATGATTTTTTACATTCCCAGTGACATATGATGTGGAGTATTTTCTGTGTGCATATTTCCCATCTACATATCTTCTTTGAAAAGATCTCTGTTAGGGTTTTTGGACCACTTTTAAATCAGATTATTTTGTTATTGTTGAGTTTTAAGAGTTCTTTTAAATATTGGATAACTGTATTTCATCTGAGATGTCTTTGCTTTTCTCTGAGCCCATGTCCTATGCTTTCATTCTATTCATAGTATATTGTATAGAATACAATTTTAATTTTTTTAATGAATCCAATTGTAATTTCAGTTGTATTCCAAATTTTACTTTCTTATCACCACCATTCACAAAGGAAATTTAGATTTTATCTTTTATTTCCTTTTAGTCTTTCAGTTTCACATTTTACCTTTCATTCTATGGTAAATTTTGAGATACTTTCTATGACAGTCATAAGGCCTCTGTGTAGCTTGAGTTTTTCTGCCTTGCCCACAGTCAGGACAAATCTCTGTCACCCGCCAGTCCCACAGCCGCTCAGACCCAACCAAGTAAACACAGAGACTTATATTGCTTACAAACTGTATGGCCGTGGCAGGCTTCTTGTTAACTATTCTTATATCTTAAAGTAACGCATTTCTACAAATCTATACCTCGCCACGTGGCTGGTGGCTTATCGGCGTCTTCACATGCTGCTGGTCATGGCGGCGGCTGCAGTGTCTCTGGTCATGGCGGCGGCTGCAGCCAGTCTTTCTGCCTTCCTGTCCTTTTATTTCTCCTCTCTGTTAGTCCCGCCTATCCTTCCTGCCTAGCCACAGCCGATCAGGTTTTATTTATTAACCAATCAGAACAACTTGACATACAGACCATCCCCCAGCACAGCCAAGTGCAGACCATCTCAAACACCTGCACTCAGGCCCATGGTCCTAATCATCCTCTATACGGACCTGCTGGGTAACGCCACAAAGAACCCAAGAAGGGCTCCCACAGGACATACAGATCATCCCACAGCACCTCTGCTTATATTATTGATAGTATTTTACATGAAGTTATCTACTTGTCTCAGTAGCATTTGTAGAAAAGAAATCTCTTCTTTTTCTTTTTACCCTTGCTCCTTAAACAAAGATCAGTTGATTCTATAGGTGTGGGTCTATTTCTAGGCTATTTTGTACCTGTTGTCTATATTTCTCTGTTAGTGGCCAATACTATATTTTATTGTTAAATGTTGTTTTGTAGTGAGTTTTGAAGGTAGGTGGTAGCTGAAGTTTTCCTGTGTCCAACCCAGGCTGCAGCCACTAAGACCCAAGTAAACACACAGAGGCTTATATTAATTAAAACTGCTCAGCCATTAGCTCAAGCTTAGTACTAACTAGCTCTTACACTTAAACTCAGCCCATTTCTGTTAATCTGTATGTTGCCACACGTTCCATGGCTTTACCTGTGTGCCATTGCATGCTGCTCCCTGGATGGTGGGCTGGCATCTCCTGACTCAGCCTTTCTCTTCCCAGAATCCTCCTTGTCTGCTTATCCCACCTATACTTGCTGCCTGACTACTGGCCAATCAATGTTTTATTAAACCAGTGTACAAAAGCATTATCCCACAGCAGTAGGTAGAATCAGTCTTTGAATTTTGCTCTTTACCATCTATATTATGTTGGCTATTCTAGGTCTTTTGCCCAAAGCAATTAAGGGAGGGTCTAAAGTGCACAAGGCCTATAAGCAGGTAGAAGGATGACATCTAACAGAAGAAACTATCCCAAGAGTCATTGCTCTAACTCAGTAGCTTACAAATGATTGGACTTTTAGCAGTAGAGCATGCTTACCTTGTATTTCCCTAATTAGTAAAATCATGTGGGAACTTTCTAGAAATGGAAAATCTCAGGCCCAAACCCAGATCTAATGCATCAGAAATGTGGGAGATAGACGAGTTATTATGGTGCATGTTGAAGTTTGAAAAGAATTGGTTTATGATTGATTGAATAAATGTGTGTCTATAGTCTTGCCTTTAACCTTCTTAAACAATTTCTGTTTCTGGGAAATGGTAATTATATCAGTGTACCCAGTGTTGACCGATTTATATGTGTCATATTACATGAAAGCAGTGTGGGAAAATGCTTATAAAATGCATATAGTTCTTTGTATGTATGCTTACATTCTCACAGGTATATAAAATATCCTATAGTGGGAAAGAGGGTGCCATAGAGAGTGAAGGGACAAAAGGAGCAGTTGAGGTGGAGACCCAGTACAAAGTTTGGCGGGAAGTATTAAAAACAAAGTCACATTGACTTGACAGAGCAATGCATAGAAGGAGATGCAGACACGGGAATACAAATACTGACCTTTGTCCCTGACACTGGTCAGTTTCTTTAAACTGGTAGGTCTAAGCCATTCCTTTTTTTGACCTTTTGGTGCAAGACTTTGGCCTGAGTAAAACTAACAAATTCTGGACTTTATTTCTCAACCATCTATTCTTCAATTCAGAGTTTAATTATTGTTAAATCTCTTACAGTGCTTGCAATTTCTCTAAACAATGAAAGATATGAATCTCTTCCAGTCCTAGAGCCTGCTCTGGGAAGTATCTCTCCCTAATCTTCCCAGCACCACTTCACCACCCTGGACTGGGAGACAGACTGCTATTAGCAAGTGGAGTTCTTCAGCTCCAAGTGTTGCTGGAGCCAGAAGAACTTGAATTTGAAATAAAGGAATCCCAGATTTTTAGCAGAGGAGAGAACAGTCAAGGAATTAGACACGAATGGAAGGATCTTTTTTGTTTTAAGGCACGCTCTTTCTCCTCTACCCCAGTAGAACACATGTCTCTCATCCTTAAAACTTTGTGACTCTAAGCAGTGAAAATGGTTTGTGATATTACCACAAAATATGACTTTCATGTATTATTTATGAATTACTGGCAATAACTCCTCTGTAATTATTAACACCTGACTTGTTATAGACCTCTTCTAAGGCAGTGCAGACTATAGGAACTTCTTACTAGAATAAAATTTAGAGATCACACTTTATGAGAACCAAGTTGAGGTTTAAGTATACCAGTTAGTGGAAGGCAAGTTCTTGACTAGACCCTATTCCAGATATGTCAGAATTGAATAACAACATTTCTCCAAAAGTTAATTTTCTTTCATTTTGATTTTTAATTTTTGAATGAAGCATATGTTTTTATAATGCTCCAAACCAGGATGGTGACTTTCAAGCCACCAATAGACTGACAGGTGTTTGGATAGCACACTTTCCCTTCCTCAATGACAGTGGACACGCCTATCAGCTAATAGCAGTGAGGAAGCTAAGAAGGTAATTGCTGCAAGCTTCCCTATGATAATGTGATGAAAAGCTCCTGTCATGACTATAAACATGCTATGTTAACTGGCTGAACTCAGCCTGCTGAACTCCAGATCTCAGGACTGTAGCAACAGACCACACACCAATGAATTTTCCATTTGAGTGTTGGGCTATATTCTTTGACTTTTGGCCAATAAATCTCAGAGTTGTAATCTGAAAAATCTTTTCTTCCATCCTGGAGGGACACTTTTTGGAACCCCTTTATAACATTGGTTGAAGGGGGTGGGTTGAATGTTGCATCTGTACGTGTTTTCTGTGCTAATCTGAGAGCTGGATTCAACCCCAGGACTTGGGTCACTTCCACACAGAGATCTCATTGTGAGTGGGAGGAAAATGGCAGCTTCTCAGCTGCACTTTGAAATTCTGCATTAAGAAAAAAACCAGCAAGTATTCATAAGCCTCTTATTTAATGAATGAATCCCTTTGTATTTACATCCTTCACAATTCAGGGAACAAATAGGGTTTAGTTGCTAGAAAGTGAAAACTTCAAGCTCATCAGAATGGGGGAAATAGGAGGCAATTTAGATGAACAGTGGCAGTGGCTCCATCCCAATTCCTTGGTACCTGCTCCCAAGGGCATGCCAATCAGTCCTTTCTTCTGCAGTGTCTCCACCTCCAATTTAGGTCATCATCCACAACAGACCAACAAAATGCCAAACAGTATAAATCTGTATTCAGCTACTGCACTCACCTGAAACCTAGAAACAGAGGAACAGCTCGTGATGTTTGGTCACTGGCAATCACCAATGACTGGCCTGACAACTTTCGGCCACGTTCCTCCATCTTGCTCCTTCCCCTTTTATCTAATATTACTGTTTACTTCTCAAGAGTGAACAAACCATAAAGGAGGCATTTGAAAGACCCAATATTACCAGAAAAGATCCCATACAAATTTTTTGAGTTGCCAGAATTTCAAATAGGAAATGAGATAAATTCATTCTTGGGTTCCCCCACTCATAAGAGTAGTTTCAAGAAACTCTTCAATATTAATTAGTAGACTGTGAATTTGGTTCTATGCAATTATGATGAGCCAGTTTTTAAAGTATGAAAGAGCTAACTTATCTTATTTTTGAATTACTCATCTAGAAGCCTGAATATTTTGTATTTCCATATTTCTTGGGTAGCACTTAATTTAATCTTAGCCCCATTTCTTTCAATAAACCATTGTTGCATCTCATAAGCAGCACAGCTTCTTCCTCTAACTCATCTCCCCGTGAAATTGGTTTAATGAAGCAGAAAGGTATGAAGCATTAGCAACAGTGGAATCCATGTGGTAGCACTTCATTTTTCAGAGGCACTTACATTTCTACCCTAATTTATAAAATCAGCACACAAATGATTTTTATCACGGCCATTACATCAGTAGAAATTACTGCCTTTTCTATAACACGGCAGTTAGTCAAACTGTTGAAATGATATCTATTAGTCAAGGGACGGGGGGAGTGGTGGGTAAGAGTTAGTGAAAATGAGGACTGATGGTTGTCTTACAGAAACACTAATATTAATTTACCATAATGAACACCAATGGAGTATTTTGCAAATGGACAGATGAAAATTAAATGCACAAAGTGAAGCAAATAGGTCAATTTGTTCAGGACAAAGAAGAGGATCTTTAGTAAACAAATGGTACTATATAGAGACAGGCACAATGCAATTAGTCAGGCACTCCTCCTGTCCGATGTGTAGACCAGAGCTGCCCTGGGCAGGAGCCATTGTTGTTCTCTCCCTCGTGGGTGTCTTCATTTATCTTATTGTAGGAACTGTCATCCTGGTTTTGTGCCCTTCGGCTTCACCATGTCAAACACCACTTGCCAGGGCTTCTTTGGAGAGCACTACACAGTGGCATCATCTCTTTTTGCCATTACCACCTAGATCATCTGCCACAACCCACTTGTCTCTTTCCAGCTAAGCATGCCTCAGTCAACTGATCGTGCTAATATGGACCATATGGTCGTTTGGGTGGAATGGGTCTCTTTGGTCCCACTGTGAATAACAGTTTACCAAGCAATTGATATGTATGGCAGTTTCTTTTGGAGAGAGGGTATACATGGGCAGGCATGGGAATGGTTAAACTTGAAGAGGATAAATTATCCATGCAATGCAGAACTAGCATTCCAATATAAGTGTTCTGTATACAAATTGAAACTCATTTTTGGCTGTTGAGTGACATGCTCCTACAATCCAATAGAATCTGTATTTTCAAAGAGTGAAAAAGACATTAATGGAATTTAAGATCTCAGCCCAAATCAGTTTTTTCCTTATATTAAACTAAATGAGGTGTGTTGTTCATAAATCCATTAATTTTGTTGAACAAACCATAATTATAGCTTTCAGGTGTCAAAAGTTATATGATGGAATTTAAAATTCTTTTGTAAGTAAATCTGTATGTAAGGATGCTGCTGCTGCTGCTGCTGCTACTGTATACAAACCTTCTGATTTTGTTGCAGGTGGGGAGAGAAATAGAATACTGAGAATAGTCAAGAATTATTTGAGCAAATATTCTCTGCCAGATTCTGGCTCAAGGTTTGATGATTATGATTTCCTCCCTTCATAATAACAAGTCTATGAAGTAAGATGTATTATTACTCTTTCTTTGAGAGTGAATAAACCAAGGCTTAGAAGGGTTAAGTAACTTGCCCAGTGTTATAAACAAGGTTTGGGGGACTATGGTACAGGCTGTCTACATAAAGCTATCCTGCTATTGTAGAGGCTTGGATCGAGAAGGATGGAAGTCTTGTCATCCTTGGGGTTTCTGGAAAGTAGTGTTCACAGATAGAGAGACATCAGTCTAAAATAGCACAAACAAGTCTCAGAATTTCTGGGGCAACGACAGCAGCAGCAGCAGAGGAACACCAAACTTTCTGTTTCTGACCAAGCTGAGTGGAAATCTGGGCTCTGCTACTTTCTGTATGACTTTGGGCCAGTGAATTGTTACTTCAGATCTCCATTTTTTTTTCACCTGCAAAATAGAGGTGATGATGATAAACTAAGAACATTAATAATATTATGTGTCATGATTTATATTATAAATGTTTCCTAAAGGTCATTGGTAACTACTTGGTCTCCAGCTGATATCTTTGTTGCAAGACAGCAGAAATTTTAGTGGGTGGGACCAAGAAGTTACTTGCTGGGGGAGTGCCTTTGAGAGGTATGCATACTTTGTTCCCACCCTTCCCATCTCTCTCTCTCAGCTTCCTGGATTCCATGATGTTGCTATCACCATGATACTCTGCACTGCATCTGGGCCAAAACAAAATAGCCAAGTGACTAGGAAATGAAGACTCTAAAACTGTGCACTAAAGTAAATCTTTTTCTCTTTAAGTTAATTTTCTCAGATATTTTAAACAAAAATGGAAAGCTTAAAACAAACAAACAAACAAATAAAAACCACTGTGTTCCTTAACAGAGTACCTATAAGAATCCCATGAGCTAATATGTTTATAAAAATGCAACAGAATGCTTGGCAGACATTAAGTGTTCCTTAAATGTGTGTGTGTGTGTGTGTGTGTGTGTGTGTGTGTGTGTGTGTGTGTGTGTGTGCACGCTTAGAAATAGAGAGGTGGCATAAACAAACAGGCACCATATATTATTTTACGCCACCTAAGACTCTTTGTAGCATGGAGTCCAGTGTGGCCTTTGTATAAGTATTAGGGGTTGAACAAGATGCTAAGTTAAAGCAAGAAATGAAAGACAGAACATCTGAGGACTTCAATGAGGTTCAACCTTGGGAGAGAAGAGAAAAGCACTCTACTGTAGGACCAATGAAATTAGGACTATAGACAGTAGAGAACTAATGCAAGGTGAATTAGAGCTGGAGCCCAACAGTTAGGCTGGAAGAACCTATCTAAAATGGCAAAGGTGCTGAATAAGGCCTTATGTAGTATAAAATCCCCAGATATTAATTATCTGGCTTTTTTGTACAGAAAAACTATCCTAGCCCCAAGTCTAAAACCACTGGCAAAATGTGATATTTCCTATGACTTGGAACTAAAAAAAAAACTAGTTGAGGAATTAGGGATGGAGATGCTTTTCTATGCTAACATCTATAGAAAAGACCCTCCTTCCTTAGATGAAGATAGGTAATGAAACCAGAATGTGTGTGTGTGTGTGTGTGTGTGTGTGTGTGTGTGTGTGTGTGTGTGTGTGTATGCCGGTAATGGAACCTAATACCTTGCACTGCTGCTAGGCAAGCACTCTACCACTGAGCTGTATTCCTGTACTTCATTTTTCAGTTTTTATGTTTACTTTCTGTTATTGACTTCTAATTTTCAGTATGGTAAAAGAAGAGTCACTGTATAATTTTACTGTTTTTTATTTGAAACTTGCATGTGGCCTTACATGGTCCGTCTTCAAGAATATTTCATGTGCATTTGAGAAGAAGTTATGCTTCTCTATTTCATGTATCTTCAGTTTATATGTTCTATTCATTAGTTGACTGAAATGTTGATGTTTCCGATTATTGTTACACAACAGTCTGTTAACCCCTTTGACTCTACCAGGTTTTCTTCCTCTCAACACTACAAATAATAATTGTGTTCCTTTTCAGTTCCTTTTTGTCCCTGATGTTGTTATTGTCACACATTATATATCCAGAAAAAACTTAGAATTAGTGCTTTATGAATTTATGTTTTAAATTACACAGAGGAATAAGAGGATTCTTATTTAAAGGACAACCTTTAATGTTTTCCTTCATTTCTTTGCTTTACTTTGAGTTACTCTCCCACTTCTAAATTTAAAAACTTACTACACAGCTATAGTAATCAAAGAAATAGAGGTATAGATCAATGAATTAGAATTCATAATATAAAATGCATATATTGTAATTTGGTTTTCAACAAACACTAATATCATTTAATTAGGAAAAAATCACATTTTAATAAATGATACCTGGATGACAAGTTAATTTAGATACAAAAGATAGAAATTGGATCCCTAAAAATTAATGCAAAAATAGGCCAAAGTATAAGTGTAATAATATAAACATATAGAAGAAAATTGGGAATAAATTTTCATGTCCTTGTATTCGGTGATTCTTAATTCTGTTACAAATCACAAACAATAAAATAATAAAAAGATAAGATGTAATTCATAAAAATTTATAACTGATGTTTCAACAGACACTATAAAGTTTATAGAAAGGCAAGCTACAAAATAAAGTATTTGTAAATCATATATCCAATAAGGGTTTAATAATCACAACATTTAAAGAACACCTAAAAATTAACAGCAAAGAGTCAATCAACCTAATTAAAGAGTGGGCAAAGAAAGAACACTGCTGGGGGATGTCTTTCTGTACACTGTGAATATATGTGTTGTTCCCATTGATTAATAAATAAAGCAGCTTTGGCCTATGGCAAGGCAGCTTAGAGGCAGGCAGGAAATCCAAGGAGAGAGACAGAGAGAAGGGCAAAGTCGAGGAAGACACCAGCCTGCCATCCAAGGGACGTGTAATGGGACACAGGTAAAGCCATGGAACATGTGGCAATACATAGATTAATAGAAATTGGTTGAATTAAGTTATAAGAGCTAGCTAGCAAGAACCTTGAGCCATAGGCTATACAGGTTATAATTAATATTAAGCCTCTGAGTGATTATTTTATAAGTGACTGTGGAACTGTGGGTGGGAGAGATTCATCCAGACTGTGGGCCTGGGTGGGACCAGAGAAACTTCCAGCTACAGAACACCTAAAAATTAACAACAAAGAGTCGAACAACTCAATTAAAGAATGGGCAAAGAAGTTAAGTCAACAGTACTCCAAAGGATGGCTACACACACTCACACACACACACACACACACCTCCCAAACTGATGGTAGTATAAAATTGTATAGCTCCTTATGTAGAACTGAATGGTATTGTAAAATAAAAGAAAGTAAAAAAGAAAAGAAAATAAATTGTATATAGCTCCTCTGGGAAAACACTTTGCTAGTTTCCTTTAAAAGTTACACGTAGAAAAATTTCAGCTGACTACTGATTGATGAATACAGAAATAAAATTTGGTATAACCATGCAATTGAATAGTGAACCATGAAAAGGGACTGTAATGGTATCTTTAACAATGTGAATGTACCTCAAAAACATATGGTAAGTGAAAGAAACCAGAGAAAAGTTACTTGTTGTCCTCTAACATTTTTTTACATTGTGTGTGTGTGTGTGTATGTGTGTGTGCATGTGCGTGTGCGCGCATGCATCATAGAAGGTATATGGCTATCATACGACAACTTGCAGGATTCAGTTTGCTCCTTCCATCATGTAAATTTCAGGGACTGAATGAATTTAGGTTGTTAGGCTTGGTGGTAAGTACCTTTACTCACTGAGCCATGTCCCTGGCCCATAAACACTTTATAAAAATGTTTAATTTTACAGTGTATGAATTTAATAGTTATTAATGATTCTTCTGCCTGCCACTCAAAGAAATAGATGAATGGAAATAAAATGAATTCGGAGGCTCTCACAGTAGCTAAATGAGAGAAGATGGTGATGTTACTTAAGATGATGAGAATGGGGGTGCAGAAAAACAGACACTATGTCACTTAGAACTAGAGAGATAACTTGGTCACACACATTAATAATGCCTGCTACATTTTGAGGCTAGGCAAATAGAAATATCATTTAGGAATGACATACTGGAGAGGTTCTGGCTTGTCTACTGTCACAAAATGAGCCTGTAAGAAATGTGACCACTTTTTTACTCTCATGACGTCTAGTTCTAGAAGGAGAATTTGCATGTAATACAGGAAATGTGAGTACTGTCTTAAATTGACTGAAGTGTTTCCAAACAACTGCATAATTGGCTACTTCTTCGTACCAGTTTTAGTGTTTGTGTTTAAAATTTAAAAGTTGTAGCTATAATTATGAACTCGAAAGGCCACTTCCTTCTCTGAAACTGCTTCCCCTCCTTGTGTGTACTACATGCCTACATAATACTGTCCATCAAGTACTAACAGCCCTGATAACCCCACAACACAACCTGGTGAACATGCCATGGTTCTTTCGCTGCAGCAATCCAGTCACAGATTTCTATAGCCTTGGGGGCTTGGTACTCGATGAGGCATGAGCAATTCAGAGCACCCTCAAGTAAAGGGATAAGTAGAAGAGGGGGCTGGGAGGAGGAAGGAGATAAAGCACAGGACCTATCAGGGGGAGCTCAGGCCCAGACTGCAGGAGGCAGTGGGGGTGGGGAACAGCAAAACCTCAGCTGCTCAAGAGGAAGAGCCAGGACCTTTGTCTCATAATGTATGGAAGAGTGTGTGCATGTATGTGATGCTGATGATTAAATGGTACATGGGATCAGCGAAAATTATCAGCATTGATGCTGATTAGAGATGCCGAGGAACTAATAGTAAGAAAAGAAACTAGAAAAATTGGTCTGGGTGTGGAAAAGTAATACTAATTACAATCATTTATGCGAACTGCTTAACATTTATGACTAATTACCACCCAACACAATAACCATTAGGTATATCATTAAATATGTGTCAGATTAACTTTGTTGTCAGTTTTATTTGTGATTAGAACAGTAAACTCTGCATGTATGCTGTGACTTAATAGTTTGTTGTTCATGCAAGCAGGACTGTCAGTTCATAATTTGAAAAAAAAATCCACATTATGTTAGGGCTGGAGCATGGCAGGCGTTGAATTCCAGGCTAAGCAGTTTATGGTTAATTTAGGAGACAATGGGGAACCCTTCCAGAATAATCATCAGGGGAGTTACATGATCAGTGCTGTACTTTAGGAATCAAAGATTGGCAGAACTGGAAGATTCTTTAGAGATTACTCACACAGTGGTCACCAGCCAGGAGGCACTGGCAGTCACATGGTGACTCCAGAGGGATTGTCAGGACTTGAGAAAGCCTACGGGGAGCCATGCTTTTCTCCATATTAAAGCTGAACAGATCAACTACAATGTCAATATTATTTACTTTAGGTTACAGTTAATCACACAGATGCACTGATTAGAAGAATTGATTGGAAATTGTGAAAATGACAAAAATTTTTAGTAGTAAAACAAGCTAATTATTTCTTAACAAATGAAAATTTTCATAGTAGAAAATAGTTTAAAAACAAACCAGAGGGAATCCTGGGTGATGAAAAAGTCAAGAGCCACTATTATAATTCAATTATTTCATTTATAGATGGAAGAACACAAACTAGAGATAGATGTAACTCGCTTTGAAAGAAGATGGATAAGTGGGTTGAAGAGTACTCAAGATCAGAAAGCTACTTTAGTGGCAGGTTGAGGTACCTAGACTAGTGTAGTAGAACCCAGGCAGGATCATTGCTTGAATATGCAGAGAAAAGCCAGAACTTAACAATCACTCCAGAATCCCTAGTGTGCTTGCCTGGGATGGTGGTAGCATCAGGCATCATTAGTGGAGCCATATTTAAAAAACAACTATGAGCTATAGCTTTTCTTTTATACCACTTGACAATGTGCTGGCTAGTTTATTGTCTACTTGACATAAGCTAGAGACATATCTGGAAGAGGGAACCTTAATTTGTGAAAATGTCTCTATAAGATTGGCCTGTCGGCAAACTTACAGGGCATTTTCTTGATTGATTATTGATGTGGGAGGACCCAGCTCACTGTAGGCCATGCCACTCCTGGGCTGATGGACTTGGATGCTATAAGCAAGCAAGTTGAGCAAGCCAATAAGCAGCACTTCTCTATGGCCTCTGCTTCAGTTCTTGCCCCCAGGATCCTGGCCTGACTTCCTTCAGTGATAGACTGTGATGTTGAACTGTAGGATAAAATAACCCCTTTCCTCACAAGTTGGTTTTGGTCATGCTATTTTGTCATATCAGCAGAAAACTAACAAATGCATGGTGTTTTGTTTTGTTACAAAAACAAGCCATGTAACCTATAATCACACACCAATAACTCTGTTTCAGAGTTAATCCACACAAAAACCTGGACATGAAAGGTTATAGAAGCTTTATTTAGAATTGCTTCAAATTGTAAATAACCCAAATAATCTTTAATGGGTGAATAGTTAATCTGTAGTATGTGTTACTCTATTCCTTTTGTTATGAAGATGACTTTTTAGGTACAACTCTATAAGCATGATTCATGAAAGAACAAATTGATAGGCTAGACCACATTTAAATTAAAGTTTTTCCTCTGTGAAAGAAACAAGAGAATGAAGGACAAACCACAGTTTAATGGAAAGTATTTGTAAAATTCATACCTGATAACAAACAGTATGCAAAATATACAGAGACCTCTTAAAACTCAAAAAAAAAAAAAAAAAAAAAACAAAAAAAACAAGAAGACAATAAGCAACCCAGGTGAAAAATGAGCAAAAACAACTGCTCAATGAGATTTGATGTGAGTGCATTGCAAATTAAAACAACAAAGAGACACCACAATACACATATTAGAATGGCTCCAATCCAAAGTGCTGACATCTAATGCGCTCGTGCAAGAGGACTGCTCATTCGTTGCTGGTAGAAATGCAAAAATAATCTGATTATGAATATTATCCTGATCCCCCAAAGAAATCTTGTACTCATTAGCAGTAAATCCCTATCCTCTCGTTCTCTCTCAGCTCTGGGCAACCACTAATCTCCTTTCTGTCACTGTAGACATGCCTATTCTGGATGTGGTATATAGGAAATGAGATAGAGCTTTCGTGAGTGATGTATTTTCACTTACAATGTTTTCAAGACTAACCCACATGGACAAACTAAGTCCAGCATGGTGGCATGTACTTGTAAGATCAGCAGTCAGGAAGCTAAGGCAAGAGGAATGCTGTGAGTTTGAGGCTACCCTGGGATATATAACTGATACCAGACCAGCCAAAGCTGCATATTGAGACCCCTTTCTCAAAACACACACACACACACAGAGAGAGAGAGAGAGAGAGAGAGAGAGAGAGAGAGAGAGAGAGAGAGAGATTAATCCTTGTTGTTGTAGCATGTGTTAGTCTATTCCTTTTTCATTGTATTAAATAATATAAAATATAATATAAAATTTGTTGTCTAAATTATTTTAATTGTGGCAGTAAGTTAGCATTGTTCTAAAAACATTACAAGGAGTGTTCATCATCCAGAATGAAAATCTATAACCATTAAAAAGTAACTCCCTGTACTAGTCAAGGTTCTCTATAGAGAAACATAAACAATAGAATGGACATATATTACAAAAGGGCATTTATTTCATTGGCTTAGGGGATATGATCCAGGTAGTTTGGAAGGGCCACAGGTTTTCAGTCTGTGTTGAAAGACCAAAGAAGCTGATCCTGATGTCAGTGAAAGTGAGCAGGCAAGCAGCTCAGCTCTTCCTTCTGACCTCTTTACATCTGATAGCTGCCAGAAAGTGCTATCCACACTAAGAGAGGGTCTACTCAGTTAATCACTCCTGGAAATACCCTCACAGAGCCCCACCCCTTAACTGATTCCAGATCTAATCAAGCTAACCATTAAGAATAATCATCACACTCTTCATTCCTTTCTTCCCCTAGTTCCTGGTGGATTCTTCTACTTTCTACGTAGGAGTAACAGGTATACCTTGTAGGTGTTAATGGAACTTGTGATATTAATCTCATGACAGATTGGTAGCACTGAGGAATGCCTAGATTACTAAATCATGCCTATAGGTATGCCTGTGAGGAACATTTCCAGAGAGGATTAGCTGAGGGGAATGCCCTATCCTGTATGTGGATGACACCATCCCGTAGCCATGGGGCCTCAGAAAGAATAAAGAATAAAGGAAGGGGGCAGAAATTTAGTTGGCAAAGACATTCTTTTTGTTTGCTGGCCACTTTCAGGTGAGCTGCTCGTCTACACTACCTTTTCCCACTGTAAGTGGAAACTTCGGAAACTGTAAACCCAAATAAATATTTCTTTCATTAAGTTGTTTGGTCAGGTGTTTTGTCATAGTAGTGAAAAACTAGTTAACAAAAGTGTGATATTTCCTTACGTGTATGTGTGTGTGTGTGTGTGTGTGTGTGTGTATGTGTGTGTGTGGTGTGTGTGTATGTATGTGTGTGGTGTGTATGTGTGTGTATGTACGTATGTGTGTGGTGTGTGTATGTGTGGTGTGTGTGTGTGTGTATGTGTGTGTTGTGGTGGTGTGTGTGTGGTGTGTTTTACTGGGTGCTGAATCCAAGGCCTGTGTGTGCTAAGCAATTACTCTATTTCTGAGCCATATCACTAGCTTCTTATTGAGGAAGGTTCTTCTTAAGTTGCCCAGGATGGCCTTGAACTCACTCTGTGGCCCAGATAAGCTTTGAACTTAGATATACCATGTATTGATCAAATCCAAGCATCTTTTCCAACCACCCTTCCCCCACCCAGAGTCCTTTCATGGTACTCCACTTTCATATTAAAATATTTAACATGTAATGTTTAACCTTACATGTACTTGTGTTTTTGTGATAGGCTCTTTTCACTTAATATCCCCCCCTTCCATCCATGTTGCTACAAATGACAGGACTTCATTCTTCTATATGATTTTTTTGTCTGAATAATTCTCCATTGTGTATACATATATGAAATTTTCTGTTCATTTATAAATTTATGGGCACCTAGACCGATTCCAAATCTTAGACATTATGAATAATACAGCAATAAATATGGACATAGTGTGCTGATTTCACTTCTAGGAATGGAATAGGTAGATCATATGGTAATTTAATCCTTAGTTTTCTGAGACAATACCATACTATTTTCCATAGCGTCTGCATTCTTATCAGCAGCATGTAAGAATTTCTCCTTCCCTACATTCTTGCCAGCATTTGTTCTATAATAATCTTGAGATAGTATCTCATTGCAATTTTGGTTTACATTTCTCTGATGGCTAAAGATATTGAGCAGTTTACATGTATCTGTTGTTCATTACTATTTCTTCCCTTTTTTGAGATGTATCTGTTTTGATCATGTTAGTTTGGTTAATGTAGTGCTGAGTTTGAGAAGCATGGGTCCAGTAACTTTGTTTTCTTTTTCAATACTGTTTTACTCAAAGTTGGGCCTGGACACATAGGACTATAATACCAGCTACTCAGGAGGCAGGGAGATGGGAAGTTCAAAGCTTATCTGGGCCACAGAGTAAGTTCAAGGCCATCCTGAGCAACTTAACAAGAGCCTTCCTCAATAAGAAGCTGGAGATATGGCTCAGAAATAGAATAGCAATACCCAGTAAAACACACCACACAAACACACACACACACACACACACACACACACACACACACACACACAAGAAAATATACAAAAAGACCCTTGTCTTCATAGAACTCATATTTATTTCAAGAAGATGATAACATTTCATTTATTAATTTTTGATTAATATGAAATACTTATGTGCACTTATTGAGGTATAGTATGCTATTTTAATACATGTACACAGAATATGCTGACCAAATCAGAATATTAGCATTTTATCTCTGTCACTTTTTTTTTTTTTTTTTTTTTTTTTTTTTTTTTGGTTTTTTGAGACAGGGTTTCTCTGTAGCTTTGGAGTCTATCCTGGAACTCTGTCTGTAGATCAGGCTGGCCTCGAACTCACAGAAATCCACTTGCCTCTGCCTCCTGAGTGCTGAGATCAAAGACATGCGCTGCCACTGCCTGGCTTACATCTGTCACTTCTTTATGTTCATTGACTTCACATCCCTCTCCTCTAGACCTCCATAAAATACAGAGGATACTGCTATGTATCATAGTCACACTTCTTTCTGCTTATTTGTGTTTTGGTATCTGTCTTAGTCAGGGTTTCTATTGCTGTGATGAAACACTATGACCAAAAGCAAGGTGAGCAGGAAAGGGTTTATTTGGCTTACACTTCCTCCACATTGTAGTCCATCACTGCAGGAAGTCAGGACAGGAACACAACCAGGGCAGGAACCTGGAGGCAGGAGCTGAAGGGGTGCTGCTTGTTAGCTTGCTCTTCCTGGCTTGCTCAGCCTGCTTTCTTATAGAACCCAGGACCATCAGCCTGGGATGACACCACCCACAGTGGGCCTCGCCCTCCCCCATCAATCACTAATTAAGAAAATGCCCTACAGGCTTGTCTGCTTGCAGCTCAATTATCTGAAGACATTTCTCAACTGTGGTTCTCTCCTCTCAGATGACTAGCTTATGTCAAATTGACATAAAACTATCCAGGACAATACCTGTTATCTAGCATCCTTTTGTTTTTCTCCCCACACTTTCCTCCTGTAATCATTTCTATATTCAGATGGCTTTTTTTAAAAGTTTCACTTGTAAGAGAAAACATTCATTTTCTCCAACTTTTCACTCAGTGACATCCTCCAGTTCCATCCATTTTGCCACAAATAACAGGATTTCACTTTTTTTTTTTAAAGCCGAATGTTACCCTGTGTCTGTGCATTTCTACTACACACTACATTTTCTTTATTTGTTCATCCATCTATTGACCTTTGTAATGGATATTTTAAAGGTAAAGTGTTTAAATAGTGTTAGAAAGTTAATGAAGATTGCTGGAGAGAAAATGAACAGAGCTCTCCAGGTGGATGAGGTGTGCTCAAGTGTGACAGTCAACAAGTTGCACGATTACACACAGTGCATAGAGTAAGCCTGTATAGCAAAGAGGGTTTTCAAGAAAGACCTAAAAGAAGGGAAGAAATTATGCAGGCGGTTATGCACAGGGGAATGTTTCTTGTACAGGAGACAGTCAGTACGAAGATTTTCAGACAGGAGAATGCCTAGTGTGTTCAAAGAACATTGAGGAGACCAGGCTGGTTGCAGAGACGAGAATAAGCTAAAGAGTTGGAGGAGAAGAAACTCCACTTTTTACTCTCAGGGAAATAGGAGTATTGATGTCTTTCCAGCAGCGGAGTGCCAGGCCTGATTTCTGTTTTACAAAGATTACTACACTGCTGTGCTCAGAAGTGACTGAAAAACAAGTAGCATACATGGTTTCTGATGCCCATGAATTCAGTCATCACAACTTAATTCACATTAGCTTCAAAACACACTTCACATCTCATTCCCATCAAACCTTAACTAATTGCATCACGTACACTTTTGCTGATTGCTCCTTTCACTCCATAAATGACAACATAATCACTGACCAATCACATCACTTCTTTCAAAGTCATTTCATTTATTGGTGACTGGCCACTGTTCATTTCATTCAGGTCATGCACAGACAGCAAAGCATATACTTGTGTCATCTCCTTATGTCACAGTGACAGACTCGTGTGACAATTCACAAAAAAAAAAAAATAACAAAAAGGTAGGTGGGATTGGCCAGCAAAGATGGAAGTACAGCAAAGAAGCAACCAATTATAATGCTGGAGATGAAACCAAACAACTAGATTACTGTTTCTACGAAGTAATAAAGCAATGTTCTTAATGTTTTAAATCACCAAATACTACCGATGTTTTTCTACTTACAATGGGATTAGACCTTGACATATGTTTAAAATATCATAAGCTAAAATTCAGTTAATGCACCGTACCCACCAAAAATCCTGGCTTGGCAGCACAGTCCATGGAAGAGTGTTCTGATTGTGTAGTTGACTTGGCACTGTGTTTCTTGTTGCTGTGGAGAACTGAGAATATCCTACTCCAACTTTTTAGCCCAGGAAAAGATCAAAATTCAAAGCAGAAGTACAGTCTCTTTTGAATCCACATTACCTTCTTTTTCTTTTCTTTTTGAGAGGTCTCACTCTGCAGCCTAGGCTGATCTGAAACTCATAGCAATTTCCCTGCCTCAGAACCTCAAGTGCTGGTATTACAGGCATAAGCAACCATGGCTAGTTCTGAATAAATGTCATGTTCACATCCTAAGTAGGGCTTTTCTACAAATAAATACTCATTTTACATTTTTTTCTGTATATATTCATAATGAAGTGGACAGTAAGAGAAAGATAGGATTCTTATAAAGATTTAATGAATTAATACTTAATAAAACATTTATGAGTTCTATTACATAGTAAGTGATCAATAAATATTAGCTGTTAATTATAACATTATTGCCATATGTATTTTTATTTTATTTTACAATACCATTCAGTTCTACATATGAGCCACAGATTCCCTTGTTCTCCCCATTCCCACCCCCCTCCCCTTCCCCCCAGCTCACCCCCCATTCCCACCTCCTCCAGGGCAAAGCCTCCCCCGAGGACTGAGATCAACCTGGTAGACTCAGTCCAGTCAGGTCCAGTCCCCTCCTCCCAGACTGAGCCAACCGTCCCTGCATAAACCCCAGGTTTCAAACAGCTAACTCATGCAATGAGCACAGGACCCAGTCCCACTGCCTGGATGCCTCCCAAACAGATCAAGCCAATCAACTGTCTCACCCATTCAGAGGGCCTGATCCAGTTGGGGGCCCATCAGCCATTGGTTCATAGTTCATGTGTTTCCATTCATTTGGCTACTTGTCCCTGTGCTTTATCCAACCTTGGTTTCAACAATTCTCACTCATATAAACCCTCCTCTTTCTCGCTAATTAGAGCTCCGCCCAGGGCCTAGCCATGGATCTCTGCATCCAGATCCCTCAGTCATTGGATGGGGTTTCTAGTACAACAATTAGGGTGTTTGGCCATCCCATCACCAGAGTAGGTCAGTTCGGGCTGTCTGTCGCCATATGTATTGTTTTAAAAACAAATTTAAGGTGGGAGAGATGGCTCAGTGAGTAAAGGCAGTGACTAGATAATCCTACCAACTTAAGTTCAAGTCCTGGAACCCACATAAAGGCAAGAGAACCAACTCTACAAGTTGTTCTCTGACCTCCACACATGCACTATGACATGCACACTCACCACACTCACATACATGCACACACATGCACACACACACACACAAATATAATTTTTAGAAAGAAAAGGTTTTATTGTATTTTGTTTTTATTTTCTGTGTGTGAATGTCTTGCCTGCATGTATGTCTGAACAAAAAGTTTATTTCTTACTCATTCTCTATATTCCCATTCTTCAAGAATAATCAATTGTTGGGGAATATTATTTTAAAGTGTGTTGCACTTTTTCCTACTGCTTTTGTTAACAATTGCAAGATGTGTTTGATTAAATAAAATTAACCTGAGAGCAGGAGGCTGAGTTAGCAAGTAGCTGACAGGAAGGGGTAAGGAGGAACCACGAGTAGCAAGGGTTTTTCAAGTGAGGGCTGAGAGAAGGATGCAGGGATTTTGTTTTGTTTTGTTTTGGAAGATGCCAGCAAAGGGAGGAAGTTAGGTGTTTGCTATTCAGCCTCTCTGAGGGAGCAGAATTCCACCTAAACAGTTGAATGATAAGTTTTTTAGATTTAGATAAAGTTTCCTTTAGTAGTTTTGAAAGAGTCCATGCCTGAGCAAACAGAATCCCCTCAGGCTGCTGCCCTTGTGGCCAAACCACTGCTGGTAGCAATGGAGTTGCAATCTCTGACTAGAATGACTAGGATAGCTGTTGCTTAAGGGACAGCCATTGTAGATAATATAAAACAAATAACATTTGGAGCCCAACATGGGGCTCAAATATCTCTAGGGCCTGAGAAAGCTGAAAAAAAAAGAGCAAGAGAACAAGGAGAGGAATGTGCTAGGGGCCAGCCACCCAGCCACATAGCCAGCCACAAAGTAAGAGTAAGATTTACAGAAGTAAGAAAAAGAAAAAGCCCAGAAGCAAAAGGTAGACTGGTTAATTTAAGTTTAGAAAAGCTGACAAAAAACAAGCCAAGCTAAGGCCAGGCATTTATAATTAGGAATAAGTCTTCATGTATGATTATTTGGGAGCTGGGTGGAGGGTCCCCCAAAAGAGAAAAAATAATCAACAATCAATATTAACTGGTTTGAGATATCATCTAGTCTTTTTTATGCAAACATACATATAGGCATGTAAACATACATATGTATATGCACATGTTCATATGTGCATACATATATGTGTACAGAAACACATTTGAAGCAGAGATGAGATTGTATAATGAACACTATTAAAACTACTTATTCATGTAAAGATATATCAACATATGACACAAACACTTTTCTTTTGGTAATATAGAACTGCTTTCCTTTTTAAAATTATTTTTATTATTTTTAATTATGTATATGTGTGTGGATATTCACAGGTGCCCAAAGAGGGCAGAGATGTTGGATCTCCTTGGAGCTGGAGTTATAGGTGGTTGTAAGTTGCCTGCTGTGTGTGCTGAGAATCAAACTCAGGTCCTCTGGAAGAGCAGTACATGCTCTTAACCATCTCTCTGGTGCCTACTTTCCTTTTTAATAGCATTGTTAGTGGGATTATTTTTTGGTTTTTCAAGACAGAGTTTCTCTGTGTAGTTTTTGGTGCCTATCCTGGATCCCACTCTGTAGACCAGGCTGGCCTCAAACTCACAGAGATCCACCTGGCTCTGCCTCCCAAGTGCTGGGATTAAAGGTGTGTGCCACCACCGCCCAGCAGCATTATTAGTGTTTTATATTGTGTACTTTGTTTAGCCAATTCTTTATTAATACTTAATTTGTTTTCATTTTTCTTATGACTACAGTGAATGATTCAATGATTCTGATCTTACAGATAATATTTTACACATACATTGTTTTCATAGGGTGAATTCATAGAAATAAATTCGTTGGGTCAAAGAATATATGCATTTACAATATCAACAGAAAACTTGCACTTTTGTTATAAATGAGTTGTTGGAGTTCAGTGTATAAGACTGCCTTTTTAGAGGCTAGCGAGATGGCTCAGTGATTAAGAGTGCTTACTATTCTTGCAAAGGACCTGGTTCAGTTCCAAGTACCCACATGCTACATGCACATACATGGAGGTAAAACATTTTATTTTTTCTTTGTCATTGCAGAAACATTTTAGTTTTTTGAAGTCCCATTGTCAATTGTTGGCCTTAATTCATTGTCAAATGGAATCCTATTCAGAAACTCCTTACATAGAGCTGTATCAGGTAGATTACTATCTATGTTTTCTTCTGACAGTTCCAGTGTTTGAGGTTTCAGGTTTAGGTCTTTGATCCATTTGGGGTTAGTTTTTGTGTTAGGTTATAGAATCAGATCTAATTTCATTTTTCTATGTGTGCACATCCAATTTCCCCAGCAGCATTTGTTGAAGATGCTATCTCTTATCCAGCTTTCATTTTTGGCATCTTTATGTAATAGTAAGTGTACTTCTTGTATTTATATGGATGTGTTTTTCACTAATTTGGGAAAGTTTTCTTCAGTGATCTTGTAGAGGATGTGGTTTATGCCATTGGCTTGGGATCCTTCTTCCTTATTTATAACTATAATTCAAATACTTGTTTTTTTGTGGTATATATTTCTTTTATGTTCCTTTCACTTTTTTAAAAAAATTTTCATATTACTTGCTTATTTTGGTTGAGATCCTTTACTTTATCGTTGAGTCTTGATAGTCTATCTTCTGCTCAATTCATTTTATTTGTACAGCTTTCCTTTGGGTTTTCTAGTTGAGTTCTTGTGTTTTTCAATTCCATCTTCATTTCAGCTTTAGTCCTTGTCAATGTTTCTATCTCTTTATTGAATTCTAATCTTAAGTCCTAGACTGTGTTTTCTTGAGCATCACTCAGGAATTTATTCTTCTTAAGTTCTTTCTATTTAATTTCATTGAGCTGTTTCTTTTCTTTAAACTTCTTGAATTATTTGATGTTAATGATTGTTTTTTAAAATTCTGTGTCCCAGAGTTCATCTAGATACTTCTCATTGGCAAACATTTCTACAAGACTAGTATGTTTCGGAGAAAAGATACTGGTTTGATCTGTCATGTTTGTTTTTTCTTTCTATTTTTGTAATGAGTTGAGCATTGAGCTTCTTTTGTTAGTTCTAAGTCTGATAAGGACAGAATAGGTTGGACAGAAGAGAGGACAGGTAGGCTGATAGGGTCTAAATGTTAGAAATGGCTTGGGTGGAATGAAATAAGGTAGACAGAGAGGAATGGACTTGTTTTATACAGGATGTATCTCCTGGCCTAAGCCTGGAGTGTGGGGCTAGATCTGGCTGTGTGGAAAGGATGAATATGCCTCGGGTGTGGCCTATGGGTTGCAAGAGGAGGTAGGGAGGGTCCTTGCAGAAGCCTAGAAATCGGTTGTGGATAAACCGGGTGACCAGACTGGGCTATGGCACAGTATGAGGGATTCAGGCTAGATCTGACAGATTGGAGAGAAGGCATGGATGGAGAGGCTCAAGGAGACTCACTGGGATAGACACCGGAGAAGCATGTGTAAGATTTATTTGAGTGAAGAAGTTGGATGTGTCACAGCCAGGACCTCTGGGTGATGACAAGTTGGGTCAGGCCCTGGCAGAAGCTGGTTGTGACATAAGCAGGGGTGGCCAGACAAAGCTAGGCCATTGGATGTAGTACCCAGGCTAGATCTGGTAGGTTGGGGAGATGCATAAATGGCGAGGATCAGGGATACTTACCAGACTAGACCCTGAAATAATAAGTAATAATTACTTTTTTTGAAGAATGCTTTCATTAGTGCTTCATCTGCTATGATTTTTTACACATTAATTTTTTTTCCTTTTGTTGAAAATAGATTTTTTTTCTCACATAATATATTCCGATTACAGTTTCTCCCCTCTCTACTCCTTTCAGTTCCTTCCCACTTCCTCACAGAGATCTGGATGGATCTTTGCCTCCCGAATGCTAGGATTAAAGGTGTGTGCTGCCTCTGCCTGACATCTATATTTAATATAGTGGCTGGCTTTTTTCCTCTGATCCCCAGATAAGCTTTATTCAGACAGAGGCTGATCTATTTTTCTTTTCTTTTGGAGTTCTTTTGGGATGACTTCTCAATTGGGCTGCCTCTGTAGGCTTGGTGTTGACGAATAACGAGTTTTTGAATTATGAGTAAACATGTTGTAAAACAGAAGCACACAGTGCAGATGATTACAATTTACCATCAAGGGCATCTGAGTTGGAGAGCCTGCAAATGTGCCTGGGGATGCCAAGCCGAAGCCAGAGTGACCATGGCTGGGTTTCCTAACTGTTTCCATTTCTCCTTCACATGAATAACATACTAATTGTCTACCAGCTGAGAGGCCAATCCAAGTTGATTAGATGTCTGACTTAGTGGCAATTTAATTCAGTCCCATTTCTCCTAAGTGATAGTTAATTCATTAGAAGAAAAAGTCATGTGGTCAGGGGACAGTTTTTCCTAAAAGCGGTGTATCTATTAACCAGAATTGTAGTGCTTACCTTTCCACTCATGTATCGCACATAAAGACTTACAGATAGTTTTAGACATTTTGTTTGTTTGCTTATTTGTTTTTGTTTTTCAAGGCAGGGTTTGACTGTGTAGCCCTGGCTGTCCTGGAACTCACTCTGTAGACCAGGCTGGCCTCGAACTCACGGAGATTCGCCTGTGTCTGCCTCTCAAGTGCTACGACTAAAGACGTGTGCCACTACCACCCAGCTAAACATTTTTTTTATTTTGTTTTGTGTTGGTTGGTTGGTTTTTTGAGACAGGGTTTCTTTGTGTAATAGTCTTGGCTGTCCTAGAACTCATTTGTAGACCAGGCTGGCCTCAAACTCAGAGAGATCTGCCAGCCTCTGCCTCCTGAGTGCTGGGGTTAAAGGACTGCACCACTACTGTCCAGCTTTCAGACATTTTTATTTATTATCTTGACTATTAAATTCAGCTTGAGTAAGCAACCATTTACCTTGACCAGAATAGTATCAAGAGAGAATTATTAGCTGGACCTGGTGGCTCTCATTTGTAACCCTTGTGTTCTAGAGGCTTAAGCAGAAGGATAATCATGACTTTTAGTCCAGTCTATGCTATGTAGCAAGTTCCAGACTAGTCTGGGCTACAGATTAAAACCCTGTCTCAAAAATAAAAAGAGAGGAAGGTCTTAGAGCAACAGTTCTCAACCTGTGGGTCACGACTACTTTGGAGGTCAAATGATCCTTTCACAGGAGTTGCTTAAGACCACCAAAAACACAGATATTTACAATTACATATTCATACCAATAGCAAAATTAGAGTTCCAAAGAAGGAATAAAAATGGGGGTTCCTCCAACACGAGGAACTGTATTAAAGGGTAGCAGCATTAAGAAGGTTGGGAAGCACTGCTCTAGAGGAGAGGGGAGATGAGGAATGCTGGTAGTAGAAAGTGAAGACAAAAGAGTCAAAAGAGAGGAGAGGGAGAAGAAAAATGGACCTAAATTTAGATTACTGGAATATCATGTCTTGAAGGTTCCTGCACCTAATCTCCTTAGTAACTCTGAACATCCCTTCAGGTCTCCCTGACCTCTCCAGGCCTGTAGTATGTACATTTGTAATCCCAATGGAACTCCTGGAGATGGAAAGTGGAGCCAGGAAAATCCCTTGAAGATCATATGCAAGCTAGTCTGGTATACCCAACAGAAAAACAAAAGAGAGACCCTACATCAAATAAGGTGGATGGTAAGAACTGACAACCAAGGTTATCCTTTAACCCACACCCCGCCCCCCACACACACACTGTGACATGGATGCAACTGTATTCACAAATGTACACACACACACATACATGCATGCACACACACACTCATGCATAGCACCCCTACACCTCTACACAAACAATTCACCAGGACAAAGCTGAGGACAGACTCCTGTGACACACCAACAGAAGAGTCCTTTAACCTTAACATACAAGTGTTGGTACTTGCTGAAGTACTTGAATTACAGGCATATATCACTGCATCCAGCTAAGAACTTCTGTTTTGCTTATTGCCAATACAGTGTTTGTTTAATGCTCAATGAGTATGTGCTAAAAATTAGTAATATCTAGGTATTTTTCACAGAGCATTGTTCCATGAGACCTATATATAATTTCCCCACTCTTAACATGACTTTGAAGGCCCTAACAATATATACTTCTTCTATGAGATGTGCCTGCAAATATGTCCCACTGCCTAGAATTTCATTTCTATAGAGTGGTTAAATGGTATGTAAAGTCAGCCTACCTGAGTACTGGAATCACAAATGTGACACTAAGTCTGTTCTTAGTTTAGATTTTTGAAAAAAAAAATCCCTTTTGCTTCTGAATTGCTTGCTTTTGTTGTTATTGGTGTGTGTGGAGTCATTCTGCTTCCTGTAATGGAGGGTTTTTTTAAGTGTTAACAAGGAGTTGGAAAAAGTGGTTACCTCTGGAGAATACCTAGAGAAGTAAAGAAGGACTTTTTCCTCTGCTTTAACTCAGGTTTATTTGTAGCATGTGCACATATTCTTTTGAGAGTATGTGTACATGTGCTTGGAAATCTGTGAATCTTACAGTAGATATTATATGTGGGGCATTATACGTCACCTAACTATAGAAGAGCTAAAAAGATATTAAAATCATGGTGACAATTTTCCACACCTAGAGAAAACTACTGCCCCGATTGTCACTTGAGACTTACCTCTAACTAATGAGGAACTGTTAAGGAGGTGGAAGTGATAAGGATGTAAGAAGAGGAGGAGTGAAGCCCCACAAAGACTGCAAGCTAGAAGATAGATGATGGCTGAGGAAAATCCATGTCCATGCCTATGGCAGGGGACTCTCCAGGGAAGAAAACTCCAGGACAGGGAAGCACTGTGAAATGTCACAAGTGCAAGTGGCTTCGCAGAAAACACCTAGACAAGAAGGGTCTCTTTGGAGAGGAGCATTGGAAGGAGAAGCAAATGGAGTGAGAGGCTAAGCCTTACAGGTGCCCTGGTAAAGAACATCATGGGCACAGAGTTTCAGAAAATGCAAAGGCCCTGATGTGGCATCTGTAAGGAATGGCAAAGCAGAGAGAGTGTATCTATAACAGAGTTCTGGAAGGGAGGGCAGAGCGATCATGTCAACCTTCACAGCTGTGACAAAGACTGAATTTCATTCTGACGTGGATCTTCATTGGGTGGTTGAACAGAGGATAGAATAGAATGCTTTGACTTACAGGTTATCAAGACCTCTCTGCCCACCATATTGGATAGACAGTATGAGGAACAAGGATGTGAGTGAGCGTAGAGGGGCATATCAGAGATTGAGCCAGTGGCATAGGTAAGACATACTAGTAAAGTATCAATGCAAAGCTTACGGCTAAGGTAGATTCTGAATATATCAAAGTCAGAATCAGTACAAGTTCTGATGGAATAGATGTAAGGTGCTGGAAAGTAAAAGACAAATGAAGAATAACTAAAATGTTTGGCCTTGGGAACTAGATGAATGGTAATTCTATTTCTTAAGGTAAAAACAATTGAAGGCAGAACATGCCTTGTTAGGTAGAGTACTGGAGAGCTAAATTGAATTTATAATGTATTGAGTATAGGATTATCTTAGTTATTCAAATGGAGATGTTTAATTGAAGCTGTAAACATGAGTACAGAATTTAGGAGTATTGATTTGGCAGGAGATATAAATATAGGAGTTCTTGGCCCACATATAGTATTTAAAGTAAGAGACTGGGGGAGACAGGTGGACAGATGTGATCACTAGGCTTTTCTTTCCATCGCTTCCACTATTCCTGGACCACAGAGATAATTTAGCATTTGGACATATTCATATACCTTTTCAATGTGTCCTGCTCAACAGCTGCTCACCCAGAGAGTAGAGTATCTGTATTCTGACAAAAAACAAAGAAAGTATGGTAGGCATGGAGAGCTGTTATTGAATGTGAAACAAAACAACTTGCTATTTTCAGGGGATGGATTTCTGAGAGAAGAAATAGAGATTGCCACTAACCCACAAAACTCCCTTAGCTGCTGGAAGAGTCTTCAAGCATTCATTTTGTTAAGCTGGGAGAGTGGACTTTCTTGTTGTCATTGTTAATACATGACCTCTAGATGAAAAACTGTAGGCCACTCTACATAATAGGCGCTTTTGAGAAAAACTTCTATCCACTCATCACTTTTTGAAATTGAGGGAACTTCAGGGGTTAACCACAGAAAGTAGTGAAACTTATGCTTCACATTCATGAACTGCCTCACTTAGAGTGAAGCGATGGAAAGAGAGAATGGGAACACCTCCTTATACTCAGAGCAGAAGAAAAGATGTGGGAAGCCCAATTACATCACTACTATGCTAGCCCTCCCGAATGTATTGATCCGCACCCTGTTCTATGAAGTAGCAATCATTAGATCCGGTATGCAGACAAGGAAGGTGAATCTTGGATGCTCCCCCACCCCATGCCCCCGCCCCCCTGACTCCAAACCAAGTGCTTGCTGCACCTGCATGCTGCCCTGGCCAATGAAGTAGAAAAGAGAACAAGGTAAAGGTGCTGGAGTTGAGAGTGCTAATCAGAAGCCACATCCCTGGCTAGGGGACTCCCAGTATTTACTACCTGGAACTCACCTCTTTGAAATGCTGATTAGGTGCTAGTCCCAGCCTGCCCAGTGCTTTCATCCTAAAACCTCTAAAGATTTTTTGCTAAATGGAACAACCGCCATTTCCTACCAAACTGCCAACTGTAAGCAGTCATCTCAGATTTAGGCAAAACCCAAGCAGAGACCTCATCTGGCCCATCATTCTCTCAGTGATAAAGATTTGGATCTCTGTTAAGATGCAAATGGCCCTGAGAAGGGTAGCTTGAGGGTCAGGGCTCAGCAGCCCTAGGGCATGTGAGGAGCTGACCTTTCCCAAGGTCAGGTGTGGACAGGGATGAAGTCTTGTTTACACCAGGAAGTGGTCTGGCTCCCACTAGAAGAACATGTTACTTCACTTGGGCACAGTGCTCCTCCACATGGTCTAAGACAGTATAGAAGAAAGAAATGTCTTCAATCAGCAGCAGGGGCACAATGCCACTTAAAGCTTGTATTCCATTTTGGCTTGTGGTAAGCATGAAAGAACTAAAGCAGGGCCTACATCCCAATGGGAAAAGCAGAGCTGTTCATTCTGGGGTCAGTTAGATTCAAGCAGTTTCCTTCTGACCTTCAAATAAAGCTAATTAATAACTTGAAAATAGAATTTGAGTTTCTAACGTAATCCAGCAGCCCCATCTAGTTAGAGCCAGGATAGTATATAAGTCTTTCTGTTGCAAGTTGTTCTAATGAAACTCTGTCATATATATCCCTCCTTCTGCCAAGAAAGCTTTCCCAATGTTCTCATTTGTAATGAATTTCCTCTACCCCTTACTCCCACAGCCCTTTGCTAGAGCTTCTCTTCTAGTGTTTCCTAGTGTCATCCTTATTAGTGTTATTTATGTGCACGTCTGTCTCTTCATCCAGATCATGAGCTCCTGGAGGGCTGAAACTATGCTTTATTCAACTCTATCCCCCATGGACTGTGCACAGGGCCCCACACATCATAAGCACTCAATAACTGCTTGCTAAATTAAATTATTACTCCACATCACTGTTGTTGTGATTGGCATTCATTCATTTAGTCCATTTGCCTCTTAAGAATCTCCTGCCAGGGCTCAAAAGTAAAGATGCATAAGTACAAAGAGATCGAATTTTAAGAGTTAATGGGTACGAGCTTGTTTTTATTGAAAATAGGCCAATGAACAGAGATGTTTTCTTAGGTCTTGCCAGCCAGACAGAAAAGGTTATCAGCAAATTAAGAGGACTGTTCTCAAACACCATCAAGTGTTGTTCAGTGTGGCCAATGGGTGGAGAGCTTTGTGTGGCCATAAAAGCTGGCTCAAAGGCTACTTGGATTCATTCTGACATATGTCATATTTTCAAGAGAGGTGCTGAAAGCAGAGTCAAACAGCCAGTCAAAAGTGCCACTCAGCACGCTGGAATTGGCATTACATGAAAGTGTTAGTGAGCATCTCGGTGAACAAGGTTGCCCTCCGGTCTTCCCCGGGAGCTACTTGAAAAGCTGAGAAGTGCTCTGGAGTTCTCATCACATAGCCACATTCTCTCCATTCCACACCTTCTCCACCTCACGAGAGGTAGCTAGCCTCATGGACACTTTGTAGTGACTACCTTCTAACTGTCACATTGCATTGATCTTCCACAATTTAATGCTATCAGTTGAAAACAACATCTTTATGGATGGGCACAGTTAGGAATCCGTGCCATATAATGTGCAGTGTCACCCTCCCACCCCCACTCCCAACACACATACGCACACTGAACTGAGAGAACTGAGCATGGACAGAGAAGGCATGGGGTCAAGCAGGCGGGCAACAAGCCAGTTATAAGTGTGTGTCCTGGGCCTGGGTCACAGCTAGTGGTAACTCTGAGGCTTCATTGTGGAACTTGGGACTCTAAGAAGATGAGGGAGGGGTGGAGAAGGGCAGAACAGACTGGCAGCTAAAAAGCAATGAAATAAATGATATACTCAGTAAATATGCAATGAGACTTCTGTTGGTGCTGCTAGGAGTAAAGTCAGATGCACCCTTAAGGGTCAATAAGACTTTTCTGGGGAATACATTTTGCTTGCTTTTAGTGCTGGGAATCAATGCCGGCGCCTAGTGCAAGCAAAGCAAGCACCCTACCCCAGTACTGTACTCCTCCTGGGGGAATGCCTTTGAAAAGGTATTTAAAGTTTGATTAGGAATTGCCTAGCAGGTACATGAGCCCCAGAATAGCTATGAATATGGCTCACGACAAAATCATAAACTTAAAAATCATGACATTTATCCAAAATAAAACCCAAAAATGCCAGAGCAGATTAATTAGTGATTGCTTGGTAGTAGGGATGGAGAATGACAGAAAATGGGCACAAAAGTGTTCAGGGGTAGATAAATTCAATTCAAAAATCAAGTTGTGGCAATGATCGTAGAATTCTGCTGTATTGGTTAACTTGTCTCCTGGAGGGAAGAGGGTTTGTTTTTATTCACAATTTGAGGGTACAACAGTCTATCAATGCAGAGAAGTCACAGTAGTAGGAGTCTGAGATAGCTGCTCATATTCCATTTACAGTTCAAAAGCAAAAATGGATGAATGCTAGTGTTCAACTCTCCTTCTTTCTCTTTTTTTAAATTTGTTTTTATTTTATGTGCATTGGTGTTTTTCCTGCACATATCTGTGTAAGGATGTTGGATCCACTGAAATGAATTACAGACAGTTGTGAGCTGCCATGTGGGTGCTGGGAAATAAGCCCAAGTCTTCTGGAAGAATAGCTAGTGCTCTTAACCGCTGAGCCATCATCCCTCCAGTCCCATATCCTTCTCCTTTTTATTTACTCTGGGATCTCAGCCCCCGGAATGGTGCTGCTCACAGTTAAGGTGGGTTTGCCCGCCTCAATGAACCTAATCCATATGATTGCTGACAGGCATAACAAGAGGCCTATCTTCTAGATCCTAGCATGTCAACAATCAATGATATATGTCCATATTTATGTAAAACTACTGAAATATATGTTTTAAAATTAATTACATTAACAAATTTAAAAGAAAATGGGATTTTTGCTCTTCAGAAGGAACATGAAACTTGTCAAACAGGGAAAGCCTTTCCTAATTATGCTACCTAAAGATCTGTGTATATCTCATACCCACTCATCATTTTTGTGGGTGAAGGAGGATGAGGGTAAATCTGTTGGTTACTTTGGTATTTTTAGCTTCATGCAGAGAGTGAGCACAAACAGGACAGTGCTGTGGATATCATTCTATATAAATAAAACACTGATGGCCAGTGACCAGGCAGGAAGTGTAGGTGGGATAAGGAGAGAGGAGAATTCTGGGAAGTGGAAGGCTGAGGCAGAGAAACTGCCAGCCGCCATGACCAGCAGCATGTGAAGATGCCAGTAAGCCACCAGCCACATGGCAAGGTATAGATTTATAGAAATGGGTTAATTTAAGATATAAGAACAGTTAGCAAGAAGCCTGCCATGGCCATACAGTTTATAAGTATTATAAGCGTCTGAGTGATTATTTTATATGTGGATTGTGGGACTGTGGGGTTTGGTGAAACCTGGAGAGGAGCTCTCCAGCAACAGGACAGACCTGTAGAACTGTTAACTGGGCATGCAATGTGTTACCCAATAGAGAGCTGTCACTTTTGTAAATGGTCCTGCAAGTGTCCATGAGCAGCCATTGGAACAATTAGAGCCTGGTCAACACTGGTATCCAGGAGACACACTCACACATTGGTTCCTGACCAGAGAACTAAAGGAAGCAAGAACCATGATAAGAATTAGGAGATAACTGCCCATCCAGATGTGAGGAGAATGGTGCCTTCATTCATTAGCCTCTGTGGTCCCTTGGCCTCTTCTGAGGGCAGTTTCCATCTGTTATGCCTCAACAGTTTGCATAGTGATAGTCACCTAATTGGGAAACTGAGAATGAAATCAGGGGGAAATCTGTGGCTTATTCACAGAAACAGTGACTTTTCTGTACCTTGGATGAGAGACAAAAGATCATGACTGATTTTCTGCTCTTCTCAAGGGGATAGTTGATAATCCTCTAAAGCAATCAAGAAAAAAAAAAAATGAATTGGCTTTCTCACCCAACAGTCCCTGGGGAAAGTACCATGAAAGGCCTGTAAATTATTATATTTGTATAATTAAATCTACACTTTCATCAATTTGATAAGGAGAATGTTCGCCCCTCCAAGATCTTTAACGAAGTTCCACTTCCCTGGCTAGGCTGATCCCAGGCAATGCCCTCAAGTACAACTGGAGGCTTGCCTAAAGCTTGCTTTCATACTTAATTGTCCACAGAAATCAGAAACAACAAAAATGGAATTGCCTTTTAAAACAATAGGACCACCTGCCAATGAGTGGGTTTCTGAATTGCCAGCATCTTGCTCTACTGGGAAGAATTTCCCTTGTGCCTTTTAATGTAATAATCCACACTGACTCGATGAACTACAATGTCTGATCTCTAAATTTTTTGTAGTAAGTTAGAAGTGAAAAACAAGATTCTGTTGAACATGACCACCACCAGGGGAGGATTCCACAGCCTCTAATCTCCCTCTGATGTACTTTTGGTAGACCATGGGCTTGACTCATTTATCTTCTAGGTGCAGCGTTTTCTGTCTGTACCTGAATTTTTCATACTCCCTTCAATTAAGAGCAGAATAGCACTTAAAAAAAAAAAACAAACTAGCCTTTCTTTCTTAACTTCCTTTTGACCATCAGAAGGATGACAAACAGAAAGACTTTTCATTTCTATATATGGATAATTGAACTAATTTCATTAAGGTTCTTAGGGACTAAAAGGACTTTGGAAATTATAAATGATTAAAAAATACTGCCTATTTACAGTGGTTGTACATTCTTTATGTATCCACTAAATTGAATGTGACATGGTGTTTATTTCTGTATTATGCACACATGAGAAGCAGCATGATGTGTTGGATCACTACTCTGCATCCTGCTTGCTGTGTGACCTCAGGTAGATTACCTGAACATTCTGATGCTGTTTTATTATTTGCAGCATGGGAGTAATGACAACTTACAAGGCCCTGCTGCTGATTATAAGAGAGAATGCATGGTGATTATAAGAGAGAATTCCATGATCTATTGGAAACATACTTCTAGCTGACTATGTAAGGGATTCTTTTTCTTTCAATATGTGAACCTCAACTGAGCTTCAGTCTAATATGCAGAATGACTAACATCCTAGATGCTTTGAGTACTACTAAAGCAATATTCTAGGTTAAAATCATTCCTAAGTTATTATATTTTAAAGATCTTGAACTGGAGAGGTGACTCAGTGGGTAAAGGTGCTTGGTATCAAGTCTAATGACCTGACTTCTATCATCAGGCCCCATATGGTAGAAGGAGAAAACCAACTTCACCAAGTTGTCCTCTGACTGCCACATGTGCACTGTGACTGGTGCACACACAAAATAAAACATAATAAAAATCTCACAAATTTTTTTTTAAGATTTGGTCTTTATTTGAGTGTGTGTGTGCGCGTGCGTGCGGTGTGTGCGTGTGTGTGTGTGTGTGTGTGTGTGTGTGTTATGTGTGTATGTATGCGCACACATGTGCACTACTCTTGTATGGTAGTACCTAAGAAGGCCAGAAAAGGGTTTTGAATATCCGGCTGGGTGTTGGGAAACAAACTCTGATCTTCTGCAAGAGCAGCAAACATACTTACACTCTGAGCCATCTTTTTAGTCCCAGGTCTATTTTTTTTTTTTTTTTTTTTTTTTTTTTTTTTTTTTGGTTTTTCGAGACAGGATTTTTCTGTGTAGCTTTGCGCCTTTCCTGGGACTCACTTGGTAGCCCAGGCTGGCCTCGAACTCACAGAGATCCGCCTGGCTCTGCCTCCCAAGTGCTGGGATTAAAGGCATGCGCCACCACCACCCGGCCCAGGTTTATTTTTACTTTATTTTATTTTTTTTGAAACAGGGTTTCATGTATCCGACACAGGACTTGAACTCACTATGTGTATGAGGATGACCTGCCTCCATATCCTGAGTATGTGTGACACCAAGTCTTGTTTAAGGTGGAAATAATTGGTAAGTTTATTTTGTTTACCTGGGAGAAATGGTTTAAAGGAGAGGAGATTTATTTTGGCTCATAGTTCCCTAGGTTTCAGTCCATGCTTGGCTACATTGTTTCTGGGCCAGTGGTAAGGCAGAGCACCAGAGGAGGATGTGGAGCACAGATGCTTATTTCATAGCAGCCAGGAAGCAGAAACAGAGTAGATGGAAGGGGCCAAAACTGAAATATTGCCCTTAAAAGGCATGTCTCCCTTGTCCTACTTTCTCGGACCAAGTCTATTTCACAGTTCCACCACTTCCCAGTAGTCTAAGATCTGAGTCACTCAGTGGACCAAACTACTCAATATGTCAGAGCCTGATCATGATCCACTCATCCCTGGGAGCACCCTCATGAGCACACACTCAGGTGTGATTTACTACTCCTTAGGCACTTCTCAAACCAGTCAATTTGACAGGCAAGATTAATCATCACAGGGTGGTTGTGAGGAATCTAGGGAATGAACTGAAGACTATGCTTCACCCAGTGTCTCCCACTTAGTAGGAGTCCAATAAATGACAGCTGGTGTTTATAAGAAGGCAAGCAGACGAAAATGGCATCCTTTCTAGCATTAGCATTAATACTGGATCCTTTTATGCTAGGTAGAAATGCTAGGATGTTATCAAGCATAATCTCTAGGACAAAATCTAGAACAGCCAAGTCTCCTCAGCAAATACACTGCATAGTCAGGTAAAAGACAGACTTCAAGATGCAAAAATTGAGAGATCTTTTATCTGACTTTAAAGGTCTCCTGCTTACCAATTTACAAGTGGAGACACTGAGTCAGAGGAATGCTCCTGAAAAGTAATGGCAAGCAAAGATTTGAAACTATTGATTTCTGTCCCCTCTAATTCTTTTTGTTCCCAATGAATACACAGAAAAAGTTAATTATCACTCAATTCACAAAAATTTCTGTGACAAATATGTTCTGTTCCTGTGGTGCACCTGAAGCAGTCGATTTTATCTAAGTCTTACATTTTTATATTTATCTTCTCTCTCCTCATAGTCTATTGGAAGCTTTGATGGGGAACCGTAGTCTCCCTCTTTGATGAGAGGGTGCAATAATGAGACTCTAGATTGGAGGTATGTACCATCTCTGACATGGTACATTAAGAAGGATGTTCCAGAAATTTCCAAGATTTTGAAAAATGGTGTTTCCTTAGGAAAGGTCCTTGTAAAAGAGGTTTATGTCCACCTTTACTTGTTTAATCGCAGCAGATACTTTGGGAAATCACTAGGAATAATTAACCCATTCTGGATAACACGTGCTTAGCTAATTGGGCTGAAACCCAGGGTTGGTTAGCAAGTTGGCTGAGTGCCAGGTAGCAGGTGTCTGTATAGAGTCAGCCCTGATTCTTTTTTCAAAAGGAGGAAGGTCTATGCATGTTTTGTTTTTGAGAAAGTTTGCTTAGATTTTTACCCCTCTCCCACCCTCATTTTCAAATGAGGACAAAAAAAAGTTTGTTAGTACTAAAGTAAAGATTATTTCTCTTTTATGTGGTTTTATTTTTGCCTCCAACCAATTTCAGTCTGGTTTTTAAAAAGATCACTGCAAGTATCTCTTTGTCTTTATAGCTTTTATTTTATTTTATTTTTATTATAGGCATACAACACAGGATTATTTTATGAAGTTTTACTTTAAGGATATAGACTAATTTTTTTGTTGTTAGGAATAACATTTCTGAATATATTTCCCATTGTTTACACATCTGAATTACAATATCATTTTTACTTCTAGGCTAACTTGTAGTTTAGCTGTGCAAGCAGCAAATTTACATTCCATTCACTTTCCTTCATCCAACTATAAAATTTCCACTTATCAGAAGCTCTCCAAGGGAGGTTAAAGAAGGTCAGTGATGGGTCCAAGGATATTCAGCAGGATTTCTGGGTGTTGGTAAGTGGGGAACAACATTCCCTACATACCACTGATAAACAGGCATCTCTGAATATGCATCTGAATCCCTGCCCCCCGGGGGGCATTTGGATAAACACATGCTTGAATCTAAGAAGTAAGGCTTTCCCTGCACCCAAGCAAATTGGAGCTTGAGAAACTTTCCCATGAGTTTCCGGAATGTTGCTGCAAAGAATAGAATCCCACTTGAACTGGCAGTATAAAGACTGGAAGAGTCTCACTAAACTCCAGGGCAGGAAGTGAGAAGCTACTGAAAAGGAAGGCACCATTCTCTGCCTTTTTCTCTCTGCTTTCTCACCTCTGCATTCTCAGCATCTCTGCTTGGTCTATTGAAAATGTGAAAAAGAAAAAAAATGTCCTTTTATAAAAGCTGCTGGTGGCTTACACTGTCTTCTTTTAAGAAAGCAAAGAGGGATATCAACTGTTCTTTCCCTGTTCCTCTATCTGACTTCTTAGGGTCCTTCCAAGTTCCAAATTATTCTTTGAAAACACTCTAGTAATTAGGTGCTGGTTTTCATCAAGTGTATAATTTTATCAACATGTCTGATATCAGGGGTCTCACTGATCAATATTTGTGAATGACCCTTTACTCAATTAGCAGGATTGAATATGTGTGTCCCATGGGAAGAACTGCATCTCGAGTCTCTCCCTAGCACACTGGCAGACATCCACGGCCACAACTCTCCCTTGCTGTTCTCGGAGTTGGCCTCAAAATTCTTCTCTAATGACTGGATAAACAAACGTTGCCTACCCGCACAATAGAACACTATTCAGAACTAGAAAGTATGAGATCCAGAGATATACTATAATGTGAATAAACTCTGAAAACATTGTGCTGATGAAAGAAGATAGTCACTACAAAGTCAGATAGTGTGTGATTTCCATCTGTGTGAAATGGCCAGAATAGGTGAAAACAGTTTTGTTATCCTTGTGTGAGGTATAGCAACCAGGGCTTGAGCTTGCTAGACAAGCTCTCTAACGCTCAGCTGTTTTCCTTAGTCCCAAGAACAGTTCATCTATAGAGACAGAAAGGTGACCAACTAAAAGTTAAGAAGGAGATCTGGTGGGAAGTAACATTAATAGGTTACTGATCTATTTGGAGGGTGATGAAATGTCTTGCAGTTAGATTGTGGTGATATGCATTGTTCTGTGAGTACACTAAAACCATTAAATTGTATAGTTTGTTTTCTTTTTGTTTTTTGATATTTTTTCCCTAAGACAGGGTTTCTCTGTGTAGTCCTGGCTGTCCTTGAACTCACTCTGTAGACCAGGATTTTGAACTCTGTCTCCTGCCTCTGCCTCCCGAGTGCTGGGATTAAAGACATGTGCCAGCACTGCCTAGCTAAGTTGTATACTTTTTAAAGGGGTGAATTTTATGGTATGTGAATTATATCTCAATTTCTTTTTGAAATTGTGATTTTTGTTATTTTGATTAAAATTTTTAATTCAGATATATTTTGATCATATTCTTCTCCTTCCCCAAGTAATTCCAGAATCTCTCCCCTTAGTTCCCCACCCATCTTTAAGTTCTTTCTCAAAAAGCAAACAAAATCCCAATGAAACAACTAAACCCCTAAACCCAAGAAAACAAAATAAAACCATACACACACCCCAAAACACCAAACTGTAACCAAATAAGAGCACACAATAAACTGGTGGAGTCCATTACATGTTGGTAAACTATTCCTGGACATGAGGCCTGCCCTGGGGTGGTTGATATACTCAGTGTCTCTCTATTGGAGAAAACTGATTTTCCCACTCCCAGTAGGTATAAAAAGTGACAGTTCTGCTGTGGATATTGCTCTATGTAAATAAAACACTGATGGCCAGTGACCAGGCAGGAAGTAGGTTGCCAGACAGGAAGTAGGTGGGACAAGGAGAGAGGAGAATTGGGGAAACAGGAAGAAGGGAGAGAGACACTGCAGCCACCGCCAGGACAAGCAGCATGTAAAGACTCTGGTAAGCCACCAGCCACATGGCAAGGTATAGATTTATAAAAATGGGTTAATTTAAGATAAAAGAACAGTTAACAAGAAGCCTGCCACTGCCATACAGTTTATAAGTGATATAAGCGTCTGAGTGATTATTTTATACGTGGATTGTGGGACTGTGGGGCTTGGTGGAGCCTGGAGAGAAGCCCTCCAGCAACACAGTTCAGTTATTAACCTTTACCCTGCTGGCTAGGTTTTTATTCATTCATTCATTCATTCATTCATTTCATTCATTTTTAAAATATAACCAAGTAAAATATAATAAGATAAAACAAAAACTATCACACTGAAGTTGGACAAGACAAACCAACAGAAGGAAAAGAGCCTAAGAGAAAGCACACGATTCAGAGACCCGCTCATTGGCACATTCAGGAATCCCATAAAAACATTAAACCAGAATCCATGATATATACATAGAGGACCTGGTGCAGACCTGTGCAGGACCCGTGCATGCTGCTTCAGTCTCTGTGAGTTCATATGAGCCTTGCTCAGTTGATTTAGATGGCCGTGTTTTCTTTGTGTCCTCCATCCCCTCTGGCTCTCATACTCTTTCTTCCTCCTCTACCACAGGGTTCCCTGAGTCCTGAGGGGAAGGATTTGATGGAGACATCCCATTTAGTGCTGAGTGTTCCAAGGTCTCTCACTCTCTGCATAGTGTCTGGCTAGAGGTCTTTGTATTTGTTCCCATCTGCTGCAGGAAGACGCTTCTCTGTATATCTCAATTTTAAAAAAGAAGAAAAGAATCTTTGACACAGCACTTGAAAAAAATACCAATCATAGAATTAGCATGTACCTTAGAATCTGAAGTTTTACTATTTAGCTTTTTAAGTTCACCCATGTGTAGGTTGCAATCTCCTCTAGCAGTAGATTATGCAATTAGAGAACTTCAGTCTTTGCATCTACTATCATGTATTATCACCATTTCTTCTCTATACCTGCTGAAGTCCTCCACTACAGACAGAGCATCTTCTTGGAAGTTTCCCCTTACTCCTCCCACCTCTATCTTCACCACAGATCAACTAAATTTTCCTTTCTCTATAATTCAGCTAACAAAGTTATAAATTACTCCTGCTATAATTATCAACTTGCTACTCTGATTTTCTGTGTTGGCTGTGTTGCTCATCTGTCCACATATAGAATAATCTTCCCCAAAACAATGGTCCCAGCCCTTAGGATTACTACAGATGATTAGGAAAAGAAAGATAATAATTCACTGGAACCTCCTTGCCCAAATTAAATACTTAGGATATGTGGGCTTAGAGAAGAAAATGGCTAAAGAAGTATCACAGAAGAGGTAACATCTGGTAATAAGCTGACTATTTGAATAAGATGTCTTGAGATGAGTTGGGAATTATAGGCCCCTATGATCACAGCATGTGGGATGTGGAGGCAGGAGCATCAGGAGTTCAAGGTCATCCTCACTAACCTAAATGGTCAGTTCAAGGTCAGCCTGAGATACCTGAAAAAAAACAAACAAACAAACAAAAAACACTAAC
Organism: Peromyscus leucopus; assembly: GCF_004664715.2. Classification (NCBI taxonomy): domain Eukaryota; kingdom Metazoa; phylum Chordata; class Mammalia; order Rodentia; family Cricetidae; genus Peromyscus; species Peromyscus leucopus. Next base: position 123,186,325 of record NC_051083.1, read on the forward strand.
ACCAAGAAAAAAAAAAGGCTTCTCCAGATGGAAAAACAATCTATGCTGTTCTAGGGAGAGGAGTTGACTTCTAACATTCCAGGTAAAAGAATTAACACACACTCACATAGCATGTCAAAGTGCCTGGCATAGCCTAGAACTCCAAAAATAAGCTGCTTATGACTAGTAAGTGGAGAGAGAAGGGTCAGGGATAGAGTATGATAACCTTTTGCTGCTGGTAGCTTTCAGACCCACTTCTTGGAATCCTGGCCAATAAGCAGATAATACCCTGTCCCTTTCTTTCCCTCTCCCTTCTCTCTTCCCCCCACCAAATAAAAAATTCCCCACTGAGCACTTCCTGCATGGTATCTCTGTCTCTCACCTGGCGTGGGGCACCCTGGCTCAAACTTGCCAAGGTCTCTCTTCATTGTATTACAACATTGGTGTAGTGACTAGGATTTTTTTTATAATAATCAAAAATGGAGGAATATTGGCATTCAGGCCCACCCCTTGGGGACCTGCCCAGCATCCTGATGTCATCTCATGTAAAGCCCCCTGTGAGAGGAAAAAAAAACCCTTCCCCTCCTTCTTCTTCCCCTTTCCTTCTCTCTCTCTTCAGGAGCCTTTCTCTCCTTTCCTTTCTCTCTCTCTCTCTCTCTCCCTCCCTCTCTCTCTCTCTCTGTCTCTCTCCCTCTCTTTCTCGCTCTCCCTCCATCTTTCTCTCTATTCCCTCTCCCCTCCCCATTTATTAATAAACTTTTCGTGTGGATGCTGTACCTGCATGGTGTGAGTAACTTTCCACTATGCCCCCTGACTACCGCCCGCATGCCGTATCTTCTCAGCTTAAATCCACCAAGGCCTCTCGAGCGCCATTTTACAACAGCTACCCAGTGAAAAAGTTTAGATCTCTTTCAGTGGTCAGCGAAAAGCCATCAGAGAAATAGTGTTTTAAAGAAGTGATGTAATCAAGGCGGAAGATGCAGCTTAATTGGTAGAGTGCTAGTTGAGGATGTATGAGGGTGCGCGTTTGATCCTCAGCACTGCATTAACGTCTGACATGGTGCACACCTTGTACCTCAGCACTCAAGAGGTAGAGGCAGGAAGGTCAGGAAGAGGTGCATCCTTGGTTATGCTGTAGTGAGGTTGAGTCCAGCCTCAAAAGAAAAACTGCTGTGGGATGGTCTGTATGTCAAATTGTTCTGATTGGTCAATAAATAAAACACTGATTGGCCAGTGGCCAGGCAGGAAGTAGGTGGCCAGGCAGGAAGTAGGTGGGACAAGGAGAGAGGAGAATTCTGGGAAGCGGAAGGCGGAGGCGGAGAGACACTGCAGCCGCTGCCATGACCAGCAGCATGTGAAGATGCCGGTAAGCCACCAGCCACGTGGCAAGGTATAGATTTATGGAAATGGATTAATTTAAGATATAAGAACAGTTAGCAAGAAGCCTGCCACGGCTATACAGTTTGTAAGCAATATAAGTCTCTGTGTTTACTTGGTTGGGTCTGAGCGGCTGTGGAACTGGCGGGTGACAAAGATTTGTCCTGACTATGGGCAAGGCAGGAAAACTCTAGCTACAAAAAACCAAAAAGCAGCAGCCATAACAACAAAAACACAAAACAACAATGAACTAGAAAGAAGAAAATGACAGGACGGAAAGGCTAACACAATCAAAGGCAGATTTTCACTGGAGAGAAGTGAAACTACAAGGCCTAAGAGGTCAAATCAAGATGGCTCAGGTAGAAGCACTCAAACTCTGCCCGACAGCCTAAATTTGATCAAAAAGCCAGATGTAGGGTGTGTATCTGTCATCCCAGAACTCCTATGGTGAGGTGGGACAGAGACGAGATGATCAGCAGTTCTGGCAGAATTAATAAGATAGACTGCTTGGTGGCAGGTGATAACCAGTTCCCCCAAATTGTCTTCTCACCTCCACATGCATGGTGCTTGCATATCTGCAATACGCTACCACAGAAAGGATAGAAGGAAGGAGAAAAGAAGCCAAACCAGTCCCTAGCTAATAGTCCAAGGTAAAGCTGTGCAAACTCAGCAGTATGAGCCAGTATAATGTAAATCGCCTTGGAGGTAACTATTGTCTAAGTTCCTAAGGAACTAAATTCTGTCACTGTTCCTGCAGCATTGATTTCATTTCATTGCCAATGCTTGTTGTGTTCTTATGAAACTTCAACCCAGCCATCATATGCTAGACTTCAAACTCATAGCATTGTGAGCTGATAAATGTGTGCTGCTTTAAGCCACTAAGTGATAATTCATTATCCAATAACAAAAAGCTAACATAGAATTAGTCACCCTTCATGATTACTTGTCTCATGTGTGGTAAAATATTTCAGCAAATAAGAAACAGAAGACAGGTTCCCAAATTTGATAAAAGTTTACAGTGAAGATACAAAAATTTACGGTAACTCTCTCTCTCTCTCTCTCTCTCTCTCTCTCTCTGTGTGTGTGTGTGTGTGTGTGTGTGTGTGTGTGTGTGTGTGTGTATGTGTGTGTGTGTGTGTATGCATATGTAGCATCCAAATAGGTGGGAATGTATGTGTGTGAAGGTGCCTTGGACCATGCTCATCATCAGGTTCCACCCTCATTTGTTCTTCACCTAGGCTTTGAGACAGGGTCACTCACTAAACCTGGAGCTTGGCATTTTTGCTACACAAGCTAGCCAGAAAGCTTCCTGCCTGCCCCACCCTCCAATCCTCTTGCCTCCACATCCCAGTGTTGGGATTGCAGACATGCAATATCACACCCAGTTTTCATATGGATGCTGCAGATCTGAATTCAGCTCCTCAGATTTACACAGGAGGCGTTTTACTCACTGATGCAGCTCCCTGACCATGTGTCATTTTTGAGATACTATTGCTCTCTGCCTCAATAGCAACTATTGACCGCGTAGGATCAGAGTTGCTACTTCACCCCACCTGACACCTGTCCCAATACTTGGGAATCACAGATACTTGGAGTCTCCACTTCAGACACTGAAGCCATTGCCAGTGCAGGCTAATCTGCACACAGGAACCAAGAACTCCTCCATGGGTGCCTACCTTGTACACATAGGCCCACCAAAGCAGCAACTACATCTGTGCCCTGACCCCGGACTTGTGGCTGTTCTGCACATGTGTGCAGAAATCCATGGCTGCTGCCCTGAAATGTTCTTGTCCAAGATATCTTCTGTCTAGAGCATTGCCTTTTCTAATGATTCTGTTAGGACAAATATTCTTCACGTTTCCCCAGCTAAAGTGTTAACTCATTGCAATCTATTAACATTTCTCCAGAATTACTGCCTTTGCATATTCCTCCTTCAAGAACATAAAATAAGAAATGATTCAATTCTAAAAAATGGAATATATATATATATATATACACAAACATATATATTTCTTTCTTGTATGCATATGTGGAGGATGTGCATTCCTGCCTCAGTGTATGTGTGGTAGTAGAGAACAACTAATAGAATTTAGTTCTCTCCTTTCCACATGTGGGTTTCAGAGGCAGACCTAAGGTCACCAGACTTGGCAACATGTACCTTTATACACCAATCCATCTTGTAGGCCCAGATAATGTTTTATTTGTTTGGTTTTATTTTTTCTTCTGAGACAGGGTTTCTCTGTGTTACAGCCCAAGCTGTCCTGGAACTTACTCTGTAGACCAGGGTGGCCTTGAACTCACAGAGATCCGCCTGCCTCTGCCTTCTGAATACTGAGATTAAAGGCGTGCGCTACCACTAACCGGTTCAGATAATAGTTTTTAACACGAGTGGAATAATTGCATGTTTTGAAGTATGGTTTGCATGGAGTTGACTGCAAAGGTTTGCCACCAAAGTGAGGATATTGCTGTAGTGCAGTTATGACCATAGTGGTGACTGTCTGCACACCCTCAGCTCCAGATGAGACTAAATCAGAGATGAAGCAGAATAAAATGATATGATTATGTCAGTACTGAAAACTGAAATGGAAAATCAGGTTGGAGCGGTGGCTATTAGAGGTACAGTTCGGGAACGGTTAAGTCAACCAAACTATAGTCTGAAGATCAGGGGAGAGGTAAAGGTTTAAATTATAGGGTGGGGGTCATCTGCTTAGTATATGTAACCATGGATCTGGAGGGGCTCCCATGAGGAGGAAGTGGACATGAAGAAGTGAAGTACAAGGCTGGCCAGACTAGTAGAAGAATATATAGGAATGGGGGCTGTGAATTTTGTTTACTATAGAAGAAGCAAGAAATACTTGTTTATGGTCTAAGTGTGAGTGTCCCTCCCAGATTCTGCAGGTTGAGAATCTAATCCTTAACACGGTAGTGACGTGACATTTGAGGTGATTAGGTCATAATCTTTGTGAAAGATTAGCCCTGCTAGAAAGGACTCAAGGGAGCTTGGTTGTCACTTCCATCTTGTGAGCGCACAGTGAAAGCCTGTCTTCTGTGATGTAGAAAACAGCACTTAACATAGCCAGGCTACAGGTGGCCTTCATCTTGAGCTTTCCAGATTCCGGAACTGGATGTCATAAAGTTTTATTGTTGATCAGCTGACTAGTTTCCTTTTTGTGGTTAATATTAGCCCAAACAAATTAAGACAATCCACATACTAAAATAGCAATCCAAAAACAACTTTGATAGGTCACTAAAAACCATTAGCTAGGTATGGTGACTCACACATGGAATGCAAACAGTCCTGAGGCAGGGGAGCCAAGAGTTCAAGGCCAGCCTGGGCAACACTGTGAGACTTGTCTCAATCATACAAACATATAACAATAGAAGAAACAAGTAAAGCTCAAGGCCAGATATTTTTCTTTTCCTTTTTGCCCACTTGGGGGATACAGGAGTTTTTGTTTTTGTTTTGTTTTGTTTTCTGAGTTAGTATAGTGTTTTCTCACCAGACCAATTGTCTGGTTAAAGCAGAAGTCTCCCCATCTTGACAAGTGCCACTGTACCTGAGGAAAATTTCTTAGTCCAAAGAGATGATTAACAACTTTTTTGAAAGATGGCTAGAAAATATTAAGGAGACATTTAAAAACTTTAGATGGTTATAAAAAGTTTATTGTAAAACCATGCTGATGTGTTTATATATTTCATTATTTCCTCTTACGAAATTTCCTTAATAGGTAAATTCTGACTATTAAGCAAAATCATTTGTTTCCCCCAAAACCACCAAAGAGATTTCATATTCTGTTTTCCCAAATCATTAAGGCCCCAAAATGTGACTCATGAGATGGTGCTTGTTAATGGCAAAAAGAGTACTAAGTCCTTCTGATGCTGTGGGAGGGGAGTGGTCAAATTGGGCCTTTGCCTTTTGCCTTCTGTTTAGTTCCCAGACCACCTGTTGGCATCAATTTCCCTTGCAAATGCCTCCAAAGCCGGTGGAGTGGAGTTGCCTGTGGCTGTTTTGTCCAGGATGTGTTTTTTTAAAGCCTCTGTTCATCCAAAGGCACCCAGACTGCTTTTGGGATTCTCTTTTCATCCTTCCTATTGCATGTCTCTTCGGAAAGGGCCTCCTGGACCCTGGGAAAGACCCAACTCGTATTTCCTACAGTAACAGCATAGTCTATGAGTGCTATCCTTACCAACAGACACACAAGTGTGTATACACATAAATACACACATACATACATGCAGCCTATTGTTACATCACAGGGAGAAATCTAATTACTAATATTTTACTCAACATTTATAGAACAAGCAGGCCATGTTAGATTTTCTATTGAGCAGACTAGCCAATTTGGAAGTGTCTAGGACCCTAATTAACTTCCTGTGTGCTCTGAGAGGACTCACACTTGATATATAAACAATCTCAAAGTAGCAGTCTTCTGAGATGCTCAAAGTAGCAGTCTTCTGAGATGCATACTCTAACTTCTAATTTAATTTCAAGGGCACAATCAAAGATCTGTGTGCTCTAAATCCACTTGAAACAGAGATAAATCAAATTACGACAACCTTTCAACAGTAAAACTTTATAGTTAAGCCATTTGGTTATGAGTCTATGTTCATGACCTGCCAGGTGTCTTCAGGATTGAGAGATACAAGTTGAGCTACTCAGGATGAGGAGATAGTGCAGTGGAAGAGTTCTTGCCTGGTGTGTAAAGCCCTCAGGGTTGCAAAATCAAATATATATAGAAAAGCAAAATAAAAACAAGTTGGGTTGCTGTGGCTTCATCTTTTTTAGAGCCATATGCCTTTTAAAAATTTCCCATTGAGAGTTCACTGAAAATTCAAGTGGAAGGTGCATCAGGCTGTTAAAGGGCATATGCCCTACTCTCTGGAAAAAATACGGTAGAGCTAAGGAGAGGCAACATGTAGACCTGACAGAGAAGACAGACAATATAGACAGAGAGCCAAAGTCATTCCTGAGTGCATAGGGAAACAGAAATGTGAATGACTTCTAAGAGACATCAAGGTTTAAGAGAACCTGGGAGCATATTAGGATTTAAATGGGAAGAACGGCTGCAGGAAAGCAATGGGACCAAGAAGATAGCTCAGCCAGTAAAGACTGCCTCAGAAAACCTGATGACCTGACTTTGATCCCCACTGCCTCAGAAACCTGATGACCTGACTTTGATCCCCAGGACCTACAAAGTGAAAGAAGAAAGCTGACATTTGTAAGTTGTCCTATGGCAACCACAGGCATTCTGTGGCATGTGTGTGACACACACACACACACACACACACACACACACACACACACACGTAAAAAAAGACAAATGAGGAGCATATCAGAAGAATTTACATTCAATCAAGCCATGAAATTTATAAAATATTATCATGATTTATAATATTGCTAAAAGTATGACACCAAAATTTATTCATTGCATTACTGGATATGCTTACACTCACATACCAGTGTTATCCCCATTGGATTGTTGTTGTTTTGAAGGCAGGGATGCCTTCTGCTCCACCTGTCCCCACCTCCTGAATGCAGGGTATTATAGATGTATGCCACCACACCCAGCTAGCCCTTCAGCTTTAAACTGAAAATTACATCATCAGTTCTTTACTGGATTTTGAGGCTTTTTGGACTTGGACTGAACCATACCATCATATATTATGATAGTCTAAGATGGACATATGTTTACCATTTATTAAGTTTTTGTTCTGTTTTGTTTTTTAGATTGGGTTGACCTGGAACTCAAGATCCTCCTGCCTCCTCCTCCCCAATGCTGGGATGACAGGTGTGCATTACAATTCCTGGCCTCACTGAACTATTTTTTTCCTCCCAAACTGACCTTATGCCTTAAAATCTGCATAGAATATATACTTTCAGTAAGTTTGTTTTACAATTGTAAACCCAAGCCAAACATGGTGGTACATGCCTTTAATCCCAGCACTCAGGAGGCAGAGGCAGGTGGATCTCTGTGAGTTCAAGGCCAACCTGGTCTACATAGTGAGTTCCAAGATAGCCAGGGCTATATAGTGAGACCTTATCTCAAAAAAACAAAACAAAACGACAATTGTGAGTCCAAAGGCAGGCAGTGGCAGAGCTAGGATGAACACTCATTTTCCTGCCCCCTAACTGATGCTTTCCGTGTCCACCATGGGGTTGCTTTATTAGCTCACTTCATTCCCGAGGCATCTGAATGCAATCCACATGAATGGAATATTCTTGCTAAGATACTGGAAAAATGTCACAGGAAACTTTTCTTGATGTCCTCTTTCATAAGGCAGGCTGTGGCTATTCACATGTTCCCTGGCTCATCATTGAAACTCCATCGTACTCATTAACCATGAGCATGTTGCTTGCCAGTCAATACAACCAAACCACATCACTTGGATAAAGTGCTAGAGACCTTACATTTTTTTTTTAAAAAAGTAGCTTACAAAGTAATAGGTTTCATTCTGATGTTTTCATACATGATTCCCTTTTTATTGTTCCTCCTTCTTTCTCTTTACAACACCCTTCCCACCTCTGTACACTTTCATCCCCAGCATTCCCTTTCTGCTTTAATGTCATGTATTCTGTTATGTTCTTCTCCTTCTGGAGAACCTCTTTCTCCTTATCTTGTGATTTCCTCTTATGGTCTAGTTTTATAACCGATACATACATTCATACCCGGAGATGTACATCACATTTATAAGTTTTTTTTTTTTTTTTAATTTAAAACAGAGTCTCACTATGTAGTTCTGACTGACCTAGAACTCACCATGTATACCAGGCTGGTCTGGAACTCACAGAGATACACCTATCTCTGCCTCTTGAGTACTGGGGTTGAAAAGGTATGCATCACTATACCTGGTCCAATAAATATAAAGGTAAAAGGATCTGCAAATAAGAAAGAACACAAAGTATTTGTTTTTCTGAGTCTGAATTAGCTTAATTAATTTATTGACCTGTACATCTATCCATTTTTTGTACATTTCATAATTACAGTTTTTGGCTGAATAAAATTCTGATATAAATCACATTTCCTTGTCCAGTCATCTGCTGATAGACATATAAGCTGATTCCATTTGCTTACTACAATGACTATAGCAGCAGTAGGCATGGATGTACAAGTATCTCTGTAGTAGTGACTGTCTTTTGGGCATATTTCCAGAGTAGTAAGTAGTTCTATATGGTAGTTCTCTTTTTAGTTGTTGTTTGTTTGCTTTTAGAAACCTCCACAATGATTTCCAGTTTATACTCCTACTAGCAGCAAATAAGTGTTCTTCTTTTCCCACATCCTTGCCAGTATGTGTTATATAGTGTTTTCAGTCTGTGTTGGTTTGTCGGGCCTTTTCAGGGATTCTGAATGCACGCTTGAGTTTCCGAAGGACCACACTAGAAAAAGGGAGGCTCTCCACAAATAACAAGGAAGCAGTGCTTGTCTAAAACCAAGGCAGGAATGTACCATACAACCAGCATGAAGCCACTATTTTTCTTCAAATTGTAGCCTTAGGGGAAAAAAGAAAAGGAAATGGATAGGTAATAGGCAAGAAAAATACATACACAAGTAAAAAAATAAATTAAAATCTGAAAAAAAAGAAAAGCAAAAATCAGAACATATACCATTCTAGTATTAAAACATCTTCTAAATGGCCCATATTTTTAAAATTGTGTATGCATGTTCGTGTGGTGGGGTGCCTATGTGCATGTGTTTGTGCAGGTACCTGCTAAGTCTACAAGAAGGTATCAGATCCATTGGAGCTGGAGTTATAGCTGTTTGTGAGCTATGGGTGCTGGAAACCAAACTCAGATCTTCAACAAGACACTTGTAGTGGGTAATCGCTCAGCCAATGACCTTGAGCTACCTGGCCTGATAGAGGCAGTGCTCCTTGCCTGCCTATGTGACCTCCTAAAAGGGGGAGGGAGTCGCGTTCTCTTGGACATGGAAGGCTTCCTGATGTTTGGTTCCACAGGCGACCTGGAGCTTTCCTCACCTTTCCCTGGGAGACAAAGAGGCAATGAAGTTGTTTTGTATTTGTGCGTGTGTGAGCCTTAATAAATGTCTTCTTCCCAGACATCTGTGGATTTCTCACGTTACCCTCTTAAATAGTGAGCCACATCTCCAGCCTCCACTTTGTTTTCATGTTTAATGACCTGCTGATATGTGTGGATCCTGGAGTTTCTAGGGCATGGGGCATCTCAGGTGAACATGTGGCTTCCTGGTGGGAATATAGGAGTTCCAGAGGCCAGTCTGAGTGCAGCTCTGTCTTTGAATGAGCTTCAGAAATTCCATTCCTCTGTACCTGGGTTCTGGTCTAAAAACATATATGATCTTTGGGGCCATCTTTGAAAGCTAATGCCAGGACTGGGAAGATCTGAAACATTTACCAAGTCTGGAACCTGAGGCCAGAAAGGGAGGCCCCTTTTGGGTTTTCTCTATGTGTGTGGGATTAGTGAAGAACTTTGCCAGCAGCAAAGCCAGAGTGTCTAGCTCCAGGCCACAGTTTTCCTTCTGTATCAGCGCTGCCTTTGCTGTATAGCCTACCCTTCCTGCTGGAAATAGTGAGGTTGGGAGGTGACTATGTGGAGTTTGTGTATGGGTGGTGGGAGGTGAAGGATGAATATGCCCAAACACTGCTAGTTAGCTTTCCTTCACTGTGACAAAATACTTGAGACACATCAATTAAAGGAAGAAGTATTTATTTGGCTCCCTGATTCAGGTTTTAGTCTGAGATAGCCTGGCTTCATTGCCTTTGGTTTTAAGAAAAAGGGGGAGGAAACTGCTCACTCTGTGGGGGTCAGCAGATAGAAGAAAATGAGATGTAAAGACAGAGAGAGAAAGGGACAAAGGGAGGGAAAGAGGGAGACTTAGGAGAGAGAGGGGCAGGTAGAAGAAGAAAGGGGAGAGAAGAAAAAGGACAGAGTATACAATCAATCCCAAACTTATTTCTGTGTTCCACGAACTGTACCAGTTGCTCTTTTCTCATTTCTTTGCGTGGAGATCTTCCTCAACAATTTTTCACCTCAGTTTTTGAGAGGGTCTGTCTGACCCTGGAGCTCCCTTACTGGCTGCCTCAGGTATTCCCCAGTCTCCATCACCCCATCCCTGGGATCTGTACCCTGCTTTTTACATGGCTACTGGCAATCTAAACTTAGGTCCTCATGCGTGTGCGGCAACCACTCTACCAACCGAGTCCTCTCCCCAGGCTCTGTCTTCCCGTAGTTTCCCTCAACTCTGCCACGCCTATTAAATTCCACATGGCACAGTTTAAGTTTCACACATCACTTTGAGAGAGCATATTTATGATCTTTTTTAAACTTTTTTATTTATTCACATCATGCATTCCGATCTCAGCCGTCTCCCAACCCCTCACCTTTTATCATTATTTGTTATAGAGGAGGAAACAGAGGATCAAGGAAGGTTGAATGACTTTCCCAAGGTCATATAATGAATATGAAACAGAGACATAATTGCAGCCTAGCCGACTGGCTCCTAAGCACTGTTCCTATGGCTACTTGTATAATAGTGTTAGCTAGAATTTTAGCAGTGTTGACTATGTGGCAGAATCTTGTTGAATGTTGAACATGCCTTAACTCACTCTGCTAACAGCACTGGGGACATAAGTTATTATCCCATTAAATATGAAATTATTGAAATTATAGAGCTTAAGTAAGCACGCAGCAGCTGCATAACCTGACTCACAATCACAAGATACTACTATCTAAATCTCCATACAGACAATTTGATGGCTTCTTGCCACCACTGTCTTTTGTACCATTGATCAAATGGTACTTTAGGTTTCCTAAGGGTCTCAGGCAGTAAGAATGCTGATTGCACATAGGTAGCTAGCAAGTGCCACAGAGAAAGCAAAACAGGACTTAAATATATGGGGATGCATGTCCCATAGCATGAGTGAGGATCAGAAGGCAACTTGAGGGAATGAGTTTTCTCTTTCCACTCTCCGTGCTCCTGGCCTGAAACTCGGGTCAGAAGGCTTGATGGCCATCACCTTTACCCACTGAGCCATCTAACTGGCTCACATACAGGGTTCTTGACCTGGGCCATACTCTGTGAATGCCTCACAGGAGCAACTTGTAATCTTCCAGGAAGAGATTTGTCAGTTGGGTTTTAGTCAGCTTAAGCAACTTTAAGACTGAGTGAAGCTGAAAGCAGACCTTTAAGGAGGTAACGAATTCATGCCAGCAAATATTTTCCTGGGGCCAGAACTCCCATGGATTCCATTCACATTCCCAGTCTCTGATTCCCAGAGTCCTCCAGTCATATGTGACAAATGGTTGATCATCCAAGCGAAGTGACCTGCCATTCAGTAAGCAATATCTCGGCCCATGTAGAAGGCAGCTCTTTTTTCTCCTTAGAGATCTATTTTCCCTGTGTCCATATGAATATCTCAAGTAAGGTTCTTTGAGGCCTTTATCCTTGCTGAGGAAAGACTAGTGCTTCTAACCTGCCTAAAGGATCTTTCTTCGCTACAGAAAGGTCTTAGAAGGGCTCCAAAGGGTTTATTGCTCTGTGTTAGGCTCGGTTAAATTACTCCCAAGTGCTGCTTCCTCTTAGGGGTATCAGCCCGAGAGAAGGAAACCTATTCACATCCAGAACTGCATTGAGGCTGCAACAAAGACCAATTAGTCTTGATTATGCTGTATGCATTGGGAAGATGACTGTCCTCAGACCACCAACTTGTCCCACCCAGGAGTCAGCTGCTGTCCCTCAGGTCAGCTTTCTCTCTGTCTCTGCCTGTCCCTGTCTCTCTCCCTCTCCCTCTCTCTTTTCTTCATTCCCTCCCCTCCCTTTCTCTCTCCTCTCTCTAGCCTTTTCCCTTCCCCCTCCCTCTTCTGCTTATTTTCACTCCTGCCAGGTGTATGCTTTAGACCCATTGCATCCTTTGCCCACCCTGACAAAAGCTGCTTTTATTGTGAATGTGTGAATGAGACCATCTATAGATCAGCCTGGCAGCTTATACCTCAAAAAAAAAAAAAAAAAAAAAAAAAAAAAAAAAAAAAAAAAAAGCACCCGACAGGCAGAGGCAAGAAGACAGTTAAAGAGTTGGAGGCCAGCCTGGCCTATACAGTGAGACCTTGCCTCTAAAGGCCAAAAAGAAATAATTTAACTTCCCTTGTCAAAAATCCACATGATGTCATTGTGAGGTATTTTGCTTCTCAGTGGTTCATTTAGAGAAATTCATGTCTAATCTTTAGATTACGGTTGTGTGACTAGAAATGGATTTAAGTCCAGTGGTAATGTCTTTCAATTAAAGACATTTATGGTGCACTTACAAAATACAGTGAAACTTGAGGGTCTGCCTATTTAAGATACAACATCTTCCTCACCCAGAACTCATTGCCAAAAAAACGAGTCAAAGCTAAGTGCACAACAGATCATGATAATATCTTACTTTCATTTAACATTTATTATGTTCCAACTTAGTGTTCTACCTGCTTCATTTTTCATTTCCAATATATATGTCCTTTATTCAAAGGCATAGTGTTGATGTATATGAAATAAGCATGGATGTCTCTATCTGTTTCCCTATTTAAACCTGAAAATAATGCAAGTGAGGCAAGAGCAGAACCTACTGAATGACAGTAGGCTCCAATTCTTCGATTTAAGATGTTGGTTCTCAAAGCTGCTGTTTCCCAGCATGCTTTCTTACAATCCATCAGTATTCTTAGTGAGCAAAAACCAAGACATCACTGTGAGTTCCTTGCCTAGGTGAAATATGATACCTCTACCCGCTTCCTAACTGGCCTCATGGGCTCACAATCCTTTATCTAGAATTCTAAAATGAAAACCTTTAAAAATCCAATATATTTTTTCCAGAATTATTTGGGCAACAAACTGATCTGAATTAATATGAGACTATTTGTCATTTTATTCCACTTTGTGTAATTATTCATTTGTTTCACTACACATGTACTAAGGTGTCCCTCTCAGGACAGTATCTGGGACTCCTGGGAGGTGTTTGTAGGATGCAAAATGTATACGCTGCCTTCTTTTTTAAATTTATCATCATCATGATGTGTTTGTTCGTGTGTGTGTGTGTGTGTGTGTGTGTGTGTGTGTGTGTGTATGTGTGTGTGTGTGTATGTGTGTGTATATGTGTGTGTCTATGTGTGTCTGTATGTGTGTGTGTATGTGTGTGTCTGTCTGTGTGTGTGTATGTGTGTATGTGTATATGTGTATGTGTGTGTGTGTATGTGTGTATATATGTGTATGTGTGTGTATATGTGTATGTATGTGTGTGTGTATATGTATATGTGTGTGTATATGTGTGTGTGTGTGTGTGTGTGTGTGTGTATGAGTGCACATGTGTCATGGCCTGAATGTGGAGGTTAGAGGACAACTTTCAGAAATCAGTTACTTCCTCTACTGTGGGATCCCAAAATTGGACTTGGGTCATCAGGCTTACACAGAAAATATTCTTACTCATGTACCATCTGGACAGCTACCAGGAACCCTATACAGTCTTCTAAGATCCAAACATTTCTGACCTTGAGAAGTCTCATGATCTCAAAATTTAGAAGTGAAGAAACTCTGCAATTATCATGTCAATGTTATTTTATTTTTTGCAGGGGAGGAGTTAAGATGGAAGTCTTATTCTGTATCCCAGTCTATCCTCAAACTCATTTTGAGGTCAGAAGTGACTCCAAACTCATAGAAGTCCTCCCGCCTCAGCCTCCTGAGTGCTAGGATTACAGACATGAGCTGTTCACCTGGCTCATTATGTCCCTTTTATAAAAAATGATGAGACTGAGGCTCAAAGAAATCATCCGTCAGGACCTGGAAGCATCAGGATCAAAACCCAGTTTTATTTGCTTTCGGGCTCCAAGCTGATCATCCCTGTGCTATGGCAGCCTTTTGTTAAAAACAAGGGACAACTACATAAAAGAAATGCAGGCCAAGAGTTCCAGGGGTCCTGAGGAGGATAAGGGCCTCTCAGTGGGGATTTAGTCGGAGCTCTTAGAAGGGAGACATTGTGTAAACTGTAACTTGAAGCAAAGCATGGATTATGAAAGGAGGAGAGGAATCTAGCCAAGGCTGTTGAGGTAAATAGTGGATCATCGTGCTTAGGGAGATACAGAAAACGGATGAGGGCCAGAGCACAAAGGCCAGACTCACCAGGGGGAGAAGTTAGGAAGAGAAATTAGTGATGTTTCCCCAGAGCACATACTGGACATCATGTGTTTCTGCCTCCATTTCACCTTAGAAGAGGGAAAATATAGACGTGGACAACCATATTGAAGGCTGCATTTGTTTTCTTTTATTATGTTATTTTTATTAAGGAAATCAACAGGCTATGTGGGAAGGCTGTCAGGTAGTAGAGAAGGGCAACAGTCATAAAGATCTACAGCAATAGTAGTTGTGCTGGGCTTTGTTGCTCCTTTGTAAGCAGGGTTAAAATTTAACCAAGGCCCTCATGCCTCGCTGCAGCTGGCAGAGATTCAGTGGGAACTGCCAGCACCCACGGGGTAAGTCATAGTCCCTCCCACCCCCTGTGCCTTCTTCCTATTTGAAATCCCAGTATGGATCTTAGGGGGATCCATCCATTACCAGGAATTTAAAGTTAGAATTTAAATTTGTTCTTTTTTGTCATGAATAATCAAAGTTCTAAATTGATATTTTAGAAATCAGGTCCAGTTCATGAGTAGTGAATTGAGTGTGTCTAATTACATTTTATAGTCATTTAACAGCTGTTAATAATGTAATTTTGTGTTATGCCCAATTTGCACTGAATTACTTTAATGGCACACATTGTATTTATTTTCCTTTTGATGAAACAATAATCAAACACTAGGGAATTAATTTGGACATAAAAAGAAAAATTTATGATTTTAACAAGCTTGAAGAAAATTGACTTAAAAAAGAAAAGAATAAGTCATATCATAAAACTTAAAGTAGTTTTAACACACATGAATGCATTTCTTTTTCTTTGCCATTTCGTTTTATGAAAAATAACTTAATGAGCATGATATCTTTGTTTTCCATCCAAGTCTGTATTGTTTGATGTGAATCAAGTGTTTGCAAATACACATCTGATTGGCAAGTTAATGAGATTCCTCCTCCCTAAATATCCTTCTGGACTGAAGAGCCTAGCTTTATAAGTTTCTAGCATATGAGTTTAAGAGACACAACACCCATATGAATACACTACTCGGTGGAAGCGTCCATTTCCAGTATGAGACTGGAGCAGAAATGCTGCAAAAGATAGGGGAGAATGCAGCCTTGAAGGAAAACACAAATAAGGTAAGTACCTTTCTCCCACTGCTTAGAAGAAACTTCTAGGTGGAATATTTGCTGGAGTGAAAAGAGATTCAATGTTGGATTAAAAAAAAAAAGACAAACAATTGGAATGGTACATTTTGAAAGGCCTACTTTGTATGTTTCCATTCAGTTGAAGCACTTAAGACGTAAGCATCTGATATTGTACCCATAGGTAAGCGTTTTCTGCAGCTCCACAGATCAATGCCCTTTGTATTTTAAGTGAGCTCCAGGAATGGAATAGAAAGGAGTTCTGTCTGTCAATGCTGGCTGCCATCTCTCCAGCCAGGGCTTGACCTAGCATTTGCTGTTTTGCTTACTTGCCTCCTAGGACCTACGTGGGTGGAACTACAAATGGATAGGCCTTGCCTCCAGAAGAGTGGTGGCTGTTCTGTGCTTTGTCAAGAGTAAGAGGCTAATTTCATCCTCATTATTTCTCAGGCCCCAGGGATGGGGCAATTGTGTGTCAAGTAGGGAGAGGTGGTGGGAAGGTCCACCCTGGGTACAGGCAATAAGAGAGGAAGGAGATACTGCCTGTGGAGAATTTAAAAACAAGAATAAAACTGAATGCCAATCTGCTTTTCATGCTCACCCTATGCTAACCCTTCCACACAATGCAATGAAATTCTTTCTGCAGGGCTTCCTGCTCCCACTGCGGCTACTTAGAGCCCTGTTGGAGTCGGGTAAGACTCTGACCCTCGTAAAATGAGAGATATTGGGTCACAAGCTATCTAGTCTGTACTCTTTCTTGGACTATCCGACATTGTTACATTATTCTGCCTCTAGCTCAGCTTCTTGTTGTCCCTGACGAGCGGCTGTGTTGCTTCTCCCTCTGCGGTGGGTGCTGCTCCTCAGCTTTGCGGGGCTCTTCCTGCCTTAGCCATTTGCTCTTGCCAGTGGAAAGGTGGCTTTTCTCCCTGCCAGAGTCTGTAGCTATTCATGAGCTCCTAAAGGGTTTTGTGGCTCTTTGAGTGGACAGAGCCTTCTGTTGAGGAATTTTGGACAAAATGACAAGGAGTGCTGTCAGGATATTTAAGTGGACATCACCCAGTCTACTTACATTTGGCAACAATAGCTAACACAAATAAACTTTAGATAGTTCCTGCTTTGGGTAAATTTTATTTTTATCCAAAGGAAGGTCTTTAGGAATTGGTGAATAAAAGAGGTGACTGGAGGCTTAACCCTGGGGACCTGGAGTCTAATTCTTGAGGCTTAACCCTGGGGACTACAAGGTCTAATTCAAGTGCTAAATTCTCTTCTCTTGACCAATTCTTCAGGGCTGTTCAGACTAGGACACAGTTAAGATTTGGTTGTACCTGTGTGGTAAACACTTATAACAAGAAAAAGGAAGGAAGGAAGGAAGGAAGGAAGGAAGGAAGGAAGGAAGGAAGGAAGGAAGGAAGGAAGGAAGGAAGGAAAAAGAGGTGGGAGGACTCTAGATCAGTGTCCAGACATCAGAATATGATGCTACCAGAAGCAAGCACCTGGGTATAACCAGCAACACCCAAGGAGCAAACACCCCATACCAATCAGGAGCAGGTACCACCAAGTCTGCAAGGACAAGATAAGCCTCAGAAGGGCCATAAAAAATGTAGGCTCCAGTCAGCCCAGCAGACACTGGTATCCAGAGCACCTCAGTGCATATGAGTCACATACTCCAGCAACAAAGGACCCTTCCAGTGACTGTGTCTCCTATCAGACACAGTCTGAGCTGAGTGGCAGTTGAGTGTCTGGCACCCTAATTGACCTAGCCATACACAACTGAGGCAACGACCAGCTAGCTTCCATTGCTCTCAAGGGGCATCAATCTCAGGGAGCATCTGCTGCAGAACCACTCACTGACCTTCCCCGCCAGTGGATGATATGTGCTGAACAATTGGATAAGCAAGCCACTTGTTTCAGCTTTCCCCACTGTCTGTAAATGAATCTTGCCTCCAGACGTTGGTAGCATTACTTAGAGCTAGGCGGTTAGCTTGTTGGATTTGTTTGCTGTGAGTTGCCTCCGTTTTCTGGTGTGTGAACTGTAGCTCAAGTTTTGCTGTGTCCTACCTGGCCCGATGTTGGGACAAATCTTTCCCACTCCCATCCCCCAAGTAAACACACAGAGGCTTATATTAATTAAAACTGCTTGGCCATTAGCTCAGGCCTACCACTGACTAGCTCTTACCCCTAAACTCAGCTCATTTCTGTGAATCTATATGTTGCCATGTGTTCTATAGCTTTACCTATGTGCCATTACATGCTGCTCCCTGGACAGTGGTGGGCTGATGTCCCCGACTCAGCCTTCCTCTTCCCAGAATTCTCCTTGTCTGCTTATCCTGCTTATACTTCCTGCCTGGCTACTGGCCAATCAGTTTTTTATTTATCAACCATTCAGAGCAACACATTCACAGCATACAGAGCAACATCACCCATCAGTGAACAATGAACACTGCATTTGAAAAGGACTCCTGACTGTCTGCCTCTCTGTGACATAAGTTGTAAGTTGTATTCAGGACAGCCCATATATGTGAAGGAGGCGATGAAGGACAGTGCCTATGTTTGAATCAATAAGTCATTCTAAACCTATGCAATTAACTGTGTAGTCCATAAAAGCATAGAAGTGGTGTTACTTAAAAGGATTCTTTAGTGTACTTTAGTTAAATAGAATGATCATTGTATGAATCTGGTTTAGGGTCACAAATCTCTCTTTTAATAAAAAGAAAAAAGCAGAAGCTGGTTGGTGGTGGTGCATGCCTTTAATCCTAGCACTCATGAGGTAGAGACAGGTGGATCTCTGTGAGTGTAAGGTCAGCCTGGTGGACATAGTGAGTTCCAGGACAGCCAAGCCTCTCTCGAAAAAAACTAATCCAAAAAAAAAGCAGAGTGTGTGTGTGTGTGTGTGTGTGTGTGTGTGTGCGCGCGCGCGCGCGTGCACATGGACATCATATTTGTCAAGGTTAGAGGACAATTTTTGGCATTGGACAATGAGGCAGTATCTTGTTTCTCCTGCTTCTGGCTGATTCTCCTGTTTGTAGACATGCTGAGCTTATAGGTGTGTGCCACTGCTTCCAGCTTTTCACATGGGTTCTGAGATCCAACTCAGGTTGTCAGGCTTCTTCAACCGATGCTTTGATTTGATGAATCATCTTCCCGTGTTCAGTCACAGATTTCTTTTTTTTTTTGTTTTTTTTGAGACAGGGTTTCTCTGTGTAGCTTTGCGCCTTTCCTGGAACTCACGTGGTAGCCCAGGCTGGCCTCGAACTCACAGAGATCCGCCTGCCTCTGCCTCCCGAGTGCTGGGATTAAAGGCATGCGCCACCACCGCCCGGCAAGTCACAGATTTCTTAAGAGCATTAAAAATAAATAAATAAATAATAAGGAAAGAAAAAAAGAAAAAATCTAAAGCAGAGAAAGAAAAAAAAAAGGAGTTGTACATGGTAGGAGTAAAGAGGATGTCATATACGAGATATAGATACATGCAAATATCAAACTATATTTGTTCAATTAATTACTAATAATTATCATTATGAAGCTCTAAGGTAAACTATGCCTTATTTCCTTAAAATTCACATATGCTAAAATCCTTTATAACAAATTATGTCCTGTATACATGTAACCTACAGCTAGCCTTTAATTTACTTTAAATCATTGATAGATGACTTATGTTGTGGGATAGTCTGTATGTCAAATTGCTCTGATTGGTCAATAAATAAAACACTGATTGGCCAGTGGCCAGGCAGGAAGTAGGTGGGAAAGGAGAGAGGAGAATTCTGGGAAGCGGAAGGCTGAGGCAGAGAAACTGCCAGCTGCCATGACCAGCAGCATGTGAAGACGCCGGTAAGCCACCAGCCACATGGCAAGGCATAGATTTATGGAAATGGATTAATTTAAGCTATAAGAACAGTTAGCAAGAAGCCTGCCATGGCCATACAGATTGTATGCAATATAAGTCTCTGTGTTTACTTGGTTGGGTCTGAGCGGCTGTGGGATTGGCGAGTGACAAAGATTTGTCCTGACTGTGGGCAAAGCAGGAAAACTCTAGCTACAGAGTTACTGTAACATAGTACAATGTAAGAGTTATGTAATACTTCTTATATGTCATTGTTTAAGAAATAATGATAAGAAAAGGTCTGTTCATGTGCAGCAAAGATGCTATACTTTTCTAAGTTTTTTCAATCCTTGATTAGTTGCATGCATACATGCAGAAACTATAGAAAGTGGGGGGCTGAATATATTAACAAAATCACCCTTGATGAGAAGTGTTAGTGATCAAAGACTCTGTGAAGTAGGTGACATGTCTATTGTTGCTGTTGATCCTCAGGGTAAGGGAGAAAAGGACACTTCTGGAAGGAGTGCCATAATGAGTCTTTTTATGTACCACCAGCTCCAAATAACAACACAGAAACTTCTTATTAATTATGAAAGTTTGGCCTTAGCTTAGGCTTGTCCCACTATCTCTTATAACTTAATTAATTCATTTATATTAATCCACATTTTACCTTTTGGCTTTTTACCTCTTTTCCATCTTGTACCTCCTGTTTCTTCTCTGTGTTCTCTGGCATCTCCGCCCTACCCCCACCTCTCAATTTCTTTCCTCCTTTCTCTCTCTTTCTTCCAGAAGGCCTGCCTGTCTCTCCTGCCTAGAAACATAAATGTCTAGAAACACAAACCCACAGGCCCACCAAAAAAGATGTCCTACAGAGTGTAACATGAAGATAAGATAGAAAAGCTAATTTTAGACAAAGGTAATGTTTTCTCAGTCTGTTGTAAGTAGATACTGTCCTTCCTAAGTAATCATCTATGTGGTAATACACTTCTCAACTACACTGGCTATCTGTTTTGATAACTCTTCTGAGAAATTTCTTCAGGTATAGTTAAACTATTGCAAAAACCATCCTTCATGAAGCAAGATTTAGAACTGTAAGATCATGAGCCAGGAGGAGAGGTATATGCCTTTAATCTCAGTCTTTGGGAAGTGAAGGCAGAAAGACAAGCCATTCAAGTTTGTCCTCAACTACATAGTGAGTGTGAAGCCATCCTGGCTTACATGAGACCCTGTCTAAAAAACTAACAAACAAACAGCTAGAAGACCTTATTTCATGCTTATCTCTGCTGCTCAGCAGCTATGAGAATCTGGACAAGTCATTTTCCCTCTGAGCCTTACACTGCTCTTCTATAAAGTAAAAGTAAGCTTGGGTTATCTTTCATCAGGAATTATTTCAACCTAGATGATTATGCTAATATATTCAGCCCTCTACAACTGCAGCTTCCAGGTCTGTGGAGTCTACCAGCTTCACATTGATGAATTCAACATTTCTCTCCAGTTTGTGTAGGCTTTAGTCTGTCTCTTCGGTGGGTATACAGTCTCAAAGACCTACCACTCTACTGTGAGGCCTAGAGATTTACTACAACAGATGCTACTTTCTCTCCATGGGGTGCAGACTACGAGCCCAAATAAACCCCTTCTCTCCCTTAAGTCAGTCCTTGCCGTGTGTTTCGTCATATCAGTGACAAAGGTAACAGACTAATTCTGCAGCTAACTGTGCCCCCCATCAAACCAAGTGACAGTATTTACTTTTGCTTTTGTCCTTGCTTCCACCTTACTGCTTCGTCTGTGGCCACCATGGCATCCTTGTTCATCAGAGGCATTTCAGACTGGCAGCACAAATATCAGTATTGTGTCAGGAGAGGCAGTGCACCCCAGAGCATTTTCACTGTTGCCCCACATTCGCACTGCATAGACATGTAACTGAATGAAATTAGAAACCACTCATAAAAAGATTGGATTTAGATTATGCAATAGAACTTTAAGTCACACTAGCAATCCAAAAATATAAAATACTTAAAAATAAATTTAATGAAAAATCAATAAAAAATAAAATTTCTACAGAAAAAGCTACAAAACATTACTGAGAGGAATTTGAGAAGACATATATAAATGGACATACACAGTCTTTATTCAGGAATTGGAAAACCTAATATTGTTAGTATAATTATTTCCCCAAATTAATCTATCCATTCAAATGATAGCCATGTTTATAGTTGTAGACATGGTGATATAAAATCTCTGTGGAAGCCAGGAGTAGCTCTGTATAACTATAATCAAGAAGATTTTGAGCACAAAATGAACTCAATGGTATTTTTGGAGTTTTTTCCTCTCATGTAGCTTTGTTTGGACTTTTTTTTTTTTTTAACCTTACCGGTCTTTTGCTTGTATATTACGGTTTCCAATTTTGTGTTTTTATGTTTTGTGTGTGTATGTCTTTGTATGTTGTGTTTCTCATGCTTTTTTTAAGTTCTGGTTTTGGGTTTTTTTAAATTTACCTTTTTGTTTTCTAAAGAGAAAAATAACCCAACATGGTGGTGCATGGTGGTGCATGGTGGTGCAGGCCTTTAATCCCAGCAGTCAGGAGGCAGAGGCAGAGGCAGAGGCAGAGGCAGAGGCAGAGGCAGAGGCAGAGGCAGAGGCAGGTGGATCTCTGTGAGTTTGAAGCCAGTCTGGTCTACAGAGCAAGTTCCAGGACAGCCAGGACTACAAAGAGAAACCTTGTCTCAAAAAACCGAGAGAGAGAGAGAGAGAGAGAGAGAGAGAGAGAGAGAGAGAGAGAGAGAGAGAGAGAGAGAGAGAGAGAGAGAGGTTGGATGTATGAGGAGGTGGGGAGGATGATAGAGGGAAACCAAATCAGAATATATTAATAAAAGACCAATAAAAGTAAAAGGCAAACTATTTTGGAAGAAAGGGGGGCCTAGTGGGAAGGCTAAGGAGTAACAGGTAGGTAGAGGGTAAATATGATCAAAGTACATTATGTGCACGGAAGAAAATATCCAAAGAAACCTGTTATTTTGTACAATTACTATATTCTAATAAAAATGGAAACTTAAAAAAAAAAAAGTTGTTGTAGTGAGTTTGAGGCCAGCCTATGTAATTTACTTAGATTATATCAAGAGAAAAATCTATGAAAAGTTAAAGAATCTGCAATACCCAAAACAAACTTGAAAAAGAATAGTGTTTACATTTCCATATAAACTTGAGAGCAGCTAAAACAAGCCTGAACTTAAGGGAAAAAAAATTTAAGAGCTGAGGATCGAATCCAGGGCATTGTGCTTGCTAGGCAAGCGCTCTACCACTGAGCTAAATCCCCAGCCTTAAGGAAAACATTTTTAAAGATTCACACTATCTGATTTCAATAAATCATAGTAGAAAAACTGTATGTCACATAGAAAAGTATATGTTAATCTCTAATTCACACTGTACTTAAAATAATCTGCAATTTTATTAAAGATTTTAACTTTGGAGTAACACCAGCAACTTCATTACTTTGGGATAGAGAAAATTTCTTAGAGGATGCAGAAGGAATTAGCCATAGCAAGTTTGACAAAATGGAATATATAAATTTAAAAGATTTGCTCATCAAAAATAGTTATGACAAAAAAATAGGAAATCAAGAGACAAAGAAATATTTGCATTGTTTATATAATGTATAATCATGTGTATATATGTCAAAATACTTAGAAGACATAAATAGCTCCTTAAAATCTAGATTTCAATTAATAACTAGATTAGCAAAGCCCCCAGTGGCAAAAGAACCTGAACAGAAAAATTAATAAAAGATAGAGGAACTGCAAACTAGTACATGAAAAGACAGCATATTGCCCATTAAGAAATGCAAATTAAACTGCAGTCAGGATGTATTGTATGAGAGGAGAATAAAAAATGCAAATTAAACCACAATGAGATAATATTGCATACCCACTGGAATGAGTACACTGGAATAAATAGTTAAGTTACCTCCTTAAGGTCTTACAGCCATGACTTTCCTGTCATATATATATATATATATATATATATATACACCCTTGAACCATGAGTCAAAATAAGCTCTTTTCCTTTGTTATTTTTGTAAGAATATTTTGTTATGGCATCAGGAAATATAGGACTCAACAGGAAAATGAAAAGCAGGTTGTATATTTATAAGCTGTGATACTATAAATTAATCAAATTATTCTACTAATATTTTAAATTAAGTGGATAAATCTCAAAAATATGCAATAAACGAAAGAAACCTAGTAGAAAAATGTGCAGTGTGGTTCCATATTATGATTTTGTTTTTTGTTTGAGACAGGGTCTCTCTGCAAAGCCCTGCTTTTCCCAAACTTGATATATGGACTAGACTGGCCTTGAACTCACAGAGATCTGCCTGACTCTGCCTTCCAAGTGCTGGGATTAAAAGCATGTTCTACTACACCAGGCTTCATTTTATGACTCTTTTTAAAAATTATTTATTTTTATTTAATGTGCATTAATGTTTTGCTGCATGTGTGTCTGTGTGAGAGTGTTGGATCCCCTGGAACTGAAGTTGCAGACAGTTTTGAATTGCCATGTGGGTGCTGGGAATTGAACCCAGGTCCTCTGGAAGGCCAGTGCTCTTAACCTCTGAACCATCTTTCTAGCATCTCATTTTATGACTCTTAAAAACAGTAAATGTATTCTATAGTGAGAGAAAAAACTGATTATCTTTGAGAAAATATATTAGTTTCTAGAGTGAGAGCTCTCAGGATGTTAAAAATGTCCTGTATCTTGATTGGAGTGCTAGTGAGAAGGCTACGTAGAGTTTTCAAATCTCTGTAGAATTGTAACATAGTATTTTAAATTATTCATCAATAAAAATTACTAACAATTTTGAGACAATGGCTAGCATCAAACTCGTGTTGACCCTCTTGCCTCTGCTTCCTTAGTACCGGGGTTCTAGGCATGGACCACCACCTTGCCCAGTTGAATTATTTTGAATGGTAAAATATTGTTTGACCTCATTTACTACAGGTGGTTCCAGATGACTTTTAATTGCTGGCAAAAAAAAAAAAAAGAAAGAAAAAGAAAAAGAAAAGAAAGAAATCAATCAATTTGTAAATCATTCAACCAATGGGTAAGCACAGAACTTCTTGTTCCATGACCTTAGAAGATTTCTCTAGGGCTCAGGGTCAAGCCAGATACATGCCTCCATATGAACCCCAGCTGCTGTTTCCATAGCCATCTGTTCTTCAGCTGCCTCAGGCCCACGCTGCTCTGCCTGCCTCTCAAAGTTTCTTCCCTCGTTTCTAGGGAGTGTCCCTTTCTTAGAAGGAGTCCCTGCTTCCCCGTGCATGCAAGCCGAGAAGGGTGGGAGTAGGGCTGCTATCATATTCTCTGTCCTGCTCAGAAATAAACTGGGAGTGGGACTGGCCTTTTTATGTTTAGGAGGGCCAGGGAAGCTGTTAGATTATCATTGCCACATCTTGGCATTTTCTTGGTTTCTGTAGCATACCGTTATTTTCTTTTTAACCTTAGACACTTTCTCCTTATATTCTCCCTTATCAGGGAAATTCTGACACTCAAACCTCAAATCTTTGCATTATGGCCTGGCTCCTTGTTCTCAGTTTCTGGAGAAACTCTCATTTCCACAGGAAGACATTACTTTTTACAACTTCTCCCATGTGTCTGTTTTATGATACTACTTCATTCTTTCTGACTCTGATCACTGCAGCAATTGAAAATCTTTTCCCATTGAACTATGAAGTTCTAGGAGGGGAGAGGTTCTATTTTATTGTACAAATTGGTTGAATTTTCTCTACTGTGTCTTTCCTACCTAACACAAAACCTCACACATATCTGTTGGGTAAAGAAATTGTTACTCTCTTAACATAATGTACAACAGTGTTCTAGGCCCCATCCTTCTCCTTTCTTGGCCCCCTATTCCTCCAAAAGATTTTACTTCTGTGGTATTCATAGTCTTTCATTGGCAACAGGCTTATTTTTTTCAAACTCAAAACTAGTCTTAAGGGATTATGGAGTTGTCTCAGTAAATGAAACATTTGCTGTGCAAATATGAGGACTCACATAAAATAGAATGTGTCAACATTCCACTGTAATCTCCACATGTTTGAAGTGCATGGGAAGTGAAGATAGGAAAATCCCAAGAGCTTCCAGGCTAGCTGGCCTGGCATGGGTGTGTGTGTGGAGCAGGGGGGAGGTGGGGATAGCAAGACATCCTACATCAAATAAGGTGGAAGATGGAGACAGACCAACACTGCTGGCTGTCCTCTGATTTTTCATGTGTGCTGTGGAATAAATGTGCCAACACAAACACACACACATACACATGTTATGGAAATTACTTTATCCATATAGATTGCTACATTTGTTTATGCTGCGTTTGTTTAATTATGAAAAGATGTGTTGCTGTTTTACCTTGCCTGTCTAAGGCACCTGATTGGTCTAATAAAAAAGCTGAATGGCCAATAGGTAGGCATTAGAGGGATAAGCAGGGCTATCAGGCAGAGAGAATAAATAGGAGGAAAGATCTAGGTTCAAGAAGAATGAGAGAAGAAGGAGAAAAGAACGAGGGAGAAAGAGAAGGACCTGCTTGGGGCCAGAAGCCAAGCAACCTCCAGCCAGACAGTGAAAGATACACAGAATGAAAGAAAGATAAAAATCCCTGAAGCAAATCATAGATAAAGAGAAACAGATGAAAATAAAAGCTAAGATAAGGCCAAGAACTCATAACTAATAAAAAGTCTCTGTGTCATGATTTGGGAACTGGTTGGTGGCCAAAAAGAAAAAGTCTGCTACACACACACAAACACAACAAAGAGAAAATATATATGCCCTCCAACACATGGACACACCCACACTCACACACACATGAAGTCTTGAACCCATCATCTCTGTGTGTTTTGTGACTGGGTTTGTAGGTGTGTATCCCAGTGCATGTGTGGAGGTTAGAGAACAAGTCAACAAACTCAGATCATCAGGTTTGTCAGCAAGTGCTTTTATCTACTAAGGCCAGCCAGCCAGCAAGCCAACCAGCTAGCCAGCCAGCCCATGCTTGAATCTATTGTCTTAAAAAATCTGTGCTGTGGAGGGAACTCAAGGCCTTGGGCATGGGAGGCAAGAGCTCTACTGCTGAGCTACATCTCTAGGAGCCCAAAGCAGACGCATTTTTATGTGTTCATTTTCCTTTCATATCTTTCTTTGTCCTTTGCTGTCCATCTGCACTGTTTTACCCAGTTACCTCCTTTGCCTGATCATGTTAACCTTCTAGAATCTGGCTACTACCTGTTCTACCTTATGCTACAACATTCAGAAGCATCAAGACTTCACTGGTTTGTGGCCTGTTCTAGCTCTACATTCTTCCACATCCCTAAATCATTTGAAAAGGATCACTACCTACTCCTTGAAACTCCCTTTTGATTTCTATTTCTGTATTTACCTCTTTACTTACTGATTGTTTATTTGCTTTGGAATAGGGTCTCACTATATAGCTTCACAAAGCCCAAAATTCAGTTTTCCTGCCTTAGTCTCCCCAAATGTTATAGGCATGCACTACCACATCAGCTCTTCCTTCTTCCTCTATAGTCATTCCTTTCAGTCTCTTTCATGGATTTAAACTTATTTTTACTACATGTAAATATTCCCAAGACTCTCTTTAGGCCTTTTCCTACTTTCTTTCATATTATTATGATTTCTTTTCTGTCTTTCTTAAATAACATTCAGCCTTCAAGATCCATCTCAATATTTTTTTCCACAAGGCAACATCTAAGTCAGTGGTTCTCAACCCGTGGGTTGTGACCCCTTGGGGTCAATGGACCCTTTCATGGGAGTTACCTAAGACCACCAGAAAACACAGAGATTTACATTGTGATTCATAACAGTAGCAAAATTATAGTTATGAAGTAGCAACTAAAATAATTTTATGATTAGGGGTCCGCACAACATGAGGAACTATATTAAAGGGTTGTAGCATTAGGAAGGTTGAGAATAACTGGTCTCAGTAGATATTCAATCCTGTTGGTTATCTGTAATCACTGAACACCTCTGATGCTTGTTAGTATCATTGGTACTTGCAATTTTGCATCAGTTATGCCAGCCATGTGCACTAGACAAGATATGGAGACTATCTCACAAAGATGACTGTTTAATTTGTGGGGATAATTGTAAAAAAATGTTTGATAATAATATACAATTAAATTTTATCCAATTATACTTAATTGCCTTCTCCTTCTTCTTCTTTCTTTAGTTTGGGAAAGTTTTCTTCTGTGATTTTGTTGAATATAATTTCTATAATTATTTTCTTTCTTCTATCCATATTATTTTTAGGTGATCTTTTCATGGTGTCCCAGATTTCCAGTATGGTTTGTGTTAAAAATTTTTTGGATTTAATATTTTCTTTGACTGATTAATCTATTTCCCCTATTTTATATTCACCACCTGAAGCTCTCTCTTCCATCTTTTGTATTCTGCTGGAGATGCTTGCATCTGTAGTTCCTGTTCCCTTACCCAGATTTTCCATTTCCAGAATTCTCTTGGTTTATATTTTATTTATTGCCTCTATTTCAATTTTCAAGTCTTGAACTCTTTCCTTCACCCATTTGATTGTTTTTTCTTGGCTTTCTTGAAGGGATTTTTTGATTTCTCCCATTTTTTTGTCTTTTCCTCAATTTCTTTAAGGGAATTTTGCATTTCCTCTTTAAGGGCCTCTGTCATCTTCATAAAGTTATTTTTAAGGTCGCTTTCTTCCACTTCTTCTACATTGTGATGTTCAGGTCTTGCTGTTGCAGAACCACTAAGTTCTGGTGGTGTCTTTATGTTGTTGAATATATTCTTACACTGGCATTTACCAATCTATTCCTCCAACTGGTGTAATTGGTGCTTGTGCCTCTAGGTTCTGCTGATTGCTAGAGATGGTTGTCTGCAACGATGATGGGGTAGGTGTGGTTGGGTAGCAGAGTGGGTCTTGGGGGAACAGAGTTCTGTGGGTGGCAGCAGTGGTGGTGTAGCCTGCTCACAGTTCTCTCACCTGCTGGGGTCTGCACCAGAGCAGTGGGGTTCCACCAGAATTAGGGACAGGGACCAGCTGCCTTGCTGAGACTGAGAGGTGGGAGTGGGAGGGCACAGGATGTGCCCTGGGCCTTAGGGTCTAGAGATTGGGGCAGTTTAACTGGGAGACCAGTCACTCACCTGTTATTTCAACTGGCCTAGGTGGTTCTTGTGCCTATAGGGTATACTAATTTGCCGGGGATGGTTGGGCAAGGAGAGGATGGTGGGGTCACTGGGTTTGGGTGGTAGAGTGGATCTTGTGGGAACAGAGTCTAGTGGGTGGTAGCAGTGGTGGTACAGGTGGAGGTTTCTTACTTGTTAAACAGCTGCTACTGTTTCTTCTTCTTCTTCTTCTTCTTCTTCTTCTTCTTCTTCTTCTTCTTCTTCTTCTTCTTCTTCTTCTTCTTCTCCTTCTTCTTCTCCTCCTCCTCCTCCTCCTCCTCCTGCTCCTCCTCCTAATCCTCCTCCTTCTCTTCTCCTCCTCCTCTTCCTTCTTCCTTCCTTCCTTCTCTTCCCTCTTCCTTCTTCTTCTTCCTCCTTCTTCTTTCTCCTTCTTTTTCCTTTTCTTTTCTTTGGTTTTGTAAGACAAGGTTTCTCTTTGTAGCCCTGTCTGTCCTGGAACTCACTCTGTAGGCCAAGGTGGCCTTGAACTCATAGAGATTCACCTTCCTCTGCCTCTGAGATTAAAGCTGTGACTCACAACTGCCTAGCATAGTTGGTGAATTTCAATTGTCAAAATTTGTAAAATTAGGGCCCAGGAGATATCTCAGTAAATGTGCTTGCTTCTCAAGTCTAACAGTCTGATTTGGATCCTTGGAGCCCATAGTGAAAAGAGTGAACTGACTTAGGCAAATTATTATCTAACTTCCATATGTACATCATGGCATGTACGCACCTCAACATGAGTGCACACATGTGCATACACACACACACACACACACACACACACACACACACACACACACCAAATAAGACACATACACAGTAATAATAAATAAAATATTTTAATTATGAAATTACACCTGAAATGTATGTATTTAGATATTTCAGTTACCATTTCCACTAGATCCATTATCTAAGAGTATTCTATCTTACTTCACATATTAGATTGTCTTATGTCTCAGGGTATAACTGTGACCTCTTGACTTTGAAACACAAAAGACTAAGAAAAAGTTCATCGAAAATGTTGAGTGAATGGAGGTGCTCTTGATAGTTTGTTTCATGAGCTATCAATATAAAATGGTGATATCTGATTTTTTAAACTTTTTTTTATTGATTCTTTGTGAATTTTATATCATGCGTCCTGATCCCACTCATCTCCCCATCCTCTCACTTCTGCACTCTGCCCTTGTGACCTCTCCAAAACAACATTTAAAAGTAAAAACAAACAAACAAATATCATGGAAGATGTAGTGTGGCCAGCGAGTCACACAGTATACCTTTTAGTTTGTATGTCTTTACTTGCAAGTGTTCACTGCAATGAGTCATTGGTCTGGTTCCAGACCTCTGACTTCTGCTATGTTATCGATACTGGGCCCTCAGTGGGACTTCTCCTGGATCTCCTGTTCTTGCCTTGTGTCATAAGGTCCTGTAGCTTTGGATTTGCAGGTCTGGCTCCTTCACATGCTATAGTAGTTCATAGGTGAGGTGGGTGTTGGGGTGGGCTAACTCATAGCCCTGTTTTGGGTGACATCTAAATTTTTAAAAAAGACTTTCAAACCAAATGAAAGTTCAAAATGTGAGGTGGTTTTAGTCTAGATCAATATATAACTTACAATTCTATAAAAAAAATGATTAAAATCCTGAGTTTTCTTATAAACTTAGGTTTAAAACTCAGTTGTACCTTTCATTAAAGGTATGACCTTACATTCATTATTTAGCCTCTCTGTGAGTTTATGGCTGGACCTATGATGTTTTTAAACAATTAATGAAAAATACTTAACTATTATGACTCCCAGTGGTACACTTGAAATTTTGCCTGAGCAATTATGGGCTAGCTGGTTGGCTATCTTTAGATTCTGAAATGAAAATGGTATACTACAAAAACTATGACATGCATGTTATTTCATGTAGCACTTTGTAAGATTTAGTTACTGTCTGAGGGAGTGCATGTGCCAGGGTGCTCATAAGGCGGTAAGAGGACAACTTGTAGGAGTCTGTTCTCCCTTCCACCATGAGGATCTCAGGATTTTAACTCAGCTTGTTAGGTTTGGTGTCAAGTGCCTTTACCCACTGAGCAATCTCACTGGTCCAGGCTCCTGTTGCTTGAGACAAGGTCTCTTGTAGCCTAGGCTGGCCTCAAACTGATTATGTAGCCAAGAATGAAGTTGAACTGTTGATCTTTCTTCCTTTACTTCCTGAGTGCTTGAATTACAAGCATTCACCACCATCCTTGTTTTATGTAACCTAGGAAACTTTGCTTGTAGGCAAGCACTCTACCAACTGAGTTACACCCTCAGTTCTCATGTAATAAATTTAAAATGTGGGTTTTGTAAAGAAAACTTTAAAAACATTACAAATCATAAAAGCCACTTGAGGGCTTTCAATGAATGGTTTCTGTGTTTTTTGTTTCATTTGTTTGTTTGTTTTAGAGACATGGTTTCTCTGTGTAGCCCTCACTGTCCTGTACCTCACTTTGTAGAACAAGCTGGCCTCAAACTCAGAGATCTGCCTGCCTCTCCCTCTTGAGTGCTGAGATTAAAGGTGTGTACTACCATTCCTGGCTTGTTTCTGTGTATTTTAAATTTATTTTTATTTCTAAGAAACAGCTCAGGTCTTAGTTACTTTTCTATTGCTATGAAGAGACACCGTGATCACGGAAACTTACAGAAGAAAGAGTTTGATGTGGGCTTGCTTATACTTTCCAAAGACAAGTCATGATCATCATGATGGGGAGCATCACAGCAGGCAGATAGGCATGGTGCTGGAACAGTAGCTTATCCAGAAACATGAAGCAAAGAAAGCTAACTGGGAATAGCATGGACTTTTGAAACTTCAAAATCCATCCCCAGTGATACACCCCCTTCAATGAGGCCACACCTGCCAACCGTTCCCAAAAAGTTGTACCAAGTGGGGATCAAACATTCAAATATAAGTCTATGGGACTTATATCTCATGCCTGTTCAAATCAGTCTCTAGAAAGTGGCTTAACACACATGCTGTTATCTAGTGCCAAGTGGTCAGTCCTGAAAATATACATACAAGTAACATTATACAAACTAAACAGGATATATTTAGAAATAAATATGTATATACAAATACACATATGCATACAATAACAACTGAGGGAAAAAGAGTCCATGAATTTGAAGGAGAGTGACAAGGGGTATATGGGAAGGTTTGGAGGGAGGAAAGGAAAGGGAGAAATTTTGTAATTAAAATACAATCTCAAAAAAACAAAAAGTAAATGTGAAAAAAAAGTGACTTAGAGAGCATGTGCAGGATCTTGAGTCTGATCTCCAGCACTCTCTTCTACACAAGTAAGATTTAAAGAATGACTCAGGGCTATGTTAGAGCTAGGATACCCCTCCAACTATAGCAAATCAAATCAAATATCTAGATGAAAGGGGAGACTGCAGTTGCTGGACCTTTGTGTTCAAAAGTGGCCATTGTTTCTATTAATGATTTGATATTCTTTGGTAATGGCGTAACTCTGAAAAATATACTAATTTGGGCAACTGTATTCAAACAGGTGAAGTTTAGGCCTCACTCTTGCTCCTCTGGCTTACCTCTTTGCCATTGAACTTAAAGACTTCAGTCTTCACAGATACCACTTTTACTATGTCATCATTTTCAGCTGAGAATACCTTTCATTTTCTTTCTAAGAGTAACATACCATTTCAAACATTCTGTGGCAATTAAGCAGACAATTGAAGACTAACTTCTACTATTTATATAATAAAGGCTTCATCTAACAAAAGTTAGCTTCTGAAGTACTGTATTGGGCAATTAAAATGATGAGATATTAATTTTTAACAATGTTAAAAATCACTAAAGGAGGGAAAAACCCTAAAACAAATATGTTAGCATTTTGTAATGAGAACTTTTTCTTGGTTGATATGGTTAAAGCTGTTTGAGGAAAAATGTTGATGAAAGTTATCCCGAGTTTCTGCATATGGCTTTTGCAATGTATCACATACCCTGGTGGAACTGAAGCCACTAAATAACACCAGTTCCATGTGTTGCCCCCTTAATAATTCAGTAAATTTGGCTGGAGAGATGATTCTGTGGTTAAGAGTGCATATCGTTCTTGCAGAGGACGTGAGTCCAGTTCTCAGCACCCAGATCAGGCAGCCTACAACTGTCACTACAGCTATAGAGTAAGAGTAACCAAAGCCTTTGACATTCTCACTCACTGGTCTCTCTCTGTCTCTTTGTGTGTGTGTGTGTGTGTGTGTGTGTGTGTGTGTGTGTGTGTCTGTGTGTGTGTGCACGAATGTATGTGTATGTCTCTCTCTGTGTCTCTCTCCTCTCTCTGTGTCACATACACATGCAAGATTTAAAATAATGTAAAATTAACCTTTAAAAATTAATGTTGGCCGGGCAGTGGTGGCGCACACCTTTAATCCCAGCACTTGGGAGGCAGAGGCAGGCGATCTCTGTGAGTTCGAGGCCAGCTGGGCTACCAAGTGAGTTCCAGGAAAGGTGCAAAGCTACATAGAGAAACCCTGTCTCGAAAAACTAAAAAAAAAAAAAAAAAAAAAAAATTAATGTAAAGAAGGTCTCTATTTCACAGGAAACATCAACATCCCCACTACTTTCATTCATGACACAAACTGGCTGGTCTTTGTTTTATTTTCAAACTCCAACCTATAAGTGAGAAGCTTGGCTACCTACCAGAACCTTATTGGCCTCATTGGTGGAAACTCCTTAGTCCTACAGTATCATTTCTATTGCTCTGACTGACCCTGTACCTTTAAGCCACCTCACCCATGCTAAGTCCAGACAACAGCACATATGTTCAAGCATTTCAGATCCATCTACTAATTTTACCTCCTTTATTCCCTACTTATCTTCTATGTTCTCACTAGCTCCCAGTTCTTCTATTGCTACACCAGGCTTGCCATTTGTGCTGTACTTTCAAAGCATTGAATCTTCGTGTTCTCTTGTCACTGAGATCTAGAGTCATCCCCTGTTCCTCGCTGTCATGATCACCAGACTCATTTTGGTGGGTGAAAAAGTATAGCAGTGTGATCCAAACTGTAGCTGTTTAACTCTTGTGGTATTTATAGGACATATTGATATATCAGAAACTTTGTGGTGCTGTAGAAAGTTTCTGTCTGGTGATTTCTGCTATAGGCAAGGATCCAAAATGGTTAAATACAGAGTTCAGTTCCCAGTTCCCATGCCAAGTAGCTTATAACCACCTGTAACTTCAGCGTCAGGGGATCCAAAGTTTCTGGTGTCCTCATGCACTGGTACTCACATGCACAGAGCCACACACAGACACACATGTATACAATCTACTGATTTGGAATGTGGAATATTGAGAAGGAATAGAAGAATAGAAGGCTCTGGAAACTGATATTCTCCTAGAATGACTGACAGCTGAGATTTCTCATTTCCTTTCAAGTATCAGCTTTCACAGCACATGCCACTAGTAATGGATGCTAAATGCAGAAGGCCTCATCATGACATACCTATAATTGACTAATAGACATTGGTTGAAGAAGTCTGGATGGTCCAGGATAGTGATTACTATGATAGGAAGTTATAGTCTCCTCATTATAAATTTTGTTAAATCTTTATCCCAGTCAGGAACTCAGAATGTCTGTCACATATCACTGTTTCTGAATAACCTTAATTTTGACATCCAGGCTCACTCCTTCCAAAGCAGATGCTCATATCAAAGGCCATCTCTTACCAAACTCAAGTCTGATCAAATGGTCATGGTAGAAATTTGTCCCTGAGTACTTGACAATTCAAAGGCTTCTAACCTTTTAGGAAGAAAGGAAGGAACTCCTACACCTTGAAATATCACAACCTTAGACAGTGATAATTGTTGTCTCTAAAATGTGATCACATGTGAATTGCCAGACCCATAGTCAGCATTGCTGTGGTGAGTGAAACCAGACTTCCTGTTGAAGGGCAAGTCCTGAGAAAGATTCCAGCTGTAGTTTTCCTTGCAGAGGTCTCCACCCTGTAGCATGAAGGCTATCAGGTGTTGGCTTTACAATTGGACAATCACTTGTCTCAAAACTCCCTAACTTGCTGAGAGGTATTAGCGGCCTTCTGGTGACCTCACACCTACCCTTCAAACTTGAGCTCATGCTTCTGACTTAACATAATGACTAGAAGGGATGAGGAAGGGAAATTGGATCTACATAAAGGTATTGTCAACAGAGAACAAACTACTTTTCACAGAGGAGATTGGCCCAAGAAGGAAAAGCATCTGGTCTTATAGGGATTGAAAAAATTGGAATCTAACTAGATTTTCCTTCTTACCAAATGTTTCAAGCAGTGACTCATAATCCTAACTCTGTCTTCTGTCTACTAAGAATGAATGCCAGTTAGAATACATTTTTCTTGAGTAGTGCATGAGTCCCATGTGACATCACTAATTTGTCATATTCCTCAAAAGAACTGTTATAAGTATCATCCAAACCATTTCAGATACCGAGTGATGTTCAGATAAGCACCTCATTTTCCCTGGCTCAAAGTTGTAGAGACTAGACATTAATTTGAACAAAACAGACGTGGAAGAGAAATAGTGTTGTTACACTTAATTATATAAAATCTTTGCAGAATATTTTAATGACATTGAAGTAGATGAAGAGATACTGCTCAAGTGACTAAGCATGGACTTTGGAACCTGTGTTTCTAGGTGTGGTGGTAAGAATGAAAATGGCACCCATAGGCTCAGAGGGAGTGGCACAATTAAGAGGTGTGGACATGTTGGAGTGGGTGTGGCCTTGTTGGAGGAAGTATATTACTAGGGATGGGCTTTGAGGTTTCAGTTGCTCAAGCCAGGCTCAGTGTCACTCTCTCTTTCTGCTTCTCGCTGATTCAGATGAAGAACTCTCAGGTACCTCTTCAGTACCATGTCTGCCTGACTGCTGCCATGCTTCCTGCCATGACAATAATGGACTAATCCTCTGAACTGTAAGCCAGCCCTCAATTAAATGTATATATATTGGTTTAACTCAGCCTCTTTACAATCAAATGTCTTTCTGTTGTTAAAAATCCCAAAGACAATATAATCCAGACTCTGTGTGTGGTTTCTATCTTTATGTGGCTTATTTTTATATTACTTTTACTGTTTCTTTAAAGACTTTATTTTTTTAAATTACCTATTTCTTTATATAACTGAATATATTCCTTTTTCTCTCTCTCCCAAGCCTACGTATATTTTTACACACATTATAAACAGTTTAGTGTTTTATTCCATGTGAATCTGTCTTACTGTGAATCTATAATCCTTCACTGACCAGGAGAGATTTTAAACTACATGGCTAGGATGAAAAGCAGCAGCCTTGGCTGACTTCACCCACCTCAGCTTCCCAACATGGTGGAGGTACCCAGGAGAGTCACGCTTACCCTGCCAACTCTGGGGTCTATGCTGTCACCAGGTAGCACGCAGCTTGCCCATAAACGCTTTCTTTCTGTATGAGTAAAGGCTAAGTCCACCATGTAGCGTGCTGCACGGCTTGGAAACATCTCAGTGTACTACAGCAGGAATCCACCTTGGTCAAGCCCAAATGCAGCAAACCCACCATACTGTAGCTCAAGCCCACATGCGCAGCTTACCTGAGAGACAGAACTAGGAAGCTGTTTTTTAATTCCATTTTAGAATCTTTTTTTAAAGCTCTCTCAGGTTTTGGGTGGAAATTTTTGCCCCACGTTGGGCACCAAATGGAGCTGTAAATTTCTCAGGTCCTGCCCCCACCCCTGCTTGGTCTCAAGTTCAGCTGATTGTTCAGGCTTATTATTAACTAGCTCTTACAACTGAAATTAACCCATTTCTATTAATGTATGCATTGGTTCCTGACTTTAACTGTCCTCCAGCATATCTTGTTCCCTCTGTGTCTCCTGGCAACTTCATTGACTCTGCTACTCTTCCTCCCAGCATCCTCAGTTTGGCTGTCCCACCTATACTTCCTGCCTGGCTAGTAGCCAGTCAATTCTTTATTAGCCAATGAGAGCAATATATATTCACGGTGTACAGAAGGATTATTCCACAGCAATATTTAGTTCATATTGCCAATGCTGCTGTTAGATTGAGATGTATGTAGTATAGCCCCCTTAGATCCTAGCTGTATTAGCTTTTGTATGCTGACCCTGAGGAACTACTTTAATATTGTCCCACTGAAGCACAATACATTTTACTTCAATTATGCTGAGCTCTCTAATAATCACAGCTGCTTCATCAGTCCCAGCCTTATCCTTACACACAAATTCTTATCCAAAATACCACACAAATAGCCCTTCTCCCTGTCCCAAATAGACTCTTTGTTTCTCTCTAAACCCTATGAGTTGGGACTCAGCTGTCACACATTTCTCTCAGCATTCTTATCTTCCAATCTTCCACTAAAACAGCCCACTAAGTTCTACGGACTGGCTAGTTTTGTGTCACCTTGACATAAGCTAGAGTCATTTTGAAAGAGGGAACCTCAATTTAGAAAATGCTCTCACCAGACTGGCCTGTCAGTAAACCTATGGTATATTTTCTAGATTGATGAT
This sequence comes from Peromyscus leucopus, assembly GCF_004664715.2. Lineage (NCBI taxonomy): Eukaryota > Metazoa > Chordata > Mammalia > Rodentia > Cricetidae > Peromyscus > Peromyscus leucopus. The sequence goes on from NC_051083.1 coordinate 123,223,453, forward strand.
TAGCATCAAAGGCCCAGCTTACTGTGGGTGGAGCCACCTCTGTGTTGGTGGTCCTGGGTGCTATTAAGAAAGCAGACTAAGCAAGCCGGTAAGCAGCATTCTTCCATTGCCTCTACTTGAGTTCCTGCCTCCAGGTTCTTGCCCTGATTTCCCTTTATGAAGGACTGTGATCAGGACGTGCAAACAGAAATAAACCTTCACCTAGTTGCTTTTAGTAATGGTGTTTTATCAAAGTGATGCAAACCCTAACAAAGACCCTCTTCATGTTGCATTCAAAAGCAGTTTCAACCACCATACCAAATGTTTCCATGTTCTTCATACATAAACATTCCAAGGCATAAAAGCCACATGATCAGGTCTATCAGAACAACAACTCTATTCCGATTATCAGTTTCTGTTCTAGTTTCATTTCTGGTGCTATGGCAAAATATCTTGACCAAAAGCAACTTAAGGGAGAGATGGTTTATTCAGTTTACAGTTCTGGGTTACAGTCCATGACTTTGGAGACATATTGGCAAAAACTCAAACAGCTAGTCACATTACATCCACAATCAAGAGTAGACAGAAATTAGTGTATACATGTTTACTTGTGTTAAGTCCTCTCTCTACACTAATACAGTCCAGGATCTTCTTTCTTGGGAATGGTGGTGGCCACAATAGGCTGGGTCTTCCCACATCAATTAACCTATAATCAAGACATGCCCATGGTTCAAACTGATCTGGACAGTCACTCACTAAGTCTCTCCTTCAAGATTATTCTAGGTTGTGTCAAGTTGACAATTACAACTAACCATCACACATATTTGCACACCTTCCAAAGTAACCACACTAGTCTGTTCATAAATTCTAAAACACCTGAAATTTACTACAAATCCATTATTAAGGTCCTGATGGTGCACATCTGCAATCCCATCACTTGGGAGGTAGAAATGGGAAAATCAGGAGCTCAGGAGCTCAAGATCATCCTTCGCTATCTAGTGAATTTGAGGCCAGCCTGAGCTATATGAAGCTCTGTTTCAAAAACTGAGGAGAGAAAAGTGTTATTAGGGAAGGAGATAAAGAGGAAAAAGAGAGAGGCTGATATTCTAGATAGGAATATAAGGTGCTTTTTGACACAGGAAATATTTAAAATATTTATGTTATAGAGGGAATGATTGAAGATTCAAGAAAGGAAATAAGTACAGTCATGGAGCAGAGAAGGAATGCTGGGTACAAGGGAATAAAGGAACTTCCATGGTTCTCTAGAGAAAATAAGACATTGTGTGGCTGGTCATAAATACTGTGTGTGATAGGGAATGGGAGGGCAGAGAATTGAAGTTGTACCTTACGGTTGCAAGATTCTCCAAAATGTCAATTGCAGCTTGAATTGTCTTTTGTTGGAGTAAAAATGGGTTAAGAGATACATAGGATTGTAGAACAATGGTGATGATTGAAGCATGTGAATCTGTAGCAGCTCAGAACTGTGTATGGTTGTTTTCTCTTAGGATACAGTTATAGAAGACAAAAGGTCGGATTAATACAAAGTTATGTTGTACCAAGAAGATTCATTGAGAGGCATAAGATATGGGTCAAAGACTGAATTGCTATAGAAGTGGAACTGACTGTGAGAAAAAAGAAGTGTAAAAGAGATAGGGTTTTCATGAATCCCTAATGGGGTGAGAGAGTTGAAAGGAAAAGAAATGGTGATCATAGAGCATGTCATGTAGTTTTGGATTGTGGAGTCAATTATTTCTACAATGTGATAAGACCTAGTAAATGGCTATGAGTGTGCGGCTTGAGGAGGATAGGAGAGGCCACTGTAGATGAAGTCAGGGGAATAAGTAAGGGTATTGTGTGGATTTTCACCTTCAGTGTTACATTCACCATCTTATTTTTAAAATATTTATCTATCTTCTATCTATCTGCCTATCACCTTTCTTCCTTTTTGAAACCAGATCTGGTCTCTAACTCATTACATAACCCAGGCTGGCCTGGAACTCATAATCATCCTGCCACAGCCTCATGAGTGTTGGAATTACAGGTGTCATCAGCTGTTTTCAATTTAATGTTGCTTATCAGTCTAAATGTTAGGTAGAAAGGAAACAAGAGTCAGGGATCTTGGTCTACAGCAAATGTTGGGGAGTGGCCAAGAGGTTTCCTGATGAAATTAAAATGACAGAGGAGAAGAGTAATGGTTTGAAAACAGTAATTAGCATCTAGAGAAAAGATCCTATCACCAGACCCTACGTACAAAAGGCTAGGAGATTGAGTTTGCTGCCAGGCGCAAAGGAAACAGAACCCTTGGGGCTTCCATTGTAAGTTCTCAGGCCTTTGAAGTCCCATCTCCCTAGACTGAACCAAACACAGTTCCTTTCACAATCTCATCCTAAACCTACTTTTTCATCCCATTTCTTCCACCAGCTCCATGGATACATCAGAACAATTTTTAATTGACAGAATCAGAATTTAACATTTAAGCATCCAATCCAAGCCCTGAGCTAGGAATATATTTACTTTAGCATGTATACATGGGATAATGCCTAAGTGGCTGCATAATTCTCCATGGAAATTACAACTTTTGAAAGGTGACATAAAACCATAGATAGATAGATAGATAGATAGATAGATAGATAGATAGATAGATAGATAGATAGTACTCTTTCCCATATGCTATGGTAACTCAAAAGTTGGTCATGTTCATATATGAAGCCATGACGATGCTGTAATTGCTCATCTCCAGCCCATCAGCCTCTCAATTAGTAACCAATCCCTGGGTATCTGTTAAGACTACAGCTCTGTGCTTAGGTTCTATGAGGGGTACAGAAACATAATAAAATACAATCTGTGTTTCATAGAACTTTTAGTCTCTTTGGAAAGAGAAGACTCACACCTGAAACAACCCAGAAGACAATACATAATGACCCATCAAACTTTAGGATGCAAGTGTTATCAAATATGAATGATCACTATTTTTGGCATTTCTTCATGTTAACATTTTTCATAAGTATGTCATATATAAGAATATGCGCCGGGCAATGGTGGTGCACGCCTTTAATCCCAGCACTCGGGAGGCAGAGCCTGGTGGATCTCTGTGAGTTCAAGGCTAGCCTGGGCTACCAAGCGAGTTCCAGGAAAGGTGCAAAGCTACACAGAGAAACCCTGTCTCGAAAAACCAAAAAAAAAAAAAAAAAAAAAAAAAAGAATATGCATATGTGTCTGATTAAAAATGCTAGCTTAAGAGCCTCATTCTACATAAGAATGGGCACTGGCAGTCAGTGTCCAGAACTGGTTAATGTGGCTAAATTGAGGCACAGGTCATGCTTCCATCACAGTAGATCTATTACAGTGGTGACAATGAGACCTGTAACATTTTGCCTCTTATGTGAAGACAAGATAATGATTCATTTCACAATACTTACTCTATGATCATCAATCCTTTAGGTTTCTAAAGTAAGTCGTTTGAAGAAGTCACTTCTGAAATCCTTGAATTTCTCATGAAAAGAAAAAAAAAATAAAGGGCTGATAATAAGTAACACTGGACTGAGCATCCTTGGAAAGGAAAGAAATCCTGAACCCATGTGACCTGAATGAAAAGCAGCATAGACTAAATATTTATTTAATAAAAATTTATTTGCAATAAAAAAAAAATGCTAGCTTAAAAAAAAGAATGATCACTAAATTGGCTGGATGGAATTTTACATATGTCTTTTAACCCCAACACTAAGAGGCAGAGGTGGATAAATGTCTGTGAGTTAGATAGAGACTAACCATGGTCTACATAGAGTTCCAGGACAGCCAGGACTACATAGAGAGACACTGTCTCAAAAGGAAAAGTAGAAGGAAGAGGAAGAGAAGGAGGAGATTAAGGTAGGCAGGAAAAGAAGCTTCAGGAAGGCAGACATTTACCTACAGCTATAGAGCTGTAGTACACAGAACAATTAATACTGTTACTATAACACTCATACAATGCTTTTTATGAAATAATTTTATTTTTAAAACTTACTTGTATGTATGTGTGTATGTTTATGTGAATGTATACTACATGTGTTCAAGTACCTGCAGAGTCCAGAAAAGATCACTGTATCCCTTAGAGTAGGAGTTACAGGTAGTTATGAGGCAAAGGATATAGATGTTCAGAACTGAACTTGAGTCCTCCATATGAAAAGGAAGGGCTCCTAACCACTGAACCTTCTCTTCAGCCCCCAATTAATCTTATTTTTGACTCACACATAGTATATGTATTTGTGAGGTATACTATGATGTTTTGATTCATGTACTGATTGATCAACTTGAGGTAATTTGTATATCTATCATCTTAACTTCTATTATTTCTTTATGATGAATACAGTCAAAATCTCATAAACATTTTGTGACATATATGTATTAACTCCACATGCTCTATTCTGCCATAGAACACTGGAATTGTTATTTTCATCTAGCTATAACATTTTACCCAATGGCTACCCTTCTCTACACCTCTTCCTTTTACTTGTTCGAAGATTTTATTGTGCCAGGCACTATGATAGGTAATCATTTTTACCTCTTCTTACCACACTTTACTTTCTGAGGTGGGAGCTACTCTTATGTCTATATCACAGCTGAAGACCTGAAGTTCAACTGGTTTGAGTGATCTTCTCAAGACAACAAAAATAGTAGGAGGCCTGGCCAGGCTTTTGTTGACTGCTAGAGACTGTATTTCTCACACCCTACTCTCCTACTTCTTGTGAACCTGGCTAAGCAGCTGTGACAAAGAGCAACAATGAAAAAAAATCACTGATTGACCACTTAGATTATCTCTAGTTTTCTAGGGCTACTATAACAAAGTGCCACAAACTATGCAGCTTAAACGATAGAAATGCACTGTATTGTACTTCCTGATTTTGGAGGTCCAGGGTTAAGGTGTCCATAGGATCAATTTCTTCTGAGGGCTATAGGAAAGATCTCTCCTCAGCTTCTCACAGTTTTCTATGATCTTTGCCATTCTTTAGCTTATAGACACATCACAGTGTTTTCAAATTTATGTGATATTCTTCCTGTGTGTGTCTGTTTCACAATTTTCTCTTTTTTAAATTATACCATTTGTTTTAGCTGAGATTATCCAGATATAAACTACCAGAACTAATATGAGATACAAATGTATGAGAGAGGATTTATGAGGAGATAGGGCTTTTCTTGATTACAGATGCCTAGTAGTGCCGTGATATGCCATTTGCATACTGGAGACCCAAGAAGCTGATAGCCTGACTCAGTCCAAGTCCAGAGACAAGAGAACCAGGGGAGACAATGGAACAGTTCTTAGTCTAAGGCTTGAGAACTGGGGAGTTTGTTCATGCAAACCTCAAGCACAGAAGACCAAAGAACACAGAATGCTGCTGTCCAAAGGCATAAGAGGTGTATCTTAGCTGCAGAAGATAGTGTGCAAATTCCATTTCTTCTGGTTTTTGCTTTATATGGGATTAGCAAGTTAGATGGTACCCAGTCACACCGGATGAAGATCCATATTTGTTCCACTGATTCAATACTTATCTCTTCTGAGAATACTCACACATGTACATAGGAATTTGTTTACATCTAATTTCCTTTAATCCAGGCAAGTGAACCCCTAAACCACTACATCAGCCATATTAGATTAGGATCTATTCTAATAACATCATTTTAAACTAGCAGGGATCCTAATTCTAGATAAGGTCACATATACAGGTAATAAGGGTTAAGGTTCCAACATATAAATGGGGGAGTGACATAATTCAGCCTATAATAATTGCATCATTATTCCCCCTTTTTTTTTTACAGCTGCCAGAGGTCCAAGGTCATTCAGTTACTATGTGTTACAGTCAAGTTACCTTCCTCTAAAACCTTTGAGAAATCCTTTCATAAGTCTGATCTCTGTTAAAAGTCACTGTTTGTACACCAAGGCAAAGGCTTTGGAATTGCCTTGCAAATTTTCCCTTGTAGAAAATCCATTCATGCTCAGTGTAGTTAATGGCCACACTTCTGGCTTTTCACAATTATACTCAACTTTTAGTAATACTATCCATCAGTGTTTGAAGTGCATTCACAGATATTGCCCATTTAGTTCCCATAAATCAATACATTGAGATGATATAGAAATTTCTCCATTTGCCAGATGAGAAAATCGAGACTCAAAGTGGTTAAATCATTTGTCTAATTTTGCACAGGTCTAAAATCACATTTCTGTGATTTGAACTTAAGCCGGCCATGCTCTAAACAAAGCAATATTGCCTTCACCACAGAACCTTGGGCCTTGAAGTTGCTGTAAAAGAGGCCTAGGACTCCTGGTACTGCAACTGGCTATGTGTTTCCCATAACTTACCCTTGGATTCCTGGGCTCCAGAAGCTGGGGCCCAGCTGCTCACTATTGGCCCATTTTGATGCCCATGCTCTACCCACTGCCTAACACTGGACCTATGCTCTTAGCATTTCCCCTCATCTCTAGAACAGGAGTAGTTCCATGTTCCAGTCTCATTCCATTGCCATGAACCAGTCTCTGTTAGCCATATCCCAGCATATGACATAGCCGACCCAGTGTCTTCAACATGATCCAGTCAATTGGATAGAGCTGTAGCTGCTGACCTTGCTGTTTTCTCTGGGTACCTCTGCCAGGTAGGAGGAAGCCTGGGAACCTGGAGCTTTGTAACTATCACATGCTCCTCCAAAGATCACTTCTGCTATACCAGAGAAGTACCTAATATCAGATCCTACCCAGTAAGATGTTTGTTTGTTTGTTTGTTTGTTTGTTTGTTTGTTTGTGGGACAGCATTCTGAAACAAGAAAAATGCCAGCAGGAAAGACGCAAGCGTAAGGGACTAGTGTAGGTGTGAGGAAAGAAAGGAGAATATACAGAGTTGCGGAACACTAGTCATCAGTTAGGAGAAGATGGAAAAGAGGAAAGATGAGATGATGGGACCAACATAAGACCAGAAAGACTAAAGAGAAATGGAGAAAAGGCTTGTAAGTTCTGCTTAAAGTTTAACTCTCATTCAATCCCACCAAATGGGGAAAATCTATCAGAGCAGCAGGACCACCAGGGTCACAAGAACTCCTCAATGCTCCAAGTGTTTTCCTCACCCCCAGATGGTCTGTGGGTTCCCCAAGCACACACCTCTCAAGCTGTGGCTTCCAGGTGCCAGCTTCTAACACCTGGCCTTAGTGTGAGAGATGAGGGCCCTTTCACAACAAGCACAGAAAGTTGTTTTTTTTTTTTTTAATTTCTCATGAAGACATCGTGCCCCAAAGAGCTTGGGATGCTGGGATTTGCCACTGGACATTCCCTTGGCATGGATTTTGGCAGGAAAGACCCAGACTGGGCAATAATCCAGGGTAGACAGTGCTGGCTGGAGTCCCAGTTCCCTGACCTGGCCCACTGCCCTCCTTGGCTATCAGACAACATTCGCAGAGCCTGCAGACATCTGTGTGCCCATAGGAACGGCTAGGGGGCTGCAGGATCTAGAGACACAAAAGGGTCCCCTTTGTCTCCCTCTGTCCTCACTAATGGCCTGAGTCCCTTCCCAGGGCAGCAGCTGGGTGTTTGGGAGGGAGTGGGGGCAAGAATTGGCCTCTGACCAGAAGAACACAAGGCTGCTCTTAAAGAGGTGGCCCAGCTGTTGTGAATGAACACACAGGTGCACATGAGTGGCACCAGCCCTCACCCATACTCCTCCTCCTCTGATGGAGGTGAGGGCTATGGGCCAGACCAAGGTAGCGCTGCCCACTTTTTCAGAGGGTGTGTCGTTTGTCTTCTGATCCTGTGTCATGTCTAGGATCTAGCAGGCACAGCCTTCGACCACTTACAAGGAATCTTCAGCATGACGCAGTGCAGCTAACAGGGACATCCGCGCTCGGCATCATACTTTAACATGCTCACGCATGTGGACTGATCTAAAGTATCTCCAGACTTTTCCCCGTTCATTTCATTTGCTATCTGCTTGACCTTTCCCAGAAGCAGCTCTTCCTAGTCACATCACATCTACTCCCCTCTACTCATCTCATCTCCATTTTCTGCACTCTACCTACCACCTGTTCCTCAGTACACATGCACATTCTGTTATAAGACCAGTGCCTGTGGGTCTGTGCCAACCATTCTGGGAATAGTTTCTGCTCTCAGTGTCCTACAGTGATAGAAACAGCCTTCAGGAGTATAGGAGCCAGTGCCTGACTCAGTGTAGTTGGCAGGACAGCTTGGGTTAATGTTGACTGAGCCGTAGGCTGACTGGAGAAAGGGGTTAAATAACTTGCTCACACAGCTAGTGACAGAAACGGTTGGTCAGGCTGTGATCCAGGGCTTTGCCATCTCTGCTTTCAATGACACCATTTCTCCAAAGTGAAGCCAATAGAACTGTGGCCTAAAGTTTGGTGCTGGGCCCCACAGCTATTTGTTGTTGGTATGTGATAAGAGCTCCCTCCTGCATGCAAATGGTTGCACTGTTAGCTTCATCCAAACAATCCTGGGACAATCTAACACTTACCAGCAAGCCACTGGCTGATTCACCTTAACACAGACTCAAACACAATGCCATCCTCAGGCCCAGCAACCCCAAGTACAGATCACTGTCTAAGAAAGCGAAGCAGGACCCATCTCCAAACTATGAAAGAACGCTAAGTTATGAGAGAAGCTGCAGTCTTATGTCCCATAGTTATGGAGGGACCACAGCCCCCTGGGGAGAAATGGCCCTAGAAGCCAAAACTAGACCCTGGTTGCCTCCATTCAACCATACAGATATGGGCTATTCAAAGAACCAAGCTGCAAATCGTATGTTGCTTTTTGTGTACATCTACATTTCTTTGCCTGAAAGGTGGTGTCCAGCCAGCAAAGGCCTGTGGGTATCCACATTCATTCCTAGCACTATATCTGCTTTGTTCTAGAGCAGTGGTTCTCAACCTTCCTAATGCTGTGATGCTTTAATACAGTTCCTCATGCTGTGGTGGCCCCAACATAAAATTATAGCATTGCTACTTCATCACTGTAATTTTGCTACTGTTATGAATCATCATATAAATATCCGATGTGCAGGATATATGAAGCAGGACCCACAAAGGGGTTGTAACTACAGGTTGAGAACTGCTGATCTATAGGGTAGGAGTCTGAACCCTGAAGGCTATTTCTCAAGGTGAGTTCCTATGAAATTTTGCCATTGGGAGGCACTCGCTACAGATAGGAGAGAAAAAAAGAGAAGAGAAATCAGGGAATTTCTTCCTTATGTCTCTCTGTCACCTAGGGGACCAACACGTCTCATTTTGTCTAGTACTTTTCTGGCCCATGGCTCAGGGAATCTGTCTCCTCCTCAGTTATCTCCTCTTGCGCAGGCTCTCTGCTGTGGCTTCAGCTCATGCCACTGTCCCAGAGATTACTGCTTTGGTACAAACTTCTACTGGGTAATCCCAGCCTCCGGGCTTTGTAATTCTGTCCCTTTTCTTTCTTCCTCAAGCCTGCTGGTGGAAGCAGCTTCCTCCTGCCTCATGTCTAGGTTGCCTCCTTATCCTCTGTGCTTTCTTGGGTCTTTCCTCACCTAAGTCACTACTTCAAGGTATTGAATCCTCAGAGCTGTTTACTCTCGAAAGTAGCTTCTCTTTTACTACTTATACTCTCACCATTGCAGTAAGGACAATAGTACTTACTTTAGAGTGTTACCATGAGGATTAAATTAGTTAAAGAAACCACTCATAGTCAATGCTGGGCATGTGGTAATTGCTTGTTAAAAGTGAGTTGTTATTATTAGTATTTACTGCACACTTGCCATGTGCCAGGCAAATCACTTTTACACCCACAGCTGTAGTTAAGCTTTCATTATTTTATTACCCTTTTACCTGGATGAACATGTTCTTGAGCTAATTGCCTTGGAAACCTGTTTGCCTCTCACACCTAGAAGTTCTCAGAATCTTCCGAACCACTTCCCTCATATCCTAAATTTATTTATTGAGCTTCCTGGGTCTCAGGACTTAAGGTAAACAGAGACAGTAATTTTCATATGATGGAGGAAAGAGTGTAGTGGGGAAGATTGGCATATCAGTCAGCTGATCCATCCCAGCAGTGGGCAGTGCCACCTACAGAGTCCAGCAGAGGTGCAGAAGAGAAGAGTACTTGGCTGCTGGGAAGAAACAGGGGAGGTAACAGATGAGGGGTGCCTAAATATTGTGCAGCTATTTCTTTGGAATTGAAACATTCCATCCTAAAATGTGACTTATTACTACTCAGGAAGTAAATAAAACCTACAGGGCTCAGGAAGTAAGCAAAATTACAAGTCTCAGGAAATTTGTGTAATGTAGGTGGTAAGGACTGCTGAGGTGAGTAGGTTTTCTAGCCTACTGAGATGCCCCTAAGGATGCAGTTTTTATGAGTCATCACCTTTAAATTAGTTGGGTGGTGGTGGTGGTGCTGGCGGCGGCGGCGCACACCTTTAATCCCAGCACTTGAAAGGCAGAGGCAGGTGGATCTCTGTGAGTTCAAGGCCAGCCTGGGCTACAGTGAGATCCAGGAAGGCACAAAGCTACACAGAGAAACTCTGTCTTGAAAAACCAAAAAAATAAAAAATAAATAAATAAATAAAAATAAGCTCAAAACTCACTAAGCTAGATTTGAGTCAAATAGTTTATTTGGTCTATGGTCAGTGCCCTATCTTCATTCATGGCTCTCTAGAAAACATCACACAACATTGGATTTAGATCTAAGCTCTTCATCAATCTGTATTCTGTATCTATTGCCTCCTATCAAGAGGTAGAGAAGACATTTTAACCTTTCTACCTCTTTAACCTTTTTAACCTTTCTCTACCTCAGTTTTCTCACATGGTAACGGGGCATTTTGAGAATGCGTACCAATCTCCTGGGGATCGTTTTAAGGATAAATGACAATATCTGTAAAGTGCTTAGAACAATGACTAGCAGATATTAAATGTATTTTTGTTAAATTAGAACAAAGTAAAAATGCATTTAGCTATAGGAGGAATCAAATGTCACTTGCTTCTGCCTACAAATGTTAGGAAAGGCTTCACGAGGACATTGGAGCGTGCTATGGTTTGAATGTGAAATGGCCCCCGCAGGCTTGTGTGTTGAATGTTTGTTCCCCAGTTGATGGTGCTGGTTTGGGAGGCAGTAGAAGCTTTAGGAGGTAAAAGACAGCTGGAGGAAATAGGATATTTGAAGGTTATAGCCCCTCATCCCTTCCCCTGACTGCTTCATAAGGAAGAGTAGCCATTGCCACATGTTCCCTCTACCATGATGTTCTGCCTTACCATAACCCAGAATCAATGGAGCTAAAACATATTGACTTGAACTTCTGAACTGTAAACCAAATAAATCCTTCCTCTCTTAAGTTACATATGCCAGGCGTTTTGTCACAGCCAGGAAAAGTCTAATGCAGAAATGCAAGATCCTCAAGAACAGCAGGCTTTTTTTTTTTTTTTCATTGAAAGGAAGTATCCTAAATCATAGAAAAGGCACTTACAAAGTCACAAAGTCATGAAACTTCTTGGGGTGTCTAGAGAATAGTGCCAAGGGAGCAGCTTTAGCTTACACAGAAAGTAATGAGGATCAAAGATTCAAGAAAGACCTGTATAAATGCAAGCCAATAATCTGGTATTAGCAATGATCCAGATACAGGGCTTTTCAACCTTGCATATGTTGGACAGTGACTTGTATCTTATTCTACAGCATTTACATTTCATTCTGGAAAAAAAAGAGATATATATGTGTAACATACATGTAGAAAAGAATCTCTTATTGAAAGAATCAATATGGGCACATTTGGTGCTTCAGGCATCCAACTGACCTTTGCTACAATGAGATACCATGAGCCATGAGCACAAGTATCCAGTACAAAGTGAGTGACCCAATAGAGACAATCAATTGGTCTTGTGAGTATTTCCATGTGGTCCAAATATTGGGTTTCTACATATATTCAGGTGAAAATGGGTGGTCAAAATTATCCCTCTATTTCTGAAGTCCAAATTTTAAACACTTTAAACAATGTTTCCAAAAAGAGACAGAAAGGACTAAGATGGGGGGGTAGCAATTAAGTGACAGTTTAGCCTTATTTATAATGGTCTAAGTTTTTACAAAGAGAACACATCTAGGTATTTATTATATGTTTAATTACTTAATCAGAAAAACAACACAATTCTTCCTATCTATTGCATGATAATACTAGGTATTTATTATATATTTAATTACTTAATCAGAAAAAATAGCACAGTTCTACCTATCCATTACATGATAATAGAAAGCAGTAGATACCATTTAATTAGGACTGAAAATCAGTAGACCTGAATTATTGTTAATTTCAAAATCAATGGCTTGAGTTTGTTTGACTGTTATTTGATTAATTCTCATGTAAGGTAAACTGATGGTGGTGGGGATAATTTTCAGATGAGAAAGTTGAACGTCTGAGAAATTATATGGTTAGCCTTGGGCTAGACATCCTGAAGAAAAATGTTAGCATCAGCCAATCACCTGAGTCCAAGACACCAGTGGACAACACCATCACCGATGGCTTGGACAACTACAGTAGCTTATTGGTTGTTTCCCTGAGTTCACTCTGCTCTCTAGTGTATTTTCCACATTGCAACTAGAGTGATTTTTTTTAAGAGTTCCGTGTCATCCTGTGGTAGTTTGAATGTATTGGCCCCCATAATCCTATATTCCCATAATCTCATAGGGGGTGGCACTATTAGGAGGTGTGGCTTTGTTGGAATGGGTATGGCCTTATTGGAGGAAGTGCGTCACTGTGGGGACAGGCTTTGAGGTTTCATATACTCAGGATACAGCCCAGTGTGTCAGTCAGCTTCCTGTTGCCTGCAAGACATAGGACTCTCGGTTATTTCTCCTGCACCATGTCTGCCTGCATGCCACCATGCTCCGCACCACGATGGACTGAACCTCTGAAACATAATCAAGCCACCACAATTAAATGTTTCCTTTATAAGAGTTGCTGTGGTCATGGTGTCTCTTCACAGCAATAGCAAATTCTAACTAAGACACACCCCTTGATTTCATAACCTACCCCAAGAAAAACCTATACCCCTTGTTTCCTTTTCCCTTCAGTGTTAGTTCAAAGCTGCTTAGTCTTTTAAAGGAAGTGTGCCTACTCTAATCATAATTTTAAAAGTTTTCTCAATATGGTAACTGGCCAAAGCATGATAGAGAATGACATATTAGGAACCACTCCTCCCCACCACTTCTAGGTGACAAAAGACATCGAGGGGTTTGAGTTTAGTCCACAAAACTGAGGAATACACAGTAGTGGATACAAGCAAGCTTCTTAGTCCCTTGGCTCCTTAACTTTCTCTTCAATAGAAGAAGTCCCCATCCCCAAATCAAAAAAAGTTGTAGTAAACAGTTGAAATGGCATCCTGCTCCTAAAGCACTTGGTACAGCCTCTGGAACTCGGTGTTGTTACCACTGATCTTGCTGCTATTATTATTATCATCATCACCGTCATCACTATCACCATCATTATTATTCCAGAGCTTTTGCAACCCTTAGTGATCCCTGCGGGCTGCAGTGGTTAGAGCCCCTGGGCGCATCATCCAAACCAGTTCTTAGGCTTCTAAATTTGATGTCAAGTGAACTTCTGGGCCATTTAAAACACAAAGGCGAAGCAAGGGGGCCCCTGAAGTGCCCCGGATTTTCAAAGGGAACGCCAATGCCTGCAAGAAGTCCTGATGCCCAGAGCATCTGAAGTGACTCCGTGGGGAAGCTTGCACCACCCTACCCCAGCTCTGGCCAGCAGGTCACCAAGACATCGCCCGGCCCACCGGTGCGCCCTGCAGGGCACGGGCAGCATGAAGTCCACTCGGCCTGGCCCTGGAGGTGTTCCCAGGTATCTGAGCCTCACGGCGTTTTCAAGTGCTGGCTGTGAAGCTTGAAAAGGGCCCGCCGCTGGGCCGGGCGTTTTGTGTTTGCCAAACAAAGCATGAAGGGAGAGTGAGCAAAGGGGGCGGGCTGGCGCTGCACAAAGGCGGGGGCGGGCTCGGGCTGGGGAAATACAGTTCAGTGGGCCTGAATTGATACGCTCAGCCCCTAAAGCCCCAGGCTGGGCGATCACAGGGCATGAAGGCCCAGCAAAGAGCATTCGGCTGCATTGATCCAATCCCGAGTGAGCATGCAAGAGAGTGAAGGGAGGGGGCAAGGACCTGAGGGGGCCACTTGGGGTCTGCCTGGACCGCCCGCCCTAGATTAGGCACTTTTCTTAGAAATGAAGGAATCTCCAGCCTGAGCAAGGGCCCTCCAGATGGAGCGTGCCCTCGAACTCAAAGGGCCAGGGAAGGAATTTGTCCCTGGTTTCTGTGGGGAGTGAGCCCGCTGCAGGGATCAACCAGCAACAAAGATGTTCTCTCTTCATCTAGTCACTAGAGCTAGTGGAAAAGATGCTAAGGGCTCTCCTGCAAGGCTGGTCGTGCCCTCTGTCGCTATCCCCATCCTTACATTCACTGGGCCTGGGAATGCAAAGATGACTGATTGCCTTGCTTCTCATATACCCAGCATTTCTGCAGTATCTATTGGTATTTAGTAGTTGAATGTAGGCACAAATGGATGCTGTGAAGAACCAAACCATGTGTGCTTCAACCAGATAGGTTTTTGTCCCCTTAGTTCTCATCTAACAAATATTCTTGCTGAAGTGACATCACCTCATTTGAGCTTGACTATGGATCTTTATTTTTCTTTTTGGCTATTCATATGTTTCCTAGTTCATTGAACATAGTCACAGATTACTTATGTAATCTGAAAAAAACGTTGACATTGTTCAAAATAGAAATAAAACAGATGGAAAAGAGCATCAGAGAGCATGACAGTGTAATAAACAGCATTTCACACATTACCAGGAGCCAACTATTTTCTTTTGTCCCAGTCACAGCCATTGCTTATTACAGTCACCCATATTTGCCACAGGACCTGGCACAGGGTACTGAATCAATAAATGGCTGGATTTGCTTTGGTATGGTGGTAGGCTGGTGAAATCTAGCTAGCACCACTGAGCAAACGAAGTAGCTGTGTTCAGAGAAGCTAGCTGTGTTGTGGAGTCGGCCAAATGCAAACCCACTCCTTCCCCCAACACCCCCAAAGAATCCTAAAGGGCTCCTTCAAATGCATCCTATTTCATTTGTTCATTTCTGGATGATGAGGCCTTAGATTTCCTTTCTGAAGACAAGGCTTTGTTTGTTTTTGTCATAATGACACACTTGGCATCATTAAGTGTCATTGAAAAGGAATCTTTTAGTTGCATTAGGAACGTGGTTTGTGACCACTGAGAGGCCTTGGGAAATGAAGCTCTCCTAGCAGGAGGAGGCAAGCTGCTAATGAAACAGCTTGCTGAGGAGTAAGTTTCTGCATTCTCATGGAGCAGACTTTAGCATTGTTGCGAGGAGAAGCCTAGGCCATGTCTGAAGGACACTGGGATTTGTGTGTATAAACTGTTCAGATGGCAACAAAGCTGTTATTCCCCGAAAAGACTTCCCATCTACAATGGACTGTTATCCTTGACTTGTAAGTCGGAACTGATACAAAGCAATTTAAACTCTGCCTTGATTTTACATTTGACTGAGGGAATCTGGCCAAGTAACTCAGCAAGGGTATACTTTTTCATGTTAAGTTAGTATTGTTTAAACAATTTATATGAAACCCTTGAAACAGTTTTGCACCATAATTTATTGCAATTCTTTCAAGAAAAATTCTTTATATTGATGTCAGTTTTCTTGCTTGAAAGTACTCTTTGCCAGTATTATGTTTTCAGTTGAAACAGTCATCATAGTAATGAATATCAACCTACCATTTTATTTATAAATTTGGTTCTTACATGTGGGTTTATGAAATACTTAAACCTCACATGCGATGTTTTTTCCCCAAAAAGGCACTGTTCAAATCCATTCTGATTTGGCGCATCTGTTTTGATGGAAAATGTCTTGGCTTGGTAGGAAAGAGGACGTGAATATTTCCTTGCAATATTTTCCTTCACTTAAAAACCCATGAATGAAATAAGACCTCAGAACTGTGTGGGATAATTTACATACTAATTAGGTGGCAGAGTGGACTTGAGAGAAAGAGAGGCTTCCCAACAGTGTGACCCAGAGTTTGCTATTGTCTTCCCTTGGCCTCCAGTCACTCGTCAGTCAAACCCTGAGGGCTATTATGGGGATAAAATGAGATATGTCTACAAAGAGTTTGCCACAGTAAATACTCAAAAAAAAAAAAAAGTTCATTCCTTTTTCTACTCACAATGACCTTCAACTTCATCATTTATATAAAGGTCAGTTTTCTTGCCTGTAGAATGGGGATATGATATGCACAATCGTAGTAGTAAAGTGTAGAATGTTGGCAAGGACCATGATTTTTGGATAAAGACTGCCTGGGTTCAAATCTCAACCACACCACTAACTCCTCATTGCCCTCCTACATAAAGAGGGCCATGGACAGGGCTGGTTATAGTATCAATTGCCTAAGGTAGTTGGGAATAGTCAGTGAATTAATGTGCTCAGCAGAGCTTTCTAACCTTTCTGTACAAGGCTCTTGAAACTCCCAGTACCTGCTCAGAATCATAGTTTTAAAAGCAAAATTATAATACTTTGAGTTCCAAAGGTGAAACTAGTCTGTTGATACCTTTTAAAATGAGTTTGTGCTATATGTGCTTCGTTAGTAGTGTAGTAAATAAATAAGATTTAGTAGGCTGTTTTCTCTCTGCTGATATTTCAAAGTAATAATGAACATAAATGGTTTCGTTAGATAACTACACCAAAGGTAATGTCAGTATAACTATCTGTCCTATACCTAATGATGATAAAGTCCCTGATATTGCAAATATGTCTTTGGCTTGTTACTTATGCTCATAATGGGAGAAAAGGCTTATTTTCTCTTAGAGGGTCCTGGAAATTAAGTTGTAATTTTCCCACCCAAATTTGTGAATACCACATAAGAATTTAAACCCTGACCATAACTGGGCAGTGAGTGGTGGTACATGTTTCTCTGTGTAACAATCCAGGACAGCCGGGGTTGTTACACAGAGAAACCCTGTCTTGAAAAGCCAAACAAACAAACAAACCCTGACTGTCACAATAAATCCCAGTAACTGTTCCATCAGAGTGGTCATATAGATTCTGTGAAGTAATAAATGTGACAGGCATGGCACACATCAGGCACTTGACACACAGAAGCGTTTCAGTTGTTTGTACTCATGCACAACTATTCATGCAGGAAAATACTCATAGACTATATGCTAAAGGAGGCAGGGCATGGTTTAGCTTTAATAAAACTTCACCAAAGTAAGCAACTCTGGGTCAGACTTGGCCTATGGGCCATAGTTTGTCAAGCTCTGCATTAAAACATGGCTTTTTGAGGAATATCATATTCATCTTTTTGTTTGTTTGTTTGTTTGTAGACAAGGTCTCACTATCTAGCCCTTGCTGTCCTGGAATTCACTCTATAGACCAGGCTGGCCTTGAACCCACAGAGATCCACCTGCCTCTGCCTCCCGAGTCCTGGGATTAAAGGTGTCCACCACTATGCCTGGCCAGAGGACTGTCATGGTCATCTTAAATAGTTCAGCCTATCATAACTTGAGAAGTATTTGGCACGCTTCCACAAATGACAGAAAATTAAATTAGATTGATTATCCAAAAATTCTTGATATGATGTTTCTAACTGTCTTGTGTATAAAGACACAGAGAAATATAAATCCATTGATGATGATGATTCCCCGAGTGATCAGAACCAGCAGTACTTTAACGTGTGCTAAGAGCAAATAACACAGAAACCATTAGTGACAATATTACTTTGTATTGGAAGTTGTCTGCAAAGAGCCGTAACTGTGTTCTCGCAGTTACCTGCTCGACACGCCATAAGTGTTCAGTATATACTTGATTACTGTTCATTGATTGACTCTTCACTGAGGTCCTGATGAGTCTCCAAGGAAGAAGAGAAGTAGGCCTGTATTCATATGGAAATCTTAGTACTTCTACAGTACAGATAATTTTCTGGCATTTCTACAAGTGGTGGAAAAAAGGAAAACAATTTTGAGATGGCTTGGGGTTCATGAGGATGGAAATGGAAAGGTATTGGGATGGTTGCACTCCAGATACAAACACCTTAGAGTAATAATTCCTGAACAAGGAGCTATGTTGAGTTAGGGTAGAAGAAAAGTTAGCCAGTGACTTTTTTGCTCCTGAAAAAAGTTGAGGTTACACATCTGTGGCAAAGAAAGTGGCTATTATGGAAAGAGAGATGACAGCTTAGAATCAATAAAGTTAAGCACTCTTTTTGTGTATGTGAGGGTCAGGATAGGGTTTCTCTGTGTAACAGCGCTGGCTGTCCTGGAACTCTCTCTGTAGACCAGGCTGGCCTCACACTCACAGAGATCCACCTGTCTCTGTCTACCAAGTGCTGGGATTTAAGGCGTGCACCACTACTGCCCAGCTAATGCTAAGCATTCTAACCAGCTGGAGAAGCTAGGAATCTAGAAATAATGTTCTTTCCCCCAGTTTCTATTTTCCTGTCTTGATTAATACCTGCCTTCAGCTGGACAAAGGAAAAACAATTGCTTCTTGTGCCAAGTCACCAAGACACTGCACATTGCCCATATCACTGGAATGTGTGGCCAGACCTAAAATTGACTTAGATACAAACAAAGCAGATCATAGACGTGGTGGTTAGCTTTAATTGTCAACTTGACAGCCCAAAATCACCTGGGGGTCTCAATGAAGGATTGTGTATATCAAGTTGGCCTGTAGGTATGTCTGTGGGAGGTTGTTTTGATTACCTTAATTGATGTGAGAAGACCTAGCCCACTGTGGGTGGCATAATTCCTTAGGCCAGCTAGAGTTCTGAACTGCATTTAAGAGTGTAAAAATCTGGCAAAGCACAAGCAACAAGCAAGTAAGCAAGCACACAGGCATTTGTTTCTCTGTGCTCTTTCTTGACTGTTGATTTGATGTGACAAGTTGTTGGAAGTTCTTAACTTGACTTTTCCACAATGATAAACTCTGACCCAGAATTGTAAAATGAAATAAACTCCTTTCTCCCCTGCATTTTTTTGTCCAGATATTTTATCACAGCAACAGAAATGCAACTAGAATAGCCAGCATATAACTTTAGACAGATCACACTCATGAAGAAAAAGACTCTCAAGATTCCAATCCAGATCCTAGCACTAGAATTTGTCTTTAGGCATAGATATTATCACCAATAGCCATGCTTTTTCTGCTTGCTACAGTGGTTTCACCATATCTGTTAGGATAGCAGGGCAGAGCTGTAGTCTTGTCAGGCTAATCTACAATTGAGGGAGGAACTTTCTCTTTAGAAATAACATTATCTGGGGTCTGGAGATGTATCTCAGTCAATAGAGTTCTTCTGTAGTGTACATGAATGCATAGACCCTGTGTTCATCCCCCAGCGCCTCATAAACTGGGTGTGGTGGCATATAATTATAGTCATTGTGCTTAGTAAATGGACTTATGAGGATCAGAAGCTGAATGTCCTCCTTTGCTATATAGAAAGTTAGAGGCCACTCTAGGCTACATGAGACCCTGCCTCAAAAAATATCTGTAATCTTGACTTATATAGATGGTAGATCCTATCTATTTTGTTGTTTGAAGCCATTGGGCCTACCTCTGTACCCTACAGCTGGAGCCACATAAGGAAGTGAACTAGGGCTTTCATCTCAGCCAAACAAGCATCATTCAGATCTTTGGTCTTGAGCCACTTAATACTCTGTACTCATTTGTAGCCCTCTTGGATTTTGGTCCCATTTACTGTCACTTCCATCTTTGTCCACATACCTTAGTATCTGTATTGCTTCCTCAGATAAAAACCATTGCCCCCTCCTTTTACTGTTGTCTAAATTTCTTCACCTTGTAAAAAATGTGGCTTGATGACTGTTCCATAGTGGGGACAGTGGTGAAGTGGGGGAGTAGCAGCAAATAGAATCCAAAGCCAATAAACCAAAGAGGGATGAAAATATGGAACAGCTATCAAAAGCTGGCTCAAACAGTTAGGGAGTGGAGCACAGTGAGATGAGAATAAATATTAGCCTGCTGAGAAAGTGAGTGGGAGGAAAAGGCTAGTGAGATGTCTGCAATAGGTACATTATTCATAGCCAATCTGACAACTTCTCCAAGTGGGACACAGTACATGCGAGGATCTGATATACTTAGAGGCCCCGATAACAAACAACTACCCTCTCAGTCAGGATACACTTACCTTGTAACTATCCAGAATTTTTATGAATTTGTATAACACATGCTACTGTTTTGCTCATTCTGCATGCCTTACATAGGTTACCAAGTACAAAGAGGCCAGCTGCTAGTCATTAAATGTTCTGGACTAGAATTCTCTCATATCACTTTTGCTCATGGTCCATTGGCCCAAAGTAATCACATGTTATTGCCATCAACACTTGACATGAGCACTAATGGAGCCCACCACTATTGGCTCTTAACACAGGGCCAATTGCCAGAATGTAAGTTCCATAAGAACAATGATCATTGAGTATTCCTTAGAATACAGTAGGGGCATGTAACACACTGAAAACTTTTCCTACTATTTCTTATATGAAATTTCCTATTGATATAATCATTCTGGAGGTCATGTACACAGCTCCAAGCACAAAAAGTTTCAGTAGGTTGAGTTCAGGGACTGTTGCCTCTTCTTTCACCTCCCTCTAACCACCCCTCCCCCACTGACCAGATTATAAATTATGTAAAGCGAGGCTTGTGTATTTTTCCTCATAGATCTGGGCGTGGAACCCTGAGATTCATATATGATAGGCAAACACTCTACCACTAAGCTACATCCTGAGTCCAGTTGTGTCTAATTTTATTTACCACTCTATTCCTAGCATCCAATAATGAGCCTGACATAGTACCAATGGGTGCTCAGTGGATGCTTGTTGAAACAAAGAATGGGTCCAGAGATGGCCTTGTCTAATTTTTGGTTTCTAACAATTTCTGGATATATAAGAACACAGAAGAAAAATGTTCTTTACTTGGAACACAGGTTGCTGGCCACCAGCCTCATTATTCTTGTGATCAATCTGCACTGAGAGGATTTCACCAAGCCAAAAAGGCTGGGTTCACTTTGGTGATTCATAATGGTCACACACAATCTAACTGGGATCTTAGAAAACAAGAAGTCCAAGCCTCCCATGATGGCCCACACTTGTAATCCTAACACTTGGGAGACTGAAGCAGGAGGCTGTCATCAGTTTAAAGCTAGCCTGTCTCAAACACCTAAGCCTAACACACACAGAGAGGGGGGAGAGGGAGAGAGAGAGAGAGAGAGAGAGAGAGAGAGAGAGAGAGAGAGAGAGAGAGAGAGAGAGAAACAGACAGAGACAGACAGACAAACAGACAGACAGATAGACAGAGAGACAGAGAGAGCTTCCAGAGAACATTAACCTACTAAAAGAGGCCCCGCTCCTCCTATGATAATGATGGCAACAGTACTAACATTAGCTGTCACTTACAGTGTGCTTTTTAAATACCAAGAACCTTGCTCCAAAGAGCTGTGCATGCAGTAACCTATTTAATCTCAGCATGATACCCTTTCTCCCTAGGGCCTCAGTTTCTCCTGCAAGTAAATGGAACCTGATCTAGTAGAAGGTCGGAGAGCTGAGGAGCCAGCAGTCTGGAGCTGCAGCTGGAAGGCTCTCTGAACCCCAGGAACTGCTGACTAACTCCTTTGTCTGGCTTCCAGCACTGAAGGTAGGATATTAAAAATACATCTGCAATCTATTCAGCGCTGCCAAAAGCAAATATGTCCATTTTCCACTTACCACAGTGAAGTTGCTTGAAATATAATTCCTGTGAGAAATTATTTTCTGATAGGAAAATATTAATGGAATAAAATCAGAAACCACCAGTCAGGCTGCTTTTGCCTCCCTGGGAAAATGGATGACTTCTTGAGACCCAGGGTCCTGAAGGGCAGGTGCTGGTAGATGGTCACGGTGGCTTCCCCTCCTGCCTCAGGCTCTTTCCAGAGAAGAAACTTCCCACTTGATTCTGCCTGTGTTTGCCCACCCGAGCTTCAGAGGCGTTACTGTATTGCAAGAGCTGTTGTGTGATACACAAATGGAGCCCTCTTGTCTCCCACTTACAGCATCTGATGATTTCGTTTTTGAGACACCATGCTTCAGTACTTCTCATCTGATGAATGTTCCCTTTGATTTGCCTCCCTGCCAAAGCTTTTTCCTGATCCATACAGGAACCAAGATATACAAGGTATACAATTTGGCAGCTAGGAAATTGGGATTTAATAAGTTTCCTTCACAATCCAACATGTCTACAAATGAATGGCTTGTGGGATTAGGCTCCCCAGCTTCATTTGGAACTGGGTGCAGCTGACCTGAATAATGAAATGGGGGGGCCCAAAGTTATGAATCCTCTCTGAACATTGCTTCATTAGAATCCCCTTACAAAAAAAAAGAAATGGGGCTCATCTCATCAGCTCGATTTTATGGCATCTGATTAGACCACTATTTTCTCAGCAGGTCCCTTTTCTTTAAACTGTTGACTATGGATGGCCTGCTGAATAGAATGAACTTTGGACCACTAAATTGCAGCATTATGGTTATTTAGTGTAATTTATGAAAAACGGGAGAAGCCATGATCACTTACTTCTTGTTGCTAATGATATCTCCATTTATCTGAACAGGTATGGGTTTGGAACACCCTTCCCACTCCCAATACTCATCCTGGAACACTGCCCAAATATAGACTCCCTAAACAATGTTTTGAGGTACAAATTCCGCAAACTAAGAATTAGTGACACCTGCACATGTCTTTATGGAGATTCACCACCAGCAGGCTTTCAGGAAAACTATGCATTTTAGCTATACTTACCTAATAAATCCCTCCATTTGGTGTTTGACTTATAATTCAATGGATTTGGTAAACACCTAAATGCCCATCCAGTGTAACACACTCAATGAATGCATCACTGTCTCACTATTTAGATATATAGGGGATGTGTGGAAATTGTGTTGCATTTATTTTAAGCACTGTAGTGATTAAAGCAGTAGAACACTCCCCTCTTTGGGCATTAGCAGGAAATCCAGTCAGAACTACATTGAAAAAGTCAAAGACACCCTAAAAACAACTGCTTCATGGATTCCCAATCTTCTAGAATACCAAGGCTATAGACTGTAGAGGCTACAGATCTCCTGTGGCTAGACATGTTTCTCTCAAGCATGTGGTAGCTAGGAGAGAGCACGGTGAAATGTTAAGCAAGGACATGTGATTTGAAGTGAGCAGAGGTAAAGATGTATACCCATTGTATCATGTGATGACCTCTGACCCTGGGTAAGGCTTTAGCTCTTTAGGGGCCTTGATCACTTCATTTGGAAAGTAGAGTTTCATTGAGTCATATCAAGGATTAAAGTCAAAAGGTCATGTAAAGTACCTAGCATGGTACCTCCTTCACAAGGAAAAGTAAACAACTGTTAGTGTACATTTGTTTGTTTTCTGAGACAGGGGCTCATGTAACCCAGGCTGGTCTCTAACTTGCTCTGTAGATGAGATAGGACTTGAACTCTTGATCCTCCTGTCTTTACCTCCCAAGTTCTAGTATCACAGGAGTATACCACCATAGGTGGCTGGCACACTTTTGTTTGAGGGATGCAAAGCCCATCTTTAGTGTTAATTCTACCTTCTAGAGCAGTGGTTCTCAACCTGTGGTCACAACCCCTTGGGAGCACATAATCATATATTAGTGTTTTGATTCATGACAGTAGCAAAATTACAGTTATGAAGTAGCAATGAAATAATTTTATGGTTGAGGGGTTACTACAACAGGAGGAACTGTATTAAAGGGTCACAGCATTAGGAAGGTTGAGAACCACTTGTATAGACTGTGTGGTCATCACTGGAAGTCTCATGAAAACTTCCAAGCAAACGTAGTTTCATTCAACCTTCATTTTAGAAACTGATAGAAGATTTAGAACTTCTACTCAGCATGTCTACTTATGGACCTCCTATGATGGATAACGTCTGTCATAAACTTACTTAAAACAATGTGGGATTATTTTCTCTTGTAACTTGATTATTCAGTTCTTGAGCAAGAACTTTGTAGATGATACCCTCTTATTACAAGTCAGAAAGTTGGACATACTTGATGGATGATGAATGACAGGACTGGTATCTAACAACCTCTGACATCCCTGAATTTAAATTTGTCTCTGAACAGGGTTAGGCTCAAAGCTTTCTCAATAATTGCACGGGGACATCAGAGCATTTTATTTTATTTTATTTTTTTGTGACAAGCCGGGGTCTACACAAATAAATAATCTTCCTCTTAACCATTGACTCATTGCAGGAAAAAGAGAAAACTTGTTTGTTTTTGTCAAGGATCACCAATATAATTCTGGAATTTAATAAAATTCAATGTCTTGATATTTTCCCCTAGAAGCACAAAAAATAAAAATAAAAATAAAGAAATAAAACCAGCCTATTTATTTTTCTTGTTTTTAGAAAACACTTGTACTTCTACTGATGTTCATGTGCTGAAAATTGTGACCTTAACAGAAAAGGAAAGAGGGGTACGTGACAAAGTAAGCACAGGAGAGGAGAGATTTTATTTGTTGTCAGGATCTGAAACACTGGTGCTATAACTGTGGTTCTCCCTCCAGATAAGCACAGACGTGATATTCTAAATGCTGCATTTGAACTCACGTTGTTTGCTGACAGCCACCTCAGCATAGGCCTCTGGGGCAATTTTACTTTCTTTCTCTAGATTCTGTCTATACTCCTAGCTCTCTGGTAATCACTAACATATACAATGTCTTCTTGAAGCTTTCCAAGAAAATGACTGGACTCCACTGTAAGTTGACTATCCTTGTTTTAACCTGGGTTACCCAGGAAACACTGTCTGCTTCCTTGGGCTGTATTGTACTGCATCAGGGAGGAGGATGAGGCTTGGTACAGCCTAGCACAGCACCTCCTTTCACAACTATTCACTGTCATAGAGAGTGCTTTCCGCCATGCAAACTGGGCAAGTTCTGCATCAATGACTCACCATCGACCAAAATGAGTTCTGTACTCTTCTTCTGGGAGCTGATACCAGTTAATGAAGAGTCAGAGAAGTAAATGAAGATGACAGTGATATGAAAAACTACATAATGATCCTTTTCTAGGTCTTCTTTTCCAATGTGACAAAAAGAGAAAGTGGTCATGCCAGAAAAGACCACGGGCATGTGTGGCCCATTTGTAATACGAAGTGCAACTGGTCCATGTTTGTCCATGGACAGGGCATTTAAGAAGTTCATCATTCAGACTGGGGAGATAGCTTAGTGAGTAAATGACCTTGCTGTGCAACTTTGAGGGCCTGAGTTCAAATCCTCAGAACCTATTTAATATAGGTATGGCAGTTTGAATAAGAATGGCCCCCATAGGCTCATATATTTGAATGTTTAGTTCCCAGTTGGTGGACTATTTAGGAAGGATTAGATGGTATGGCCTTGTAGGAGATGTTTCACCAGAAGTGGGCTTTGAGGTTAAAAAAGCCCACACCAGGCCTAGTCTGACTTGCTATGACAGCAATTTATGGGTCAGATGTGAGTTCTCAGCTACTGCCCCACCACCATGCCCGCTTGCTTGCCTTCCTGCTGGCATTCTTCCCTACATGATGATAGTAGACTAATCTTATGAAACTGTAAGCAAGCTCCCAGTTGAATACTTTCTTTATTTAAAAGAGATCTTTTTGAAATTATTTTTAAGATTTATTTATTTTTATTGTATATGCATTGGTATTTTACCTGAATGTATGTCAGACAATGCTGGATCCCTCAGAGTTGGATTTACAGATGATTGTGAGCTGCCAAGTGGATGCTAAGGATTGAACCTGAGTCTTCTGGAAGAGCAGCCAGAGCTTTTAACCACTGAGCCGTCTCTCCAGCCCCAAATGCTTTCTTTTGGTCATGGTGTCTCCTTACAGCAACAGAACAGTAACTAAGACACTGGGCATGATAACATGAATCTGTAATACCTGTGGTCCTACGGCAAGATGAAAGCAGAGACAGGAGAATTCCTAGGAGCTCTTAGACCAGTGGTGAAAAGCATAGAAACCCTGTCTCAAACAAGGTGGTAGAAGATAAACCAACACCTGAGGTTGTCTTTTGGCTTTCATGTATGTTTTGTGGCACCCCCCCCCACACACACACACGTGTGTTGCTGGAGAGCTTCTCTCCAGGTTCCACCAAGCCCCGCAGTCCCACAATCCACGTATAAAATAATCACTCAGACGCTTATATTACTTACAAACTGTATGGCCGTGGCAGGCTTTTTGCTAACTGTTCTTATATCTTAAATTAACCCATTTTTATAAATCTATACCTTGCCACGTGGCTGGTGGCTTACCGGCGTCTTTACATGCTGCTTGTTCTGGCGGTGGCTGCAGTGTCTCCCCCCTTCTTCCTGTTTCCCCAATTCTCCTCTCTCCTTGTCCCGCCTATACTTCTTGTCTGGTCACTGGCCATCAGTGTTTTATTTATATAGAGCGATATCCACAGCACACATGAAATTCATTATATAAGCTAGGTGTGGTAACATATATCTATGATCCCAGACTTTGGGAGGCAGGAAGACTACCTTGTTCTGGGCCAGCCAGGAATAAGATGATATAGATATAGATATAGATATAGATATAGATATAGATATAGATTAGATATAGATATAGATATAGATATAGATGATATAGATATAGATATAGATATGATATATATATAGATATATAGATATAACATGTATGTATATATGTATGTATGGTGTGTGTATATATCAAGTATCTTTCTCAAAAACAAACAAAACAATCCAATAGCAGTGTCTTCCAACAGGAATAGTTACCAAGAGAACATCTTTGACATTTATGTGCTTCCTAAACTCTGGGTGAAGATGAGTTGGTGTGTTAGGTGTACCAATAACATCAGAGTGGTGAGGATATGACCTTATGAAGCCTTGAAGGACCTAAGACCTCCACCTTGACTTAGACCTGTTGATACTGCCCCATGAACTCTGCCAACGCCTATATAAGGACCTGAGTCTTCAGGACTAAAGCAAAGTTAAGCTCTAAAGAAATAGTAAAGTGGAAGTTAAAAACACAGCATGATAATCTTAGTAGTAGAAGAATGGGGAACATGTAGGAGAAATACCAAGTCAATTTCAAAATAAACCATCAAGTGTCAAATTAGGATGTTTAAGTTCAGGAAACATTAACTAAACATCAACTTGAAAGTTACCCTGACAGTACATTCGTACTCAATTAGACACAAGTTAAACACTTGAAATAATTATATATGTACTGAGCATGCACAAGTTTTCTTGTCAGTTTTCCATGAGTAACATAGAATACCAATCCTTTCCTTAACATTTACATTGTATTAGGTATTTTAAGTACCTAAAGATGATTTAAAGTATATGGGAGGATATATATATATATATATATATATATGCTATAGAAATGCTATCTCATATTTATTTATAAATTGGGGAGTGTCCTAGAACCAGCCCCCTATGGATAACAAAGACAGCCTGTACAATAAGCATCCTTTTTAGGTCAAGCCCTGTGCTGAAACTGGAAGTAGAAGGAAGGAAAAGAAAGAGTTTGTATTGTTAAAGAATTCACAGTTTAAGAAAATGTATTAGTAAACTAATACTTTCAGTACAATGCACAGATGGGATCATGCACAGAAGAAAACAAGTAGGAGCTCCTAACATAATGTGAAGAAGGTCAGAGAAAGATACTGAGATGATGTAACTTTTCAACTCATTCTGAAGAGGTGAATAGAATTACCTTTTTGGAAATTATGAGCAATGGTCACTCCATGCAGAGAACAGCACGGACCTGATGAGTTGGAGGATGAGGCTTGCTTAGGATGCAAGAGTCAGATAATAAAGGAATTTTAGGCTATGTAAATTGTTGGAAAAATTGGAATTGATTTGTTTAAAGCTAAACCAGATAGGCAGGAGTATAAGCTAAGAGTATGCTAGGCTGTGATGGTCTGATGCATAGATGATCAGGGCATGAAATAGGTCAGAAAGAGAAGTAAAGGGGAGCAGAGAGAGCAGAATTGCTTGGGAGATATATTGATGGACTGATTGGCTATATGGCTAAGGAAGATGAAAGAATCTATGTTGAGTCCCAGTTTTCTAATTTGAGTTCTACCAGAATAGGAAGTTCAAGAGGAGTTTGGGTGGCAGAGTGACAGGTCTATGATAAACTCAGTTTGGAATGCATCAAATTTGAGATCTTTCTGGGTCATCAAGGTATAAGATTGGATTCTAAGAAATATTTTGCCAATGAGATGATGCTTGCTTGCTACTTGCACTCATTTGCTGCCATGAATTTTGAAGAGGACATCTAATCTGGTAATCTGAAATAGACATAGAAGCATCAAAGCAGATCAGGAGTTGACCCTGAAGAACTTCCTCAAGACAGGTGGTGATGGCACACGCCTTTAATCCCAGCACTTGGGAGGTAGAGGCAGGTGGATCTCTGTGAGTTTGAGGCTAGCCTGGTCTACAGAGCTAGTTCTAGTACAAACCCTGTCTTGAAGAAGAAGAAGAAGAAGAGAGAGAGAGAGAGAGAGAGAGAGAGAGAGAGAGAGAGAGAGAGAGAGAGAGAGAGAGAGAAGAGAGAAAGAGAGAAAGAGAGAAAGAAAGAAAGAAAGAAAGAAAGAAAGAAAGAAAGAAAGAAAGAAAGAAAGAAAGAAAGAAAGAAAGAAAGAAAGAAAGAAAGAAAGAAAGAAAGAAAGAAGTCCCTCAAAAACTGGGAATGATGGCTCATGTTTTAATCCCAGCACTCAGGAGACAAAGTTGGGTAGATCTTTATAAATTCAAGGCCAGCCTGGTCAACATAATGTGTTCCGAGACAGCCAGAACTACATAGGGAGACCCTGTCTCAAACAACAACAACAATGACAATAAAAACTCCTTAAATAAAGGGAAATAAATGAACTTCATCAGACCCTCACATCCCTACTCCAGCTTACCCTTTGTCTCCCTACTTGATAAGCACACCATTCCAGTTGACCTCCAAGTATCTGTGCTGCAGAGTACACTGTTAGAGAAGATTAAATTGCCAAAAATCCACATGAGATTAACCATTCTTTAACACATTGTAACTTCTATGATAAATGGGGGCGGGGGATTAATAGGGACACAAAAGAATGACAGGTCTGTGTTCTCAAATGGCTTTTGAGTGGAAGCAAATGGATGCTCTGATCTTCCTTATATTGATATATAATTCACCTGCCATTAAGTTGGGGGCCTCTGCCACTAATGTCACTCCAAAGACAGCACAGCCATTGAGCATAAACACAATCACGCTGGCATTCCAGAAACTTCATCCTGGCTCCCTTCAACCATTTCATATCCCTGCTAATTTGTCTTCCTCTTTCCAATAAGCTATACTAGTTGCTTTCTGATAGCTCATTATTTTCAATAATTTTGAGAAAATACATTACTGCACAGTTTGACTCAATTATATTTAAGCTGTGGTAGCTCCAGGAGCTAATTCTTTGAGGTTTGTTCTAACCTCTGAAAGACTCTTCCTAGCTGGGTCTTCTCCAGCGGTCTCTGATAAACATGCTGGTCCAGGGATAAGACTGCTTCTCTCATAGGATAACCACAACTCTCTTATTAGTCAGCATTCAAATTTCCATACTTTGCTAGAGGAATCTTCAACTTAAACTACACCAAAGATTGGCAGTTGTGTTTGCTCATGGCTTTTGAATGGAGACAAATGGAAGCTTCAATCTTCCTTGTATTATTTTTTTAGAGTAACAAGTTATTGATATATAATTCACATGCCATTCAATTGAAGCCTCTGTTACTGATGCCACTCCAGAGACAAACAATTATGTACATTTTGGGGGAGAGCTTTCTGTTGTTATGACTTTTCCCTTGAAAGAATACTCTGAGCCTCTACTTGGACCTTTGGATAAGGATGGGAGCCTCTGGTATTCTGAACTGATTCCTCCAACATGTAACCTCCATGTCACAAGCTAACTGGGTTGAAAAAAAATCAGAACTTGAGTCTTCTCAGCTTTGTACAACTGAGCCAAGACTATTCCATATACACAAGGGCTAAGTAACTGAATGGCACTCCTTACTTCTCAGCTATACTTAGCCAGGAATTTAGGTTCTATAATTTGGAGTAAGAGAGAATGAGAACTACTAAGACTAATTGCTCTTTGTGAAATGCCATGTCTCTTGGGAGCTGAGAGAAAGGGGAACTACATCTTCTGAGACACACCCCCTAACTACAGCCTCCCAGAGTCCAATGTAGTACAATATGCTGAGCTTGGTCAGCAGTTAAGAAGGACCAGAAGAGTCTCAGACTCTTCTTGTTTAGAGATGAAATTGAAAAGGTTTTTCTTTTGAATAAAACTTTGTTCAGTTGCTGTATGTTCTTAGGACAAATTTCAGAAACTTTAAGTGGTTGTTTGTTTTTTTTTTAAAGAGTAGTTTCCCCAAATTACATTCTCTGTCTTTTAGGGGTATGTCCATAGATCTCTTTACTCTGCCAATCCAAAAGTGAAACTCATTGGTACTTTTTAACACACTTTACTTGTGTTCATGTGAACTACTGACTTCTGAAGTATACATGGAGGATGCCTTGGAAGGTAGGAACATAAGGATATCACCTCGTTCTTCAATCAGAAAATGAAAGAGAAGAACAATAGAGATGTCAGGCATATGTGTGCCTTTTCATGATTGCTGGCAAACACAAAGTGTGATCTCATGGATGACCAAGCTTCAACCTATACAATCCCTTTTATGTGCAGAAGCACAGAGACTAAATGTATTCCAAAGCAATTTAGAACAATTTTGCACATTTAAAACTATAATTTTCACCAGTGTAGTAAAGTTGAGTCCATCAAGCATTCTGAATCAACTTGTGCCCACGGGGGAGATAGTCAGCTAACAGGAAGAGAGTGGCCTTACTACTTACATGTAACATTACTTGTGATTAGAGCAGTTGTTTCATAACTTTATTATTTCATCCATACATTGTTTGCATCAATGGAGAGAGATTACATGAATATGCTTAGGAGTGGGACATGAGAAATAAAACTGAAAGCTAAGGGTAGGTTTTACATTTTCATTTTATGAAGATGACATATTTCTCAAAAATAAAAACACCTTTTGATTAATCAGCTGATTTTAACTATGTGAAAACTTTAAAGAAACTACAAGGAACATAATAATAGTACTTTAAGAAAAGTTCAGGCAGCTGCAGATGTAGCCCAGTTGGTAAAGTGCTTTCTGGACATGCACTAAGCCCTTGGTTTGATTTCCAGAACTGCATAAGCACTTGTTCCACTCACATTCCAGCACTCAGGATGTGGAATCCAGAGGATTGGGAGTTCAAGGTCACCCTCAACTTCATAATGAGTTTTAGGTCAGCCTGGGATACATGAGATACTCTCTCAAAATTAATTAAAATAACAAAATGTTAGTAAACAAAGACTAAGACACAGACCCTCTAAAATTCAACCAAGAGGCAATGTGTTGCCTGGTTTAGGAGTGAAGTGCACGGACTTAAACACGAATGTCTTTGTTCAGCTCTTTTTAGCTCTAAGAGTTTGGACAAATCACGTAGTCTCTTTACATCCTAGAAAAATGGAGCTGATACTCAATGAGCTCTTGTGAGGCTTTAACGAATGAAAAACCGCAAGCTACAAAGGTACCTGCGACACTCTAACTGTAAGTGACAATCACGCTACCTATTTGGAGATTTGTCCTTGTTCAAAGTTCTCATCCTATCCTAAATGAATTCTTTCCAATTTCCTAAAACTAGCCTTGCTTTGCTCGGTGAAGAATTACAGCAAGGCTACAGAGACAGTCTCTCCACTCCAAAGCCATTGGTCAAGTAGATGACCAATGTGAGAAATGGCAAATCCGTTATTTGTGGGCATCAAGTTCCTGGAAATGTTGGAACTGACAGCATGTCTGATCAAGTGATGACATTCAAGACATTTAGCCAAGGGTGATGCTCTAGGATGAAATTAAGAGGAAAATGACAAATAAACTATGGCAACTAATCAATACCTAGCCCAGTATGAAGCTAACAGTCTATTATGGGAGCAGGAGCTGGCCTTTCAGAGCCCGCCTTTTTGTGGTCACAACTGAGTTTTGTTGTAATTGGGCCCTGAAATCATCAACAATGCACACTGAATATTTGTTTTCATTTGTGTACTTTAATAGTTAGAAAGTTATGTATCTCTTTATGTGTAATTTACATATAGCCATTACTGGAGTGATCTTACTCCAATAGTATAGTGTAGTGAAATTCATTTCAAATGACACTGAAACTATAAAGTGAGGACAAAGAGAGAGAAAAACACTTTCAGGGACTAGGTGGGGGTGCTGGATTAAACATAAAAGCTAAAAGTCTACTTTCTTCTGATTTCTGTACCTTACAATGATTGTTACTTTAGTTTGGACATGCTAGCACCTCAGCCTGGGCTCCGTTTACAAGTATTAACAATCCTATCTTGACATATAGGTGCCACATTGCCATCTTTCACCTTAAAACTGACTTTGTGTTATCATTGGTTCTCTTCAGAAATGTTTGAGACCTGTGTCCTACACAGAGTAGCAGTGGGCATTATGTAAGATAAGAGTTAGAGCACTGTAGGACTTCAGGGATGGCCAAACCACTGACTGTATCACTTTGTACATTTTAAAAATTGGTAGTAAGACATAATATAAATTTCTATTCTACAGTAAGTCTTCCAAGTATCATAGAAGAGTAGCATTATTTTCAATCTCAACAAAACATTAGATTGTTCTGATAATATAAATATGTATAAAGCTAAAATCACTATTGAATATATGATGAAAATGTTAAGCTGAACGCATCCTGTTACTCAGAAATCAACTTGTGATTTAGTTCAATAACTCTCTAGAAAGGTTCCAAATACGAAGCTTGGTGTGGTGCTACATGCTTATAGCATTCCAGTGAGTGCCTGAAACTGCGTACAGTGCTGAACCCTATATATGCTCTCCACACTTGAATACCTATGGTTAAGCTTGATTTATAAATTAGACACAGTGAGAAATTAACAAGGCATTAGAGACATGGATCAGTGGTTAAGAACACTGCTGCTCTTGCAGAGGACTCAGCTTTGGTTTCCAGCACTCACATGGTGGCTCACAACCATCTGTCACTAAGTTCCAGGGAATCTTGATGCCCTCTTCTGGCCTCTGTGGGCACTAGGCACACATGTAGCAAAAAGACAGGCAAAACATTTATGCACAGAAAAATGAATAAAACCTTTTTTAAATTTTTATTGATGTTTTGCCTGTATGTGTGACTGTGTTAGGGTGTTGGATCCTGTAGTTACAGACAGTTATGAGCTGCCATGTGGGTGCTAGGAACTGAACCCAGGTTTGCTGGAAAAGCTGTCAGTACTCACAACCACTGAGCCATCTCTCCGACCCTGAATAAAATCTTCAAAAAGAAGTTAACAATAATAAATAATAATAAAATGCAACAGTTGTAACAATACACTCTAATAACATTGTATGAATATGGTCTCAAAATATCTTGCTGCGGCCAGGCGGTGGTGGTGCACACCTTTAATCCCAGCACTCGGGAGGCAGAGGCAAGCGGATCTCTGTGAGTTTGAGGCCAGCCTGGGCTACCAAGTGAGTTCCAGGAAAAAGGTGCAAAGCTACACAGAGAAACGCTGTCTCGAAAAACCAAAAAAAAAAAAAAAAAAAAATCTTGCTGCATTATGCTCACACTTCTTGTAATGGTATAAAAAATATTTGAAGGTTCACAAACATTATATGAAAATTTCCACAAACAACTTATAAATTCTAAACTATACAGTGTTCTGAATACTGTGATGAACTTTCATGCTGCATACTGCCAGGAAGTGAACTACCTCTTTGTCCAGTGTATCCATGCTGTACATGCTGCCTGTCCCTTAGTAACTGTCTTGGTTACTATATCTACTATAAGAACATCCACAGGCTCCTTAAATAAGCATGCCCGTGTTACTCACCACACTTTATCTCATTATATAAGTAATGCCACATTACTTATCATTTTTTATAAAACCAAAAGATTTTATAAATGTAGTTTTATTGAAATATGCCATGCAAAATTACATATTTCCCATAATTGATTTTACACTATAATGGTAATGATAATCAATTGCAAAAGAGTTGTGCATGGTCCCCAAGGTCTAAGATATATTTATATTTAGTGTTTTATAGGAAAAGTTGGCCTGGTAGGAGAGATAACAATACTGTTCTTGTAGAGGATCCATGTTCAATTCTAAATACCCACATTGGTCAGCTTACATCCACCTAAGACTCCACCTCCTGGTAATCCAATGCCTGTGGCTTCCATAGGTACATGTACTCACATAGACACACACATAATTAAAATTTTTAAAAAAATTAGAGTTTTCCAGTTCCTGCACTACTTATTAGTTTGTGACTTAAAGCATTCTAACAGGTTACAGTTTTTGTACTGGGAGCTAAAGTAAAGCTACTTCCAGATATGATGGAACACGCTTGTAATCCCACATATATAAGCCAGGATTGTGAGTTTGAGTGACCTGGGTTACATAGACCCTGTCTCAAAAATAAACCAATCAAGCCAATGAGATGGCTCAGCCAGAAAAGGTGCTTGCTGCCAGGCCTGA
Source organism: Peromyscus leucopus (assembly GCF_004664715.2). Classification (NCBI taxonomy): domain Eukaryota; kingdom Metazoa; phylum Chordata; class Mammalia; order Rodentia; family Cricetidae; genus Peromyscus; species Peromyscus leucopus. Next base: position 123,258,084 of record NC_051083.1, read on the forward strand.
CAACTTGAGTTCAGTTCCTGGGACCCATGTGATAGAGGAAGAGAACTGACTCTTGAAAGTTGTCCTCTGACTCCATATGCACATGCCCTCCCCCAACCTAATTTTAAAATAGTTAAAAAATAAATAAACAAGATGCACCTGAATTTGCTGCCTTGAATCATTTGCTCATAGTGCCCTCCAAGCAGATCTGGCATAAACCAATAAGCAGGCATTTCTAGATAGCAGGCTGCAGGTGCCTCCGATGTGGTCTGTGCATCCTGCTAAGAATGTCCACCCCTCTCCATTCCTCTTCTTTCCCACCTGCCTCCAGGACTCTACCCAAATCACACCATCTTTGGGAAGCCTGAGCTCACACCTGATCGAGGCAAAGTGAAACTTTCTCTCTTCAGTTTCCAGAGTCTGAGGTAAATATTTGTACTACAGCTGCCTCCCGAGCCATATTGGCGAGTCCTGTCAACTCCACCGTGAGCTTAGGCACAGCAGTGGTATGCTTTCTGTACTGCCTAGGAGTTCCAGTCATTTGAAAACTGGCTAGTCTTTTTCCTTGTGTGATTACCACCTTTTCCCCATGCTGCATAACTCATCCCTGGTCTCCTGGCTTCTACTATTATGCTTTCCAGTTTGCAGCAAGATGGAATTTCTCATAGGAAAAATCAGGTCAAGTCATTCCTCTGTTCAAAACCCTAAGTTATACTTGGAATAAAATCAAAAGGCCTACAATAGCCTGCAGGGCTCTGCCTGACCTATTTCCCTGGCTGCCTCTCCATCATCACCTACCTCTTGCTGCCCTTCCCTGTACAAGCTGCATTCAAGGGACACTTGTGCTTCCAGTGGCCCTGCCTCTGGGTCCTTGCACTGTCTGTTTCATCCTCTTGTCACACTTTCCCCACAGAGAGCTACATAGCTTGCTGCCTCAAGCCATTTAGCTCACTGCTATACCAGTTCCTCAAAAGTAGAAATCCCTATGTTGCTGAGGGCGATCTTGAACTTCTCATCCTCCTGCCACCACGGCCCCAGTGTTGAGATTCTAGTTGAATGCCACAACTCCTTGTTTACCCCGGGCTAGAGATCAACTTTAGGGCTCCATGCAAGCACTCTACCCACTGAGCTACGTCCCTAGCACTGCCTTCCTTCTTTGAAGAAACAAAATTGACGCCCCCTTCCCCTTGTTACTTTCTGTCACATTAAACTATATAAATAACACATTCATTCCGGACAAATTTATTCCTGCCTTACTCATCAGGGTACAAATCTCGATGAAGGTAGGGACATAGAACTAGGCAGCTGGAAGATACGTAATTACTGTCAAAACCCAATGCACAGAGCCCTGCTCTTGGTGACAGCAAAGGTGATCATAAGCACAGTCAGTAGATAAACTCTATTTAAAAGCTAAATAAAAGTTTATTTCATGCAGCACATGACGAAATCACTGGGGTCAGTTCCCAAAGCAGTGTCCCTCTGAACAAACAAAGCAATAGGCTTCTGTAGGAGAAAGTCACATATTCACCCAGGACAGACTGTTGTTATCACACAGAAAAAGGGGCACATTCTTGAGCATGCTCAGTCAGTCATGCTACCTCATTTTGAACATCATCGCTTGTTCAAAAAAGAAGAGATAGGAGTGGCCCTCAGAAGAGAATTTAGTATTATAATGAGCAAAGTTCACTTCTAGGTCACCTAAAAGGGTGGAGGAGAATGACTCTCAAGTTTAGCTGATGCATAGGTCACTTCTAGGTCACCTTAGAAGTTTCCCTACTTGGCCTTGTCTGAAACTAAAAGCAACTTTGGCGGCAGGGTCACAGTGATTTAAAGGGCCAGATAACTTTTCTCCTGAAAGCTTAGGTGACTGTCTCCCAAAGTAGGCAACCTAGTAGCTAGCATCATTTGAAAATCACAAAGGACGAGGGCACTGCAGTTTTCCTCATTTCAGTGCCAGGATATGAAGAGTGTTATTTTGTAATGACTGACATTTGATAGGGAAGGCACAGGTTTTAGGGGCAGACAGATCTTGCTTCAAATTCAGTCTCTCCCAGGAAGTAGTTATATGACCATGGCCAAGTTGCTTATCCTTTCCACGTCTTAATTTCCTTTGAGCCTGTGAAAGAATAATTAATCCATAAGATGGGGTTGTTATAAAGAACAAATGAGATAACACATGTATGATAAAATTTTAAGGGTACTTTAAAAAACATTATGAACTATACATTCTCATTTCTAGGGGCTGGGAGTAGACCTGATCACAACCCTTATATGTATGTATAAAATTCATCAATTAAAAAAGCCCATTTGAAAAAAAGTCACTAAAAAATACTGCCCAAGTTTTCTTCAGTGGTGTAGACACTGGCAAGTTGCCCATGCTCTTGTAAATGACCCCTCACCATGATCTGTAAGAAACTCTAATTAAACTCACTGGGCTATCAGAAGGAAAACAGGAAAGCAGAAAAGTTGGGGAGAGAAAGGGGATCAGTAGGATTGGGAGAGGGACAAAGAACAGAATAGGGAGGAATATACTGAAAATACATTATATATATTTCTGAAAATGTCGTAAGGAAAATATTATGCATAATTAATATATCCTTATAAGAACTTTAAAAAGAAATAGCAGTGCACACACACAAAAGCAGAGAGAGACAGAGACAGAGACAGAGGGAGGGAGAATGATTACAAGGATATATTCCAAAATGTTGAAATGCTGACAGAAACCATAAGTGGTAGACTTAGGAATTATTTTTATTTTCTTCTTCATAGCTTTTGTTATTGCTATTGTTCTTTTTGGTTTTACGTTTTCCTCATTGCTTAAATCAGCAAAAGGAAAGAAATAACTTGGTTATGAAAAAGTACAAGGCAAAGGAGAGTGTACTCTTTGTAACACACCATGTTTCCCTTTATGTTGTTATCCTGTTGAGGAGAAAATCTAAGTGAGTGGGTTAGCAGGGGCCAGCAGGAAGGAGAGGAGGGCAGAAGCTAACGGGAATAGAACTAAGCTCATTATCTTCTCTACACTGTTGTCCTTACTTAGGTCAGGTTGGTAAGAGGGGCACTGCGTCTCAGTTTCCTTGTGAGTGTTCATCCTGGAGTGGCCTGGAGAAAATCAGATAAAAACCCCTGCCCATGGGCAGTGTGGGATTACTGTGGTTTAAGGGCACAGCTCTTGGGGGGTAGCTTGAGTTCAGATCCTACATCTTCTTTACTAACAGATGGCGCCCTGCTTTGCGAACTCGTTTGCTCATCTTTAAAATGAGGAGAATTTGAACTTGACAAATTTATTGTGAGGACTCAAGGAACAAATGGTTTGCTGAAATCCAGGGAGCACCGACTTGCCTTTATTCACCTCGTGTCCCACTTTGCATCGCACTCCTGTGCCCCATCCCCTAGGGTGGAGAATAAAGGGACAGGAGGGAAATGGCCTCTTTTAACTCTAGGCATATTTTCCTGGTCCTTGTTTCTAAGCTGTGGAGAGCCAGGAAAGAGGGTCAAGAAAGGTAGAGATGAATCATCACTGATTCTCTTTGTGCTGCTAGAACAAGTGTGGGAGGGAAGCCATGTCCCCATCTGCCCACTGCCACTCCAGTAGCCACTGTGCAGTATGAAGCAATTGGCTGCCTGGCCAAAAGTGGAAAAGAAAGAAAATGGCAAGGCCGAGATGTCCAACATGAGCTGGCTAGGCAGTGGTGGCAAGAAAGCAACAATAAAGTCCTCTAATGTTTTTATATAATCTTGTGTGCATCTGATACCCAGCATATACTAGAACAAGTGATGGATCCCACAAAATCCCATCCCTCCTCAAATTGTTCATCCAGACTAAGTGGACTTTATTAGTGTGGTTATTATTAACACCAAAACAGAAAGTATAAAGCTGTGGAAGGAGGGCTGTGTTCCTTTTTTGTAGAATTCAGTGCTTTTAGTCGTGATGGAATACTTACCAGGGTCATGGTGGCATTCTGCACCCCTTTACCTTCCTTTGTGAACAGAATATTGAGCCCTGCACTATACTGGGTTCTGGGGACACAGCAGCAATACACTACATGACCTGCCCTGGAGAATCAGTTGAATGATGAAACCAGGCTTGTGCTAGGGCAGTGGTTCTCACCCTTCCTAATGCTGTGACCCTTTAATACAGTTCCTCATGTTGTGGTAACCCCCAACCATAAAATTATTTTCATTGCTACTTCATAACTGTAATTTTGCTACTGTTATGAATCATAATGCAAGTATTTGGGGAAACAGAGGTTTGTCAGAGGGGTTGCACCCCACAGGTTGAAAACTGCTGTGCTATGGCCTAGCAACTAGGCTATTAGAGTACTCTATGGTCAAGGCCTCAAAAGGACACTAAGGATACCTATCAAGATGTGACCTATCAAGGTCCGTTCTCCACTGAAAGCACAAACTAGTTGTTAAAGTATGACAGAGTCTGATCAGGTCAAAGGCCTTTAAATAGGTGGTCAACACATGACAACATGGTCATGGTAACATGAATGTGTCCAGGTATCATGAGGGGAGTAGTCAAATAATCAATACAAAGGAGCTAGCCAATTGAGTATCGTCACTGACACCAAGGAGTTAGGACTCATAACTTGGACCATGCTAAGCTCTACTGCCAGTCCTTGTTCACACCTGTTCTCAACCTCACTTGTCAACTTCTTTGCCACTGTCAGCCTCTGCGCACTTACTCCTGCCTTATCTTGATCCACTCTGTAAGACATATCCTGTACATATCTGCGTCTGTACTTTTTCCAGTGCAGTCCTATCACCCAGAACCTTCATCTCCACAGTAATCCACTGTCTTAGCTGGGATTTCTATTGCTGCAATGAAACACCATGACCATAAAGGAAGTTGGGGATGAAAAGGTTTATTTGGCTTACACTTGCACATTGCTGTTAATCATCAAAAGAAGTCAGGACAGGAACTCAAACGGCAGGAACCTGGAGGCAGGAGCTTATTGGCTTGCTCATTACGGCATGATCAGTCTGCTTTCTTATACAAGGTCTTTGCCGTAAAATAACACAAATGATCTGTAGTCCATTCCCCAGGAATCCTTATTCACATCTGAAAGCTCATGGCTGCTGTCTTTACTATCTACATTTGTATCCACACTTCCCAGTCCCACCAGAACAACCCATTAAGTGTTCTTGGGCATCTCTAGCCCATTTCTCTACACATTCCCAATTTCATCCTACAAACCAGTTCCAGGGGGTTCTGAGCCACACTGTAAGGCAACCACAGCCATGACCCGCCTTCTTTGATACCAATTTTCTATGTTGAATTTTTAATCACTGTGACAAATACCTGAGATAAACTATTTTTAAAGTTTTTTTTAATGATTTATTTTTATTTAATGTGCTTTGGTGTTTTGCCTGCATGTATGTCTGTGTGAGGGTTTTGGAACTAGAGTTAGAGACAATTGTGAGCTGCCATGTGGGTTCTGGGAACTGAACCCGGGTCCTCTGGAAGAGCAACCAGCACACTTAGCCCCTGAGACATTTCTCCAGGCCCCAGAAGGAAACAAGTTAAAAGAAAGAAAGATTAAAGATTTATTTTAGTTCACAATTTCAGAGGTTTTACTCAAAGACTGGCTGAATTCCTTGTTTTGAGTTTGAGGAAGGGCAGAGTATGGGAGGGGGTATTATGTGGCAAAGGAAGCTGTTTATCTTATGGCAGCCAGGAAGCAGAGTAGAGAAAGACAGGAAACGGGGCAAGGAAAACCTGTTTGCCCCAACAAAGCCCTACCTTTCAGTTCTGTCCTCTCTCAATGAACTATTCACATTTTGAATCCAACAAGGGCTGAATTTATGGATTGGGTCAGGGCTTTAAAGATCTAATGTTTCTGAAAACAGACTCAGATGCAAAGAGGTATGGTTTAACAATTTCACAATCCAATCAGGTTGCCAGTAGAGATTAACTATGACAACACTTGCTAAATCATGATTTTAGGTGCTAAAGATTATAGCAATATAAGATAGATAAAAATCTCTGTCTCATTGTGGTAATATTTTGGTGTGGATAATATAATAAGCAAGAAAAAACATGGAGACTATCTAAATAATTAGAGAAATTAAGGTTCAAAATAAAGTCATAGAAGATGACATGGAATGGTTTAAGACTAAAATGTGATACAAGTTGGAAAGCAAAAGCTTTTTATTATATTATGATATTTAAATATAGAGATGAACTGACAGAAACCACTAAAACTCCTCAGACTCAGTGGGTCCAAACAGCAAATTGTGATTTTTTTCCCTCAAAACATAATCATCTTCTAGTGGTCTCAATATCATAAAATGACTTCTCATCTACTGATTTCATCAAATGGAAACAAAAGCATCATACTTCCTCCATACTCCCCCCACCCCACCAGAGCTTATCCATCACCAAGTTCTGTTGACTCTGCTCATGAATGCTTCTCTGAAGGTGACATGTTTTCCCCCATCTACATCACAACCACTATGATCTAGGCTGCCATTGTTTTTCACAGCAACCAAACTTACTGTTTTCAAATTCACATCTGACAATGTTATACAACTTTGCTTAAAACTTAAAACTGATGCAGAGGCCATGGAGGAACACCGCCTACTGGCTCGTTCCTTGTGGCTTAAGTCTGCTTATTTGTAACACCCAGAATGGCCAACCCAGAGGCGGCACCAACCCATAGTGAGCTGGACTCTCCTACACAATTCATCAATCAAAACCCCACTACCAGGAAATGTCACTAGTAACAAACACCGGAGGAATCAGCTGAGGTCAGTATGCATCCTTGCGCTAGGAAGAAGAGGGTACAGAGCATTCATTATTCAGGGTGCAGGTGCTCCCCTCCTGAATTGCAAATATTTAAACAAATGCACTCTATAACTGACTAAAGAGAAGGGAGAGAATGGGGAAGAAAACAGCAACTAGAGGCAATAATCACCTAGACATCAGTACTGAGATAGTAAGAGCTACCTAACTTTTTCCACTTTTTCCTGATCCCTTCTGCCAATACAGAGAGTTGAGAGGGTCCCAGATATCCACAAATCTGAGCTTCTCAGAGCATGTTGTTGCCTCTTAAGATATTGTTGAGGTCAATCAGAAAAACTAACATGTCTTGACCTATGTGTATAACTGAATCATATGCCAATTTATTCTTCACCTAGTCCTCTAAGAGCAAAGTAGCACAGCTGCATCACCATCTAATCCATAGGAAACAGGGAGCTGAATAACCAGTTGGACCCAGTACTAGTTAAATTAGAATCTGGATACTCGGACAAGGTATCCAAAATCCTAGACATTTCTCATACTCAAGTCCTATTCATCTGTATTGGAAAAAAGGTTACACACACAAGCGCACACACACACACACACACACACACACACACACACACACACACACACACACACACTATGGGAGTTTTATAAAGGAGAAGCCTATTCATACACTTATTCCATCCATATATCAACGGGAATTTAGACTTCTTATATCATTTGTGTTGCTCACAGCATCCAGATTCACTCTTCCTTTGCATAATCTAATTTCATGACTACCTGGAGGTCTTGAGTGACTATTTAGAGCATGGCATGTCATATAAGGAGTCCTGGCAAGAACTTAAGAATATATAGATACTCTGGGTTATTCTCAGATGCAATTGAGTTTGGAACTCAGTCATCTGGATGGCATGCAGGCCAGTTGTGGTGGCTCATGTCAGTAGGCAATGCTGAAGAAGCAGAGGCCAGACTGCACCCTTTTGGGGTTGGATATTTAGCTTCAATAAGAAAGAAAAAGAAACTAGGCAACTGGATGTCATTCAGGAAAACTTTATGACATTCTGTGGTGCGAGGCAAGTCTAACAGAGGAAACATCATCAAGAAAGTAAACAGGCATGACAATACTTTGATTTTATACCCACTTACCCACCCATCAAACCATTAATTCAACCACTCATGTAGGTAGAAACTCATTACTAGAGTAAGCTAGGATGAGGTTGAGTACTGCTTCAGGGGAATGAGGAAAGAAATTGATCTTTAAGAGGAGTGTGATATCATTAGATTCATCTAATTATTTTCATGTCTTCTACTGCCCCAAACTTGAGCTTCTTCTTGGGTATTCTCAATGCCTGTAAGATTGTAATGTTGTTCCTCTTTATTCACTTAACGTGTAAATGTAAATCTATCCATCTGGACTGTATTAATGGAGCACTTATTTGTTGTGGAACATTAGTTATAGATGTGTTACACTTGTTCATGCTGTGGAATATTTGTTTAATGGTGCAAAGATGTGTTGCATTCTTTGTGTTGCATTTGTTTAACTCTGTAAAGCTGTGTTACTGTGCCTGTCTAAAACACCTGATTGATCTAATATATCTGAACAGATCTAATAAATCTAAAGCTGAACAGTCAATAGCTAGGCAAGAGTGTAGAAGTAACCAACCGTCTTATTAAATAAAAAACACAGAACCAATGCAAAGAAGAAAGCCAAGAGGTCAGAGCTAAGAGCTAAAAACCTTACCCTTCCTCTCACGGTAGTCCTGCCTCTCCGAAAGAGACCTACTTCCTGTGTGTCTGTCTTTATAAAGACTTTCTGTTCTGCCTTCTCATTGGTTGTAAACCCAACCACATGACTGCCTCGTCACTGCCTGTCTGTACAGACCTCCAGGTATTCTATGGTTGGTATTGAGATTAAAGGCGTGTGTCTCCAATGCTGGATGTATCCTTGAACACATAGAGATCCGCCTAGCTCTGTCTACCAAGTGCTGGAATTAAAGTAATGCACCACCACCGCCCGGCTTTCGCTATGGCTTGCTAATAGCTCTGACCCCCAGGCAACTTTATTTATTAACATACAAATAAAATCACATTTCAGTACAAATAAAATATCACCATACAGGAGAGGGATAGGTGGGGCTGCCAGGCAGAGAATGAATAGAAGGAGAAAAAGAGAGAAGAGAGAGAAATGAGGGAATGAGAAAAGGAGAAGGAGAGGAGGATACCAGGGGCCAGCCAACCAGCCACAGAGCCAGCAACAGAGTAAGAAGAAAAGAAAGAAATATAGAATAGAAAAAGGTAAAAGCCCAAAGGCAACAGGTAGATGGGATAATTTAAGAAAAGCTGGCTAGGAACAAGCCAAGCTAAGGCTGGGCATTCATAAGTAAGATTAAGTCTCCGTGTATTTATTTGGGAGCTAGGTGGTGGACCCCCAAAGAGCAAAGAGTAAAAAACTAACTTCACTTATTATGTCAGACATTTTTCTATGCAAGATTCCTGGACCTTTCCCCATTTCTTGCTGACTATTCTGTGTGATCTATTATTCCTATGCAAGCCTGAGCTAGGACTCAATGTCCATAGCAGAATTTCAGAAGTTAGAAGTCAGTTCTGATTCCTAGTATGGTGAAATTGGGGGTGAAAAGAGTATAGAGGCATGACTGGAAAGCAGCCTCATCTCTCACATGTGCTGAAACCATTTATAAGGTGATATGGTTAGCCTGATACAGACTTGCAGTTATTACCCAGCATTTCTTTAACCCTTCTATAACAGAATATTGAGATGAGTACATACACACCCAAAGTGCAGGCTGTATTTCTGGTCTCTCTGGCAGAGTCAGGCTTGGCCCTCAAACTAACTTTATTCCAGTGGGAAGTTAGCATATGTGGATATTACATGTATGGCATGTGAATTGTTGCCTTAAATAACCAAGACAGTACCTACCCTTTTTTTTCCACCTCCCTACTGGCTGCACATCATTGTGACTTATCTTTGAGCATATAATATCTGAGGGATGACAGAGTGAATGATAGAGGGAAGCTGGGTTCCTAGATAAATTTACTCTATTAGCCTTGAACTCCCTGCTTCCAGATAGTTCAATGAGAAATAATTCAACTTGAATCTTTTTTAAACAACTCTTATCTGACATTTCTGGTATAGCCACAGAACTCATGTCCAAGCTAACACTGCATGCAATAAGAAAAAGCCTTTAGTTACCTAAATGAGATTAGATTCAGCAGAGGGTGTGGGTATAACAATATGACAGTGAGTTGAGGAATAAAGAAGTAAGGAAGTAAGACAGTGATGACTTTCCTACTCTGAGGAAGCAGAGCATGTAGGGAACTCTTTTAGAAAGGACATCTGCGAGAGGAGAGATAAGTAGAGTGATAAGTTGAGTAAATATTGAGTCAGGAGCAGGATTTGTTTGGCAATGTGGTAGTAAGAGAAATCTGATCATGTTTGCAAGATGATTTGAATGTGACAATGAAGATTATGGAACTGAAATACAGAAATGTTGAAGGGGATGGATGAGTCAGTCTCCTTGGTATCAAGAAGGATGAAAGCCAACATTTCGTTTTCAAAAAGGAAATTGTGTTCTGAGATGGAGATAACAAGGGAAAGATGCGTGTGGGAAAAGGAAGCAGAAGCTGCCCAAGTAACTGAAGGGCCTTTCTGCAAGAGAAGAGGCATAGTCATTTGCTAAGCCTAAGGCCTGGTGGTATCAGCAAGTTTTGTGCTGGAATGGTGAATTTGGTGAGATAACAGGTTGACTAAAGATAATGGTATGCCAGGCTATGATTGCAGACCCAGGACATTTTGCAATTTGAATCTAAAATGTTGAATAAACTTCATCTGGATATTATTGACTTAGAAACAATAAAAAAGTTGATAGATGAGGAGCTAAGTTTGGATCCCCAGAACCCATGTACAAAGTCAGATTTGGCAGCATTTGTGCATAACCTCAATGCTGGGGGCAGGATAGAGATAGGTGGATCCCTTGCAGCTCAGTGACCAGCCAGCCTAGTTGAACTGGTGACCACACCAGATTCTATTGTTTAAGTCCCAAACCTGTGTTCACATAGACAGCTTTGGTAAAACACAGTGGGTCACAAAACAATACAAAAAGACATGAATGTGGGAAAGAGATTTATACATAGGAGGGGAGGTTGTCAGTAATGAAAAGTGAGGATAACTAGGATATCTTTTATACAGGTATTAACATGTCAAAGAATAGCTAGGTAGTGGTGGCATACTAGTGTACACCTGTAATCCCTGTACATAAGCGGCAGAGGCAGGAGGATCAGGAGTTCAAGTCCACCCTGATCTATAGAGCTAGTTCCCAGGACAGCCAGGAGTACACAGAAAAACCTATCTCAAAAAAAGGTGAAAGAACAAATTTAATTAATAATTTTAAAAAAAAAGCCTTCCCACATAGACAACCCCAGGCCCATACATTGTTTCAGATGATATCTACTAAACCATTAAGAAATAAATGATACCTATTCTATGCAACCTTTTAGAAAATTGAAGAAGAAAGAATACTTTCAGTCTATGAGGCCAGAATTATCCTGTGTTTGTTTGCTAGTGTAGGCATAAGCATTAGATGCAGGGTGGCTTCAACAACAAAAATCTGTTGCCTTCTAGTTCTGCAGACTGGAAATTTGAAATCAAGGTACGCTCAAGGTTAGTTCCTACTCATGAATCAGAGGGAGCATCTCTGACAGCTCTCTACCCTAGCTTCTTATAGTTTTTTTGCAATCATTGCTATTCCTTAAATCGTAGATACATTACCCTCACCTGTGCCTTTTTCTTCACATGGTTCTTCCCCCCAAATCCTTCCCCACGTAAGTATGCATACATGTGTGCATGCGTGTGTGCATGTGTCCGTGTGTGTTCGTGTGTGTGTCCGTGTGTGTGTGTCCGTGTGTGTGTCCGTGTGTGTGTGTGTGTGTGTGTGTGTGTGTGTGTGTGTGTGTGTGTGTAGGCCCGAAGTCTAAATCCTATCCTCCTATAGAATTCAGGTTGAATTAGAGTCATATTATTCTCACGTGTGACTTTGTCTTAACTAATTTTCTCTACATGGAGCTTATTTGCAAATAAGGACACATTCTAAGGTACTGGAGAACTGGCCTTCACCATATGCATTTCTATGAGGACATAATTTAACATGTAACACCTTGGTACTAAAATTGAAGACTAGAATAAAATAAAATTAAAGCCTAACAAGGCATGAACTTGAATACAGACTTCTGGAACAAATATTTAAAGAATGGAATCAAATGATAACATTCAGGAATAATATACCAGAACCTGTTGAAGTTTACTCTTGAAATGTTAGGTTGCCTTAACATTCAACAATCACTTAAACATATTTCACCATATCAATATAAAACATATTCATATATACAAAACTGTGTGGCATATGATTATTTCAGTGGATACACAATAAATATTTAACAAAAACTGGCATCCATTCCTCTTAGCTATAAAAAGTCTTGGCAAACTAAGAACCTTCTCAATCTGAGAAAGAACAGTTATGGAGAACCTATAATTGAGGGCTAGAGAGTTGGCTTAGGGGTTAAGAGGACTTGTTCCCCTTGCAAAGAATCTGGATTCTGTACCAGTACCCATATGGTGGCTCATAACCATTGGTAGTTCCAGTTTCAGGGTATCAGATACCTTCTTTTGACTTCTGCAGGTATCGGGCATGCACATGGTGCATATACATACATGCAGGCAAAACATTCCTGAACATAAAAATAAATCTAAGAAACGTAAAGAAAACCTACAGCTAATGTGATAATGATGTATGACTGAATGTTTTTCCTTGAATCAGATAGGGATGAAGTTTCCAATCAATAGTATCAGATGGCACAAAGAAAGGAAGACTTGTACTCTCTCCCACCCCAAACAGGGCCTAACAAGGGAGTAGAGCCCAGTGTCAATGAGGTAGATTGAAGCAGTGAAAAGTGAGGTTGCAAGATACCTCAATTACCCACATTCCAACTGGCCTTGGAGGCTGACTGCAAGAATCTGAATTTTCATCCCCCTCTCAGTATCAGTGAGGTAAAGGAAGTAAGTGCTCCTTGTATTGAGTTGTGTTGCAGGCCTCTCAGCTTGCAGTCTCTCCCTCCTGCTGGGAGCTGGGTTCCAATGCAGGAATGAGGAGAAGTAAGGCTCTGCTTGGCTTTCTCCTGGAATGTGTTAATTAATGGGGTCAAGAGGGGAAATAAATTTGCATCTGCAGCACTTTGCTTTCTGCCTCCTTCAAATCAACATGTTCTCCCTGGTGTGGCTATTTCTCCATGTCCTTATGTGCTTATAAAGACACTAGATTCAATTAGGTGAGGTAAAACATATGTTAAACAACTTCACTATGTTAACCATTTGCTGTTTCTGTGTATATCCTTGAAACATATTATAAAACTTTAAATATACACAGCAAAATGTATTTTTAATGAAAAAAGACAGTAGCCTTGAGCTGAGGTTGTAGCTCAGTCAATAGAGTCCTTGCACAAAGTCCTGAATTATTCTTCAGTCACTGCATAATCCAGGCCTAGCAATTGGGAGGTAGAGAAAGGAAACTCAGACTACATAGGAAGCTCCAGTTCAGCTCAAACCATCCAACCAACCAACAAACCAAAAAACAACAGTAAGAAAACCACAAGCCATATTGAATTAGGTAAGGGCCCACCCAATTGTAGCATGATGTCATCTTCACTTGTAATCTGCAACAATCCTATTTTCAAATAAGATCACATTCACAGGTGCTGAAGGTTATGACTCCAACATATCTTTTTGTAGGACAAAGTTGAATCCTTAGAAATTATGTTTGTTGATTGAAACAAAAAGTATAACACCAGGCTGGAGAGATGGCTCAGAGGTTAAGAGCACTGGCTGCTCTTCCAGAGGTCGTGAGTTCAATTCCCAGCAACCACATGGTGGCTCACTACTATCTGTAATGAGATCTGGTGCCCTCTTCTAGCGTGCAGGCATACATATAGGCAGAATACTGTATACATAATAAATAAATAGATAAATAAATAAATAAATAAATAAATAAATAATTTTTTTTTAAAAAGTATAACACCATCATCCAGGATAGTGTTCAAAGTAGGCAAAGACATAATTATGACATTTTAAAAGCTGAGGTGATAGAGTCTTAAATGGAAGTAGAGTTCCAAGAATTACTTGAAATAGGAAAGTATCGAAACAAATAGGTTCTGATGTTATGTGTTTATGTGATAACACCTACATGAACTATAGAAAAGCTATGTAGATATATAAGAAAATGAAACAAAACCAAAGAAAAGGTATGTTAGAAAACAAAATAGAGCACTTGGGAGGCAGAGGCAGGCGGATCTCTGTGAGTTCGAGGCCAGCCTGGGCTACCAAGTGAGTTCCAGGAAAGGCGCAAAGCTACATAGAGAAACCCTGTCTCGAAAAACCAAAAAAAAAAAAGAAAAAGAAAAAGAAAAGAAAACAAAATAGAAAATCAAGATTGAATCCTTGAAAAGTTTCAAGCAAACCATAAGAAGACCAGCAGATACTATAGAAAAAGGAATACACCAAGAGAAAACAAATAACATCATGGCGGAAACACTAACCTAGTGCTTTAAATATGCACAATCTAAAAACAGCAATTACAAAACAAAACTGGCAGAGGGGATAAGGAAAAAGACTCAAGTACATGATATCTAGAAGAAATTCACTTAAAAGATGATAACAAAGGCTGGTTAAAGCAGAAGAATGAAAAACATATACTAGGTAAAAATCAAGAGTAAAAACCTAGTATGTTTTCTGTTGCTGTGATAAGCATCATGACCAAAAGCAACTTGGGGAGGAAAGGGTTTATTTGAGTTACAGCTTCCAGTGACTGGCAATCATTGAGATGGCTATGTGGGTAAGGGTAAGAGTGCTTGTTGCAGAAGCATGAGGACCTGAATTCAAATCCCTAGAACCCACATAAAAATGGCTTATTTTTCCACCAACCTGGCTCCAAATCAGTGAGAGATTCCCATCTCAAAACAATAAGGTGGAGAATAATAGACAAGAACATTTGAAGTCTTCCTCTGGCCTCTCAATGAATGTATGAGTATGTATGTGTACCTGTATATACCTGTGTGCATAGGACACACACACACAGAAGTGGGGAGGGAGGAGAGGAGTGGAGGGGGAGGAGAGAGAGACAGAGACAGAGACAGAGAGACAGGGACAGAGACAGAGACACAGAGAGAGACAGAGGAGAGACAGAGACAGAAAGGGTTGGATCTTTCTCTGAAAAGTACTTGCAAGACTGTCCTACAGTCCTGGAAAGAGAACTACTCCAGTCCCTCTCAGACACATGAGCTAGTACTGAGCAGCCCACACTATCCAGTCATTTCTTTTTAGACCTCAGATCATTCCTCTAAATTCATGTCTAAGTTGAAATGCCAGCTCTTAGCCCAATGTGCCTAGGACTCCAACATAGTAGTGGCAGCTGCAGTTCAATATGAGAAGGGTGTTCAATAATAGATATGAGAAAAATAAGGACCTGATAAGCCAAAACTCAAGTGAATATACAACATCTGTAAGTAACTTCTATAAATGCACAGGATGAGAAAGTGAATCTGACTGGGGTGAGAAAGTTAATCGGACTGGAAGTCAGCATCTCCTCCACTCTCATTGTCAATATGAAGACATACAAGATACAGGTATGTACTTACCCAGTAACTTGAATTAGCATTTTAAAGTTTTAAATGACATTATATATCCCACAGTTAGGCCAAATAACCTATAAGTACAATAGTTATTTATAATCTGTGTTACACACACACACTTATACACAAGATTGGTCTAAGCTACTCCCATAAACTAGCTACTGGGTAGGGCATGTTAGGATGGCAGAAGGAAGACCTGTCAATGAAGTTGTACTTCAGAGCTCAATTAAACACTGTGAAATTTAATGTGAGCCAACAATGTAATGTGCTAGCACATGGACATCGATGGTTATGATGCTTGCTTCCCAATGAGAAGTGAGTCCTGCCCTGTTTGTTGTTGTCAAGTCCTTCACCAGGTGACTAGTGTATCCTTTTTTTTTTCTTTTTTGCTGGTGCATGGGGCTAAGGAATAGAAAGATATTGAAAATTTTTCTTAAGAGAGATAGAGAAGTCATAATTAGTACTTGGAACTATTTAGGACAGGACACAGTGGTGCATACCTTTAATCCCAGCACTTGGGAGGCAGAGTCAGGCAGATCTCTAAGCTTGAGATCAGCCTGATCTACAAAGTGAGTTCCAGGACAGTTAGGGCTACAAAGAGAAACCCTGTCCTGCAAAAGAAAACAAGAAGAAGAAAAAAAGTGAGGGATATGTTGAAGTTGGAGAGAATTATTGGGCTGGAAGTGAGCAACCTTAGTTCATAGAGTTTTTCTGAAACAAACAGGGAATACTGTAAATTCCAACAAGGAAGAATGGGTAGAAGGGTCCAGGAAGAATAATATGAGATAATATGAGCTTTCCAAATAAGAGATAGATTTCTCCACTTAGTAGTGATTTGTCGATCCCTGCAGACACCCAAGCTGACCATCTACTTGGCTAGAACACTGAAAGGGACATTCAGATTTTGCATGGCTGAGATCTGTAGCCTATGACCTGAGTTCTCAACATGTGGAAATACTGAAATAGACTCCTCTTGATTAAGTAGAAAAGATGAGGACTTTTTATTATATTCATCTTTTACCAGAAAGGACACAGAGACATATGATGACTTTCCCAGAGCCAAACAAGACAAGAAGAAAGCTGTGTGGTCTTATTAAGATTAGACATACTCATTTTTTTTTCTTTTTTTTTTTTTTTTAAGCAGGCATGGTCCCTTGTGACACCCTCTTGGGAATGACTTACCTCCCAGTCTGCCGTTCTCTTTCATATCTAGACCCTTTCCACCCTCCTCAAATAAAATGAAATTGAGGTGCTGACAAGCTTGAAGAAAGTGATCAAAAGTAGATTGAAACTTCTTGTCGACAAGAATGTTCATATGCATGGCTGAGTTGAGGGACATCTGAGAGTTTAGACATCAGGAATTGTTCTGCACATACAAGTTACAATCCCTTGAGACACTGTCTTTCAACCTTAATTGTTACCGAGAAATGTCTATCAAAGACTTATACTTCTGTGTCTTGCCCTATAAGCCAATACCCCCTCTAACATACTAACACTATCTTGCCCACCAGTGGAAGCATTTCTTAGATGAAAGTGGTGTTCTATGCAGGTAACATATGACCTCCTAATTTCTGGGGGCTTCTTTTGTAAGATTTATTTTATTTTAAATTATATGATGTGTGTGTACGGATATGTGCATTTGTGTGCAGGTACCGGCAAAGGCCAGAGGCATTAAATCCCCTGGATCTGGATTTACAGGCAGTTGTGAGCTACCTGATGTCAGCGCTGGGAACCCAATTCAGGTCCTCTGCAATAGCAGTACATGCTCTTAACTTACTGAGCCCCACCTCTAGCCCCTCTGGTAGGAGACTCTTTAAACAATTATTTTCCTGACTATATGACATTTCTTTTCCTTCTCCTACCTCTTATTATCCCCAAAAATATTTTGAAGTGGATATATCTATATGATAAAGACACAAGAAATACTTTACAAGAATGGAAAAATTAAGGGTCTTCCAGACAGAGATTCATGTCTGACTGTGGGCAAGTTATAGAACAGCTAACCTATTTGAACTTCGTCTAGAACTTATCTTTTCCATTCCTATTTCTGTTCACTTTGCTCTGCTGGTAGAGCATTTAAATCTCTCTTTAAGAGACAGGTGGCATGGGATGTAACCACATCTGGCTTATGGTAGAAAATGGGCTGCAAAAGAAAGCCAGTGTTCTTCCATTCAGTAGCAGTACCACTTAATTAGCCAACCACTGTGGCTTTCTAATACTGTTGGAACTGCAGGGAGTCTCACAAAACATCCCCCATCATCACCCTCTTACACTGGAAGCCCACAGGAGAGCTAAGTTAAGTTCAGCAGGGCTAATGAAGGGCAGACCTGAGGTTGCCCAACAGCCCATTAACACTCTTTCCATTATATCACAAATCCCAGGGATACAAGGAAAGCACAGGTTTTCAACAGAGCAGATCAATGTGTCTATCAAGAAATGGTTTAAATAATAACCATTAAGTACTTTATGCATGTTATTTCATTAATTGGGTCCTAGCATGTAAAAAGTGGTCCAATTCCTTTTCTAAATTTTTGAACAATAATATTTTCTAGGCCTCCACCCTCACCTTTCTTGTTTTCCATATCTTGCCAAGCTGATGAGAATAATCCAGGATTCCCTTGCTTTGTGCTGTTAGGATTTGAACCACATAACCTCTTGAACACATGTGGGAGCTAGCATCTTGGTTCCTCCAAATCAAAATGAGAGCTCTGTGCACTCTCCTTTTGTTATTTCACAGCTGGTTTGATTAATTTGGGAAGACAGATTTTTCTTCTTGCCAGAAAAGATCCACCATTTAATAATAATTTTAAAAATTTGCACCATTTTGGTGTGTGTATGTATATGTGTGTATGTGTGTGTCATTATCAGTTATGACATTAAAACCAATTTTTTAAAAATTAGATTAATTTTTATTTATGTGAATATTTTGCCCGTGTGTGCATTATGTATGCTGTGCCTGATGTCTGAATAGGTCAGAAGAGGTCATTGGATCTCCTGGCACCGGAGTTAAGGATTTTGTGAATGACTGTGCAGGTGCTGGGAATCAAACCCAGGGCTTCTGGAAGAGCAACAAGTGCCCTTAATCACTGAGCCAATTCTCTAGCTCCCTAAAACCAAATTTTGAGTGGATGACCATGACTCACCTTGGTCTGGTATGTGCTATTATAATATCAGAGCATGTTACAGGTGAGGGGACAGAGGAATGGAGAGATCAGAGTACTTCCAGGGACTTTACGGAGCATATAAAAGTATAGAAACCACATAAGAAAATAAATACAGTGCTAAGATTTCAACTTAGACCTAAAAATACTATGCGGCTAGTGAGTGCTACTGAGTGCTACTGAAATGTAAACAAGATCAAAGGTTAACCTCCATTCGAAGTTGAAATCCTTGCCCAAGATTACATAGCTGATCATACAACAATGAAGCTAAGCCTGACACTAGGGAATGGAGATTCTTGAGCTGTGCTCTGAACATCACACAGTGAGATCTGATTGCAAGGCCTGTACCCTTTCTTCTACAGAAGAAAGTAAACTTGGATTGTATGGCCTGTACCAAAGCTATGTATAGAATAACAATACTGTATGCCAGCCTTTGTTTAATCTTTATTACAACTCTGTAAAGCCAATATCATTATTATTCTCATTTTTTAGGTAAGGAAACTAAAAATGGACAGAAAAAAGGTTAGGAAATATGTCTAAGATCATACAACTAGTAATCAAAGGAGCTAGCATGAGAAGCTCCATGGATTGATATGGTAGAGGTAAAAGTTTAATGTTCACTTGGAATGTGGTTATTTTGGATTCTTCCAAGCCTATATTAATAAAGGTGATATTTACAGCTTTTGTTTTGTTTGCCCAAGCTGAATTGACCTTAGACTCACTATATAGCTGAGGATGGCCTTAAATACCTGGTCCTCCTGTCTTCATCTCCTGAGTGCTGGGATTACAACCCTGCTCCACCTCTCCTGACTTCATAAAGGTAATATTTGTTGTATGTTAAATATTAAGTCACTTACATGCATCATCCTATTTAAACTCAGAGCAATGCTCTAAAGGTAGTTCCGTGATTGTTCCACTTTACAGAAGAGGAACTTGAGGCTCAGAGATATTAACAAAACATGATCAAAGAAAGCCAATTTGTGTGTAGACTTTGGGAAGAGCTGGAGTTTGAAGTCTGTTTGATTTGAACACCCTTTGAATGTCCAGCTATGGGAAAGATGTACTTATAGCCCTAATCCTCCCTTCTCCCCACTGAAAGTACACAGCATGTTGCAAAGGTCTGGCCATATCTTTAGGGTTTAAAGCACAGACAGCTGCTCTGCCACAGACCTCCCCGGATCAGCACCTCTTGAGCTGTTACAGCAGAGTCCTCCTCAGCACCTCCTGTCAGATTCCTCCTTCTTGCTGATCTCAGAGACTGAACTGTCACTGGAGTTGCCATTGCTGCTGTAGCTACTCAAGCAGCACATGCTGCAAGCCCTTGTTATCTCTAGGATAGCTGGTTTTGGTATGCTAAGGATTTATTCTCTAGAGAAGGAAGACACAGGAAAGGAGAACCTCCCACTGCCCTTGTATTCTCCCCATATAAGTCCTCTGAGGATCAAAGCCCTGAAAATGAAAATCCGCATGCATGATAAAGAAGAACAGTGCTCAGGGAACACACAAAAAAACAGCATGAAGTTGTAAAAGTGGAGGCCTAAGAGCAGTGTCTGGAGCCATCCACTTCTTCAAACAAACTCAGCCTACACAAAAACTGAAAACTGGATATACTTCCTTTGGGTTTTGTTTCTCAAGAGCAGAAAGTGGGGTTGGAGAGACAGCTCAATTGACAAAGTGTTTGCAGCACAACATGAGGGCCTGAGTTCAGTCCTCAGAACCCATGTCAAAAGAAAAAAAAAAAAGCTGGGAATTGTGGTGCACACTTTTATTTCCAGTGCTGGGAGGTAGGGAAAAGCTGATCCCTGGGACTCACTGGTCAGCCAGCCTATCTTACGAGGAAAGTTCCAGGTTAGTGGGAAAACCTGCCTCAGAGATGCAAGGTAAATGGATCCTGGGGATTGGTACCCAAAGTTTTCCTGTGGCCTCCATATGCAGCTGCCCACACATGCATACATACTTGCACATGTACATGTATTGACACATATAAACATACACACACACACACACACACACACACACACACACACACGAAGAGAGAGAGAGAGAGAGAGAGAGAGAGAGAGAGAGAGAGAGACAGAGAGACAGAGAGACAGAGAGAGACAGAGAGAGACAGAGAGAGACAGAGAGAGATAGAGACAGAGACAGAGACACACACAAACAAACCTGGAGAGTGTCATTCTCATTTTCCTCTCAACTGCAGACAGTACAGGGACTCAGATGGAGATAAACAGGAAGAGTCGAACATGACCTGCAGGCTTCCCTTTGAACTTCTGCATTTCCTACTTTCAGAGAATTCTAGAAAGCAGGATACAGGGTATAAATTGTGAGGGAACACTGGTAGTAACTCCAAGAGCCCTTGAGTCTGTGCAAGAAGGTCTGCTAAGCTCGCTAGTTATTTTCTGCTCTGCCACTGAATAGCAAGCTTGGACACATGTTCTCTTTCCTATTCTAAGATCTTTCGGGTTCTCCTTCATTTAAACTTCACTGACATGTATTTTTCTTTCTCTTAATTTGAATTAATAAAATGACAGACTTAGTCTGGCATGATGGCATATGTCAGTCATCTCAGTACTCAAGAGCGTGAGGCAGGAGAACTATGTTTTGAGACCAGCCTGGATTATATAGTGAACTCCAAGTGGGCCTTAACTACAAAGAGAGATCCTGTAAATCCTGTCCCCCAAAGAAAAAAAGCAAGAAAGAAACAGAAAAGAAAATGGTAAACTTGTCTTAAGTACCTTGGCGATGGTGGATACCAGGTACAATTTCTCTAAGTCGTACTTCAGATGACTTGGCACTGACTTTTGCTGTACATCCTTTTCAAATCGATAATCATTTTCCTTTCAGTAAACTTATTGATTTTGCATCAAAACATGCTATTTTATTTCCTAAAAGTACCAGGCTTCGGCTGTTATCCTCTGCACAAATAGTATTTGAAAATGCTACAAAAGATGGTAGGGTGCCCTGGTTTCTAGAGATGCTTCACTGATTTTTACCCACCCAGGTGCTTCTGTACAGCAGATGGAATTACACATGATTTACATATGCCTTACAATGTTACCCTCAACCTGTAAACTTATATTCTGATTCACAATACACAGTCTTGGCAATACAGCATCTAAAAACAACATAGATCACTTCATCAGGCACCTCTGTTTATGATTTATTACAACGAATTCAAAACAGAAATTACAGACACACGAGAATCCAGTTTATTTTGGCCTTATTAGGTCACATTCTAATCTTCCAGGACCTTTATCTGAAGGTAACACAAGGCAGATTCCCTTTTAACACTGTCTGTTTTCCTGACAACTAACAACCTAAAAGAAGCATTAGAATCTCATGTGTTTAAATAGAATAATGTCTCCAGTGCTTAGGGAGTGTGGAAGCAGAATCAGAACAGGCATTTCAGAAGCACTTTTCATGAAGCTGTACCTGAGAGAAGAGCCAGAAGGGACACATACACTTCACTTCCTTTGAACTTATGCAAGGGCCTAGAACTTGTCTTATTTCAAAGATGCTGAAGACATGGAGGAATTAATTATGCTGTACGAGATGATATATATATATGGAGGCTAAAGAGCTAGAAAGCCAGGACTAGATCATGGAGTGCTTCAAGGAATTTGG
This sequence comes from Peromyscus leucopus, assembly GCF_004664715.2. Classification (NCBI taxonomy): domain Eukaryota; kingdom Metazoa; phylum Chordata; class Mammalia; order Rodentia; family Cricetidae; genus Peromyscus; species Peromyscus leucopus. The sequence goes on from NC_051083.1 coordinate 123,280,296, forward strand.
ACTTTGTGTTTATGAGCAACACTGCTTACCAACAAAGGTCTTTTGGCAATGGATCCTCTTATTCATGTTATTTTTGTGGGACAATTGTTCAGGTCTCAATCCAGACAATAACCTGCAACAAGAAGCCTCTGGAGGCCTAGAGACCAGATAGGATGCTAGTACATGAGCCATGTTTCAATAAAAGTCAAAGTTCCTCCAGTGAATACTCTAGAGTGGCCTCCAGTCATCTCTTTGTTCTGATACCCATGCTCTAGTTTGTTCCTCTCTGCTTAAGTGTGGACTAGACCAATTTGCCTCACTTTGAAGAACAGAGCACAGTAAAGGTGCTAGGTTGTCCCATGTGAAGTTACAGAAAAACAATCACTTTTGAAGCTGCCATGTTGTGAGCAGCTGTTTGAAGAGGTCCAGATAGCAAGTAATTGATGCCTCTGGACAAAAGCCAGCTTATAACCAGACACCTATGCACCAGCCACTTGCATCTGCTGGGAACTGGAGCTTCTGAGGCAAGCAGCAGCCATCTGAGTGTGGAAGTAGATACTATCCAAGTGAAGCCTTGAGATAACCATAACTCACACCTTGACTGCAGCATGATGTGAGACCCTGAGTCAGTTAAGCCTAGATTCCTGACCCACAGAAGCTAGGGGTATTACCTGCTGTTTATACTGCTAAATTTCTGATAATTTTTTCACAATAGTTACTACAAGTTATGGGATAGGAATGAAGAACTAAAGGATTTGGGAAATGTTGAGGAGTTGGGTTGAGATAAGAAAAAAAGGAGAAGGTAGGTTGATGTTGGTCCTATTTAATTGAGGTGGAAAATAGAATAATAATAATTGTTATTTGGGAAAGGAATATGCTGGTCAAATTTTAAAGGCTGGTGGAAAATTCAAGCAAATATACTTAGAAGGCAGTTGGATCCACAGTTTTGAGGCTCAGGAGAACTATATAGAGAAGACATTTGGTAATACCAAACTAGGGGTTGCTCAGAAAATGTGGGGAACAAGGCTGAAATGCCGGAGATCTCACCAGTTGAGATGATCCTTTCATCAAGTGTGTGTGTGTGTGTGTGTGTGTGTGTGTGTGTGTGTGTGTGTGTGTGTGTGTGTGTGGTATATTGTATATAAGTATATATTCCTAAGCAGCTATCTCTTGTTGTAAATACTTTTCCCTTGGCTTTGACTGTATAATTAGGTTCTAATTTCACCTCACTGAAGACTCCAATTACTGAATCTTTAGTGTCTGTAGTAGATTTAGCTGAGCCCTCTCCAAATGGGATAAGTTTTCATTGAAAGAATTCCGAGTAAATCTGCCACACTGCTTGTAATTACTAGCAACATCACTAGAGCTCATGGTGTTTACACACTCAACCTAATTTAGCCCTTGCAATGAAATCATATTACATGACATAGCAAGAGAGCTTGTTAGCAGAAGAAATGCAGGACCCGAAGAGTCCAGAGATGTTAAATTGACCTGGAGCTATTTTTCAGGGTTTGTTAGTGGTGAGTGTGTTCTTAGCTAACCTGCAGAATGTAAAACAGAGCCTGTAGACAGACTGAAAGACAGCTCTATCAGTTCTGCTGGAGGTGTTGACACTATTATCCTACCCAGGGTGTGAGCACAGATGCTTGTTACTATTCCAATTTGGCTGAGCTGCTTGGAGCTTTTGACATTACAGATATCCTGTTTCTACACATAGAGACTTATAGAGGAATCTTAAGTTCAGGGTCTTTTCAGAATAGAGTGAATAGTCAATGTTTCAAACTATGTATTTGCAAATAACAAATGGTATTTCAATTGAGCAATTAGACAAAAAAAAAAGCAGAATTAGTTTTGATTGAGCACTATAGTAGATGAATTTAGTTTATAGGAACCTATCAAGTCACATTAAGTTTCAAGGAGCAACAGTTGATTTGAACAAAAACAACCTGCATATGAATGTTATTGTATGTAGAAACACACTGCCAAGCTGAGGTCATATAACTATATTCACTCCTTTCACTTTAAAAGCTTAATCTTTTAAACTCCTTTTCTTGTGTTATCTCCTTGAATGCCACCTCCATCCCTTCATCCCTCCATTCCTATACCGTCCACCTTGTTCCTTGTGCCCTGTTCAGACTCCTTACCCCTGACCAGGGAGAAACAAAGATTCACACCTCTTGATGTTACCACCTCCTGTTCTTACTGCTACTGTCCTTAGTCCAGTCTTTCTGTCATGCCTGGTCCCAAATTAAACAGCCTCTTGGCTAATCTCTCTGACTTCAGTCTCTTCCTGCTCCAATTTGTCCTTCACACTACAGTCAGCTTGATCTTTACAAAGCACTGACCAAAATCTTTTCATGCTTCCCACTGAAGACAGGATTGAACCATAACTCCTTGGCATGGTGTTTGTCCAAAACAAATGAGCAGGATCTTTCCCTTTCTAGCTTCAGTTCCCATAATCTCTCTCTCTTCTGCAGTGGTGGTCCTTGACCATAAGAAGTTCCTTGGCTTCAAGATATATAAATGTCTTTCAAGTAATTATCTGTCTGCTTAGAGTGTCTTCTACCTACTCTCCCATATAAGAGGTCTGCATAGAGTACACAGCTCCATTTAAATGACCTCTTCTTCAGGGTGACCCTTGTTGGACTCACTCACCAGGAATGGAAGCATTATGAAGCATTTGCAATTCATTCTTTCTCAAGACCAAATTACTTGTTGATCTTGTTTCTCTAAACTCAAATTGTGAGTCCCACAGCTTCGTAGCATCCCTGGATCCTTGCACTTTTCTTGCTGCAGAGGATGTATTAGTAATCATTATGGGGCTTTTTTTCTCAACTCCTGAGCCCAATTTTCTTCTCAGGAGTGCTTTCCCTTTCTTAATAAACTGCCTTCATTTCTAATTCTGAAACAAATAAGTAAAAGCCTTTATGGAATAAATAAGTCATGGATTTTAGATTACCCTTTAAACACTTCCAACGTCCTTGGACAGAGCCTATGGCTCAGTGGTAGAACACTTGCCTTGCATGAATGAAGTCCAAGTTTAAAACTTGCAGGACCACAAAAAAAAGTGGATAATTTCAAACTTAAGTAAATATTAAAGTTCATTAATTGTTTTGAATACTGTTTAGTAAGCATTATTTTATTTTTGCTCATTAGGACTTAGAAGGTCCACATATTAAAAAAAAAAAGTATATTGCAAACACTCTACCACCGAGCTACGTCCCCTGCCTCATTACTTTTCCTTCAGCAGCATCTTCTTTTTTCAAATGAGAATATCCTTTAACACAAGTGCATTCACTTTTAAAATGCGTTTCGAGCAGAGTTGCCACCATAAGAATCAAAATGGAGCCAGGCTGTGGTGGTACACACCTATTGTTATAATTAACGAGGCAATCCCACGTAGTTTATCTGGTAATTAAAAGAGGTTTATTTCAGGGGTAGCTTACAACCAATAAGGGGTAGATTACAGGATCTGAGAGAGATGAGGTACAGTTCAGTGTAGTTCTCTGGGGAACTCTGACTTGGTCTTCAAATCCAGCCTCCAGGACCATGAGGAGCTAAGAGAGCGAACACGTATGCATCTCGGGTCTTAAGGGGTTTCCCCTTGGCCACACCCCAGGGGCAGGTCATAGGCAGGTGTGACAGTTACTTGCTGCCACACTAGGGACAATGTTTCAAGGTCAAAGCTGGAACAGCTACCCACTACACATACCTTTAATCCCAGCACTTGGGAGGCAGACAATCTCTGTGAGTTCGAGATTTACGGAGTGGAGTGCATTTCAGGACAGCTAGAACTACATAGTGAGACCCTGTTTGGGGAAAAAAATCTGATGCTTTGCTCAGGATTAGCCTAGGATTATGAATTTGGGGGGGGCAACAAGTACAGTTCTCAGTGTACTGGATAAAGGCCATGTATTATTTATCAATAATTGATATTGACTTTGATAGTGTGGTGGAGGTCATGTTTGTTAGACTTTTTTACTATGCTGTTACATGTCCTCCCTTCCCTTATTCTATTCTTTGAAAAGTAGTCATCAGGAGCCTGAACTTCAGAAGTAGGGATTTATGCTCCACCTCCCTGAGGCCAGACTAGTGATACACATTATTTGGAATTGTTCTGTGTTGCTGGAGGGCTTCTCTCCAGGTTCCCCAAGCCCCGCAGTCCCACAATCCACTTATAAAATAATCACTCAGACGCTTATATCACTTATAAACTGTATGGCCGTGGCAGGCTTCTTGCTAACTGTTCTTTTATCTTAAATTAACCCATTTTTATAAATCTATAGCTTGCCACGTGGCTGGTGGCTTACCGGCGTCTCTACATGCTCTTCTCCTGGCGGTGGCTGCAGTGTCTCTCTTCCTTCTTCCTGTTTCCCCAATTCTCCTCTCTCTTTGTCCCACCTATACTTCCTGCCTGGTCACTGGCCATCAGTGTTTATTTATATAGAGTGATATCCACAGCACTTCCCCTTTCTTCTTTTTTTAAAAAGGAAGGTTTTAACTTTAACATGGTAAAATTACATATAACAAAACAATTACCGAGCAAGAATTATAGTTACAATATTAAAGAAGATGTCCTATCTATCTTATATTTGTGAGTTTAAGGTTTTATAGCTAACTTATCTTTTATCATAACTGAGGAAATTACGACTATCTAGTCTTCAACCACATCAAAGACCTGAGAAGGAACATAATGGTACCTGAGAAATGGTAGATGGATGCAAGCAACTTTCGGGAATCTTGCAAGAATAGACCAAGACAGCTGGCAGCCTGGACAGTCACCTAATGTTTCTCAGCATTGTTGGTGCATTCAAATTGGCTACAGGCCTAGAGTATCTGACAGACCATTTTTAGAAGCAGGAATTTTAAGAGACCATCTTACCCTGTCTTGGCAGAGTACAGTGGTCGCTTTCCTTGTGTCCCGCTTGTCCAGAAAGGACAGCATTGCATTTGTACTGTCATCCATCAAGGCAAGGGCAGTTCTTTGCCCAGTAGGCCATTTTGTGCCAAAAAGACAAACTTCCAAATGGAAATGTCTTAGAAGCCCAACATTCTCTCGGGATCAAATTGGTGCAGCCAGGAGCAATTGTGTCTCACGTCAACAGAATTCTAAGTTATTTAAATGCCATATTCTCTAGGTCTATGAAGTGTTTGAAGATTACCTATCTATCTGAAATATATCTATGTATACCTAGAAGACTTAACTAACATGGCTACAAATATGATTATCATAGATGACTAATTATTAATCTATTTTTAATTATCCATTACAATTTTAAATGAGTTACATAAACATAATATCTCAAACAAGAATAGAAATATATATATATACAGTATAACAAAATTAACTTCAAGTTTGTATCAATAAACTAAAATTTATACCAATGTAAAACATTTTAAACATAAACTAAAATCTATACCAATGTAAAACATTTTAAACATAAACTAAAATCTATACCAATGTAAAACATTTTAAACAAGTTGTTCTTTAAAAGTAGGTTCATTAATCTACCCTTTTATCTTATCATCTCCATATCCTATATATCCATATCATATCCCCTTTTCTTTTTTAGAAAGAGATCACATTTATAATCAACCTGTTTTAAATAAAAATATTGGTTTTTCTCTGTCCCACACCAGTTCTGCCCGGACTGTTCTCTTCTCCTTAACCTGCTTATTTAATTATTTCAATGTCCATCAGTCTGAGCACCTGGAAAATTATACTTTGGGTTATAGTTCAGTATTCTTTAATCATTTATTGTTCAAATGGTTCCATCTTTGATCATTAGGAGCCACTTTAATTGACTTCTCTTTCCCTCTGACACTGACACCCCATTTGTTGTTTTCAATTCTTTCTCCGCTTCCTTCCCCCCACCTTGTAGTAAGCTTTGTTGTCAGACTATTTTTGGATCAACAGCCCCCCAAATAATGACACAGAGACCTTATTATTAATGATCAAAGTTTGGCCTTTAGCTTGGACTTGTCCCCAACTAGTTCTTATAATTTAAATTAACCCATTTCTGTTAAATTACATTTTATCATGTGGCCTTTTACCTTTCTTTCATTCTGTATTTCCCACTCCCTCTGTGTTTCGGAGTTTCCTTGAAAGCCTAGCTTCCTCCTCCTCTTCCTTTCTCTCCCCAGAAATCTTGCCTATACCTCCTGCCTAGCTATTGGCTGTCCAACTTTTTATTACACTAATCACAGCAACACATCTTCAGACATTGTACAAATATCCCACAACATGTCTTTCGCAAAAACTACACTGGGTTTATGCCTAATTAGCAAATAAATATGTACGTTGTTTATCACACTGGAGTAATATTAATAATACTGATAGAATATTGGTGTATACATCCTATATGGACATGCGTGTTTCCTTTCCCTGACTTTTCCTAGGTGTGGAATTACTGACTGCTATGCAAAGTTTGGTTAACCCCTGGAGGAACTGCCAGACTGTTTCCAAAGGTGTTTTTTTTTTTTTTCTCACTTTCATCAGTACTATATAAGGATTACGATTTCTCCTCATCCTCAGCAATACTTGTCTGTTTTTTGAACTATTTTTATAACCATTGTAGGGCATGTGAAGTGGTAACACCTCATTTGTATGTCCCTACTGACTAATGGTGTGTGTCTGTGTCCATTTGTATATTCTCTTTTGAAAAAAAAAAAAAAGCCTAAAACCAATCCTTTGCTGTTTAAAAGTAGTTGTCTTAGTGTTGTTGAATTTTAGGAGTCTTTGCCTGATCTAAGTAAACCCCTGACCAGATTTATCACCTACACATATTTTCTTCCATTCTGTGTGTTGTCTTCCTTTGTACTTTCTTGATGCTTCCCTCTGGAACAAACAAACAAAACAAACAAATAAAACACCCTATTTTTTTATTTTGATAAAGTCTAATGTGTCCACTTTAAAATATTTATTTATTTTGCATGCATGTGAGGTGGGGTGCATGCATGCACGTGTAGAGGTCAGAGGACTTTTTGGAGTCAGTGCTTTCCTTCCACCACGTGACTCTTTGGGACTGAGCTCAGGTCATTAGGCTTGGTCGAAAGCACCTTTACCCACTGAGCCGTCTTGCCAGCCCTGATTTATACATTATCATTGTATTTATGCTTTTGGTGCCATGTAGAAATTTCCCCCTCCTCATTTAGTGTGAAGTTTTATTTTTTATCTTCCCATCCCAATTACAGGCCTCAACATGAGAAGCTTCACTACTGACCTTAAAAGTATGGGCTCTGACTGGTGGTGTACTACTTTCATCCCAGCACTCGGGAGGCAGAGGCAGGTCGATTTTTGTGAGTTGAAGGCCTGGTCTACAGAGCAAGTTCCAGGACACCCAGAGCTACACAGAGAAACCCTGTCTCAAACAAACCAGCAAACTATATGTACAGGTCTGACCAGCTCCTTCACAAGTGTCAGCAAACTTTACTGAGAAATGCAGTAACAGTCAACTTACAATGCGTAATGGCTGTGTGCCTGGTACTGCTCAGCTCCTGGAGCTCTGCTCCATTGAATCTTCACAAACCCCACTTGACACCAGTAGAAACTGAAGTGTACAGGAAGTGACGTCCTCAATAGCTCACAGGTGGAGAGAGATAGAGCCTAAGTTGTAAATTCAGTCCTGATTTTTCTTCTCCTCCCCCTTGTCTTCTTCCTTCCCATTTTTTGTTTGTTTTGGCTTTGTTTTTGTTTTTGTTTTGTTCTGTTTTCAAGACAGGGTTTCTCTGTGTAGCCTTGGCTGTCCTTGGACTAGCTTTGTAGACCAGGCTGACCTCGAACTCCTGATCCTCTTGCCACTGCCTCATACGTGCAGGGATTATAGGTATACACCAGTACGCTCATCACATTGAACACTTTACACTGATACTGTGATTTCAAGCCTGCAGAACTGTCATTTCTTAAATATGCAGTAAACACTTCCTGTATATTCTTGAGAGCCTGCCATGCAAACTAGACACAGTCTTTGCCGTCATGGAATTTACATAATAGGAGGGAGACATCAGACAGAATCGCACAAATGTACAATGATCACACACATAGTGCTTAGTAGAGGCAGTGAATACTGGGAGAGCTCATAACAAGAAGCTGGTGCACATTGAAGATGTAGGCATCATGGAAGGCTTCCCAGAAGAGGTGATACTTGAACTGAGATTTTTTTTTTTCCTGAAGAATGCTGGACAGTCTGAGGGTAGAGCTTGAGAAAGAATATTCCAAGCAAAAGGAAAACAGGAAGCTCAAAAGCCCCAAGATGGGAAGAACATACATTTTTGGTAGTAAGTTTATTAATTGTAAGGCAATCTGTGTTTGATGTGGAGGAACAAAGGAAATCTGATCAAGGCGAAACATAAAATATGTGCTGCATCTAACAAGTACTTACAAGTTACTAGATTTCAGAATTTTTTTTTTTAATGACAACACTAGGAATCACAATTTGTTTGTTTGACAAACATTTCTCAAAGGAATCCTGCCTCCTGGGAGGAAGGAAACAGTAGAAATAGAAGGAGGGAAGCTCAGAAAGATAGAAAGAAACTAGATCATGCAAAACTTTGGAGTAGTTAGGACTTTTTTCCCCCTAAAAGCTCTCCACTGGGAGCTACCAGAAAGTTATTTGAGAAAGGAAATGCCATAATAGGATTTATGCGCATATGCTAGAGGGCAGAGTGGAAGACCAGAGAACAGGTCATGCAGTGAGGGGTGGGATGGATGAAGATGGCAATGGGAAGAAAAGACCCAACATATTTCATTTCATTGCTATCTGCTGCTCACCTACTCTCTTATTCCCCTAGCCAGGATCCCATTCCTGGGCTTGCTCTCTGCCCCTCCCAAGAGGGCAGCAAAAGCTGCTGGAGCACCTGTGATCATGGATCTTGGGGTACCTCAGTGGCCCCTGCTCCTTACAATCCAAGGCTGTTAGGCATGTCTCCAAAGGAGGTCTTTTTCTCCAGTGAGTGAGTCTGAAGAATGATGAGCCACTCACTAATCTGCTTCTGCTCCAGCTTTCTTCCGAGGGGACCTGGCAGGGGGTTACTCTGGTGCCCCTCCTGCCTCTGTTAACTGCAGCCTCAGCTGGGAGGAAAGCTAGGGGATTACTACTCCTGGGGCTCCCTGCCCCCCTCCTTCCCCTCAAAACAGCTGAAGGAAAGGCTTGAACATTCTTTCACAAAGAGGCGCATTTCAGTATTCACGATGAGGAAGGCACATATTTTAAAACTGCCTTTTCTGGTGATAACAGAAATACAATCATATTAGAAAAAAAATGGAAAGTATAAGGAAGACTCACTAGTATTCATAATACTACCCTGGACTTTTTGCATCTTTCCCTGTCATATATACTTTTTTTTTAATAGTCAAAGTCATGCATGCTAAATAAGAGTTCTGGCATCTTGTTCTCTTCACTCGGTATTATTAAAGCCACTCCATAAATGATTTTGATAACTGTACAGCAGCCGTTTTTTTTTTTTTTTTAAAAAAAAGTATTTAATTACTCTTTCCCCTTTTCCTGGACACTTACGGTGGTTATAACATATAAGCAGTATAAGAGCAGCTATGACAGACAAGGTCGTTTATCAACCTTTGTGTGCACTTGGAACGCCTAGCTCCACCCCTGTGGACTTCCAGGTGGGGAATTAATAAGGGAAATTATATAGTCACAGGACGGGAAAGCAAATCTCTAGAAGGATAATTTCCACCAAAAGTCGGTATGGTCCTGGCAGGGAAACTGGAAGACTTTGGATGCATGTGTTTCCTGGCTGTGTCCCTAGTTCCTACCATTGCCCAAGCAGTGCCTAAGTGTCACCATGTCAGGAATTCCCTCTCTTCGCCAGACATCTCGCTGGAGTTTGTGCTGCAGAAGCAGCTGGGGCTGGCTGTGAGTTCCTTGGATTCTAGCTTCCTTTTGTGGCAGACAGGCATAGTGAGGAGAATCCTTACCCAGGGTCTGAGAAGCTGCTTCCACTGGGCTGTATTTGGAACCAGCGAGGCAACCTTGAGCACTGTCATTTCCCGTTTTGGTGACAAACCCAGCCAGAGAAAGCAGGAGGGATTGGAGTCTTGGCAGATTTTGAGTTTGTTGCTGTTTTAGCAGCAGCAGAGCCCTCATTTTAAACGAAGCCTTATCAGAACCTCGACTCTATAAAAAACAGATTAAGGAGCAGTCACCCTGGTAAACGAGTGTAGGGGAGAACAGTTTCTGGTGTGAAAATTTTGGGCTAGAGAATGGAAGCTTCATTCTAGTTCATTCTAGTTCTCTTCCCTATGGCTGAAGTTTAAAAACATTATCTTTCATCTGTATTTAAATCCTCCAAATGTGCTGATTGATGAAATCTTTTCTCTTCTTAAAGGCAATTTGGAAATCAGACAAAGTGGAGCACAAAGCCATGGATACTTAGAGAGAGTGAGCAGTATGTGCGACATGCTGAAAGGGTGACCCTGGCACTTCTAAGAAGGCAGCAGCACAATAAGCTCTTCCAAAGAAGCCATGTCAGAGTTTATTCCCCCTCTGCCACCGCCCCCTCAGTGGGGGGCATTGCTTGTTTGTACCCCACCCTTTCCTGTAGTCATTTCAGACCAAAATCTAGAGTAACCTTAGGCAGATATTTTCTTTAAGGCCAAAGACTGAAAGATTGGAATAGGGTGGTAGGTCTGACAGGTTTCCCACTGGGACTTTGGAAGTGGGGGAGGCTCGCCCACCAAGCAGCCTGTGGCTTTGCGCCAATCACTGCAGTAAAGGGTGGAAGCTCCCACCGGTCAAGAGGGGATTGAGGTCTGGAGGTAAGAGGCCCAGCCTGAACACAGCAGGCCCAGGAAGAGCCCTGCAAGGAGGGCAATGGGACTGCATCTGTAAATCAACGCTGGCCCCCTCCTACCCCATGCTGGACAGTGGGGGATGGGGTGCAGGGGGTGGGGAGGATTGTGCAAACGTCTTCGGAGGAGGGTTGGTGCTGCCTTCCCAGGGAGACCCGACCTTTCTTGGAGAGGCGGGGTGGCTTTAGTCTCCAGGATCTGCAGTGGTGTGTAAAAAGCGGGCACGACCCCCAAGCCTCAGAAACCCCCTGCCCCTCCCCCTGAGGCCCGCCCAGACCCGCAGGTGAATGGCTAGTCCACACAAAGGAAGCCGGCTGGAAACGTGGAATTCGGACCAATTTACAGAGGACTCTGTCGCCTAGGGTCCCAACAGACCGCAAGCAAAGAAACCTGTGGTCAGGAGTGGATGAGGATAAAAACAGTGCACCAGGCCAAGCTTATTGGAAAAGCCGAGTTTAGTTATTCTGGGATAGCGAGGTAACAGGATTAAAGGGATTAAGGAAATCACCTCAAACAGCTGAGGAGAGGGTAAAAAAACACGGGTTCTATTTGTTTTCTTCCTAGGCCCCAAACAGATACGCTGGGGCTCCATGCGAAAGGAAGGACCCTTGAGGGAGTACAATGGAATGATCAATGGTTATGGGTTGGAGGAAAGTACGGGGAAAGGGAATAAAAAACAAGTCCTGGGCTCAAGATGAGAGGGAGCCTTTCTAGAAAATAAATAAGCAAACTGCTTTGACAAGTTAAAAGCAAGCCTTGGGAGGAGTTCTAGAACTCTTTTACACATCTACAGCGTAACTTTTAAAACAAAATCTTCCAGTGTTGAATATTCACACCTCCACTTCAGCTACCACGGTGGAAGTATTTATTTCCTGATGAGGACGCCTGTAACCATTTATTTTAAATACGATCACTGAGATTTCTGAAGGGCTTTCGTTTTGTAAATACTTCAAACTCAGCTCAAGTATCTTCCCGCCCCAGTGCACAGAAGTAAGCGGCCCGCTTTGGGGAAGTTTTCCTGGCCGCAGGTGTCTGCCTCCCGCCCCGCATGGCTGCGGAAGTAGACAATCAATCCCTGAATGCTCTCACCGCCGCAATCAACAAGTGCACGGCTGCAAACGGGGTGTGGAGCTCAGGTAGCATGGGCCGGCTCCTGGTTAGGCGCTCCCAGAAGACAAACCTTTTCCTCCACTTGAGACTATTTCTCATTTGAGAGTATTTGGAGGGGAGCTGTTGTAGCTTGGATCTCCAGTACTTTAAAAGAAATCATTTCAGGTCATGTTCACCCCACTTTAGCCCTACTCAGTCCCAGGTCTGCAAAATCAATTGTAAAATTAAGTGTTTTTCTCCCTCCCAATCTGCACTTAAAATTTCGGGCCCACAAAATTATCAGGACGCCAGCATGTTGGTTATAAAATTTATTGATCTCTCATTTAGGAATTAAGAGTAAAATCTTGAAAAAACCTGGAACAAAATAACCCCCTCCCCACCACCCAAACGAAAGAACACATTAGCAAGACGAAATAGCAAACAGATCACTGCAAGAAATCACAAACTCAACAGCCTAAATGCGCACTGGACAGAAGCTGTCCCGCGGCCAGGGGCGGCGAGGCGGGAAACACACGCACACCTGGCTATAAATTAACATTGGCTTTAGCTGTCGCATCACTTGGCGCGGCCAGCCCCCCCCCAAAAAAAACCCCAGGAAAACAGAAGCAATACGACGGGGGTGGGGGGTGGAGGCATTGCAGTTCTTGGGTCAACTTCACTCACTCTTCGATTAATAGCAAACTAACAAGACAACATTTTCAAATGCAACGTAAGAACCTAGGAACCCGGGAAGAGGAGAAAGGGGCTGCATTTTCTTCGCAAACATCACAGCGATTCCCAGCCTACAAAGGGGGAGGGAGGGGCAGCGGTCAGAAGCCGGCGGCTCTACAAAGTCCCATTTCCGCCGCTCCTGACTTTTTGCTTTTGTACAAAACCCGACAGCTACAGCAAAACTTTCGGTTCTCCTCATCTTCGGTACAAGGCAACAGTCCCAGGCAAGCAAAGCTAAACAACAAGGCGTCCCAACGTGGGGGTGTGGGGCAGGGTGGGGGCGAAGAGCTAGGAGCGCAGGCGGGAGCTCAGATGTGGGTCAGCGGCACCGTTCCATTGACTGCAGTCCCGGCGCCCTGGTAGTGCTGGTGCACGCCGTGCAGGCGACCGCCCGGGAGCGGAGAGGCGGCGTCAGCCGCATCCCCGCCAGGTGGCAGGTACATGCTGATCATGTCGCGCAGGTCGCCAAGGCACGCGCGCTGCGAGTGCGAAGCGATGGCGGGCGGCGGAGAGCTGGGCTCCGACTTCACCACGGAGCCCATGGGGCCCAGGCTCATGGCGGCGGCGGCAGCGGCCGCAGCGGCGGCGGTGGCTGGCTGTTGCCCGTAGGCGGCGGCTGCAGCGGCCGCGGCCGAGGGCGCCATGCCCCCATAGCCCGAGGCGGCGGCGGCAGCGGCGGCGGCGTTCATGTAGCTCTGGGCGCCGGGTGGCATCATGGGGCTGTACTGCAGGCCAGCCATGTCGTAGCGGTGCATCTGGGGCAGCGCCGGCGGCGGCGGCGGGCTGCTCATGCTCGGGGGCTGCGCATAGCCCAGCTGCTCCTGAACCAGCGAGTACGCGCCGTTGGCCCAGCCGTTCACGTGCGTGTACGTGTCCAGGCGCTGGCCCACGCCCACTGGGCTGCTGGCGGCAGCGGCAGCGGCGGCGGCGGCCGCGGCGGCGGCGGCGCCCGGGGGCAGGAGGCCGCCGGGCAGGGAGTACTTGTCCTTCTTAAGCAGCGTCTTGGTCTTGCGGCGCGGCCGGTACTTGTAGTCCGGGTACTCCTTCATGTGCACGGCACGCAGTCGCTTGGCCTCGTCGATGAACGGTCGTTTCTCAGCATCGGTCAGCAGTTTCCAGTCGGCGCCCAAGCGCTTGCTGATTTCGGAGTTGTGCATCTTGGGGTTCTCCAGGGCCATCTTGCGCCGCTGCCCGCGGGACCATACCATGAAAGCGTTCATGGGCCGCTTTACGCGGTCCTGGTCGCTGCCACCGCCACCGCCGTTCGCGCCACCGCTGCCTGCGTTCGCGCCGCCGGCTGGGTTCGCGCTACTCTTGCCTGCACCGCCTGGGGCTGCGGGGCCGCCGGTGCCCGCGGCCGGGGTGGGCGGCCCTACAGGGTTCTTGAGTTCAGTCTCCAGCAGGCTGTACATTGCCGGGGCGGGAAGAAGGTGCGCCAGCGTGGCGGGAGGAGAAGGCGCTCCAGGGGCTGGAGCGGCCACGGTGAAAAGGCCAGGGGACTCCGTCGGAGTGGCGCTTGGGGGCCGGGGGACCGGCGGCTCGAGCGGGAAGGGCAGGCTTGCGGAAGTGCTCCGCGCGAAGTCGGCGGGAACGCGCGGGCTTCTCTCACCTGATGCGTTCTCTCGAGCTGGTCGCATTAGCAGCCTGCCCAGGAAGTCTGCCCGGCCTCTTTATATACCTGCTCGATCCGGGAGGGTTGGGGCTCGGTCCGCCCCTCCCCACCCGTGGGCCCCGTGATTGACAGGCTCGCCGTGATGAGCCCTGGCCAATCAACACCGAGCCCCCTATGGCCCAGCTTGGAGCTAAAAAAAAGTTCGGGGAGCCCTTTAGTTCACCCTCCGTACCCTTCTTGGGTCGAGTGACGTGATGAGAGTTATTCAGGAGGCGGGAGCCCCTGAGACCCGCTCCGAGACCACCAATTAGGGTCTCAAAAAGTTTGAAAGAACGAAACCCGAGGAGGTGAGGGAGGAGGGGAAGAGGGCGCGCGAATAGAGCTGGGGGGGAGGGGCAGAGGAGCGCCCGCGGGGTTCAGAAAACAACTTTGCAGCCTTGACAAGGCTGACCAGCGCCCCATCCCAGGGCCAGCCTGAAAATCTTCCCGCTGTCTGCACCGAGGACCTGCAACCGTTGCGGTTGCCAGCGCTGAAGACACTGGGGACCGCCAGCAGCCCAGGCATGCTTGGGACATTCAATACATAACGGAGGTGCGCTAGGCTGAGCCTCTAAGAGCCCTCCTTGGAATTAATTGGTTGCTGGCTGCCCGAACCCTCCACCCCGAGGGCCAGTGCGTCCACGACGGAGCGAGGGTCAGGGACTGGGGCGGGAGACTGCGAGCGCACCTGGCGGTGAGGCTCTCCGGGGGTTTTGCAAGTGCCAGTGGTGAGTGGCCCTCTGCCTGGGCCCTGGGGGAGGCGCTCACACGCGGTGGCGTGGGGAGCGTGTGTGGGACAGAAAGGGCGAACGGCCCTCCACTTTCTCGCTCCGGGCCCCCGCTTAGAGGCCCCTTTTTGTCTCTGCTGTCTGGCCATTTCGGGTTTTCCAGTCCGATGCTCCTGAGGGGGAGGGTCGGGCCCCTTGGAAAATCCGTTTTCATGGCAACACGGAGCCTCTCGGAGTAAAAGAAAAGTTTTTTTTTGTTTTTTTTTTTTTTTTTTTTTTTTTTTTTTTTTTTTTTTTTTGCGGGGGGGTTTGTGTGTGCGGTGGCCGGAGCTGAGCCGAGGCCTTGCTCCGGGTGGACCGCCGGGCCCCCTCCTCTAACCACGCACCTGCCGCGACCGCTGTGAGCCGCTCTCGGCGCGCAACCGCGCCGCCTCCCCCTCGAGCTGGCTATGCTAACAGACTTCGCTTCTCCTTTCTTGTTTTACAGCCTTTCTGACCGAAGCCCAGAAAAGCAGAGCTGGACCTTCAGGCACTTTGTCGGGTTATCTGCCGAGGACTAGCGGCTAGAGAAACCCCAGCTGCTGCCGAGCGAGGGAACCTGGACATTCATTCTCTGCTGCCAACTCAAGCAAGTGGCATGGCGTTCGAAACTCTCGGAGCCGCATGAGGGAGGGAATGGGAAGCCATCTGGGCAGATGTGGCAGAAATCGAAATAAGGTGTCAGCGCAGTTTTGGATTCCCGCCTCTTCCTTTAGCTTGGTGGAAAGGTGGGGACTCCAAAGAAAAGCTTAAGACTTAAACATATATGCGGAGGGATTCCAGGCTTCTAGTTTTTCAGCGATAATGCAAAAATGAGGTGATTTTGGATGCCTGCACCCCTGGCTTGTCTCTCTCTCTTGCACTAATTAAAAAGCCGCCGACATTTGCAGGACTCAGACCAGTTCAGCCCTTTCGTGGCCAGACGGACCGCTAGTACCAGAATCTCACTTTCCAGCTGGTATCACTTCCAGGAAGTTTGTGGTCCTGAGTCCTTCCTTTTTAAATTTGCATTCTAACTGGTCCGAGTAGTTTCCTGTCAAGGATATCAGTCAGTTAGGTGGGTGTAGGGGGTTTAAGTCTCTGGAAAGATTCTGTGTGGGGATATATGTTAGTGTGTTTGTGCCTGCGCACGCGCACAGCTGTGCTGGAAAACAAGTCTCAAAAAACAGAATGATTCAGCAAACCCCACCTGCACTTGTTTTCTTGGTAAATTGGCTGACAGACTCAGATTTTCTTAGGCACACCCAAGGTCCCCTAAAAAGCCGATGTGCACTGGCCCCTGGCCGCCCACCACCCTCTTCATGCCCTCTCTAGGTTTTTCTGGGCCCCGGAGGCTGTTGCTAAGTGAAGAGCGGTTTAGGAAACTACCCAACCGACGCGCAGCCTGGCGTCCAGTAGCCTGACAGATGTCAGGATTCTTTCCAAGTTTTAGGACCCAAGTAAGCCGTTGTGGTGACAGCGCCTGAGCTGCATATTTCCCAAGGCAGAGGATGTGGGGCTGGTCCCCTGTTCCTCCCAGAAGCAGGTTAGCTGCTTGTCGTTTGATCACACCTTGTCTTGGTTTAAGTGAGCTCATTTTCACATTACATCCTACCAGATTTACGGAGGTCTCTTGGTAGGATCAGGCACCTTCTCTCACTCTCTCAGCTTCTCTGAGGTGGTTGGGATTAAACTGACCTCCATCTGGTGGCCCTGGGCTGGGCTACATAGCATCAAATAAGTGCTGCACCAAATTCCCTTCAAAACCCGTAGAAGAAAACTTTCTTATTACAAATTATTGTTTCAACAGACAAGCAAAGTCACTTTTGTGGGCCTGGGGAGATTGGGGGCGGGGTGGTGGAAGCCCTCCCGGCAATGAAGATTAAGACACCAGTCAAGTTACTTTTATTGAGGGTCGGCAGAAGTGTCTGAGCAGGTATCGTAACCCTAGTGGCTCCAGTTCAGGCAGAGGCTTTCCGGATGGCAAGGTGTTGAACTGCAGAGTCTTCAACTTATACACTCCGTATCCGTTAACAACAACAAGCAAAACACAGGGGGAAAGAGCACGCTCAGCAACACTCTTAGCCTTAGGGGCCTCCGGGATTCGGTGGGCAACACGAAGAGCCCAGACTAGGAACTGGGCCAAGTGCCTCCTCCCCATCCCCCAACGCTCCCAGGAGCATTAAGACTCCCTCAGATTGGGGTCGAGCCAGGGGATCCTAGGACCCATGGCAGGACAAGAGCGCCGTTTGTTGGCTTCAGTTGGAAACTTCACCCAGAGGAGCCCCTTCTCTCCTTCAGGGACTTCCAGGTCCCTCCAACCCAGGAAAGACAAGCAGCTGGCTTGACTTGGGGCAGAGCAGGACCTGTCGTTGGTGAGCTATTTGTAAAACACTGGTGATTTGGATTCAGGCAGGCCTAACCTGGCAAACTCCAGGTATATAGTTCATTGCCTATCTCCTTTCCTCCCATCACTGCTGGAGAAGTCGGCTGTTCCAAGGGCCTTATCTGCAAAGAGAACTTATGGTGTTGTGCTTTAGAGCTAGCTACTGGTAGAGGGAGCAGGGGAAGGGCTGTCCTGTGTTGACTCTTCACTAATGAATCATGGAGAAATTTTTCAGGGGCGCAGACCTGATTAATACACATCCCTTTTGGAAGGGATGTTCTGGATAGGGATGGTTAGATCTGTGTAGGTGCTTGCTGGCACATGGAGAGGGTGGCAAAATTTGAAGTTTGTTCAGGCCTGAGAGTTAGTGCCATCCAAGGTAGTCTAACATTTTCAAGTGTGTAGATGCCCAGGGCCAAATACCAGTTTGAGGAAATGAAAACAATTTATCTTGGAAACCTTTTCCTGCAGACAAAAGCCTTACATTTCTAAAGCCAATCCTGCCTCTTTGAGAACATCTCTGGACTATTTACAGTGGTACATCCAGGACTGTATTCAGACTGCAGAGGGAAGGCCTTGATCAAGAAGCTTGGGTCTACTTTAGAACCATCCTTTGTTTTTTTGTTCTTTGTTGGTAGTTTTTTTTTTTTTTAGGTCGAAAAGGTCACTCCAACTGGTGGAAGGGACATCACTTTCCAGTCCCTGGAGCATTATGTAGGACCCTCCCTCTCCCACATACTACAGAGCATTGTGGGGCTGAGGGTGCAGCTTCTCTGTCTTTAAGGTCAAGGAAGGATCTGAAGATCCTAGGTTGGTGAATACCAGATTTAAACAACCTAGTTGATGCTCTCTCTCTAAAGAAACATATCTGGGAGCCTTGAAGCACGGGATGGCATTGGTCTGGAGGTGACAAATTGTATTGGGTGGCACTTCTGTATTCTACTGCATTTTGGCCATAGGATTTTTTTTTGGGGGGGTGGGCACTTTTTGAAGCAAGTTTCTAAATTCAGTTCATTCACTTAATTGAGTGACACTTGATAGAGATACTGGAGTCCTTTTGGTCCCCACACACCCTGGGACTCTCAGTTGTAAACATGACTCTTACCAACATGGGTGTTAAGGTATTATTAATCACCCATTCTCTTTTCCCTAGGTATGCAGCAACTCTGAGGAATTTGACAGATTTTTGCCTTCAGTTGTCCTCATAACTAGTACAGAATACCTTCTCCCTAGAGGGAGGAAGGCACTGCCCAGGAACTGGGTCCCATTTCACAGGGCTGCCAGAGCCATCTTCTTTGCCCTGTTTATCTCTGCCTCACCCCCACCCATTCCCACAACTCCAGGTGCTCCACTGGCCAGAGCACCAAACTCACACACCCCTGCCATGCAACTCCCAGAAAACTGGCTCTGGGGTGGTTGGGCCTGCCCTCCCACTGTGCTTCTCAGGCAGGGGGTCCACGTCCTTTGGGTTTGCAAAGGCAGGGCCCCCACTTATGCAGAAGCGAGCTGATGAGTAAGAATATGGGACCAGGGAAGTGATCTTAAAATCATTATCTGCAGATTTACAATTTCGCGGGGGGTGGGGGTGGGGGGTGGGGGGTGGGGGTGGGGTGGGCATGAGTCCACTAGACCTGACTACCCTTGCCTGGAAAAAACCGATGTAGACTACGGACATCCCCAGTGCGTCTATGCAGGTTCATCCTCTTCCACCAGGGCGGTGCGTGTTAGCTTTGTGAGGGTCTGGGTGGCTTTCCAGGGAAAATAAATCTCAAGGCAACCTCCAACTGTTCCCTTACCCCCTTCTCAGGTTTTCCTTCTCTCTTTTCACTGAACTTTTTCATTTTCTATAATGGAGAGCCATGGAATTCAATGCACAGAATTTCTATTTTCTCTTTCTTTGTGGCCCGGCATTTATTTTGGTTACTTTAAACTTCTGCCCTACACTTACTATGTACTAAGTTGTGTGTCTAGTATGGAACAGTGAGGCCTTGCCCTTTTTTGCATTGCAAAGTGGAAGCGGTCTCGGAGAGGACTTGAGACTGAGCAAATGAAAGTTCACTTACTGCTCTCCCCAAACTCCTAGCAGACCCACGGAATAAACGGCTCCGTGGGAAGAGGAAGGTCCTTCACAAAGATCTGGCTTGATTGGAGGTGGTACGCCCCGGACCCGCAGTGACCATGCATATTTCTGTGGGCTCGCGCGCTTTCTCTGTGGGAGAGCGCGAGCCCCGCGAGCGTTCTGTCTCAGGGACCAGCTTGCGCAGCTCCCGGGGCGCGGCTGTGGCGGTAGACTGGGAAGAGCTATGTGCTGCCCGTCTGAAGGTCGACTTGCTTCCCAGGAGATTGGGGGCCAGACCTCGCGACAAAGCCCGTTCTGTTGGGAGGTTTGTCCACACTGTCGTTTTGGCTTCTAGGCCGCTGTCATTCCAATTCCATTTCCCGGAAAAGTGTCTACAGGTTAGGACCTTGAAGCTTTGCTAATGTGATGTTTGTGTAATTAACACCATCTCCCCTTGTTTCTGAACGTATTTCCTCCGCCCGCACAACCTAGCTTTTCATTTGAAAATGCATCGCGAAGAACGTCTCAATATACCCTTTCTAATGGGAAAAAAACTACTCCTTTTGTGAAATGGTTTCTTTACAAAGCCAACAACCAATCTTATTTTCTAGTTCCAATGACTATCCTTTTATGAGTTATATTATTAAAGAAATCCGACACTAATTGTGTCGATTTAACTTGTTAATTAGTTGCAAATAAACTATTCATTAGTGGTAAAATAAAATAAAACCCATGTGCCTAGATATCATTCCACATTCGCATATTGTAGTGTCTGCATAGCATAGGCATACTAAATTAAGTTCCTAAAAGGTTTCTCCTAAGGATAAATAATTAAAATATATTCTACTTTAATTGACATTATAGAGGACATAAATGAACTTTTCCTTTTAGAAAGAAATAGCCATTTCTAAATAAAGCTTGCAGTCTGGAGAATGGAGGCTTCAGCCAAATGAATAGTCATTACTACCTTTTCAACGACGTGGGCCTTTTGATCAGAAAAGAAATTAGCTCTAAAAAACAGACAATGGAAGCCTGCCCTGCAATAGGAAGAAAATTAGACGGCCAAGGCTCTTCACAACACCTATTTCTATAAACCATAGAGCTCCTTGCTTTTCAATTACAGCTGTTCATTTCATATAAGGAAAGGGGAAAAACAGGCCTCTAATGTAAACTCGCTTTCACCATAAAGCCTTGCTGCTGGCTCGTAGCCAGGCTGCCTACTTACTATTGTTTTTAGTCCTCTCATCAATTAGCTAATACTATATATTTTAAATGACTCTGGGGGTATTCACATTCTCCCTCCCTACATCCCCACCCAGACAAAACCCAAGCTGGACTCCCATGAAAGGGCTACCATTCGGAGCAGAGATCCTTCAATGTATAAAGTTTAATGTTTTTATTGTTTCTCAAAGAAAAAAAAACATATTGAAAACCCTGCTCCCCCCTCCCCTCTTTATTTCTTAGTCCATCACTGAAAGACCCAGACGAGGTGATAACAGGGAAGGGTATAAATGAGCAGCTTTCAGCATTGTTTCTAATTGTTCACATAATTTTGCGGTGGCCTTTCGACCACAGTTTGGTTTACACAGCCCTGTGTTTTAAACATCTAAATCTAGAAAAATTTCTGGCCCTATTGGTCATGTGTCATTAGATATAATTTCATTTTTAAAATATTGCCTTCACCATTTTGGTGAAATTATCTAGCAGGAATGAAGAAAATTTCCCATTTAGTGTGGTGTCCTGGAAAATAAAAACCATCATCACATAAGAAGTGATAATGAAGGAAATATTCAATAATAATGCCTACAAATCTTAGAAAGTCTGTAAATGTATGTTCTAGAAACATTAAAATAGAGTTGTGGACTCAGAAAGCTTTACTTCTTTTGAAAACGAATGCCAATTGATTTGCTCTTTCTAAATCGCTATGTAAATCTCCTAAAGTAGGAAACTGCAGCAGCAGTGGGAAGGAGGGGTTTGTTTGTGAGCTCCTTGTCTTTATTGGTGCTCAGAAAATGACTTCGGATCATTTTAAAATACAACCAAAAATAGCCAATTTATTCACAAAATAAGGACATATTTTTACATGACTGTAAAGTCATTTAATAGACAACACAATGGCCGTGGGCTTGTCATTGGCTGGGTTCCTTCCCTTTGTCTTTCAAAACAACTTAAACGCTAGATTGCTGGCCACCGAGAAGGTACAGAGTGCAGCCAGTAGGATCACTATTCAACATGTTTCTAAAGAACAATCCCAGAACTTGCTACCTCACTGCTTCCTATGCTCCTGTTTCAGCAAGCATCCCTCCTTGAAGGAGGATGCTTCCAATTGATGGCTTCCCACCTTATTTTTTTCACATCGAGTACATTGTTATGTTTACCTTTTCCTTAAAGTATTAACTTCTTTGTCGCTCCGTTCAAAAGGATGTCAGAGCACAGCTGCTAAAAGCATTTTTTTTGAGAAGAGAGCATATCTGATTTATTTGGCAGCTGTACGAAAGGAATCTTCCTTCACAATCCAATCCTTTCCTTTCCTTCCCTACTTTTGCTCTCCTATAATACAGAATGTATGACATAGGGAGACCATTCCTCTTGCTATTGCATGTTTTCCTGGAGTTGTACGGATACAGGCAGCAGAAACACTTGCCCCCTTCTCTAGATGAGGTGTAGTGGCAGGATTTAGCAAAGTGTGATTTCTAATCAGAGCCTAGAAGCTGTCCAGATTAAGCACTGCTTAAGTATTTTCATGAGTCTGGTCTGTGTATTATAACACTTACGCTTATTTTGGAAGGAATCAAATATGTGATGTGGGCAACTGATTTGGAGCTTGGCAAAGTAACAGAACCCATGGCAAACAAGCCTGGGCTTTGGCAACGGCTTTGCAAAGAGACAACATATTCAGGAGATGAATAGAAAGTGCTGTTTCTAAAAATATTGACAGAAATAGAATCTGAGTATTTCCTTGTTTGAAGAAAGCGAAGTGTTCCTGATGTCTGAGAAGAAATGCCCCAGGGCAAAATTACTATGTAGAAGATTTCTATTGCCCCCGTAGATCTTTCTTAGATGATAGTAAGAGCACAGGCCCTAGTGCCGCATGAGTACAGATGAGGTCATTATGTAGTTGATACATTTTTATTGTAGATCTACTATAGGCTAGCACTCTTCAACCCTTCTAGTTACTGCACTGGATTAAACATCTGAAGGTCCTACCAGTATAATCCTTGATTAAATAGAATTAAGAAAAATAATATAGTTAAGTTGGATGTGCTCAGAAGACAAGGCTTGGGGTTTAAATGTTTTAAATCACTATGATCTTCTAATGGTCAGAGAACTGGACACATACTTGCTTGGGTTTTGTTTACAATAATTCAGCGTACTTCTGCATGACCCTGGAAATGTGTCTCCTTCAATGTTGTGTCGTAGGTACCTTCCTTGCCTTGCCCTGGTCCCTGGACTGACATTTAATTAGCTTCTAGTAAATTGTAGTAGGTAGCTATTCCAGCATGATCTGGAAGTTCCAAGCCCCATTGAGGCTTTGGCAACTGTCACGCCTACAAGGCGGGGCCAAGAGAGGGCCCTGAAGACCCGAGATCCGGATGTACTGGCTCTCTTGGTTCCTGGACCCTGGACACTGGAGCTAGACTGAGCAGAGTTCTCCAGACAACACCGCTGGACTGTGCCACACCTTTCCCAGACCCTGTTGCCTATCCCTTCACTTGTAAGTTACCCCACAAAATAAACCTCCCTTTTAACTACGTGAGGTGGCCTTAATAATTTCACCAATAGTAAATATTTAAGAATTAGGCATTAAAGCCTAATTCCTCACTAACTACCAACTAGCTCACCATGACTCAATATTTCCACTCTTCCCTCCTTCTCTCCTTCCCTCCCCACCCTCCCTCCCTTCTTTCTTCAAAGTCTTATGTATGTTAGGCTTGTCTCAAATTTTCTATGTTGTTGAGAATGAACTTGAAATTCTAAAGGTCCCACACCTCCACCACCACCTCCATAATGTCAAGATTATAGGCATGCACAGATGTGTCAGGTTTTATTCTTTGGTGATGGAAATGAAACCCAGGGCTCCCTAAACCCTAGTTAATCACTCTCCCATCTGAGCTATGTCCCCAGACCTTGCTTACCATTTTAAATTTATTTTTATGGGGCAAACAAATTAGTTTTATTGAGGTTCCTTATAGGAGTATGAGTGAGGAGTTACTTAAAGAGGCAGAAACATCTCAAAGACAGCTGCATCACCAAAGCCCATCCCAGCATGGGTGATACCTCACAAAGCTGGGAACCTGGAGCACACTGTACAGCCTGCAAACAGCTCAACCAGGTCCCTCTTGCAAGCAGTTGGTCTGGTCTGAGAGGCTTCTTTGCAGTTTGGCTCTGTTTTCTCTGGCAGGAAGGAGCCTTTTGACTCTGGTCAGTTTCAGGGACTTCCTGAAGCTATTTGAGTTGTTTACTTTCAGTTCTGTGTTATAATAGGAGAAGCAAATCTGGAGGTCTACAAAACCTGGGTTTGTGCTTGAGTATAAACAGTTGCTATCTGTATGAGTTGGACCAGTTTATTCATTTCATTGAAAGTCAGCTTTGTCATTGCTGGGTTCAAGTCTCAGTACAACTGAACATACCTGAAATCTGTTTAACACAGAACAAGCTTAGTCAGAAGCTGTCTTGTCTCTTACATAGGACTTCTTAAGCACTAACTAGGATTGAACATTGTTTTTAAATGTGGAAAAGAGAGACATGTCTCATTTGCCTTAGCCTTTACAAGGGCTCTGCACAGATGTTTGTGGAATTAATTGTAGTATTTGAGGAAGTCGTCTTTGAAAGGAATTTTAAAAATCGAACTGATCATGTATGACACTTTCAAAGTTTGGCACAGTCGCTTGAGATTGTTTCTGTCAAGGCTCTCTGGAGAGCACTCACTTGAAACGATGTGGTTTGGATTTGTGACAAGCAGTTTTCTGCTGTTTAATTCTGACATAAGTAGCTCTATGAAAGAGACAGGCCTGCTGCTAAGTACTTACAACTAAGGACATAGAGATCTTACAGCCTTTATTTTTGCTTAAAATGTAAGATTTAATTTTTTCCTTTCAGAGCCCAATATTATTATTTCAGAAAATATTATTGTTCTGTAGATTTTATCAGGAGTCCTGTGGAATTAGAGAAGAAGTCTTGTTCACAGCTCTTATGCTTTCTCAACACCTCAGAGATCGGCACAACTGACCAAGTGGAATGAGAAAAAGCAGTCTTAATCACTAGGAGAGATTAAAGTCTTATCATTTCTCACAGGGGCTTCAAAAAACTTAGAATATTATAAAAATTCTTTTTAATAAATAGGAGAGACTTTAGTTCATGTTTAAAATAGTTTTATGGTATATCTGTACCATTGCATTGGAAGCACAAAATCTAGCATCAATTGATGACTCTTTGTTAAACATCTTACTGAAAGTGTAAGCAGGGCTCAATGGAGAAAAATGAAGCCCAGAGAAATGGTCAACAGCCCAGATATAGCTTGTTAACCTGCCCCTGATCCTTAGTAGATATTGCTTAAGTTCTCTGAGCTTTAGCCTAAGGCTGTGAAGAAGTGATTTGACAGCTGGGTGTGGTGATACACATCTACAATCATGGCTACTTGGGAGGGAAGCTGAAGCAGAAGCATCTTGAGTTTGAGGCCAGCATGGGCTACACAATGGGACTCTTGTCACAAACAAATAAATAAACAAACAAGCAAACAAACGCCAAATTGGACTTAGTGGTTTAAAAAAACTGAAGAGGACAGACAGAGTTGGTAGAAGTTAAGGAGGAGGGGTGGACTTGGGAGGCATTAGGAAGAGGAGTGGGAAGTGAATATGATCAAGATACATTGTGTGAAATTCTCAAAGAATTAATAAAATATTAAAAAAAACAGAAAAAACAAAGAAGGTACAGATTAGTGGTACCTCATAACTTGACTGTGGGACAAAAGATTATGTAAACAAACTATTAAACAATATAGAAATATTAGTCCTCGGACTCAATAAATTTTTGATTATTGCTATAACCATCACCACAGTAACCTTATTAGCCATGTAGTGTAGGTGGGATCAAACTTGTTTAAACTGGTAGAGTTTATTGTTAGCATAACCAGAGAGAAAGGATTCTTCTTGACTCCTTGCCAAACCACGTTTCCAGCAAACTGCAGTCAGCTTACATGTTTCCAATTAATACATTTGTTAGTAGATCGATTACCCTACATTACTATAGGCACTGAAATGGGTATCACTGAACCACATAATGTTTGCATGGTAGCCTCAAAGTGTTCTTAGCCCAATAGGGAGGAACTTGTCTTTATAGGTTGTAGTTCTGGCATTGCCTATGAGATTTGGAGAATGAATGTCAAGCAAGTAGACATACATGGAGTTCTAGTATTGGCTTGGTCATGGATGTCCTGCTAATATTTGCTCCTTTACTGATCCCTTGTCCATCATACCGATTTTATCCATGGAGGTAGTGAGGAGAAAGGCACATGGCCAAAAATAAGTGCATAGTACACATTCTCTTTGCTAGCTGTGCACCCCGATATAAAATCCTCTATTTCTGTGGAGGAATGGGTTCTTTTTATTAAAAAGGTCTCCAGTTACCAAGCCATCTACCTAAGAGGCTATATGCTCCTAAAGGTGTACCACCTTATACTTTGAACAGCATTCTATCTGATTGGTGGCACCAATGATTTGGATCCAAGAATAAGCAAAACAGGTCTCCAAATGATCATGTGCATTGGGGCTTCTTAAAAAGTGTTCACCCTGGATGTGCTTTCATACTTGCTGGCTTAAGCAATCAGAGAAGTCTTTGAAAATCTGGAGGACAAGCCTGCATTCTTTGCTAATAAGGGAAGGGGTGCTGAAACTGAAGATTAGAACCACGAGAAAGTTCCCATAATAATATCAAGAGTCTAAATAATTTCTGTCCAAGACTTTATATTAACTTTAAATGTGAGTGAGGAAGCATTGTTAAAATCGTGCTCGGAATTTCACTTAACAGGTCTCCAACCTATATGAATCTGTACAATGATCTATAAAGTGCAGCTGTTGGGATAATGGAGGTGGCGAAATAGTTTGAATGACCCAGTCTTCCACAGTGGAGGATTATCCATACACCACTGCCATTCTGTAGACTGTGTTGAGCAAGAAATTAATAATTTGTTGTAGCTTTCTGATCAATCTCCAGTCTTTAAATGATTGTTATTATTAATTATAATTGGCTATAGATGCTTTTTAAAGGAAGCTTCCCTAAGCCATGTCCATAGTCACTGCATATCCTTGAAGGTTTTTTTTTTTTTTTTTTTTTTTTTTTTTGGTTTTTCAAGACAGGGTTTCTCTGTGTAGCTTTGGCGCCCTTCCTAGAACTCACTCTGTAGCCCAGGCTGGCCTCGAACTCACAGAGATCTGCCTGGCTCTGCCTCCCGAGTGCTGGGATTAAAGGCGTGCACCACCACCACCACCACCACCACCACCACCACCACCACCACCAAAAACACACCCGGCTCCTTGAAGGGTTTTAAGATAGGGTGGAAGACATAGCCAGATTTGGGGGTTGGCATATTTGTTTTGGCTATTGAGTTATCTTCTAGTAGGGGTGTTTGAGTTCAGTAGCATATGTGAGAATCCTTGGCAAATGATTATTACTCTCAAAAGAAGTTCATTGTTTGATTCATGCATAGAGGCAGAGGGGAGAGAGAAGGAGAGAGAAGGGGGAGGGAGGGAGAAGGAAACAGAGAGAGGGGGGCAGAGGGAGAGAGAGACTGAGCCTGGCATGGGATTTTGAAATCTCAAAGCCCACTCCTAGTGACACACTTCTTTCAAGGCCATACTCCTAATCCTTCTCAAATAATACCATACCCTAATGACTAAGCATTCAAATGTATGAGCCTATGTGGGCCATTCTTATTCAAATGATCACACAAGCATGAGGGCAAATGCCTTTAATCACAGTACTTGGGCAGCAAAGGCAGGGAATCTCTGTGAGTTTGAGGTACATGCTGTCTCATCTTCCTTTCCCCTAAAAGAAAAGGAACAGGATTATGTTATGTAGCTCTAGCTGGCTTAGAAATCACTCTATAAACCAGGGCTGGCCTCAAACTTCCAGAAATACTCCTGTGTCTTAAGTTCTGAGGTTACAGATGTATGCCACCACACCTGGCCAACTTAGTTGGCTTTGTTTCCCAGCTTAGAGGAACCATTTCTCATTTCTTAGTTGACCTTTTGTCTAGATAGTTCCTTCATTCATTTGTTCTTTATGGTTGTTTCTTCTTTCCTATTTTGCCCATAACTGGGTTTCTACTCTAGTTGATTTCACAGGGATTTACTATTTTTCACTAGCCAAAATATCCATTTGATTTTGGAGACGAGATTCCATGTGATATTTTAAATATATGGTGGTATTCTCCGAAAGCATGTAATCATACTGAGTGATCTCCAGGAAGAGCTTGGTGAGAACAGAGACTCCATTTTACCAGGCTGTTATGGATTTTGTTTGTGTTTTGTATGTGCATATGTGTGAGTGAACATATGTTTATAAATGTGTGTGTGTGTGTGTGTGTGTGTGCATATGTGTTTGGAGGCTTAAAGTCAACATTGGGTGTCTTTTTTGGCAGTTCTCCATCTTATATATTGAGGCAAGGTTCATTTGGATCCAGAGCTTGCAGATTCAGCTAGTCTAGTTAGCCAGCTTACTATGGGGATACTTTATCTCTGCCTCCTGAGCACTGGGATTACAGATGTGTTGCATACCGTCATTTACATGGGTGCTGGGATTCTGAACTCTTCATGCTTGTGTGGCAAGCTCTATACTGACTAAGCCATCTCTCCAGTCCTTGGTTCCATGCCCCCCTCCACAGAGCCTTGACAAAGAGGACATAGTCCATATTCTATTTTACCAAAATTAATATAAAGAATTAATGCAATACCTATCAAAATTCCCATGTCACATTTCACAGGTTTAGAAAAAAATAATACTGGAATTCATAGGGAACCACAAAACATCATGAATAGACATAACAATTCTAAGGAGTAAGAATAATGCTGGAGGTATTATGATAGTGGACTTCAAGTTATGCCATAGAGTTACAGTCATAAAGACAGCCTATATTGGCATAAAAATAGAAAGACAGTGGAATAGAATAGAACTGTAAATAAAACGACATAGCTATGCCCAGTTATTTTTGACAAAGAAAGCAAAAGCATACTTTGGGGGAAAAAGATAGCTTAGTTAACAAATGATGCTGGAAAAACTGGATTTCTACCAACAGAAGAATGAAGATAGATTTATATATTTCACCTCATAAAAAAAAATCAATTCAAGCCAGGCAGTGGTGGTGTACGCTTTTAATCCTAGTTCTTGGGAGGTAGAGGCAGGTAGATCTCTGTGAGTTAGAGGCTAGTGTGGTCTACAGAGCGAGTTCCAGGATAGCCAGAGCTACACAGAGAGACCCTGTCTTGAGCCCCCTCCCCCCCAAATCAATTTAAAATGGAATAAAGAAGCGCCCAGCCCACTGTGTGTGGTGCCACCCTTGAAGGCAAACTGAGCAAGCCACGAGGAGCAAGCCAGTAAGCAGCATTCTTCCACGGCCTCTGCATCAGCTTCTGTCTCCAAGTTCCTGACCTGAGTTTCTCTTATCTGACTTCCTTTCATGATGAACTGCAAGCTGTTAGTCTTGGTCAGGGTTTATCACAGCAACTGACAGCACACTAGGACAGATGTCATCTTAGATGCTGATAGAAAAAAGACTCTCTGTATCTAAAATATCATCTATAGGTGAGGATTTGGGATCTCCTGAGGACAAAAGGATAAAATGAAGCTGTGTTTCAGGAATGAGGTTGCTACATGTATCCTGATCTTTTCAGACTAAGGCCAGTGGTGAAGGAGTCCCTTTCATTTCCAACTCCAGCCTTCATATCAGCTTTTCAAATTTTGTAGTCTGCCTCCCAATAAACCCAACTTTAACATTTTCCCCAGAGCTGACAACTTGAAAAACTAACTATATTCTTCATCATTCATTCATTCTTTCTTTTATAGCCCCTATTCTATGCTGAACATTCATAAGCACTTAGAATGCATTGGAAACAGTAAATATCCTTACTCTTCAGCAACTTATATAATATACTGTTTGACTGTGGGACCAGCAATAAACAGGTAAATAAAACAAAATTAAGCTATAGCATATGAGAAGGTATTATAAATACTGTGGGGGGCCGGGCGGTGGTGGCGCACGCCTTTAATCCCAGCACTCGGGAGGCAGAGCCAGGCGGATCTCTGTGAGTTTGAGGCCAGCCTGGGCTACAGAGAGAGATCCAGGAAAGGCACAAAGCTACACAGAGAAACCCTGTCTCAAAAAACCAAAATAAAATAAAATAAATAAATAAATAATAAATAAATAAATAAAAATAAATAAATAAATAAATAAAAAATAAATAAATACTGTGGGGGAAAATAGGGTAAGGGTGTTTGTGTCTGTTGGGCATGGGAACAATTTATAATTTAAATAAAAACCTTTTGTGAAAGGTAAATGGAAGAGCCTTAAACAGATATTAGATATAACTATGTGTAGAACGGCTTGAAAAGTGCAAAATTGTCTGCATCCTTTTGTCTAACTTGGTCTGCTTGAAGGAACTTTTTTTTACTCATTCATTCTTATAGTCAATCAATATTTATTGAGTGCCTGCTTGGTTGAATGAATAAATGCTGATGATAATAATGATGGCTATTATGATGGAGTGCCTACTAAAGCATTATTTATATATGTGATCTCATTTAATCTTTGTAACAACCCAGCCATGTAGACTTATATCCCCAAGTGAGCCACACTATGGAGTGGAGGCAATGAGTGTAATTAAGGAAACCCTTCTTCATACTGAACAGCTAATGTGGGGAGAAACGGCTCTGATGAAGAGTACTGATGTTCAGATGAGCAAGTTTTGTCAGTGACCCGATTTCCATTCCTTTCATTGCCATTGCTTTGTGAGAAGTCTTCAGTGGACTCTGGATGTGGCTTTTGCAAAGCTCTCTTACCAGCTGCTGAGGTGGGCATATTGGAGTGGTTAGGTGAGCAAGGGTCATCCTTGAGGAATCCTGTATTAAACTCCTCGAGTTTGTAATGTGGCATCCAGTGTCCCTTCATTACAGAGAAACCATTAGTTTTCTTCCATTATAGCCATAGAGTAGATAATAGGTATAATATATAGGTAGGTTGGAAGCATTAAGAGAGGAAGGCCCTAACCTTCACATTGCTGGCTAAGGGAAAACAACAAGGAAGGGACTTGGAAGAATTGGAATTGTTAGCCAAGAAGAAAGGCATCCTTCCAGGCCAGGCTGGCCTCTGATCAGTTAGCAGGTGGACCTAACTTACCTGTCTTACCTTCCCTTCTCTTCCTCCTTTCCAAACTGGGTACTTCTGTCCTTCACCCTTCCTTCTCTTTGGGTTCTTTCTTCTCTCCTTCCTCATTCCGTCCTTTCCTCCTCTTCCCTTCCCAAAGCTCTGCAGCTCACTGCATATTTGACTATTGCCAACATGGAGCCCCTGGCAGAGGTGATACTCTTCCTGTTGGAGAAATAAATGATAACCAGAGGTGAGCAATCAAGTCCTCACTAATTTATAGCTCTTCAGTCATGGTTTGTTTTCTATGCCCAAAGGCATTGTCTCACCGACTCTAGTTTATGAAAATAGTTGGTTGATGGCAATAACTTCTTAAATTCTAAGCTTTCAAATATCCAAACCTTTCTGCTTACCTATTTAAAATTATTCATTGGCTCTACACTTGTATATATGTATGTACACATGTATGTATATGTGTATGTATGTATTATGTATACCAGGCTTGCCTCAAACTTACTATGTAGCCAAGGATAACCTTGACTTTCTGGTCCTCCTGCCTCTATTTCCCAAATTCTGAGATTACAGGCGTGTGCCACTATGTCCCACTTCTTCAGTGCTGGGAATCAAATCCAGTGCTTCATATATGCTAGGTAAGCACTCTATGAACGGAACTACATGCTCAGACAAAGATAAACTTTTTGATGTAGTGTTTAAGTGTCTTTATTATTTGTGGCTTACGTTGCCTTTCTTTCTTCTTAGTTAAACGAGAAGACCTTGATGTTTTAGTTCTAGTGTTACCTCTGCCAAGCAGCCTTCCTCAATGGCCCTTCATGGTGTGTGTTCTTGCCTATGTTGGCTTTTTATAAATGCTGCTTTAATTACAGAGAGTCCTAAATATTTCCTTGTTTCTCTCATCTATCTCCTCACCAGGCTTCTAGTTACCTGAGAGCAGCATTATTTATTTTCCATCCCAACTATTGTATTCTTCAGTCACTGCATGATGTGAGTAACTTAACTTCCTCGTACCCAGTGACACATCAAACCTCTTTGTGCTATATCTCATTTTCTTTTCCCATTCCTTACATTGTTTTTCAATTTAGTTCAGTTTAGTTCAAGCCACTGACTGTCAATGCAGTAGTTTCTGCTGTTTGGTGGGTCTCGTGGTGTAATGTGAAGAAATACCCCAACATAGTCTATGGAGAGAGAGTCTTCAGGAAGGCCTTTAAGTCTTTACCAGGAGCAGCTCTGACTGTCTCTTTTACTCTTGGGATTTTGTAGAGGCTTTTGTTTTGGTGGTAGGATAAAGGGATTCCACTGCAGAAACCCCATTGTTTGGATACCACTGTTTCAAAGTATGATACACTGCGTTAAGCTCTATGAAAACATTCTAAACAAAAGAGTACTGTGCCTTGTGTTTGGCAGAAGCTTGTTTCTTTGCTAAGCCCCAGCCACTCTGTTTACATGTTCAGGGAGTTGGGATGGAGGTAGGTATATATCATTCCATCCACTTGTTTCTCACCATCTCCTACTTGCTTCCTCACATTTTGCTGCTGCCAATGCCCCTTTCCCTTATTACTTCCTAGACCCTCAATCTGTGAGGAGGCAACATCTTTAGCTACTTCAAGGCACTGGAAGAGATGGTGTAGTGTGTCTCTTCTTTGGGGGCAGGACTTCTGGCTCTCTCTTCGGTGTGGGCAGAGCCTCCTGTACTGACTTCTTTGTCAGCCCTGGCCACTGTGTAATGCTATGACCTGCTTCTTGGTGAAAAGAATGAGAGCTTCTTCATGCCAGGGCCTCTGTGTCCTCAGCACCTAGCAGTGGATCTTGCAGAAAGCAGTTGCTTCTTCAGGTTAGAGGAAAGAGGGGATGGTGTGGGGGAGGGGAAGGGAGAGGCTGGAGTGGGAAGTCTTGACCAGCTGCTCCCCAGCACAATGCCTAGGAGGTCACCTGGACCTGAAGAGTTGATGGCTTTGGCAGGGAAACAGTTTTCACTTCCTGGAATTCAACCTTTTCTATTTCTTGGCCTAAGCTAAGAGAGGGCAGCCTGTATTTCGAAAAGGAATCCAGAAGCTAATAAGGAGTCACAATATTTCTGTTCCTAGGGAGTTTCTCATGTGATCCAAAGGGTTCCAGGCAGAAGCTTTAAGGAAAATTCACATGTGGTCTTGGGGAAACGGGCATTTCAGAGTATGCTGAATGCTCTATCCAAGGTCCATTTACTTGGGAGTTTATTGTCCCTCAGGCCAGTTCCCTCCCCACTACATCCTTCCTCTTCAAGGGAGCACCTTACTAACTGGCTGACAGTCAGAACTCATGTTTGTATCTGCAGGCTTCAATGGAGAAGGATACATCTCACATATGAGCAGCCATAGGACAAGAAAATAGTTTATAGTTTGATTTTTTTGAATTCTGATGGATTAATATAGATACATGCTGTGTATCTAGTTTTTTTTTTTTTTAAAGTGTCCTGCAGTAATTCCAACAGGCAATGAATGTGGCAAATACTAAAGCATGACAGCTTCTACCAAACTGAGTACTTCTGCAGTAAGGAAAACACCATTCTGCCTAGTTTTCATAATATATTGTACAATCGAGTCTTAATGATTATATTAATTTTCTGCATGTTCGCAAAGGTACAAGAAGATTCACAAAGGACATAATTTTAGACATTTATGCACTACTTATAAGCCCTTTCCCCTGCCTAGTCAACACACAACCACACAAGCATGTTGGAACCAAAAATAGGCTATCTCTGTTGTTATTATTATTTCACACATTGTCCAAACTGGGCAAGGCATGCTTCAGACCTTGGGTCATATGAGCACCAGGCTGTTTGTCAAGTTAAATCCTGGATCCACTTACTGCTGTAGATGTGGGGCAGGAGAAACTGTTTTTTGACAGATTGTCATTCTGTCAGAAATTGACTTATCTCAGCGAGATGGTTTCTTTGCTTTTATTGTCCTGAAATTAAACTACTCTGGTCTGACTCTTTAACTAGTCTTAAATGTTTGATTTAAAAATTGGGTGGATTGTCATTATCGCTCAATGTAACAACTTGTAAGTTATTACATATCATAATCCTTTGCACTGCTTGTAACAGAGCCCATTTTCCTTTGGGTTTATCTCAAGCAATTAGAGGGTTGTGCCAGATCCTCGGAGAGTTAAGACCTTTACCATGGTCTTGTAGTCTGGTGACAATTCTCTGTGAGAAAGAAATGGAGACTATACAGAAGCTGATACATACTAGTGACTACATGAAAAAGAAGCACAGGCGAATACATTTTGAAGCAGCTAGGCCTTCGTATGAAGTTATTTCAGAACACCTCAATTTAGTCCTCTGTGCTCATGCCCACTTCCCTCAAAGACACAAGCAAGGGAAAACTTCTGTCATCTCTAGTAGAGATCTCAGTTGTTGAAATTGGAGAAATTAATGTATTCTCTTGAGCCCAAACACCTGTTCATCCTGTATCCCCTACCACGAATAATCAGTTCTTCTCATGATTATGATAGGCCTGTTGAGAAAATTGCCCATCTTCTTATTATAATTTTTATGCATACTCAAAATGAATATTTAAACTGTGATTTGTCAAGAGCTGTGTCCAGTTGTCAGTATTGCACAGGGATGTATGAGCAGGGCCTGTGCAAAAGTAGGTTTTTATATAAAAATAAAATACTTGGGATTTTTGCAGTCTCATCCTAATAAAATAACACAAACCACTACCTTGTTTCTCCTTTCCACTGCAACACTCTTGGTCACAAACGTGTGCTGAAAAGGAAGATAATTATCATAAGGCATCTATATGATTACAGATTACTCAATTGTAAATCCTCCGTCTTTGGCAAAATGACTTGATTGATTTTGGAATTTGAGTTTCTTTGTGATATACTGCTTAGAAGTGACCATTTCGGAGAAGGCAAAGCGAGACTTAGGCACACTCAGAAAAGAGTGCTGCATAAATAAGGGGAATCACACTGAATTGCCCAAGATTATTTTAATGGCTTGAACCCCTTCCTGTTACAATAATTACAGGAACATTTTTAAGCTCTTTTCTTAACAACTTGTGAATTGAAATAGAAAATGTTTTAATGAATTTAAATTATTTAAAAATTTGGATTAGAATTTTCAGGATGAATGATTTCTATATTCTGTTCTCCTGCTTATTAAGCATAAGTTGTTAATGAATTCTTCTGTCTTCTACACATTATTTATGCAATTGCCCATAACATTGTGTCACATAGAAATATTCTTCTTTAGAATGACTGTACCTTTAAGAAAATACATGGAAGTCAGTTTTTGAAAACGCCACACCTCAAAAGAACAACATTTCTTCCTTTTTTTGAACTTCAAAAAATAGTGTTGTGATTTCTGCTTCATAGTTTAATATGGTGACAAATATCAGGATAGTTTGTAAATGCCATGATGATGCCACATCAGTCTCCTGATTCTGAAAGTCTGCGAAGCCGCAGCAGTGGAAGTTCAGA
Source organism: Peromyscus leucopus (assembly GCF_004664715.2). NCBI lineage: Eukaryota > Metazoa > Chordata > Mammalia > Rodentia > Cricetidae > Peromyscus > Peromyscus leucopus. The sequence continues at coordinate 123,315,583 of NC_051083.1, forward strand.
CTTCTTCCCATCGCCTGCCTGAAGCAGAAGTCTTTTAGACACACTATGCTTGACCTCTCATTAAATCAGCTTGTGGACACTAACCAGCAGATGCTGCTGACGTGAACTCAGATGTAATCTCTTTAACCTTGTCCTGGAAAGCGCGCACAAGTCATGACCGCGGAATTCAAAGTAAATTAGGTTTTCCATGAAAGTCTATCATCTAAATTCAGTTTGATTAAAATGATGCCTGATTTGTATCTGTCATGACATGCTGGCTGCAATTATTCAAACTTTTTTTCCTTTTGGAATTCATTCACCCAAGTCTGCTTTTCCATATCTACATCTATCTGTTTTCTATGTTAAGATGGTGAGTTTTCTATTATGACCATGTTTCCACATTTATGAAATGGAAGTAGATTTTACAGGAGGAAAATGTATGCCCAAAACTACCCTATTTGTTTAACAAAACAATAGATGAAGATGGTAGACATATCTGACTTGAGAAATTCATTCATCAAAATAGAATTGTTTTCTGTTTTAGGAAATACTTTCTTTATATTTAATATCAGGATATTAGACCTTAAAAAATAGAGGCTCTTGCTGTGAAGCCAGTTTAGCTTGAACTTGCTATCTCTTGCCTCAGCCTCCAGTGTAGGAATTATAGTTGTGTACCACCACATCTGACTAGAACTTCGCTATTACACATAAACTCATCCTGCAACTGTTTTGTTAATTCAAATGAATTGTTATCAGTAAACACAGTTGTTCATGGAAATTGCATGAGTGATAACAAATGTTACTAGATTTATTCTAGTGTGTTGTTGCACCTCTTATTCATTTTCTAATTTACTTATTTTTATTTTATGTGCATTGGTGTTCTGCCATGGGTGTGCTAGGAATTGAACCCAGTTCCTCTGGAAGAGCAGTTAGTGCTGTTTACTGCTGAGCCATCTCTCCAGCCCCTCATTTTCTAACCTTCCTACTTTTAAGAGTGTAGCTCTGTTCTGAGGTTACAAAGCATATTTGTTTCAGCTCTTTTCAGTCCGTTACTTCATAGATGTCTGCATTCATGCTGCTGTGCTGTATACTGGGTCATAAACCTTTGCTAATTGAGAGCTGAGAATTTAGTCAGTGTAGAATGCTTATTTAGCATGAGTGAGACACTGGCTTTGATCACCAGCATAGCAAAACAAACTTATTAATTAAAATTATAAAGCAAGCCAGACAATGGATTAAAGCCGCCTTTAATTCCAGCACTTGGGAGGCAGAGGCAGGTAGATCTCTCTGAGTTTGAGGCCAGCCTCAGAACTGAATCTCTGTGAGTTCCAGGCCAGAGCGAGATCCAGGACGGGCACCAAAACTATACAGAGAAACCCTGTCTGGAAAAACCAAAAAATTAAATTAAATTAAATTAAATTAAAAAGCAAATTACTGAGATACAAATCTACATTCAGTGAGCTCCCTAGATCTTAAGTATAGAAAAAGACAATTTTAGTTTTGTCTTGTTTTTGAAATGGGGTCTTCTATATCCCAAGCTGGTATTGAACTTGTTATTTTATTTTATTTTGAGACAGGGTCTCTCTGTGTAAGTCAGGCTGTTCTCAAACTTGCAATTCTCTTGCCTTAGCCTCCCAAGTGCTGAGATTACAAGTTTGTGTCAGCACACTGCTCTGGAACTTGACTTTAGATTGCCCTGACCTCAAAGCCAATTAACTAAGCTCCAAACCTCCAGAATACTTGCTCTGTTTTATATGTTCTCATGCTTGCTTTCTCTCTGTCTTTGTCTCTCTCTGTCTCCCTTGTCTCTATCTCTTTCTCTCTGTCTCTGTCTCTCTCTTTTTCTCTCTCTTTCCCTCCCCCTCCTTCTCTCTCTGTGTGTATTTCTCCTATAGGAAAGTGGCTTATAGGGAAAGGTGTCCAAATAAACTGATAGAGTCTGGGCTAGAATTTAGGATTTGGAGGATAGTCCCCAGATATGACATTACTCAGCAAAAGAAGTCATTTACCAGGTTGGCTCTCTTTTCTGAACATTCTCTCTTTGTGTGAGCAGAGATGTAGATGAGCTTATTGAACATTGCTTTGTTCAATACGTTAACCATTAGGCACATTTCAAGTATGCCCTGACTACCATATTGATTATTGTGGGTTAGAATGCTACTTTCACAGCAGAGAGATCTCTTGGACACCACAACAGTGGCAACCTCTGTCCTATATATTTGAGAATTCTCTCTCAGGTATGAAGTCTGGAGAGGTGTACTTCAGGCTCTCTGTAAACCTCAGGGTGGCTATGTATCCCTCTCCTTCATCACTACTTTTCTCTCTTCCCAACTTTTGTTTTTTATAGTAGAAACAGATCAAAATTTTCAGAGGGAGCAGTAGTCTGTTGCCTCTGTTGCTAAAGTACTACTGGCCTTTGGGGGTCTTGAAAGTGAGATGGGAGCTTTAAGGATTCCCACTTAAATTGTGTTTCTCTTTAGCATACCTTTCTCCACATTTATGGAGCATGATAATTCTTTTCTTTCTTTTTATTTTTGGTGATAGGGGATTGAATCCAGGGCTCTGTATATGCAAACCCCTAACCCTAAAGCAAGATCATTTCTCAGCACATTACAAACTTAACATCAGGTCTTGCATGTTTGCAGTTTGAGGGTAGAAGCTTGTGAGGACATTTGTAATAGTGGGTCATGGGGAGCTTCTGAGCTGGAGGTGAGAAGGACATAAACCCCCTTGTGAGTCACTTTAGGAGGAGCATTGTGTTTGCTGCCAGTACCAATAAGGATTTTAATATTTAGATTGCCTTGTTAATACTGGAAACTGGTGCCTCTTATTAAAGGTGGGCCTTCTTAAGACAATCAGTAGTCATTGTTAAAGAACAGCGCATTATTTTTCATATTTTAAAGATTGAGCCTTTCACTATGATTAATAAAGGATAGTTGTTATCTGCTTTGGTCACAAAAATTCATGTACAAAAGAAACACTTTGGCAAATTAAAAGTAAAATGGTGGTATGAACACTTGGATCGGCAGTGCTAATTAAAAGACTTAACTTATTAGGCCTTGAGGGGGGAGGAAAAAAGAAACAAACAAGTATAATTTGCCAGATTAATTTTATGGCCTGTTCTATTTAATCAAACTATACCTTTTAGTGAAAATGACAAATCTGAGTTGTCAGAATGTGGTAGATAAGGAAGATAAAGGTCATATATTTTAATGTCACAGAAGGTCTTATTAAAGGAAGCTGAATTATGTTAGGTACCCATGAAACATTAATTAAATACTGTCTGAAATAATTAGGTTCAAGTTACTGATGGTTTAATTAAAGTCAATTTCTTATATTATAAGAAAACTAAAGGTCCAGTATCTCTGTTGGCAGAATAATTGATAGTATGTCAAAAAGGCAAAATAGTAACCTTGACAAACCATAGAGAGTGGTGAGATGGTCTCGGGGCCTTCTGTGCACTGACTTGCTTCTCCATGATAGCCTGTGTCACCAGTACCTCAGGCTGTGCACGCTGTTGGATAGGCTCAGCTTTTAGATGATAACAAAACATGACTGCCCTCCAGCAGGAGGTAACTATAATATTTCAAATATATCTCCTCAGGCTAGAAAAGTTTAGCCACCTGTGTGGAGAGAAGAGATCATTTATTTATCCACCTTTCCCCTCATGGTCATCTTGCCTTTTGTCACCTCCGCACATTATGTTTCAGAAATGTCAGACACCCGTTCTGACCATCCTCCACCTGGCCAGAGAGCACTATAGCATTCAAAAGCCTGGCCTAACCTCCATCTCCCTGCTTATCTGCAAATCTCAGCATTCATTCTCACCTTCACTAGGTTATGTTTGCTATTACCAGCACGGGCTTGGGAATCCCAGCTCTGGCCCAGCTGGGAGACCTTGGGCAAGTTACTTGTTTGAATTGGTCTCCTCATCCGTAAAATATTAGATGTAATAATAGCTACTTAACAGGGCTGTTATGAGGATAATGCTTTAATGTATATAAGCACTTAGCACAATCGAAAAATACATGGTGAGCCCGACAAAATTGATACAAATGCGCTGTGGTCAATAGGATCATGGGGATTTGGGGCACAGATTAGATAAGTAGGGGAATCCAAGTGAAAAGCCAATTTAGAGTAACTACAGAGTGTGAGAGAAGGGAAGAAGATGCTACAAAAGCAAAAACGTGCCTGGAGATTTTATGGCCTGATGATTTCCAACCCTGTTCTTTTTGTTTTTATTTTCTGAGGTTTGGACTGACAACTGCCTTGTTTCTGGGCTACAGAAGCATTGGGGGCAGGTGACTTGCAAAGGTCAATAGGACAACTATACTATATTCCAGGAACCTCAGCTCTTCTTTCCCTTTGAATGGGACAAATCAGGATAATAGTCTTATTTCTGAAGTGCTTCAGCACGCATGATCTTATTTTGTCTTCTCAGCAGCTCTGTGATTAGGCATGCTCTTGGCCCCATTTTACAGATGCAAAGACTGTAATATAGAGAAATACTTGTGCCAGAGGCACTTCTTCCTGCAGACCTTGAGTTCAAGACTTTTGCTTCCTGGCTGGGTTATGGTTTAAATTGGAACAGCCACGGAGCCATGTGGTCTCAGGTCACTAGTGACTGTGAGCAAAGAATAGACTCTATTTTTCTGGCAAGGGCGAGGGCTATTGTTTGGTTGTGTGTGAGACAAGGTTTCCTACACCCCGACTGTCCTTGGACTTACTGTATAGAGGATGATCGTGAACTTCAGAGCCTCCTGCCTCCACCTCCTAGTGCTAGGATTATAAGTGTGTGCTACCAAACCTGCTTAATGTGGTGTTGGGATCAAATGCAGGGCATTGTGCATACAAGCCAAGCACTGTACCAACTGAGCTACACCTATTGCCAGATTTTAGATTTTTAATAGGTTATAAAGAGTCAGGAAGAAAGATGGAGTAGTAATAACAATGACTGAGTATTGTCAGCAAAACACTTTTAGTTTCTGGAAAGTCTGCTGTCCTTGTTCAGCGCAGTGCTTCTCACACATAAATGTTTCCGAATTTCCTGGGGGATATGCTTAAAATGTAGATTATGATCCAATGGATCTGAAGCGAGAGATCTGCATGCATAACGAGCTTGTAACAAGATGGTACCCAGCTTGAATCATGAAGGACTGGGCCAGTGAGCTAGCTCAGTCGGTACAAGTACTTTCCCGAAAAGCCTGAGTTTGATCTCTGGCCCTCATGTAAATGTGGAATGCCCTGAGTAATGACTCACATCTGTGATCCTGTCTAGCACTCCTACAGCTAGATGAGAACTGGAGACAGGAATATTGCCCAGAAGCTCCAGGGCTATCCAGGTTGGAGTGTGAAGCTCCTAAAGGCAGAAATAAAAGAGACTGCTTCAAGGAGGTGGAAGGAAAGAACTGATTCCTGGATGCTGTCCTCTGACCTCCATCCATTCAGCATGGCACTCATTTGCTTGTACACACACACACACACACACACACACACACACACACACACACACACTCGATGAGGGGAGGAATAAAATTAAATGAATAGAGAGTAAGGGTTGTGTCTCATACCCCCTCTGCATCCCTAAACATAGTTCATAGAGGATTACACATTGATTACTTTCCATTTGTGTGTCTCTAAAGGCTCAGAACTTTTTGACCTCTCTCTAGCATTTATAGCAGTAAACCTCTGGCCATTAACTTTGTGTGTGTGTGTGTGTGTGTGTGTGTGTGTGGTGTGTGTGTGTGTGTGTGTAGGGGGCATCAGGGGATTGCAGATAGGGTCTGACTATGTAGCTCTGACTGGCTTGAAACTGGCATGTGGATCAAGGCAGCCATGAACAACTCACAGAAATCCACCTGCTTCTGCTTCTCAGGTGCTGGGATTAAAGATGTGTGGTACTCCACCCCAGCCAACCTTTAACTTTTCCATCTTTCTGCCTATTTCTCCTTCCAAATGATGATGGCTTCTGGGTGCTGCCTTCATGAGCATATGCCAGGTCCTGGAGTGCTATGCTGGCAAGGCAGAGAAACATGCAGCTTGGTCCCTGCCCTCCAGGAATGGTTTGTTGATGCCTGAGCTTCTGAATCTGGTCAAGTCTTCTCTTGCCTCTTCAGTTGGAAGTGCATTTTCTTCATAAGCACAAAGACCCTGCTTACCAAACCTTCATGGTGTCTGCAGTGAACCCTGGATCCTTCCTCCAAGCTCTCCAGTTTCCTGGTTTGATGACTTCTGCGTTCTTTCTTTCCTAGCCCTCATCTGTGCTCTCTGGTAGGAGCTTTCTTCATTTCTCTTGGTTCATCTCTTGGAAAGGTAGTGAGCTATTCCATTCGAATAGTGCTCCCATTTCAAAGCCGAACCCAGGATTCTGCTTTTAAAACAGGATAGTCTCGATCTCCTTCCAGAATAAGTTCTACGTCATTCTCTTTTCAACCGAATTTATGAGATTTACATGCTAAACATGGAGACTATGACTTCTCTTTCTAGTTCACGTAATATCCTGTGTTGTTTTCATTTTGAAACAGGGTCCCCCCTAAGTAGCCCAGTCAGGCTTTGAGCTTGTGACCCTCCTACCTCAGCAATTTCCATACTGATTGAAAGAGGATCATGGAGAGTGAAGCTGCAACAAACTGGTCTTCCATGATGGCTTCTGTATAAATGGCGGAAGTTGAAGTCCAGCAAAGGGAAGCATTTGCTTAAGGTCACCCAACATGTTGGTGAAGGTCCTCACTTACTCTTCTTCCTTTTGTGATCTGTTGCCTCAAATAAAATACTTGTATGTCAAAAAGCATTTGACATACAAGACAAATAATGTGAATGCCTATGCTCTTTTGAATCTACTATAAATATATAAACAGTTTGCTAATAAATCAGAGCAGGAAGACTGTTCATTTTCCTTTTTATGACATATGTCTGGGTTATTATGTATTGTGATTTTCTTTCTTCAGAGCAATTTTACTAATTTCCCAGGGAAGCTTGCAGCATATATCTTTTTATATTGGGGATTTTTTTGAGATTGTGTTTTCATTACAACATTTTTTTCTTCCCTTTCCTCCATCCAACCCCCCCCCATATACTCCTCCTTACTCTCCTTCAAATGCATAACCTCTTTTTCATCATTTTTTAATTGTAGGAATATGTGTATTTGTATATACATTCATGTGTATTCTTAAATAAAACCTGTTGAGTTTATATAATGTTATTTGTCTGTATGTTCTCAGGGATGACCTTATGGCACCGGGCAACAAATTGGTGCTCTCTTCCATGAAGAGGGCCACCTCTCCTGCTCTCAGTTTTACTCGACTATAGTTCTTTGTGTAGGGTTCAATTCTTGTGGTATTTTACCCATGCAGTTTGACATATTGGCTGCATTTGGATGATCATGTTGGGGAGGCTTTTTGGGGATTGCTTCTGATGTTACTAAGAGACACGCCCTCACAGCAAACTCCCTGATCCTCTCTCTGACTCTTACAAACTTTCTGTCCCATCTTTCAGTGTTCCCTGAGCCTTAGGTATGGCAGTGTTTTTTAGATGTATCCATTAGGACTGGGCTCCACAGCTCTGCACATATTGATTGGTTGTGGTTTTCTGCAATCCTCTCTGTCTGTTGAAAAGAGAAGATTCATTGATGAGTGGTGAAGACTGTATTTATCTGTGGGGATGACAGATATTTATAGATTATTGTTAGGAACTATGTTGGGTTAGTAGCTTCACGGTTGTAGATTCTCCTCCAGTAACCATGATTTCACTAGTACTGAGCAGTTAGCAAGGTTCCCAGTACCAGGCATTGTAAACATCTCATTGAGAGAGTCTCAAACCCAATTAGAGATCTGTTGGTTACCACCAAGGTAACCCATAGGGTTATCATGCCATGCTGGTTGTTAACATGGTTCATAGGCATCATAGCTGGGTAGGACTATAGGTTGTCTCCCTCTTTTGGAAGCTTGCTTGGTGCCTTCTGGTATCAAAAAAGTCAGTTCTCAGGGCTGGAGAGATGGCTCACTGGGTAAGAGTGCTGACTGCTCTTCCAGAGGACCTGGGTTCAGTTCCCAGTACCCACATGGCAGTTAGCAGCTGTCTCTTAACTCCAAGATCCAAGATAACACAGACACACATACAGGCAAAATACCAATGCAAATAAAATAATTAATTTAAAAAAATAAGAAAGTTAGTCCTCAGGGAAGAGGCATTTAGATCAGTTCCAGCTCAGGGGTCTCAGGATCCTGTTCCTGAAGTATCTGATGTCTGCAGCAATAAAGATTTAACTTCCCCCTCTAGGGGTTAACCAAGGGCGATAGCAATAGGCTGTATGTTTGGGGAGTCTCTTTGACAGCCCCGGGCAGTTCATCTGGAATTGGGGTTTTTGTTAGGTGGTCTTTGGCTCTTGGAGAGAGCACCATTAATCCAGTTTTAATGAAAAGTTCATTTTATATATATATATATATATATATATATATATAATGCACTGAATTAAGTACATTATAAGTTATTTTTTAGATGGTTAGCAGTTTCTTCGGCCATACATATTGTTATTTTACCTCCCTCCAACCTTCTATTTACCTCCCTCCCTATTCCCTAAGGGGCCCCCTTTTCCAACTTCCCCCAATCAGATCACTCGTACCCTTTACCCTCCTCTAACCTTCTTCTGTATTGACCTCCCTCTCCCTCCCTAAGGAGATCCCCTTTCCCATTTCCATAGTGAGCTCACTTGTACCCCCCTATTTCCCTCTCCATTGCTCCTCAATTCCCCTATCCTGGCACTGGTACCACTTTCCTTTCCTGGTTTCTGTAGTTAACACAGGCTATGTATACACATCTGAAGATTTGGGGATAGGAGCCTCCAATAAGAGAAAACATGAGACATTTGTCTTTCTGTGTCCGGATTACTTCACTCAATAGGATCATTTCTCATTCCATCAATTTACATGCAAAGCTCATGATTTCAGTTTTCTTTACTGCTGAATAGTATTCCACAGTGTATAGGTACCATATTTTCATTATACGTTTGTTGGTTTTAGGACATTTAGGTTGTTTTCATTTTCTAGCAGCAAACATGGTTAAGCCAGTATCTGTGAAGCAGGATGTCAAGTCCTTTGGGCAAATGCCCAAGAGTGGTATAGCTGGGTCATATGGTAGATTTATTTTTAGCTTTTTGAGAATTCTCCACACTGATTTCCATAGTGCCTGCACCAGTTTGCAATCCTACCAGAACGAGGGTTTTGTTTTCTCCAGGTAAACTTGCATACAGATATCTTAAAAATAATAATAATTATTATTATTATTTTTAGAAACAATAGCAGCAGCTTTCTGTAGTGGGTAGCCATTCCAGCTTTGATCTGGAAGTTCCAACCCCCATTGAGGCTTCGGTAACTATCACGCCTACAAGGTGGGGCTGAGAGAGGACCCTGAAGACAACTACGTGGAGTGGCCTTAATAATTTCACCAATATCTGGCGCTTACATTGGGCAAATTCCAAAGGCCTGGGTGGCTCCCACTCTCAGCTTCCTCCCCGGCTGGCGGGCACTTGCAGCTGCAGGGTACCACTTGCAGAGCTCCGTAAAACCAGGAAAAACCTACACGGTTCCATTCCTGAAAATAATAGTTCACATAACTGCAAAACCAAACATTCTCCTGCCTCCAAACCGTGAAACCCTATGAAGAACCCCACCCCCCAGAACGATAGTTAGAACTAAACTTAGGGAAAAGAAATTTAAAGCCTGCTAGTCTGCCTTCTATCCATTCATTCATTCCTCTGCCCACCTGTCATAAATTTCATTCTCTTTTTGTCTTCTTTCTCCATTCACATCTTTATCCCTCAGTGAGGCCATGGATACTGGAGGAGGAGCCTGAGGAATACACAGAGACTTCAGTTTTTCAGCCTGATCATCAGGTACATGGCATCATTGAGCTCTAAGCAGCAGTTTAGAAAGTGTTTCATTTTAAGTAGTGTTTTTCCCAAGAATGATTAGATTCTAGTACTCAAAGTGGAGGCCAGAGGGTCAAAGTTCAAGGTCATCTTCTGCTAGCACATTCAAAGTCACTCTGAGTTAAAAGAAGAAAAAAATACAACTTCTTTTTGAGTTTCCTCCCTGATGCAGGGGGGCATTGCCTCTACCTCTCAATAAATCTTGCTTGTCTCCCTTTAAAAAATGAAAAGACAGCTGGGCAGTGGTGGTGCATGCCTGTTATCCCATCACTGGTGAGGCAGAGGCAGGTGGATTTCTGAATTTGAGGCCAGCCTGGTCTACAAAGTAAGTTCCAATACAGCCAGGGCTACACAGGGAAAGCCTGTATTGAAAAACCAAAAGTAAATAAATAATTAAAACAATGAAAAGACAAAAATCTTTTAATTCTGTGTTTGAATTTTTATTTTTATATTTTCATGCTAGACACTGTACCCAGTGCTGAATATGTACTCTATCGTAGAGGACCACCCTCAACTTACTTTTGAATTCATTTCCACAATTTAAAGCTTTGTATATTACATGTACCTTAACAAATTATTGTCATTTTTCTTGTTTTCATAGTATTATCTTTTAAATTTTGTATTAAAGATACTATATACTAGATTTTTATTTGACAGAGTACTTATTTTTACCAATGAATTTTATACTTTCAAATATTTTGTGTTACTATATCATCATCATAATCCCCTTCTTTCATCTCCAGCTACTTTTAAATTTATTGTGAGACAGATCTGATGGTGATAAACTACTTTGGTTTTTGTTTTTGGGAAAATATTTCCTTCATTTCTGAATGACAGCTTTGCTGGGCATAACCTTTCTTCTTTGTTGGTGGAGGGCTTCTCTCCAGGTTCCCCAAGCCCCGCAGTCCCACAATCCACTATAAAATAATCACTCAGACGCTTATATCACTTATAAACTGTATGGCCGTGGCAGGCTTCTTGCTAACTGTTCTTTTATCTTAAATTAACCCATTTCTATAAATCTATACCTTGCCATGTGGCTGGTGGCTTACCAGCGTCTTCACATGCTGTTTCTCCTGGCAGTGGCTGCAGTGTCTCCTCTCCTCCTTCCTGTTTCCCCAATTCTCCTCTCTCTTTGTCCCGCCTATACTTCCTGTCTGGTCACTGGCCATCAGTGTTTTATTTATATAGAATGATATCCACAGCACTTGACAAGAAGCAGGAACCTGGTTTTGGCTCTGTTTAGAATTGGTTATTAAACATTCTCAGGTTTAAGGTGGAAACTCGAGCCGTTGGGTGCCATTTGTTTTTTTTTTTTTTTTTTTGGTTTTTCGAGACAGGGTTTCTCTGTGTAGCTTTGTGCCTTTCCTGGGACTCACTTGGTAGTCCAGGCTGGCCTCGAACTCACAGAGATCCACCTGGCTCTGCCTCCCGAGTGCTGGGATTAAAGGCGTGCGCCACCACCGCCCGGCCATGGAAATTTGCCTTTTGCTTTTTTTTTTTTGGTTTTTTTTGAGACAGGGTTTCTCTGTGTAGCTTTGCGCCTTTCCTGGAACTCACTCTGTAGACCAGGCTGGTCTCGAACTCACAGAGATCTGCCTGGCTCTGCCTCTCTGCTTCCCGAGTGCTGGGATTAAAGGCATGCGCCACCACCGCCCGGCCGATGGGCGCCATTTGTAGCTGGAGTTTTCCTGCCTTGTCCACAGTCAGGGCAAATCTTTGTCACCCGCCAGTCCCACAGCCGCTCAGACCCAACCAAGTAAACACAGAGACTTATATTGCATACAAACTGTATGGCCGTGGCAGGCTTCTTGCTAACTGTTCTTATATCTTAAATTAACCCATTTCTATAAATCTATACCTTGCCACGTGGTACCAGAATCTTCACATGTTGCTTTTTCTGGCGGTGGCTGCAGTGTCTCTCCTTCCTTCTTCCTGTTTCCCCAATTCTCCTCTCTCCTTGTCCTGCCTATACTTCCTGTCTGGTCGCTGGCCATCAGTGTTTTATTTATATAGAATGATATCCACAGCACATCTTGGCACTAATTTTCTTTTTGTATGGTGTGCTGGCTAGTTTTATGTCAACTTGACAGAAGCTAAAGTCATCCTAGAGGAGGAACTTCAATTTAAAAAAATGCCTCCATAAGACCAGGCTGTAAGGCAAGCCTGTAGGACATTTTCTTGATTAGTGATTGATGGAGGAGGGCCCAGCCCATTAAAGGTGGGGCAACTCCTGGGCTGCTGGTCCTAGGTTCCATAAGAAAGCAGGCTAAGCAAGCCACAAGGAGCAAGTCAGTAAGCAACATCCCTTACAGACTCTATCTACATCAGCTCCTGCCTCCAGGTTCCTGCCCTGTTTGAATTCCTGTCTTGACTTACTTTGATGATAAACAGTGATATGGAAGTGTAAGCCAAATAAACTCTTTCTTCCCCAACTTGCTTTTTGGTCATGGTGTTTCATCATAGTAGTAGTAACCCTAACTAAGATATATGGTAATGCATTTTCTTCCTCTCTCTAGCAAGTAGGGTTTATACTGCGTAGTCTGTAACTGAGTGTATTGGAGCTTGCTTCTGTGTTATTGATGTCTGTGGTGGTTTGAATGAGAAGGTCCCAATAGGTTCATATATTGAGTGTATGGTCTCCAGTTGGTGGACTGTTTAGAAATGATTAGTTAAGTATGGCCTTGTTGGAAGAGGTGTGTCATTGAGGGTGGGCTTTGAGGTTTCAAAAGCTCAAGCTAGACCCAGTCTTGCACTATCTTCCAGGATGTATGCTCTCAGATGTTGCTCCGGCACTATGCCTGTCTGTCTGCCTGCCTGCCTGCTGCCAAGCTTCCCACCATTATGATCATGCACTAACCCTCTGAAACTGTAAGCAAGCCCCCATCAAATGCTTTTCTTTTATAAATTGCCATAGTCACGGTGTCTTTATAACAGAAATAGAATGGTAACTAATACAACATCTTTTTTTGTGTGTTGCTTTGAGAACCTTCTTTTTGTCTTTGATCTTTGAAAATTTGATCATATGTTGTGTGTTGTTTCATTTTGTTTGACTCTAACTGGAGACCTTTAGTTGTGCCATACTTGGATATCTGTATCTTTCTCTGTCTTTGGAAATCATTCTGTTATTATTTCTTTTAAGTTTTTATTACATTTATTGTGTGTATGTGTGTGTGTATACAGGGTATCATGACATGTGTGTAGAGGTCAGAGGACAACTTGCAAGAATAAGTTCTCTTCTTTCATGTTGTCCCTTGAATTTGTTAAGCAGTTAATACATCTCCATATATGTATATCATGTCTGCCACCTAGAACTTACTCTGTCCATTTGATGTCATGGTTCCCTGATCATCTGTGATATTTATGCTCATGTGTACTGCACTAGTTACTGTCCCCGTCTTCATACCCCAGATTTTTCTGAAATGTTCTCTGATAGTAAGATTGTCTAAGGCTTCCAAGAAGCCTTTCTCATGTGACCCAGAAGCCCATGGCTGTAGAAGCTTTTGTTCTTCTACAAGATACCCTCAGCCATGACTGAAAACATCCGAGCTACAATCCTCTGGCCTCCAAAGCTGGATCAACACCAGCCTGGAACCCCACTGCTGCTGAAGCTGAGGCAGTGATGACATAAGTCTACAAAGCACACAGTTTCCATGGCTTGTCTGCTATTAAGGTTTGTCAGAAACTGAAGCTCACTGCAATTGCTAGCAATGGTGTGGGCAGAATGCAGGGTCTATACAGAGTTTGCTTGCCTGACTCTAAAGTATGTTTAGAGGATCTCTTGACAGGTACTACTGGCCTGGAGCCATGTCCAATGCCTTATTTGCCCAAGAACCTAGAACTGAAGAACAAGTCGTAGGACTACATTCTCTTCTCTTTCTTCCTTGTGGATGACACATCTTTTCATTATACACTGCTGGCAATTGCAGGAGAGATGACATGGGTAAAGCAAAATTATCCTTTCTACATATTTCAATGAGTTCTCTTCCATTACTTTCTTTCCTTTCTCTCCATCTCCTTTTTTTGAGATATGGGTTTGCTTGTCTGGAACTCTCAGTATAGTCCAGACTGACCTAGAACTCACAATTTTCCACCTAGACCTCCTCCTGAGTATTTTGCTCAGCTGTCCAGTGAATGTTTTCTTTTATTCTGCTCCTTTCTACTTGTTTTCCTTAGCTCCTGTGTGGGTATTTTTGAATGCCCAAATTAGCATTTTTATGGCACATGATCACGGAGAGTTCAATTTTACAATCTTGCTTTTTGCCTTCTCAGTTTCTAATCTCAGAAATATTAAGTGAAGCTTATGTGGAACCAACATCCTGAGCCCATGTTAGGACCCTCATTTGTATAAGCCCGTAGTAAAAAGACCTGTTCCAAGCCTGGGAGCCCTTTACACATGAAGGAATCTATATACTGGCGGCTCCTGGAGTCCTCTTGAAAGGAGCACATACCAACACAAAGAAAGAAAACCATTTCTAAGTCAGCATACAACACTTTCACCTTTAATGCAGGGCAAGTGTTTTGATGAAATGCTACTGCATATTGTTGAAAAAACATCCTCCCTGAGCAAGCTACCCAGAGGTGGGGGCTGTGGACCTGGCTGAAATAGCCAGAAACCCATATCACAATGATAAGGTAGAGAGAACACAGCCCCTAATGATCCTATGTCTGGCTGAAGAGCCCTACAAGGCACTTACTTTCCCCCTAAAAGCACTTACCTGCTGTCCTGCCCACTTTGCCATAAAGATCTTTCCTACAATGAGAGTGGCCAATGAATTATGGAACAGGAATGTAATAACAAAGGTAGAAATGTGGCCTGTTATCAGTCACACACATTCAAGCTCGGCCTGGGGCAGCACAGCAGAGGGGACTGTAAGCTCTAGGATCTTCTAATTCAACCAAGATTGCTTCATATAAAAGTTGACAATGCCTGCCTGAGAGCCTTTGTTGATATTCAACATTTTTAAAAATAGCTGAACAGACTAGACAAAAAGGCATGACAGAAAACTTGGACAGGAGACTGGCTTGGACTCTGGCTTAAGAAAGGAGCATGCTGTTAAAAGTGGGCAACAAACACACATTTCTGAACGTTTCATTTATTTGAAAATAAGAATCAACTTTACTACTCATTTATTTTCACCCTCTAAGGCAACAAAGACAAGCAGAACTCAATTTCAGTTGCTTGTTAAGGTATCTCTCGAGTCTTCCTTTTTTTTGTTTTTTTTACCCCCAAAAGCTCACACACAGTTAAGTCTATGATCCTCTCTCTGTTTGATGAGGCAGGGAGAACATGACATTAAGGACCTTTCAGAAAGGGACTGTAGTGCCAACGGTGTCTCAGAGACATCAAAGAATCATTTCTCCCTTCCTTCAGCAAATATGCTCTAAGTACCTGCATTGTTCTATAGGGATCCGGTAGTGAATAAAGTCTGTGTCCTTGCTACTTGGGTCCCCATGCAGCTTAGTTTGCCAACACGGACCTATTTTTATACTGGAAATCTCTTGCCCTTGAATCTATACCCTCCCATTCCTAGGGAAACTGTCTACTCCTGGAAGGACAATGCTTGAAGGATTCCCAAGAAAGATGGATGGATGAACTGCAGTGCCATATATTCAGTAGGCCTGCTCGCTCTCTGATGATCTGAGCAGGGTGTTTTATTGAATCTTCTAATTTATAAATGGGGAAATAACTACTTCAGTGGTTATTTTAAGATTGAAGAAATTTATGTTATTATTGTTGTTTTGAGTCTTTAGGATAGAATAGTAGTGACTATTGTGACACCATTGTAGCCAGCAATAGAAGTGACAGGTGTAGTGTTGCTGTCCCATCAAATCTGAATATATAAACAGCTGCTCTATGCTTTGTTAAGTCAGGGTAGAACCCAATGTAAATCTGGTGTGCTGTCTTATTGTTGATGCATCAGGTGGGGTCTCAGGTCTGCTGTGCTGGAAGAAGAGGCTGACTTGCAGAGAGAGATCCACCTGGTAGAGGCATCATTTTTTCTGCCGGCAGAGGCAAAAGGGATAGGTACTGGCTTCTTGGGATACTGAAAGGAAGCAGACATGGTTGGTATCTGTTCCTGTCCTTGGAGAGCCAATAGTCTAGTCACGGTTGTGACTGTACACACACGGGATTTTAAAGAGTTTTGACTTTTCCCTATATTTAACAGCCTTTCACTTCACAACTTTTGCATTGTCACCCCCCTGCACCCCCACCATGGAGTAGAGCTCTACATCCTTTATGTTTCCTTGTCTTCAAATATTTCACCTGTTGTACCTCATTAACTTTACCTTCTGTCACCCCACAAGCATTAAGCATAATGGTTTTCTACAGGTTACATCTCAGACATGATTTAAACATTGGTGTTCATTAGTCCAAGTGCTTGTAGGCTGTCTCATTATTAGCAGATAGTAATGCTATTTCGCAAGGTTGTCAGGGAGAAGACCCCAATCCCCCCTCTTCATACCCAGAGGCAGTGGGGGAAGTTTCCTAGCACCAACTGTTGCAAACAGCTAACTTCTCTTTAGTAAGCTAAAGAACTAGGCTCACTGGCCGGGCGGTAGTGGCGCGCGCCTTTAATCCCAGCACTCGGGAGGCAGAGGCAGGCGAATCTCTGTGAGTTCGAGGCCAGCCTGGTCTCCAAAGCGAGTTCCAGAGTTCCAGGAAAGGCACAAAGCTACACAGAGAAACCCTGTCTTGAAAAACCAAAAAAAAAAAAAAAAAAAAAAAAAAAAAGAAAAAAAGAACTAGGCTCATTACAGTGAGGACAGGCGTGAAGCATAGCCTTTCGTTAGGGTTCCATAGGATTTATTTCAACTTATTTCTTGAATTAGCGCTATCCAAGAACCCCATGCATAGGGACATCAAGAAAGGAAATAAATCTTGAACTTATAATTGACTTTAATGTATTATGAGAAGAGACCAAGATCTCATGATGCTTATTCTTGCCATTAATAAAATAAATGGGCCCAGGCATGTTAGTGCATGCCTTTAATCCCAGCATTCTGGAGGCAGAAGCAGGGAGATCTCTGTGAGTTCAAGGCTAGTCTGATCTACATCGTGAATTCTTTTCAGTTTTTTGTTTGTTTGTTTGTTTTTTTTTCCCCGAGACAGGGTTTCTCTGTGTAGCTTTGCGCCTTTCCTGGATCTCGCTCTGTAGACCAGGCTGGCCTCGAACTCACAAAGATCCGCGTGTCTCTGCCTCCCGAGTGCTGGGATTAAAGGCGTGTGCCACCACCGCCCAGCCTACATCGTGAATTCTAAGCCATTACTTAATCAAACATACAAAAAATGTACTGATCACATGCAATACCAAGGACCTTTCATATGTTGTTGGACATTTCATTAAATTAGATGTGGCTCTAAATCTACTTCCAATTGTAGGCCACCAAATGGCTCCATAAACTAGAAGTGGAAATAGTCAATAGTGGATGCTGAGAAGTCCAGGCCAGGAGGTGGGTTGTGAGTAGGCAGGAAGGAATCATGGCAGGTTTCATGGGCACTGTCTGCTCAGTGGCAGAAGCAGACATGAACTGTGTCTGCAGTGCACTGAGTATCCTTGCCACTAGAGATCAAATGATCATTTACCCCCACATTTCTTCTCTCCCTTCAGAAAAACTGCATCGAATCATAATCAGCTATTCGAGCAAGCTTTTCAAATTTGCTGCTGTGAAATTCAAACTGCTTTAAGATTCCAACTCGCCCCAGTTAGAATGGCTATCATCAAGAAAACAAATGAGTGCAAATGCTGGTGAGGACATAAGGAAAGACACCTTACCTACTATTGCTGAGGATGTAAACTGGCACAGACATTAAGGAAATCACTGTGGAAGTTTCCAAAGCTAGAACTACTATATGGCCCAGCCATATCACTCCTGGGCATACACCCAAAGGACTCTATAGCCTACTTCCTCTTTGCACATCCATGTTTATTGATACCCTATACACAATAGTTAGGGAATGGAATTGGTCTACATGTCCATCAACAGATGAACTGCTAATGAAAATGTGACACACTCAAAACCTGGATTGTTCATTTGCAAAGAAAACTGCAATTATAAAATGTTCGGGAAAAATGGGTTGAACTCAAATATTAACTGATATATCCCAGCCTCAGAAAGGCAAATATTACATATTCCCTTTCATTAACAAATCCTAGCTTCTAATATATGTATATATGTAATATATCTATGCATATATGTGAGAGTGAGTGTGATTAGAGGTCAGGGAACTAGAGAGGGGTCCATGAAAAGCAAGGAAAGGGCCCTTAAAGTGGAGAAGTGGAGCCAGGCATGGTAATGCACGTGTTTAATCCCAGCACTCGAGAGGCAGAGGCAGGTGGATCTCTGTGGGTTTGAGGCCAGCCTGGTCTACGGCGTGAGATCTAGGACAGTCACCAAAACTACACAGAGAAACCTTGTCTTGAAAAAAAAGTGGGGAATGTAACAGAATACATGTAGAAGTGGGAAGGGGAATACTGGGAACATGAGGTTAGCAAGGAGATAGGAAAGAGGCGTGGGTGGAGAGAAGAAAGACCAAACCTAAGAATGAAAGAAAACAGCACTACCAGAAAACGTGTTACCTTCAATGCTAATTTAAAAGGAAAAGACTGGGGCTGTGAGATAGCTCAGCAGGTAAAGGTACTGTTGTGTATCTGGTTTTCTCCAAGTTGAAACATTTCCCTCCAAGAAAGAGTGGGGAAGCTCCTGAGACTCAGTAAGCAAATGAGTGTCACTTGGCCAAAAAAGCTGAAACTTACAGGAGCACAAGCAACTGATGAGGGCAGTCGAGAATCACATCAGGTAAGGTACAGAGAGGAGGCTCTGACCTCTGGGTTGCTTGTAAGTCAAATAAAGAACTCCAGGGATGCAGCTGCTATGAGGGGCCACTTGTGCTGAGGTGGGTTTCTTGGTGACTCAGCCACATTTGAGGTGTCCCTTACTCCTTAAAAATTCACTCTCCATATCCCCATATATAATCCCAATAAACTTCAGTAGAATCATTAGTTTGATCTGTCATACATTCCCTATTGGGTGGGTAGCATTCTCCCCTGGAAAATGTCTTGCTCAAGTGGTGTTTGTCATGAAGCCTGACAACCTGACTTGGATCCCCAAGTCCAAGGTTCCTGTCACAGAGCCAGGCCTTGTGATTATATCCCAGTCTTGTCTTTTTCCAAGTGTTCTTCCCTCAATTCCATTCCTAAACCAACACACTCTCCCAAAATTTGTTCTTGCTCCAGTAAATTGGAGGCCAGTCTGAAATACATGAGACTTTGTCTTTAAAGATGATCAAATTATGTTTAAGAACTAAAAATGTCATTCTTATCTTTTCCCTTGCTGTTTGATGAGTGTGAATTTCAGAGCTGACACCAGCCACACTTGGCATTTTAGTTCAGTAAAGAATACATTCTCTTTCTCTATGTGGCCCTGTGTGGGCTAGTTTTTGTTTGTTTGTGTTAACTTGGTCCAACCTAGAGTTCCCTAGAAAGGAGGAAACCAACTGAAGAATTGCCTTGGTCAGATCATCCCATGGGTATCTCTTGATTGATGTTTCATGTGGGAGGTCCAGCATACTGTGGGTAGCACCATCCCTAGACATGTCCACCTGGGCTATCTGAAAAAGCTAGCTTAGTTTGAGGTAGACAGCAAGCCAGCAAAGAACACCCCTCCATGGTTCTTGCCTCCAGGTTCCTGCCTTGAATTCTGTCCTAACTTCCCTCAGTGATGGATTGTGACCAAGGAAATGTAAGCCAAAGAAACCCTTTCTGTAGCTGGAGTTTTCCCCAGTCCTGCCTGGCCCATGGTCAGGACAAATCTCTCTCACCTGCCAGTCCCACAGCTGCTTAGACCCAATAGAGTAAACACACACAGAGACTTATATTGCTTACAAACTGTATGGCTGCAGCAGGCTTCTTGTTATCTAGTTCTTATATCTTTTTTAACCCATTTCTATTAGTTTATAACTTGCCACGTGGGTCGTGGCTTACCAGTACCTTACATCTCGCTTTTCATGGCAGTGGCTGGCAGCATCTCTCTGCCTCAGCCTTCCACTTCCCAGAATTCTCCTTTCTGCTTGTCCTGCCTATACTTCCTACCTGGCTACTGGCCAATCAGTGTTTTATTTACTAACCAATCATAGCAACACATTTAACATACAGAACATCCCACAACACCTTTCCTTCCTTAAGTTGCCTTTTTTTATTTTGTAAGTTGGAAAATCACTTTATTTGTTCTAGGGAGTTGTCCAGAGACCCCTCAGTACTTCTGAAACTGCTCCCCAGTGCCAGGAGCCTTAGTGACCTTGAACACATTGAAATGCATGGTTTTGCTCGGTCCTGCACTCTCCCATGGTGACAATGTCACTGATCTGCACATCCCTGAAGCAGGGGGACAGGTGCACAGGCATCCTCTTGTGGTGCTTTTCAAAGTAATTGTACTTTCTGATATATTGGAGATAGTCCTAGCGGATGACAGTGGTCCTCTGCATCTTCATCTTGCTCAAGACACCAGACAGGATCCGACCTCAGATGGAGATGTTATGTCTATGTAGGTGCTCTCCTTGGGCATCTTGAAGCCTAGATGGCTATTTTTGTAGCACCAGGGAGTTTTTTCTTATGGTTCTCCCAGCAGTGAAAGGGTGTGGACTGCTTTTGATAAGCACCCAACAGCCTGAAGAAAAGCCCTTAAGTTGCTTTTTGTCAGGGTGTTTAACAAAACAATAGGAAAGTAGTTAAGAACAGGTCCAAAAACATTGTTCCAGGTTGCTATTTCTTTCACTGGAGATGAGCAGCCTTTGTGCTGCTTAGGTGGTCCCCTCTCTCTCCACATCCCTCTTCCTCACTACAGTGCTGGAAACTGAATTTAGGGTCTCAAGTAGGGGTTACAGCTTTACACATGCTGCTAAGTGCTCTAGCCCTGAGTTGAGCTATACTGAAGGCTATGTGTTTCTCACTTTGATTTAACAAAGAAAACACCTGCAACTCATCTTGTTGGAACACTGTAAACAATTCTTGTTTGTTTTGCCTGTGAAGAGGTAAACTGAATGGTGTTTGGGATTAGGTGAGACCTATGGATAAGGTGGATCCCTTGGCACGTGGGGGGGCATTGTAAGAGAAAGGGGGCACTTTATAGTGATGCTCCCCCTGCTCCATGGTGTACATGTGTAGCCTGAGCAGGGATGTGGGATAGAGAAGGAAGCAGGCTGTTCTCATCCCAGCATCCATATTTAATCCTTCTTCAGCTCACAGTGTCTCAATAATTGCTTTCCTTTTTTCTTTTTCCACTTGTTCACAGAAAATGTGGTAAGAGGAATTTTTAGCACAATTTCAAAATGACCCTGAAATTGTGTAGTGCTTGGGGTCACCTCTTGAAGCTAAGTAGAAAGACCATCTGTTTTCTGGGGAATTCCCAAGAATTGATTTGTCTTAATGAGATGTAGATAAGTGTGTTGTTCACAATGGACCCTGTTGGATATTTTTCCCCATCTCCTCTGGGATGAACACTGGATAATTAAGATACTGAATAATTAAGAATTAATGCTTCATGCTTCTTTTGAGTTAAAAAAAAATACAAACCATCTTACTATTGTGACTATTCTTGTTACTTGGACTGTCCCATTTATTAATAAACCCTTTCTCTGTTGCACATACAAAGTGTTAAGAATTAGACCAAGCCTACAACCCTGTGTATATCATATATTCAACAAATATTTACTGAGTGCATAGCATGTGTAAGTCATTTTCTGAGAGAACAAGCAAACAATGGCAAATGAAACGGTTAAGAGTCTTAATCTCTGTACAGCTTGCACTTCTTGGCATAGACTCTTGCTATGATTAACATGTTACATGACCAGGATGTTGTGTTGTCTACTCCTCAGTAGGGCTACATTACTACACTACCACTGTGGATCTTGCTTCCTACAGACTCACCTTTCTTTCTTTTTTTTTTTTTTTTGCCTGTACAAGAACCTGATAATTCACTGAGGTATGGGGCATTCCTTCCTTTTCCTAATGTCTGGCCTTATTCTGGAGACAAACCATATTTCCACTCTTTTCTGCACACTAGATTCTGTCCTCACAGTCTCTGATAGGCATGGTCAGTATTTTAGATCATGTTATTTTATCAATTATAGGTAAATACTTAACTTTGGTTGGCTGGTTCTTTTAAAAATTGTTCAGCCAGGCGGTGGTGGTACACACCTTTAATCCCAGCACTCGGGAGGGAGAGGCAGGCGGATCTCTGTGAGTTCGAGGCCAGCCTGGTCTACAAAGTGAGTTCCAGGAAAGGCGCAAAGCTACACAGAGAAACCCTGTCTCGAAAAACCACTAAATAATTAAACAAACAAACAAGCAAATAAATAAATGAATAAAATAGGATAAAAATTGTTCATCATAGGGCTGGGGAGATGGCTGGCTGTCAGTCAAGTGCATGCTGCACAAGCATGAAGACCTGACTTCAGATCCTCAGAACCGATGTGCAAAGCCAGGCACAGCAGGGAAGTGTGTCTGTAATCCCAACACTGGGGTGGTAGATATCAAAGCATCCCTGGGGCTTGCTGGCTAGTCAGCAGAGACAAATCAATGAGTTACAGGTCCAGTGAGAGATCCCTTCTAAATTAAATCAGATAGAGTGTGATTGAGGGAAAAAAGCCAATGTTGACCTTTTGTATACATATTCTTGTGCACACACATGAACAAATAAGAATTATGATATTTTCTTTTTTCCTCTCCTTTTATTCATATATTTTTACTTGCAAGTGTTCATTGTAAAGAGTCTTTGGTCTGGTTTGAGGCCTCTGGTCTCTGCTACACTGTTGATGATGGGGCCTCTCTAAACTCCTCCTGGTTATCTTGTTGTTGCCCTGTGTCATGGAGATCCTGTAGCTTTTTGTCAGTAAGACTGGCCCCTTCATGTTCTCCAGCAGATCATAGATGGGATAGATGTTGGGGTGGGCCAACTCATAACCCTGGGCCTGGGTTGCAAGGTTGGTTGGTCAGCCCGCCAGCTCTCCCTTGTCATCACCACCAGCTTGAGCTCTCCTGCATTGCCCAGGCTAGTTCACCCCCTGCAGGAATGAGCTAGAGATAGAGCCAGTTCTCCCACTTGCATGATTTCACATCCTCAGGGTCAGTTCTCCTACACCTACACCTTCAGGGCCAGCTCTACTGCATTGCCCAGACTTGGAGTAGGGGCTACTCTCCACTCTTCAGAGTGCTGCAGCTAATGCAGGGCAGAGACAGCTCTCCTGCTCTTATGACCTCAGGGCCAGCTCTCCCACCTGCCTCAGGCATTGATATGGGGGTCTCTCCTTCACCCATGCCACCATATGGCAGATGAGGGATGGGGCCAGATCTCTCATGTTCATGTTCTGAGGGCAGTGGTTTACCCATCAATACTGTCAGCTCTACTGTGCTGCCCAGGAGAGGTGTAGGGTCCACTTTCCCAAGTGATGCAGCTGAATTATGATATTTTCTAGTAATAAAAATAATGGGTGTTTGCTTGTAGAATTTATAAAGACAATACAAAAAAGAAAATGGTTACATTAATATGAGTACGTGGAAATACCTGACTGATCTGATGTCTGCGGTGAAACCTGTGAAACTCCCAAAGCCAAGTGTTTTGAATGCTGTATTTTGTTTAATGATCTCCTAATGCTGTCTTCACATTCTTAGTATTTTTTGCACAACTGTCCACATGTTTTCATTTTGCACTTGGACCTAGTCCTTATGTAAGTGGTCCTTCTCCATCCTCACCTCATTCATATATATCCTTCAGGTCTTTTCTCATTTGTGTATTGCTTTTCAAAATCATTAGAATTAGCCGGGCAGTGGTGGTGCATGCCTTTAATCCCAGCACTCGGGAGGCAGAGGCAGATGAAAATTTGTGAGTTTGAGCCCAGCCTGGTCTACAAAGTAAGTTCCAGGACAGCTAGGGCTACAGAGAAATCCTGTCTTGAAAAACAAAAAACAAACAAAAAATCCACAAAATCATTAAAATTATATATGTTATATTTTAAAAATCTTAATGTTCTTATTTTATAGCTGTTATTTGGAAGAGTTTCATACATGAATAATCTGTTGATGGTGAACTAAGGTTGGGGTAGGGATATTTGTCATAGGGAAAGCTGTTAAATCTGGCACACATGAGTCGGCTTGTCTCTCATGGAGGACAATACTCTCACAATGCTTGGCAGCTATTTGGACAAGGACACTCAGTTGTTCATTGGTGTGCTCACTGGTGTGGGAGGCAGTGGAATGAGACATTAGGATGTGTGGACAACTTCAGGAAAATAGGTTGTAGGCATACTGTGGGGTTTTGAGAGGCGAGATCTGTAGCTAGAGTTTTCCTGCCTTGTCCACAGTCAGGACGAATCTTTGTCACCCGCCAGTCCCACAGCCTCTCAGACCCAACCAAGTAAACACAGAGAGTTATATTGCTTACAAACTGTATGGCCATGGCAGGCTTCTTGCTAACTGTCCTTATAGCTTAAATTATTCCATTTCCATAAATCTATACCTTGCCACGTGGCTCGTGGCTTACCGGCATCTTCACATGCAGCTTGTCGTGGTGGCGGCCGGCAATGACTCCTTCCGCCTTCCTGTTCTTTCTTTTCTCCTCTTTGTTAGTCCCGCCTATACTTCCTGCCTAGCCACTGGCCAATCAGTGTTTTATTTATTGACCAATCAGAGCAATTTGACATACAGACCATCCCACAGCAGGGATCTATACTTTCAGGGGAGACCTTAGGGACTGTGCCTTGTTCTTCTGAGGTACTGAACAAGTTGAGTGTGAGAAAAAGGTCCAGAGACTCAGAGCAGAGGTATGGCTATGGGACCAAAGTGAGGGATTTGGTCTTTTGACAGGAAAGCAGAAGGCTAGCTCCTAGTGTTGGGGCATAAGGTCAAGCAAGACTGGCAGCAATGGTTGACCTGATGCCAAATCCCTCTAATATAGTGGTTCTCAACCTGTGGGTTGCAACCCTTTGGGGGTTTAATGACCCTTTCACAGGGGTTGCCTGAGACCATTGGAAAACACGGATATTTATATTACGATTTCTAGCAGTAGCAAAATTACAGTTATGAAGTAGCAAAGGAAACAATTTTATGGTTGGGGGTCACCACAACATGAGGAACTGTATTAAAGGGTCACAGCATTAGGATGGTTGAGAACCACTGCTCTAAGATTAACCATGGTGACTTAATACTACTGTGACCAAGAGCTAATGGCACTGGCCCTGAACTTGGAGTAAGGGTGAGTCTGCCTGTGGGAACAGCGGTTTGAAGAGAGGGCTGTTAGAGCAGAAACCTGGGCAAGTTGTTACATGCTTAGAGGAGGCACAAGGTTAGGGCTGAACTCAATGATAGGGATTCATGGAGGTCTTGAGAAGAGTAAATTACCCATTTTTGAAAATAATTTATCTTTTTATCACTCATATATTTGCATACAAGTGCAAAATTCTGTCATTTTTTTCTGTTTATACTCAATAATTAAATTCTGTAATTAGAAGCTAAGCTCCTTTCTTTGCATAGTGCACATTCTTCTGGGGGTTAGTATGCTAGGCCACGTGGCCACGTAGAATTAAATACTGTTTTATTGCAGCCTATGGAATAATAGGTTTTGCCTAATATTAAAGGTTTTCTCTGGCTCCTTCAAAAGCCTCTCAATTCACAAATTCAAGGTAAACCTGTTTTCTTCAGCATAAAGCTTCACTCTTTGTTAGGCTTTAATAGACCAATGTGACCCTGAATTGTGGACTCTTAAGTTTCCTTTATCTATTTCATATTGGCTGGGTTAGCTGTAGTGGGGGCAGATGTGGAGGGGAAGCAGGGGGAAGAGTGTGGAGACGGGAAGGGACAGGGTACTGTGGTTCCAATAAAGAAATCATTATGTGCCGTGAAAGAGTTTTTCAAACGTCAGTTTATCCAGACTGTAATCAGCACAGTAGTTCTAAAAAGGAGTATAAAACACAATTACATGTGATTCTGGGATCTGATTTTTAACCAGTCCACTTCTGAATGGACTATGACAAGTGCAGGTGGGCTCTGGGGGCTTCTATGCAGTCAGCACCTGTCCCCACTCAGTTATCACATAACAGCACAAAAAGAGTTTAGGGACCCTCTGGATAAAGGAAACTTTTGTGGCAATCAATTCATACAAGCAAAGCAATGAGACATAGCTAAACAAAAGAAAATTGTAATTTCAGTGGCAACTTCCCCTTGTCATGGAAAACACTTAGGCACAGCAGTCAGGAATTTGAATTCCATGGTCATCCTGCTGCTGTCATTTTCAAACTGGGCCACTTAGGATGGGCCCAATGACCTCTCTGTACAAGAACTTTTGTGAAACATTTATGATAGCCAGCTCATTGAAATGGCATGCTGGGGTGGCATGGGAAAAGGCCTAGTGTGATACCCAGTGCACGGTAGGCACTAGACAGGTCTCATTTTTATGTCACAGCCATGGACTGGAGCTTTGGCATTAAGAAATTCCTATTCTTTACAGGGCCATGGCAGGACCAGGTGTGACTTGATTTTCAAAAATGCATGTACAAAGCTGGGTAGACAAAAGCCCCCTTTCAGCCATCGCTTCAAGATGACCATGCTCCATATGGCTTCACCTGCTGCGCACTATTCTAATTGCAATCAGAATGGATCTCATTAGGGTTACAATGGCCCAGAAAAAATGAAGAGTGGTTACTATGGCTCACTCCCTGGGCCTTGCAGCCAGGCAGTCCAAAAAGAAGCAGGATCGAAACATTTCCTGTAATTACACTGCTCAACACAACACCCCAAGGATGTTAGGAGTGTAATAAACAGCCATTGAGAATTTTGCTTTCTGTATGACAAGTGTTTATTACAAGTAAGTGAGGCTCTGTCTCAATGGCAATAGACATGCCTCCAGCCCTACCTCCTTGAGACACACATGCACAAGCTTGCAAGCTTGGTGTGAGGGGCCAAGGTGTCATGTAGTGGACGGGGGCAATGTGTAATGTAGTGGGGAGCACTAGCTGCAGGCTTCCTGCCTGAGGAGTTTACAGGGAGTATTATTAGGTGTTTCTAATTCATCAAAAAAAGAAAACTAAGTGCACTTTATATACTAATTGACTATTGACAGATACTTTCTTGGTTTGTGAGTGTGTGGAATGGGAATGCTCATCATAACTTACTTGGGGGAGATATTCTAATTTTGTCTGGTCATTAGGAGAGGACAAAATGGAAGGGATCACTTTAGTGTTCAATGGCTGGTAGGCAATGTACCTACTCTTTGGCTATCTGCAATTAAGAGTGAGTGATAGTTTTTGATTAAGGACTGTAGGACTGTGGTTTGTGTTTTTTGTTTTGTTTTTTTTCCAAATAAGAGCTATGAAGGGCTGGGGAGATGACTCAGTCAGTAAAGTACCTGCCACACAAGCCTGGGGACCTGCCTTCAATCCCAGCATTCTTGTAAAATCCAGGTCTGGTGGTTCAAGCCTGTAGTCCCAGTGCTGTGGAGGCAGAGACAGTAGGACCCCTGGGACTTGCTGCCTAGCTCTTCTAGCCAATCAGCAAGCTCCTGGTTTAGTAAGAGACCGTGTATCAAAAAGTGAGTTTTTTGATACTCAAAATGATTGAGAAAAATGATTGAGAAAGGTATCCAGTGTAAACCTCTGGCCTCCATATGCATGTGCACACAAATGCACAGGCACATATGAACAACTACACAGACATATACATAACTAAGAAGAAGGAGCCTTGTACATAATTTAACCCTGTCATAGCCCTGCAGCAACAAATTCTGAAAGCAATAATAGTAACACAAATGTACCTTAATATTTAATAGCATGTAGACGTTTAATGGAAAAGTAATGTTTCTATAATCTCACAGTCATTCAGTTCATCTACCTTCTAGCTATCCATGTATCCATTCAAACATCTTAATTAGATACTTGAACTGTGGCTGTTTAATGTTGTCTTTTCTAGCTATTACTAATTTTCAGGAATAAGTAAAAACGTCTTTTCTTCTCTGTGAAGATTTTATATTAAGCTGCTCTTTGATAATTTCATGCACACATATAATGCATTTTGATTACTCTCACCCCTTCCCTGAATATTTTTAAATTATTTTATCTATTTAGTGCACGTGTGTATGTGTGTGTGTAGATAAGAGATCAGCCTTCAGGAGTCTGTTCTGTCCTTCCACCATGTGGGTTCATGTCGTCAGGCTTACAGCAGGAACTGTTACCTGCTGAGCTGTCTAGCTGGCCCTCACCCTGAATTTTCTATGGAAGGCAGGATTTTGTGCTGCTGTGCTGGGCCTTGTTTGTGTTCCATTTGCGGTGTGACTCACTGCTTCAGCGTCAGCAGCCTTTGTACTACCAGTGCCTGGCTTTATTTTTCACAGCAAAGGCCTTAATCCACTTGCTTAGCTCTTTCCTTTCATTCTAAACACCACCTGTGTTTGCTGCTGCCGCCCCTTGTTTCATATTTGTTCCAGAAGGAGATAGCTTTTCATTTCTTATGGGCAGTGGGAGTCCTAGATGGACCACTCTGCATTTACAGCCCCCAGATCCCATGATGTGGCAGTCCCTAGGGTCCTTTTATGAAGATGCACTAAGATTATCAACCCCTCCCCTCCTCTCTCATCATGTACAAAGGAAGCTTGGTGGTAAAGGGAGTATCTCAGGAAGTTAGAAGCCATAATGAGACAGGAGAGAATGGAATATGGCCATTTTGATACTCTGATAGAAAAAGTTGGTCTGTAGAGGAGATGGTACAGCCTGTGGGGAAGCACAGGGTGGTAGACATCTCTAGCCCATCTCGGGTTTCATTTCCTCCCTGGCTTGTAGAGTAGGCCACCTAAAGAGCTATAGAGAGGCAATGGGGGCTTCTGGGCTAACCTTTATAAAAAGGAGCTATCATGCTGGGAAGGAAAAAAGTCTGTTCAGATGGAGCAAGAAGAGAGAGGTAACTTCAGGTCATAGGAGCCAAATCAGGCTTGGTAATGGTTGTAGCAGTGGGAGTGATGGGAATGGCAGTGGCAGCAGCAGCAGTGTGATAAAGGACCACTGGTCATTCTAACCCCAGGCTGAGAACAGCTGTCTGCTCGGGGATGCTTCAAGCAATGTCAGGTTGGTAGGGTAGAATGGGTCCCAGGGCCATGATGGCGGTCTGAAATTAAAATTTTTATTGAGCACCTATTGTATGGTATGCATTGTGTTAGGTTCTGTTCCATCCATTCTTGAGGCACAGCTTGCCAGGTTGTACCACACTTTAGGCATATTAAAATTAGTTGGTTTTGACAGTGACAGCCTAATCCATCCATTATGAAATTCCTCACCAAATCACTACCTAATGATTTAATCCATCAAAGATAATCTTTTTCTAGGAGTAGGCTTACTCATTGCTTTAAAAGTCAGTTTGTGCCCGGGCAAAATAGTGTCCTGGTATATGTGACAACCAGACACCAGTAGGGACAGGCAAGAAAGGCATAATCATAAAATGTTAATACTTTTTTAGTATTTTACACTCCATATAAAATGTTGACATTTTATGGATATAATTTTTTTGAAACAGTATCTCATGCATCCAGGGCTAGGTCCAGATTTGCTATGTAGTCAAAGATGACCTTGAACTCATGATTCTCCTGCCTTTACCAAGTGCTGAAATTACAGCTATGGGCCACCATGTCTGATTATGCAGTGCTGGAAATTTAACCCAGGGCCTCATGCATTCAAGCCAAA
The DNA here is from genome assembly GCF_004664715.2 of Peromyscus leucopus. Taxonomy (NCBI): domain Eukaryota; kingdom Metazoa; phylum Chordata; class Mammalia; order Rodentia; family Cricetidae; genus Peromyscus; species Peromyscus leucopus. The sequence goes on from NC_051083.1 coordinate 123,345,204, forward strand.
AACTTTACCAAATGAGCCACTGCCCTAATCTTATTTTCTAAATTTCATTTCATCTGTTAGGATGCACACAAGATGCATATATTGCATGCGTTCAGTATGACTCTTAAGCTCTTCCTATGTTATAACAGGGTCTCTTTATTCCATTTTTTCCAAATAAACATATTTTTATTTGTTGAAGAGACCAGTTTATTTGTTCTTTAGGATCTCATACTGAGATTTAGATGATTACATCTTAGTGGTATTGTATAGATGGGTCTTCTGGACCCATATAACTCTGAAATTCTACACAAAGGCTTATTACATTTATCTCATTAGTTATTATCTGGTAAAATGATTTTGTAGGGAGTACTGTGCTGTAGTTATCAGGAAGCACATATTCTCCGGTTATTTAACCTTAATTATACCAAGGTTAATCAATCAGTGGGTTTTGGTGTTGGTAGCTTGACCCATCAGTTATTAATGTTCCTATTGACATTGCACCTGGTTCCATAATTGGTGACAATCACTTCCTACCTCCACCATTTTACAAGCCATGGGAATTTCAAAGTCTATTGCCCTTCTACAGTTTTCTATGGGGAGAGATGTCTTAATCTCCTATGTAATTAGCCTAAAGTAGAGCATACGTTGGAAAGACAAGATAGATGTTTGATCCATCCCTTTATTTGACAATTTAAAAATAACGAGTGGATGCTCTAATAATTGCAGTGTTGTGAATGAATGGAAGTGTTAATAATTACTGTCTTTTATCCTATGAAAGTCATGCTAGTTTTTGTGTCATTTGGAGCCGGTGGGAGTCTGCTGAAATTGATTTTCAACTCTTTTTGCCAGATCTCATTAGGGTTTAGTAGCCTCTTCCATACTTGGAAAATAAGGTATTAAAATTCAACCTGAAGCTGGGTATAGTGTTGTATATCTGCAATCCCAGTACCAGGGAGGTGGACACAGGAGGATCAAGAGTTCAAGGTCATCCACAGTTACACAAAAAGTTGAGGCAGCCAGGGGGTAGGGAATGCTAGCCAGAGACCACACTCTTGAGTGTGGGGCATTCCCACTGTTGTTATTTCTAGGCCTATTGCCACAAACAGAACTAGGAACTGTGTAGCTTTTAGAAAGTGTTCTTCTGTAAATTCCTTCTTAAGGAGAGTATAGTGATATTTACAATCCAAGCTAGCAATTTTGTTATTTTCAGTGAATTGTTTTAATTTTTTATTTGTATTTCTGCTATTTCATCTATGGGATTATATGAGTTCAACCACCTACCTGTGTATTTGTATATAGAAATGTAAAAATGATAATACTAATATTATTTGTGAGTACAATTTTATTAGTGTTCATCCTATTTAGGTTTCAGGTTTCTTGAATGTGTTAATTCATGCATTTGAGATAATCTGAGGTGCCATTATTCAATTTTTTTTTTTGCTTAGTTATCTGCCTTTCTTCTCGTAGAACTCTAGTTTATACTTGTGATAAGAGTTTTTCAGTGCACAGGTTATTTGAAGGGTCCCTGTTGTGTAGCAGTTTCCTTGAGACTGAAACATTCCATCCCCCCAGGGAAGCGCTTTAAGACAGGAAATAAACAACTCAAAATAGCTTCAGATAGTCCCTGAAACTGACTGGATTCATTAGGCCCCCTCCGTGGCTTGAGTAAACAAGGGCTGCTGAGAGTCACAGGACTCTCTGCAAAGAAAACTCTCAGACTAGACCAGCTGCCCAGAAGAAGCTGGACGAGCTGAGCGAGCATAGTGGCCTGGAAGAGGTTTAGACCAACTGAGTCACTCGGAAAGGACACTGTCCAGCCTGTTGAACTGCCTGCAGGCTCTACAGTGTGCTCCAGGTTCCAGCTTTGTGAGCTGTCACTGTGCTCGGGTGTGCTTTGGTGATGCAGCTGTCTGTGAGTCATTTCTGCGCCTGTAAGTGACTCCTCACTCATATTCCTGTTAGTAACTCCAATAAAACTCATGGTTCACCAAGTTGGACTTTGGTGGTATCTATACTTTGGTCTGTGTTGGGCTCCCTATTTGGGGTGATTAGACATGTGTATTTTGTTTCTCCAAGAAAAGTCTTGTTATACAACAGCCTCTCAAGTTTTACTTATTTTTTTTTAAAAAAGCCCTCCATTTTTCCTTCTTCATCATCCTTATTTTTACAGATATAATCTTTGTTTTGTTTTGCTTTTTGAGACAGTCTCTATATGTAGCCCTGGCTGTCCTGGAACTTGATATTGTGGACCATGCTGACCTTGAACACAGATCACCGTGCTCATTTTTGATACAAGGTCTTGCTGTACAGCCTAGGCTGACTTGATTTTTTGTTTCCCAAGTGCTGGGATTAGTGTTGAGCACTACTACACCCAGCTCGGTTCTTCAGATTTTAATTGTTTCTGTGAATCTGTTTTCAGGTTCACTGACTCTTCTGTCCTCTCCATCAAGTCTAGATAGGGCTAATAGTAGAATTAGGTGGATGGGCTTCATTTCCTTAGTTTTCAGTTCTAGAGTTCATATTATATTCTATTTTCCTCTCCAGTAAGACTACTTTTAATATTTTGGTTATTTATTTCCAATGTGTTTACCTTGCTTTTTTTTTCAACCATGAAGGGAACACTATTCAATGAAATATTTCATGTTCTGTTTTCTATAATTATTTCCCCCATGTCACAAAAATTATTTGCAGCATCATGTTTTTCATGTTTCAAATTTTATATCAGTGTCTTGATATATTGCCCAGGCTGTTCTCAAACTCCTGTATTCAAGTGATCATCCCACCTTAGCCTCCCAGAGAGTAGGATGCAACTGTGTGTGTGTGTGTGTGTGTGTGTATGTGTGTGTGTGTGTGAAGCATGAGCAGCACATTTAGCATTTAAAAATTAATTACATTGAATTTATTTATTTGCTTGTTTATGTGTATTTATATGGGAATGTACATGCCACAGCACATTTGTGCATATCAATGAATAACTTGTAAGACTTGGTTCTCCCCTTCCACCATGTGGTTCTTAAGGATCAAACTCAGGTCATCAGGCTTGGTGGCAAGTGCCTTTATCTGCTGAGCCATCCTGCTGACTCCCATTTTGATGGCTACCTAATTTCCATCATACAAATCTGACATGATTCTCTATAGCTGATATTTTTGGATCTTAGTTTGTGCTTTTACATATTATCTGAAATAAAAAGCTGTGTGAATAAATACTGGGGTATAAGATAATTCTATAGAATAGAATTGTTAAATTAGAAGAATAAGACCTATATGTTAAAGCCCTTCTAAGAGTTTTGAAATGTATTCTCCAATTGATTTTTCGTTTACTTGTAGAAATTTTCTGTCATCCCACTGTTATATAAAGAATGTTAATACTACTCTTGGGACGTTTGAGATGATTCAGCAGATAAAGATGCTTGCTGTGCCGTCCTGATGATCCAGGTTCAATCCCTGGCATCTACAGAAAGTTCGATGGAGAGACTTGACTCCACAAAGTTGTCCTCTAACTTCCACACATGCACCATAGCACCCCCTATTATATATACATACCCGTACACATCTTACAGATATACACAGAGACACAATGGTAAATAAAAATTCAAAAAGAGTACCACTTTTTCCTAATAGCTTTTGTTGTGACTGATGCTATTGCTATTTTCTGTTTGGTTTTGTTTTCCCTTTCTAATTCATATTTGGTCTGAGGCTGTCTCTGCGTCTGAGTGTACTTAGTACAGCCTAAGCTTGTATTTCAATAAATTGACAATTCAAGAGTCCTTTTTTTTTGGGTAACAGGCTGCCAGGTCTCAGTCAATCACAAGCAGAGGAGCTTTAGCCAGTCAAAAGTTACCAACTGAGTAAGACATGCCTAAATAAGATGAACTCTACCTATCTGTAATTGAGAAGGATACTCTGCCTCTTTTCCCTCTGTCTATGCTTGCTGCATGCCCATTGCAAGAGGACTCCTTTGAACCTCTTCCAATTCTGAGTGCTGTGTTTTGTACCATTCATATAAGGTGAGGAAAATTTGTTTTGGCTGTGGTTTTTTTGAAACAGAATCTCATTCTTTAGCCCATGTTGGTGTAGGATTTAGGGCATACACCAGGCTGGCCTTGATCTTGTGGGATTTCTCCTACAGCATGAGCCATGGTGCTTAGTTATCCCCAGCATTTAAATTGTATGACTCAGTAATGTTAAATACACTCATAATGTTGTATAGCCATCATTATGAAACACCACCTTAACTCTTCTCTTCCTATAATCTTAGAAGTCACTGAGAGATCCTGTCTCAAGAAATAAGACAGAAGGTTCTTAAGATACGACACTGAAAGTTGACCTACAGAAATACACATGCATGATCCCCTCCACCAAAAATTAATAGAAGAAAATAGAGCTGGGTGGCGGCGGCGGCGGCGGTGGCGGCGGCGGCGGCGGCGGCGGTGGCGCGCAGCAGTGGCACACGCCTTTAATCCCAATAGTCAGAAGGCCAAGGCAAGCAGATCTCTGTGAGTTTGAGGCCAGCCTGGTCTACAGAGTGAGTTCCAGGACAGGTTCCAAAGCTACAACAGAGAAATCCCATTTCAAAGTGAATAAATAAATAAGTAGAGAAAAGAAATAAACCTAAACTAGTGTACTGATTATATCAAACTCCCCAGTCATTTTTGCCTCCAACCCCAGTGATCTAATTTTGGTCTCTTTAATTTTCACCAAGTATCTCCTATAAATGAAATGATGTAGTGTTTTTCTTGGCACAATATCTTGAAGCACATGTTGTAGCACAATTGAGAATACTTTTTCTTTTCTAGACTGAATAAGATTCCATCTTCTGTATACCACATGTTGCTTAGATTTGTCAGTCAGTGGACACTTCAGTTGCTGCCGTGTTTTTGCTGTAGTGTGGCTATGAATGTTCCTTTACAACCATTTTTTGAGGCATTGGACATAACCGGGTGATCTTGACACATGCCTTTAATCCCAGGACTCAGGAGGCAGAGACAGGCAGGCATCTCTGTGAGTTTGAGGCCAAGACTGGTCCACAGAGTGAGTTCCAGGACAGCCAGAGATACACAGAGAAACCCTGTCTTGAAAAACCAAAAGCAAACAATCAAACAACAACAACAACAAAAATTGGACATATTTCCATAAATGGAATTGTTAGATGGAATTATAATTCTATTTTTACAAACTGCAATATTATTTTATATAACATAATAAGTACCATTTTACATTCTCACTAACATTTTACGACAGTTTCAAATTCTCCATTTCTTCTCTAACAAATCTGTTTCTTTTTCTTTTTTTTCGTTTTTTTCTTTTTCTTTTTTTTAATCAAAGCCATCCTAATGAACATAAGACAGTGTTTCTTTGTAGTTTTGGTTTGCATTTCACACATGATTAATGATTGCTTATTGGTCCTCTATATATCATCTTTGGAGAAATGTCAAAATCCTTTGCCTGTTTTTGAATTAGAGTTTTTTGTTGTTTGTTGTTGAATACATAGTTCTCTGTGCATTGTGGATATGACTCTCATGACATGTACATTGTTTCCACTGTTATGGCCCATTCTGTGGGTTGTTTTCATTTAAAAATTTTTGAAAATTTCATAAAGTTAATTTTTTATTACTTATGTGTCTGATACTACATCCAAGAAATCACTGCCAAGGACAATATTATCATGCAGTGATGTAAAGATATAAGTGTTATAACGATGCTTTGGCATTTCTTTAAAAAGACACATTGCACAGCACACAGGAGGCAGAGGTAGGCAGATCTCTTTGAGTTCAAAGCCATTTTGGTCTACAGAGGGAATTCCAGGACAGCCTGGGCTCCACAGAGAAACTCTGTCTCTAAAATAACAACAACAAAAACAGTATTGAAGACGAAGTTTAGGGCCTTTCATTATGCTTTCTTCTAAAGTACTCGTTCTCAACCTTCCTAAGGCTGCAACCCTTTAATATAGTTCCTCATGTTGTGGTGACCCCCAACCATATTTTATTTTCATCGCTACTTCATAACTGTAATTTTGCTGCTGTTATGAATTGTAATATAAATATCTGCTATGTAGGATACCTGATACTGACCCCTGTAAAAGAGTCGTTTGATCCCCCCAAGGGGTTGTGACCCACAGGTTAAGAACCACTGTAATAAGAGTTTTTATATTTTCAGGTCTTACATTTAGGTCTTTAATTCATTTTGAACTAATTTTAAGTTCATTCTCTTACATGTGACCATTTGTTGAAGTGACTATCCTTTTCCCATTGAATGGTCTTGACACCCTCACAAAACATATTGACTTTCTATATTAAAATTTATTGCTAAGCTTTCTATGCTGTGCCACTAGCTTACATATGTGCCTTTGTGGCAGTACCACACTGTTTCAGTTACTGTAACTATGCAGTAAGCTTAAAATTAGGGAAGTATGATCCTCCTAGTCTTAGTCAAGATTACCAATTTTCAGTGGATTTTTTTTGCTACTGTAAAAATTATTAAGGTATTGAAAAGGATTGCACTGATAAAAGTACATCACTTTGGGTAGTACTAATATCTTCATGTTATTAAGTCTTCTGATCCATGAGCATGGGATCCTCTTTTACTTATTTGCCAGTTTTAATTTTTTCAGCTATATTTTATAGTTTGAAGTGTACAAACATTTCACCTCCTTAGTTAATCTGTAAAGATTTTATTCTTTTGTTCTCACTCTAAACGGAATTAGTCTCAGAATTCTGTATCTGATCATACATTGCTGGTGTGTAGAAGTGCAGCTAAATTTTGTGTGTTGAATTTGTCTCCTACCACTTTGCTAAATTCCTTGACTAGTTTAATAGTTTCTTTTCTTGTGTGGAATCTAGAATTTTCTACATGTAAGATCACACCATCTGCAAACATAGCTACATTTACTGTCTTCTAATCTGAGGCATTTTTATAATATTTTACTGCATAATTATTCTGGGTAAAACTAGTAGTGCCAAATAGAAATAGCTATCATCCTTATTTTGTTCCTAATTTTAGAGGAAAGATTTTTAATCTTCCACCACAAAGTATAATGCTCACCGTAAGTTTTTTTTATATATTATCTTTATTATATTTTGATTGTTTCCTTTTCCTAGTTTGACAAGTACATTTGATTGTGAAATTTGTCTAATTTCCCATTTTTCTGTATCAATTGAGATGATAGTGTATTTGTTTTCTCTTCATGCTGTTCATGTACTGTATTACATTGATTGATTTCTGTATGTATCTGAATTTCTGATTTCCTTTCTTGAAGTAAATCCCACATGGTCATGGTGTATAATTCTGTTTGTATACACCTAAGTTTGTTTTGTTGCATTTTGTTGAGGCAACACCAGTGTTCATAAGGGCGATCAGACTGTACTTTTTTAAAAATGATTTTTTTATTTTTTGTGCATTGGTGTCTCACCTGTCTGTGTGTTTGTGTGAGGGTGTCAGATCCCCTGGAACTAGAGTTGTAGACAGTTGTAAGCTGTCTTGTGGGTTCTGGGAACTGAACCCGGGTCCTCTGGAAGAGCAGCCAGTGATTTTAACCTCTGAGCCATCTCTCCAGCCCCCAGTGTTGCCAGAGTCTTCCTGCCTTGCCCACAGTCAGGACAAATCCTTGTCACCCGCCAGTCCCACAGCCGCTCAGACCCAACCAAACAAACACAGAGACTTATATTGCATACAAACTGTATGGCCGTGGCAGGCTTCTTGCTAACTTTTCTTATATCTTAAAGTAACCCATTTCTAGAAATCTATACCTTGCCACGTGGCTCGTGGCTTACCAGCATCTTCACATGCTTCTTGTGCTAGCGGCATCTGGCAGTCAGTCCTTCTGCCTTCCTGTCCTTTTATTTCTCCTCTCTGTTAGTCCCGCCTATCCTTCCTGCCTAGCCACAGCCGATCAGGTTTTATTTATTGATCAATCAGAACAACTTGACATACAGACCATCCCCCAGCACAGCCAAGTGCAGACCATCTCAGACACCTGCACTCAGGCCCATGGTCCTAATCATCCTTTATACGGACCTGCTGGGTAAAGCCACGAGGAACCCTAGAACGGGCTCCCACAGGACATACAGAACATCCCACAGCACCCCAGACTGTATATTTTATTGATTTATTTTTCTTTGGGTTTGTGGAGACAGGTTCTCACTATGTAGCCTTGGCTGTCCTGGAACTCAGAGATCTGTCTTCCTCTACCTCCTGAGTGGTGGGATTGAAGATATGAGCCACCATTGTCTGGCTTTATTACTTTTGCTTTTTTATTTTTTGGGGTATGTTTGCCAGCTTTTGTATTAGAGTAATGTCAACCTCATATACCGAGAAAGAAAGTTTTCTTTTCTCTTTTTTTTGGGAGAAATTTAAGAAAGATTGGTACCTTTCTTTAAATGTTTGGCAGAATTTACAGGTGAAGTTATCAGTCTCAAGACTCTTGTGGCAAATTTTTTATTATAATTTATAATATATTCCAATTGCACTTTCCTTCCCTGTATTTCTCCCAGTTCCTTCCTACCACCACTCCCCTTTGGATCCACCCCCTTTCTTTTTCTCATTAGAAAACAAATAGGCTTCTAAGGGATAATAATAAATTAATTAAAATATAATAAAATAAAATATAATAACATAAAATGAAATCTGATCAGAATTGGAAAAAACAAACAGAAGGAAAAGAACCCAAGAGAAGGCACAAGAAACAGATCTATTCATTCACACCCTCAGGAATCCCATATAAACACTAAACTGGAAGCCATGATATGTACACAAAGGATGTGTTGGGTAAGCAAAGAGAAGAAAAAAATACAGATAAAGTTAAAGTAATAAAAATTTAAAAATAATAAGATGATAAAATTAACATAAACCAACAATCAAAAAAGGAAAACCCCTGCCCCAACACTGCAAAAGAAGAAAACCTCCAATGATGCCAATGAGGTCATTTTCTGTTGGCCATCCACTGTTGGGCATACAACCCACCCTTAAGAGTAGTTTGTTTCCTCAGTGAGAATCCCTTGGAGAAAATTAAATTTTTGTTTGCAAGATGGCTATCAATTAGAGATAGCTTCTAGGTTAGGTAGGGGGCATGTGTCCACTTCTTTCAGTTCTAGGACCTCATCTGGTTTTGGACCTGTGCATGCTGCCTCAGTATCTGTGAGTTCATATGAGCATGGATCCTGTTGATTTAGTGCAGCAGTTCTCAACTTACAGGTAGCGACCATCAGAAAACACCTATTTCCAGTGGTCTTAGGAATCCCCAACCTTACATTTATATTCATTGCTATTCCATAACTGTAATTTTGCTACTGAGCAATGCTCACAACCTACAGGTTGCAAACTGCTGATTTGGAGGGTCTTGTTTCCTTGGTGTGTCGTTCATCTCCTCTGGCTCTTACACTCTCTCTGCCTGTACTTCCACAGGGTTCCCTGAGCGCTGAGGTGAGGGATTTGATGGAAACATCCAGTTTAGGGCTGAGTGTTCCAAGTTCCATTCTGGTCTGGGCTGAGTCTCTTTACTCCCTGAATATTGTCCATCTGTGGGTCTCTGTATTTGTTCCCATGTACTGCAGAAGGAAGCTTCTCTGATGATAGCTGAGCAAGGCACTGATCCATTAGTATAGCAGAATGTCATTAGGAGTCATTTTATTGATAGGTTTTTTTTTTTTTTTTTTTGGCTTTATGGCTTTCTTGTTTGTTTGTCTTAGACCAGTAGTAGTATTTGCTTTTACCTAGGTCTCTGGATTATTTAGTCTCAGGGTCTTGGTCACCTAAGCAGTGTTGGGTATGGCTTCCATCTTGTGAAGTGGGCCATAAGTCAAATCAGATATTGGTTGGTTTCTCATATAAACTTTGTGCTACCATTGCATTCGTGTATCTGGCAGGCAGGACACCATTGTAGATCAAAGAGTTTGTGGCTGGGTTCATGTTTTTATGTTTCTCCTTTGGTGGTGTGCAGAAAGAGTGCCTTCCTGTACTAAAGGCGCTAGAATGTAAGGGTGAAGACTATGTAGGCACCAGCTCGGCTTCTTGTTCAATGAGTATTGGAGGTGTTGTCTTTAGTATTGGGACCTTGCCATCAGTTTATAGAGAGCAGCTGATAGTTTTGGCAACAGCCTGCTTTATTTAGTGGTTCCCGTGGGGACCTTTTGGCTGACAATTCAATCAGTTGTAACCCAATCCTGGAAGCTTCATTTGGTGACAAGAGATGACCAGTTGGAGCTTTGTCTCTCCCATTATTGGACAATTTCATATGTGTATATATATGGCCCTTAATTTTAGCTCTCCGATATTCCCTCCTTCATTCCTTCTTCTTCCCCTCCTCCTACTTGATCCTCCTGTTCCAGTTTTCTCCTATCTGTCTATAAATATCTATTCTATTTCCCTTTCCTAGGGAGATCTGTCTGCCTGCCTCCTGAGGCCCTTACCCTATCTATACCTGACCCCTGTGACTCTATGGACTGTAGTTTAGTTATCATTCAATTAACAGCTAATATCCACAAAGAAGCAAACACATACCATATTTCTCTTTCTGGGTCTGATTTACCTTACTCAGGATAATTTTTTTTTAATTCCCAGCCATTTACCTGTGAATTTTATTGTTGAAAAATCTAAATGTATCACATTTTCTTTATCCACTCTTGTGTTGAAGGACATCTAGGTTTTTTCCAATTTCTGGATCTTATGAATAGAGCATCAGTAAACATGGTCAAGCACATGTCTCTTTGATAGGTATGTCTAAGAGTGCTATAGCTGGATCTTGAAGTGGTTCGACTCCCACTGTCCTGAGGAATTGTCACCCTGACTTCCACAATGGCTGTGCAAGTTTGTACTCCCACCAGCAATGGATGAGTGCTCCCCTTCCTCCACATTGTCACCAGCATGAGCTGTCATTTGTTTTACTTAGCCATTTGGATGGATGTAAGGTGAAATTTCAAAGTAGTTTTATTTGCAATTCTCTGATGAATAAGGATGTTAAATATTTCTTTAAATGTTCCTCAGCCATTTGAGTTTCTTCTTTGAGAATTCTCTGTTTAGATCTGTAGTTCATTTTTTTAAATTGTATTTGTTTTCTTGATATCTAGTTTTTGAGTTCTTTATATATATAGATTTTCAATATTCTATCAAAAGAATATAGGGTGCATTCTCTTGTGAAATGTCCTGTATTAAATATCTATTGCTTCTATTTGGTTTATGACATCATTTAGCGCCAGCATTTTTCTTAGTATTTGGATGACCTACTGATGAGTGCAGAGTATTGAAATCTCCCACTATCAGTGTATGAGGGTCAATAGGTGATTTAAGCTCTAGCAGTGTTTCTTTTATGAATGTGTGTGCCCTTGTGTTTGGTGCATAAGTGATGAAAATTGAAATGTCCTCTTGGTGGATTCCTTTGATGAGTATGTAGTGTCCTTCCCTGTCTCTTTTGATTAGTTTTGGTTTGAAGGCTATTTTGTCAGATATTTAAATGCATACACTAGCTTGTTTCTTAAGTCCATTTGTTTTGAATATCTTTTCCCATCCTTTTACTCTGAGGTGATGTCTATCTTTGATGTTAACATGTGTTACTAGAATGAAGCAAGAAGGATGGATCCTGTTTTCGCATCCTTTCTGTTAGTCTACATCTTTTTATTTGGGAATTGAGGCCATTAATGTTGAGAGAGATCAATGAGCAGTGTAGATTCCTGTTACTTTGTTGTCAATGTTGTGTGTGTGCTTCATCTCTTTTGATTTGCTGGTCTACGATTATTTATTTCTTATGTTTTCTTGGGTGTGTTTTTTTTTTTTTTTTTTTTTTTTGCCTAGTGTCTTTTGTAGGGCTGGATTTTTTTTTTTTATCATGGACTGTCTTATTTTCTCCATCTACTGTGATGGAAAGTTTTGCTGTGTATAGTATTCTTGTCTGGTGTCTGTGGTCTCTTAAAGTCTGTGGAACGTCTATCCCAGCCCTTCTGGCTTTTGTAGTCTCCACTGAGAAGTCAGGTATTACTCTAATAGGTCTGACTTTATATGTCATTTGATCTTTTCCCCTTACAGCTTTTTGTTTGTTTGTTTTGGCTTGGTTTTTCGAGACAGGGTTTCTCTGTGTAGTGTTGGTGCCTGTCCTGGATCTCGCTCCGTAGACCAGGCTGGCTTTGAACTCATAGAGATCCGCCTGGCTCTTCCTCCTCAGTGCTAGGATTAAAGGTGTGTGCCACTGACACCCAGCATCCCCTTACAGCTCTTAAAATATTCTTTGTTGTTCTGTATGTTTAATACATTGATTATTATGTGCTGAAGGGAATTTCTTTTCTGGTCCAATTTATTTGGTGTTCTGTATACTTATTGTACCTTGATAGGCATCTCCTTTAATTTAGGGACAGTGCTTTATATAAATTTATTTATTTATTTTACATCCCATCCTGGCCACAGTTTCCTCTCCCTCTTCTTTTCCCAGTCCCTTCCTCCCACCCCGCCTCTGTTCCCATTCCTTCCGTTTCTGTTTAAGAAAGGGCAGGTCTCCCATGAATTATCAACAAAACATGGCATGTCGAGTTGTAGTAAGACTAAGCACCTCTGCAGGTATTAAGGCTGGACAAGGCAACTCAGTATGAGAATTCAGGTCCCAAAAGCCAGTAAAAGAGTCGGAGACAGAACCTGTTCCCACTGTTAGGATTCCCATAAGAGGACCAAACTACACAACTGTCACATATATGTAGAGTGCCTAGATTAGTCCCTTGCAGGTTCTCTGGCTGTTGGTTCAGTCACTGTGAGCCCCTATGAACCGTGGTTAGTTGATTCTGTGAGTTTTCTTATGGTGTCCTTGACCCCTCTGGCTCCTACAATCCATTCTCTCCCTCTTCTGCAGGATTCCCTGAACTTCGCCTAATGTTTGGCTGTGGGTCTGCATCTGTTTCCATCAGTTTCTGGATGACGCCTCTCTGATAACAATTGGGCTAGGCACTAATTTGGTCATAGGAAGATGGCCAGTTCTGGCTACATATGTGTTATTGCTAGGAGTCTAAGCTGGAGTCATCCTTGTAGATTCCTGGGAGATTCTCTTGTGCCAGGTTTTTACCTGACCCTAAAATGATCCCCTTTCCAGTCGTCTCTTTTAGTATTCCCCCTCCACGCCCCCAACCTGATCCCTCATGTTCCCATTCCCACCCCCTCACCCCCTACCCACAGTCCACTCACGAAATCTCTTCTATTTCCCCTTCCCAGGAAGATCTAATCATCCCACCTTGAACCCTCCTTGCTACCTAGTCTTCCTGGGTCTGTGGATTGTAACATAGTTATCCTCCATTCTACAGCTAATATCTGCTTATGAGTGAGTATATAAATTTTCTTCTATGATTTTGTTGAAAATACCTTCTGTGTCTTTGATCTGGGTTTCATTTCCTTCTTTTATTTCTACTATTCTTAGATTTGGTCTTTCCACAGTGGTCCAGATTTCCTTGGTGTTTTGTGCCAGAATTTTTTAGATTTAACATTTTTTTTGAACAAGGTATCCATTTCTTCTAATGTGTCTTCAGTGCCTGATATTCTTCCATCTCTTATATTCTGTTGGTGAAGCTTGTCTTTGACGTTCTTGTTTGAGTTCTTAAATTTCTCATTTCCAGATTTCCTTTAGTTTGTGCTTTCATAGGTTTCTGTAAGGGATTTAAGGACCTCTATCATATTCATAAAGTCATTTGGAGGTCTTTGTCTTGTGCTTAGCTATGTTGCATTTCTCAGGGTATACTGTGCTAGGGTTGATGAGCTATAATGGAGACATACTGATCCTGGTTCTTTTTTTTAAAGCAATTTAATTTTTAAATTTTTTAATGCTTTTTTTAAATTAAGAATTTTTTTATTCATTTTACTTACCAACCACAGATCCCCCTCTCTTCCCTCCTCCAGCTCACCCTCAATCCCCTCCCCAACCCACCCGCTGATTCCCTCCTCTGAAAAGGTAAATTCTCCCATGGAGAGTCAGTAGAGCCTGGTACATTCAATTGAGGCAGGACCAAGCCCCCCCCCCCACACACACATCAAGGCTGTGCAAGTGTGTCCCACCATAGGTAGTGGGCTCCAAAAAGCCAGCTCATGCACCAGGGATGGATCCTGATCCCACTGCCAGGGGGCCCCTTAAGCAGACCAAGCTACACAACTGTCTCGCTTATGCAGAGAGCATAGTCCAGTCCTGTGGAGGCTCCACAGCTGTTGGTCTCAATTTCATGAGTTTCAACTAGTTTGGTTTAGTTGTCTCTGTAGGTTTCCCCATCATGGTCTTGATGCCCCTTGCTCACGGAATCCCTCTTCACTCTCTTTGACTGGATTCCTGGAGCTCGGCTTGGTGCTTGGCTGTGCTGATCTGGGCTCTTACTGATTGTGGTTTTTGTGCTGACATGTTGGTATCAGGGTTTGGGCTGATGGTAGTTGTAGGTGCTGTTATCTATTTTTGTCTTTGTTGGCTGGGGTTTTCCCCCTTGGTTTGTGTTGCCCTCTCTAATTCTTACGAGTGTATGGTGGCAGTGTGTTGCCTGGTAGGAAATTTTTCTGGGATCATGACAGGTGTGGCCACTGAGGGTTCCAGGTACAATGTGTTCCTAGGTATTGAGAGCTGACACTTGGGAATGGGGGTTGCCTGGGGAGAGCTGAGGAGGTCTACCATAGGGAGGAAAACAGGATGTTTCACCAGGATCTGCTTAGTCCCCTGGGAATAAGGGCAGGGAATAAGGAAAGGCCACAGCAGGTAGTCTTTCACAGACCTGGGGATGAAACTGGGGCTAGGCTGGCAGAATCCCAAAGAAAGCCTGCTGGAGTAGGGATAATAGGAATCCACTGGACATTAGGGCAGAGAAGAGGGGGGAGGCTACAGCAGGTGGTCTGCTGCAGAGGTGCAGGCTAGATTTGGGGATTGGATTTGCAGGGAGGAGGTGAAAATCCACAGTTAGCTTGACTGTCTCTCTGGCCTGTGAGGCTTGTGTGTTCCCAGGGAATGCCTACTGAAGTTGGGGGCTGGGAAAAAGTGATGGGGGGGGAGGGAGTTTGGGGAGAAGATTTGTGGGATCCATGGAAATAGGGAGAGGGGGAAGGGAGGCTGCAGCAGGTGGTCTGTTGGCAGAGCTGGGGATGGGACTGAGGGATTGAATTTGCAGCAGTGGAGGCAGAGGTGAAGTTCTCCACTTAGCTTACCTACTCCACTGGCTCTTTGTGGGAGATTTTTATTTACCAATCCAGGCTTCTTACAAGTCACTCAGATTTTCTAGTTACTCATTATTAATTTTGGTAGGATTTGCATTTCTACTAGGTTGTCCAACTTTTTCCCTTGCAATTCTTGTTTGTACGCTGCTATCACCATTTTTATTTCTATAGACCTGGTAATAATGTCTCCACTTTTATTATTGATTTTAGTAATTTAAGTCTTTTTTCTGTCCGTCTCAGAGACCATTTGTCAATACTGTTAGATTCTACAAAGAACTAATTTTTTGTTTCATTGATTTTATTGTTTTTCTATTCTTGATCTTAGTAGGATAATTAAATTTAAAATGGTGTGGAACTTATAACTGGCACATTGTGAATAAGATAAAAATTTGAAGAATTATTCCTCCAGAAAACCCTTATCTGGCTCAGCAAAGAAATTACTCATGCTATTGACACACATACATTTGTATCTTTGCTATTTGACTTTTTGTATTCTTCCATAACATGAGTGAAAATATCAAACAATATTCATATCAGTACTACATTTCTTCCATTGCAACAACAAGGTGGTTATATTATCTGTTGATTTTGTTTGTTGTTTTTGTTTTTGTTTTTTCTAGACAGGGTTTCTCTTTGTAGCCCTACTGACTTGGAACTCGATCTGTAGACCAGGCTGTAGAACCTTCTGCCTCTGCCTCCAGAGTGCTGGGATTAAAGACATGTGCCACCACCATCCTGCTGGTTCATTGTTTCCAACATAATTTTTTAAATTGATTCTTTGGGAATTTTACATCCTGTACCCCAATGCCACTCATTTCTCAGTCCTTCCATGTCTTCCCTCCACCCTTGTAACATCCCCCGCAAAAGGAAATTTAAAAAAAAATTAAAATTAAAAAACAAACAAAAACTTCTCACTGACCCCTCTGAGCTGTCTCATCTTTAATTCTGCTGTGTGTGTTAGTGCGCTACACTGTCTTTCCCACCTCTCCATCACTATTTGTTTGTCGTAGTGGTATTGGAAGTTGCAGTGTGTCACTCAGTAATACTCTTTTGTCCAAACAGCCTTCCTTGCATATGTTCATTGCAATGAGTTGTTGGTCTGGTTGAAGGCCTTTGGCTTCTGCTATACCACCAATACTGGCCTCTCACTGAGATGCTTTTCTGCTAACCTGCTGTTGCCCCAAGTCATGGAGATCCTGCAGTTATGGTTCTGCTAACACTCTCTGCCCATGCCACCTGAATCAGCTCTCCTGTGTCAATGCCATCAGGGCTAGCTCTCCCATGCCATCAGGGCCTGTTCTCCCCACACCTGTGCCACCACTGGCACTACCGTGTGGCAGCCAGTGAGAGGCAGGGCCAACTCTATCACTACCAGACAGGCACAGCCCTGGGACATCAACATGGTTTCAGGCCACAGCCCAGACTACAGGCGTCCACATGGCTTTTGGTGGTAGTACAGGCCAGGGACATCAGTACAAACCCAGGCTGTGGTAGCCATGGATTCAGACATGACCCTTGGCTACAGCACTGGCCTGGACATCACCATGACCTCAGGTGGTAGCACAGGCCAGTCAGATCAGTATGGCCCCAATGGTAGAATGGCCCTCAGACATCAACATAGCCTCTGGCAGTGGCCCAGCTGTTGGTTGATTTTTTTTTAAATTGCTAATATTCTCTCCATCATTTTCCTAAGTCTGTACAGTCAACAAAACAATAATCCTGAGGTGATCAACTTTTTTTTCTGTACAGGACTGGATAATAAATATATTTAAGCTTTAAAGGTCCTTTAATTTCTATCATAATTATTCAGCTTGACTAATTCAGCACAAAAATGTATATATCCTGTAAATGAATGGGCAAACAACTCACCTGGTTTACTGGTAGTTGTTTGCAGACTTATGCAATGAATAAAGACTTGATTTGATGGTAATTGCTATTTAACATGATGTTGCTCAACACAATGAGTTGGGAAGACATATGAAGCGATACATAATGATACATTATTATATAGTGAAATGATTAGGAATAATAATGATAGATTTCACATTTTATTCCTCTTTATCTTTATGTAGACTGTCTACTTATAATTTCAACAAATTTTCTTTATAATGAGTGTATTTAACAAAGAACTTTACAAAATTTCTGAAAATTAAACAGAGACTTTGAAACTGAATGAGCAAGCTGCTGAAGTTTTTTTTTGACAGTAATCAGCTGTATTCCACTAATAGCAATGGTCTTTCACTGAAAGAAAAGATCAATTACATAAAAAATATATATAGACTATTAAATGCTGGGCAGCAGTTAGAATGCATTAGTTCGGGTGGGGAAAAAGAATGCATTAGCTATGCACAGAGGAAGCTACCATGCATTCACATTGATTAGTTATTAAAAATATATACTTTATCAGTGGTGGAATACCTGGGACTAGTTTAGCTCCCTTGCTGTGAGACCATTAAACTTTTTCTATAGAAAATAAGATAATAATAAATCTCATTTACATTCACATCACTAGTGTGTGAGGGTTCTCCTGTGTCCACATTGCAGCTCTCACTTAGTTGATGAAAGCCACTCTTTCTGTAGTAGAGTAATATCTCACTGTGGTTTTAATTTGGATTTAGCTAATCAGTAGTGATATTGATAAAATATTTGTTTTGAGAAATGTGTGTTTGGGGCTATGCCTTATTTACAACTAGGTTATTTGTGTTTTGCTGGTGAGTTTTTGGAGTTCATTATATATTCTGGATCTCTTAATTTTTATTTGTATGCATATGTGTTGGGTGTGTGCACATGTATATATGTGTATTTGTGTTTGGGGCAAGTGTATGTGCTCATGTGCATGTGGTGATATATTGTGTACCCTAATGAACTTGCCTGGGGATCAGAGAAGCAGAACAGCCAGCCACTAGTTCTTACCTCTATGAAATCTTCAGCCTAAAGAGAGTGAGTTCCTGTTTTCTCACGCCTTATATACCTTTCTCTGCCCTGCCATATTACTTCCTGGGATTAAAGGCATGTGTGCTTCCCAAGCAAAGGCATGAGATCTCAAGTGCTGGGATTAAAGGTATGTGCCACCACTGCCATGGGGCTTTTTACCTTTCTTTCTTTCTGTATATCTTACTTTCCTGCTTCTCATGTCTGGCTGGTTGACAACTGCCTGGGCATGTTCCTTACTTTCTCCCTCATTCTCTCCTCCTCCTTCTCTTTCTCCCCCTGGATTTCTCCTCCTACTTATTCTCTCTGCCTACCAGCCCTGCCTATCCCCCTCCTTCCATTAAGCTTTATTAGACCAATCAGGTGCCTTAGGCAGGCAAGGTGAAACAAATGCAACACATCTTTCATAACTAAACAAATGCAGCATAAACAAATGTAATACATCTCTACATTGTTAACAAAAGGCAGCCTAAACAAATGTAACACACCTTCACATAGTTAAAGTAATATTCTGCAGCATAAACAAATGTAACACATCTTTGCCAAATTAAAATAATATTCCACAATGTGGTATTTTAAATACTCTTGAGTTGTAAGGCTTTAATAATATTATTTATGGTTTTTCCTTTTAATCTAGCCATTTGTAGTAATGTTACTACCTTATGAATATGTGAGAATATTTTTTTATTATGTTCCTCAAACTTAGTTTCTACTTTATTGTGGATATCCTTAGTTATCTAAGTTTATTTGGAGAAAACTACTTCTTGAATAGACTAGACTGTAAAAGAAGGCTGGGCTGAGTACAGTGATTTTATGTTGCTTGATCAGATAACTTCAGCTGAAAAATTTAGTAGTTGTAATCTTGATGAGTTAGGGGGTAAACCAGGGTTGACTTCCTGGGTCTATATCATCTGATGCTCCCAAAAATAATAAATATAATCCCTTACTTTTTTATAAAACTCTTTCCATAGCCATTGTTTAAATCATCTTCCTGACAACTTAGAGAGGTAGATAGAAAAGACATTTAACCTCTGTGACTTCATCTCTCATACAGTATTAAATATACTTTATAACCATAGTAGGTTGCTTTAAGGATTATTAATTAGACCCAATGATCCTTTCACTTACTGCCTCAGGGGGTTATGATCCTCTAATAAGATGAACATATGAAAATACACAAAGACATAAAGCTGTCTGAGCAACTTCTGTGGGAGTCGAAAGAGTTACGTGTTCTACCCTGTTTCTCCTCACTCTCACACTTGGTAGAAGCGGAGAAAATATACTTCAGGTGAGCATCTGCTCTGTGCTGAGCTCCTGATTTATATGCATTGATTGGCTCTACACCGTGGGGTCTGACTGTGACCAGAGCTATCTTCCTGAATGTGTCACCTGTATGGACAGCAGCATAGGGCCCCACCCAAGACAGTAACTCAAAGAGCAAATTAAATTTTTAAAAAAGATTTATTTTAATTTTATGCATATGAATGCCTTGCCTGCATTCATGTATGTGTATCACATGCATGCCCAGTGCCCTCAGAGGTCAGAAGTAGGTGTCACAGCCCCTGGAACTGGTGTTATGGATGGTTGTGAGCCACCATGTAGGTGCTGGGAATTGAACTCGGGTCCTCTGTAAGAGCAGCATGCACTCTTAACCACTGAGTCACATCTCTCCAGCCCATCAAACAGCAATTTTAAAATCAAACATTTTAACACAATGCAGTCTAAAGATACACTAATGTGATGCTTACATGCTGAAGAATGACAGTAGGGAACCATTAAAAGTCTTGGTTTTCTGTAATTAAATCATGTTTTGAAAGAGCAGCAAACTTTGCATAT
Source organism: Peromyscus leucopus (assembly GCF_004664715.2). Lineage (NCBI taxonomy): Eukaryota > Metazoa > Chordata > Mammalia > Rodentia > Cricetidae > Peromyscus > Peromyscus leucopus. The sequence goes on from NC_051083.1 coordinate 123,365,094, forward strand.
CCAGCAAATGCCTGCAATTGTAACAGAGTCTTCTTGAAGCTGAGCTGAGGGGTTTCTTGCAGTGCTGGCTGGCACAATATGATGGCTGCACGGTGCAAAGTGCACACGCTGTGTATTTTGAACCAAGCATGTGGTTTGACACGAACTTGTGTTCCCTGATGCACCTCAGATTTATTACACCCTTGAGTTTGAATTAAGTTTTGTTCCTTAGGTGTTGAGAAATCTTACATTATCAGTTTGTTTAGGGCTCCCACGTTCAGTTTCCCAACCCGATAGGGAGCTGCTAGGTTCTAAAGCACTGTGTCTGACATGCAGAGGGCAAGGAAGAGTAGCAGAACTAGGTCTCTCTGACCTTTCCCCAACATTCTCTCTTCACTTTGGTCCTGTTGCCCTCTGGAAGAACAGGGAGAGGTGTCTGAACTTCTATCTGCCCAGAGACCCAATCCACTAGAGTAAACAAAGGCCTTCAGATTTTTGTACTGAAGTTCCATTAACCATTGATGAGTAAACTCTGTCTCCTAGCACCTCACCCAGAGTCCAGAGAACTTTGTTCCAGGCTCATTGTCTTCCTTCAAATTAATTTTTTTTTTACCGGGGTCTGGAGCAATGGCTCAGTGGTTGAGAGCAACTTGCAAAGGACCCAGGTTCAGCACCCAGCACCTCATGACAGTTCACAACTGTCTGTTACTTCAGGTCCAGGGGATCCAATGTTCTCTTCTGGCCTGTGTGACACCAGGCATGCACATGGTACACAGATATACGTGCAAGCAAAATAGTCATAAAATAAAAAGAAATCTCTAAAAAATATTTATTACCTTTCTTGCTTTCCTCTCCCCTACAAAAGCCCTTCTTTGATTTTCATACTTTGTGTGGCTCCTGCACACATACAAAATAATACATGTGTATGTTTTTTTCCAGCTAACCTGTTGTTAGCAGTTTGTTGTCACAGACTCAGTCTGTGAACCTTTGATGGGGACTTTGATTGTGAGAAGTGTGTTAATCTGAGGCCAGAGTGCTGGAGCCACATTGTTCAGTATGGTGGCCACAAGTCAGAGGACACCAATGAGCTCCTTAAATATGGCTAGTCTCAGTAAATTGTAATGCTGGAAGTATAAAATATGTCCCAAATTTCAGAGACTTAGTTCCAAAATTATGAAATATTTCACTAATAGGTTGTTCATATCAATTAGATGTTGAAGGTATATTTTTGGTATTTTGGGGTAAATGAAATCTTACTAAAAATAATTTCTTTTTGTACTCTGTTAATGTGGCTACTGGACAAGTTCAGAATACTAATGTGGCTTACAGTTTTTGTTGTTGCTGGTGGTGATATTTTTCTTGTATGCACTGAAAATTTTTTTATTCAGTTAATTTCTTTTTTTAGCTAATGCACTGCTATGTAGCTCTGGCTGATCTTGAACTCAGTCCTTCTGCCTCAGCCTCATGAGTGCCATACCTGGGCAAGATTGTGCTGTATTATCTGTAAGGCAGGCAAGGGAAGAAAAATCACTAAAAACAGAAAGAATGAGAATAAGGAAGTGTTTGCTTTTTTAATTCAGGAAATTAAAGGAATTAATTAAACTGAATTAAAGGAATGTTCTTTATTTCTTTATTATTGTCTATTTTCTTTCCATTTGTCTTTTATCCATATTCAGATGCTTTTCAATAATTAAATTGTGTAATAAACACCACTTTTCTATATGAACGGTACATTTACAGCTTCTCATACTACCAGGTCCTCCTGTCTGATGAGCAGTGTTAACATGGTGACTGTCCTTTGTTTTAACCTACGTTCCCATAATCGTACATATGACATTACATTCCCTTCAATATTCCATACAACACATTTTCCACTTTGCACCATTTGGTTATTTGCTGGTTGACTTTTTCAGCATACACTTTTCATGTGCAGGTGCTTTATTTCTAAGGTAACTTCCTAGCCATGAGGTTTCTGATCACGGATATGTATTATCAAAGTGAAGCAATAGTTCTCATTTGCAGTTGCAATGCATGCAACTACATTTTGCCTTGCATTAGCTACATGTGTTATCAGTCTGTTTATTTTGGGGCCCTGATTTGATAGACTAGATGTGCTAGCTCACTGGTAGTTTAATTTAAATTTCTTTTTTTTTTTTTTTTTTTTTTTTGGTTTTTCGAGACAGGGTTTCTCTGTGTAGCTTTGTGCCTTTCCTGGAACTCACTTGGTAGCCCAGGCTGGCCTCGAACTCACAAAGATCCACCTGCCTCTGCCTCCCGAGTGCTGGGATTAAAGGCATGCGCCACCACCGCCCGGCCTTAAATTTCTTTACTAGTAAGTATCTTTTCAAATGTTTAACAAGCATTCGATCACTTGATTTGCTCTAGGCTTTCTTAACCTTTAATTTTGTCACTGGTTCTTTTTATTCTATTAAAAATATCTTCCAGCAGGATCTTCACGACTTGGGGCAGCCACAGGATATCCCAGAGGTGTTCCACTGAGGATCCAGTGAGGATGGTGTACCAGAAATCAGAGGCCTTGAACCAGACCAGTGACTCATTGCAATGGACATTTGCTAGTAAAGCTGATTGGACAAAAGAGTGTACTGTGTGACACACCGAGGCTCCCAGTGCCACCAGGACAAATGAAGAGGGGTTGAAGAGGCTGGAAAGAAGGAGAAGCAAAGAGTTTTTATTGTTGTTGTTGTTGTTTCATTTTTGTGTTTGTTTGTTGACTTGCTTTGCTTTGTTTTGATTTTTTTTTAATTTTCTTTTGGGGGGGGTGCTGCAGGGGTGAAGAGAGAATATGGTGGACTAGGAAGTGAGTGGAATTAGGATGGATGATATGAAGTTCCCAAAGAAACAATAAAGAAACTTAAAAATAAAGGATATCTTCATCCTGGCCAACACATCATCATTTTAATTTTAGTTGATGTGAAGTAATATCTCTTTGAGGTTTATCTTTGCATTTCTCTGATGTCTAATGACACTGAGTACCTTTGCATGTGCTCAGTGGCCATTTATGTCTTATCTTATTAACATCTTTTAAGGTCTTCAGTCACTTAAAAAATTATAGCTATTAAGTCTTTTATTGGAATACGTGTTTCGATGTATGTTCATATAGGTGTATGTGCGCATTTCAGCAGCAGATCCATTGTCTATGAAATATTTTAGGAACAATTTGCCGTAAAACCCTATTTGTTCATTATAACACTGTTTTTAGAACAGAAGAGCTTCTGGTTTCTGCATGTGGCTCAGTGGCATAAAGTGCACTGCTGTGTTGTACAGCCCATCATCGTGCTCGATCTCCAGAGCTTTTGTAAGAAAAGAAAATCTCCTAGAGTTAAAGATGTTATCTATATATACAATTGCCAAAGTACTGACAAAAGAATTCCAACAAAGCAATAACAAAATTACAACTGATTTATGTATTCATTTCTATATGTGAAAATAACTATATGTTATACAATAATTACATATACATTTATATAATAATAATAATAATAATAATAATAATAATAATAATAATGAAAGAATAATAGATCTTTATAGGAATGGGGGACATGGCAGGGAAGAAATGATGTACTGTATTTTAATTTGAAAGAAAACTGAGCATGCTGGGGCATGTCTTTGATCCCAGCGCTTCGGAAGCAGAGGCTGGTTGATCTCTGGTCTATATAGCAAGTTCCAAGTCAGCCACAGCTACATAGTAAGATCCTGTCTCAAAAAACCAAAACAACAAAAAATATTTTTTTAAGAACACAAATGTTTCTATTGAAAAATTGACAAAGATTTCAGACAAACATTTCCCAAGGAAATGTACAAATATCTAAAGTACAGGAAATCTGGTTTCACAGCAATAGTCACCAGGGACATACCGTTCAAAACCACAAACATAGTTATAACTTCACACCCAGTAGAATGGGCAAAATTGAAAAGATGGAGATAAAAGATTATTGACCTGGATATGAGGCAAATGGGATTGTCCATTGCTGGTGGGCATTGAAAATGCTTCAAAGCACACCTACAGGCATTTCTGAGGCTAAGTAGTGATCAAGGAGAGATTCAAATTTAAACAAAAAAAAAACACCTTGTAGAAGGTGGGCTTTTTTTTTTTTTTTTTTTTTTGAGATATAGTCTTACTACATAGCTCTGGCTATCCTGGAACTCGCTCCATAGACCAGACTGGCCTCAAACTCAGAGATCCTCCTGACTCTGCCTCGTAAGTGCTGGGATTAAAGGTGTGCAGCACCATGCCCAGCTGAGAGTAGGTGGTTCTTAATATGCTGGTTTATATATATTGGTCAGAGACTGGGAACCACGTAATAGGTGAATGAATAATTTGCATCCTATTAAATACTTAGGAATTCTCCTCAGTAAACAAAACAACCAAGCTACTTAACAGGCAGCAACATCCATCAATTTTACAAACATCAAGTTGAAAAAAAATCAAATTGAAATAGGAAAAAAATTCACTGGCAAAATCATACATATTTAAAAGTAGATTCATGGCTGAGGAGATGGTACACGGTGAAAGGAGAAAACCAACTCCTACAAGGTGTCCCCTGGTCTACACGTACTTTGGCATATGAAGACACACACATGTACACACACACACACACACACACACACACACACACACACACACATTTGCACATACACACACGGTAGATGTAATAAAAAATAAACATTTAAAAGTAAATTTAAAATGAGAAAAAAGGCACAAAAATATAATTTATTATTATTATGTGTCATAAAAGTCTATAAGTACAGACATACACATTATTTCAATGGATATGCAAGTAATATAATAAACATGCAAATGATCTTAAAATAACATAAATGTGATGTCATACTTAATAAAACTCTAAAATGATTGTACATCTTTTGTTGTTTATTGTCTTTCTTTTATTTTCTTTCTGATTTTTTTTGAGACAGAGTCTCATGTAGTACAGGCTTTTCTTGAAATTACTATGTAGCTGAGTGTCTTAGTTAGGGTTTCTATTGCTGTGAAGAGACACCATGACCACTACAACTCTTATAAAGGAAAACATTTAACTGAAGTGATGGCATACAGTTTCAGAGTTTTAGTCCATTATCATCTTGGCAGGAAGCATGGTGGTGTGCAGGCAGACATGGTGCTGACTACATCTTGGTCAGAAGGCAACAGGAAGTAGAGTGTGACACTGAGCAAAGCTTAAGCAAAAAATACCTCAAAGCCTGCCCCCACAGTGACACATTTCGTTCAACAAGGCCACACCTCCTAATAGTGCCACTCCCTATGAAATTATGGGGCCAATTACATTCAAACTAAACACTGAGGATGGCCTTGAACTCCTGATCCTCCTATCTCTGCCTCCTGAGTGCTGACTGCTGTCATGTACCACCATGTCCAGCCTGTTTTTGATTTATTTCTATGTTTTTATTGGAATATGTGTACATGTATGTGTATATGTTTATGTGTGGTGCACAGTCATTTGGGAGTGTACATTCATGTGGGAGTACAAGTATCTGCATATGTATGTGGAGACTAGGTGACAATCTTGAGTGCCACCTTCAGAAATACCATCTACTTCCCTTGAGTAAGGGTTTCTCACTGACCTGGAGCTCACACGATTGTCTAGAATGATTGGCCAGCAAGCCACAGAGATCCATCTGTCTTGCCTTCCCAGTGCTAAGATTACTAAGATATACCTGGCATTTTTTACCTAGGTTCTGAGGATCAAATTCTGGTCCCCACATTTGTAGCACAAGCACTTTATGAACTGAACTATCCCCCCAGCTCTCCTGCCTATGTTTAATTAAATAAAATAATACTAAAACCTCTATGTGATTTTGCAGGTCTGAGAATACTTGAGAAAATTATGAAGAAGGGTGAGATGAGTTTTGATTTGTTAAATATGAAAACATAACCAAATAATATGATATGACATAGAAATAGACAACTAGAATAAATCTGGTATTTATGTTAGTGACAAAGGTAATACTTTAATTCAATGGAAAATATGTACACCCTCACATATATATGTACCACCTTGAGGCATTTGAGAGAAAAATGGAATGTGTTCCCTCCCTCACCCATATATAAAAATAAATGCTAAGTGGATTAAAGATTTAACTATTAAAATGAAGCAAAACGATCCAATAAAAAGAACTTTCATGTTAATCCAGACATGCAGGAAACATTTTTACCTAACACAAGAAAAACAGACAAGAAAAATGAAAGTCCTGAGATATTTGAGTATTCTAAATTTTAAATGATTTTTTTCTTGGTGTTCTCGCTTTCCTGATGCTGTGACCTGTTAATATAGTTCCTCACGTTGTGGTGACCCCCCAACCAAAAAGGTTTTTTGTTGTTACTTCCTAACTAATTTTGCTACTGTTATGAATCATAATATAAGTAGCTGATATTTGTAATGATATTAAACAACCCCAGTGAAAGGGTCATTTGTCTCCCGAAGGCGTTGCAACCCACAGATTGAGAACCTACCTGTGCTCTAGATTGAACTCAGATTTTCAGGGTTGGCAGCAAGCACATTTAACTGCTGAGCCTCCTCACTAGCCCAGAGTTTATTTTCTTAATTTTGTACTCTGAAAAATAGATGTTCATAATTTTTCAATGACATTTATTGTCATTCTTTTCATTTTGCTACATTACTGACCTTAATATTCTTGTTAAGGAGGCTTTACCTAGTTCAAAGTTGTCAATATATATGTATCTAAAATTCATTAAATTTTTTCTGATTTAGATCTATGCACATTTTCAAATTAATACCTCTTTATTGATATATAAATTGTACAACATAAAAATCTACCACTTAAACATATACAATTCAGTGTATTTTGGTGGGTTCATGAGGTGTTTAGTTTCAGAACCATCTCATCAATGATAAAAGAAGTCCTGTATCTATTAGCAGTCATTTCCCATCACCACATCCTCATAGCTCTGGAAAGCCATTAGTTTATTTTCTGTTTCTATGATTTGCCTATTCTTGACAAGCAACATAAATAGAGTTCTACAATATTTGACTTTTTTGTTTGGCCTTTTACTTAGCATTCTGTTTCAAGGTTGAGTATTCCTTTTTATGACAGAATAATATTGCATTTTAGGGACACATTGCAGTTTATTTATTCATACCTTAACTGATAGACATCTTGATTGTTTCCACTTTTTAAATGTTAAAATATAGTTTATATGACATTTTCATACATATTTCCATGTGAATTTTTTATTATATTGGTCCATATACTTAAGTATGTAAGTACAGGATTTCGTAATAACTCTATGCTTAACCAATCATAGTTCAGAGGCATGGTATCTTTATCGTATACTAAAACTGTATTTTTTATACTTAGGTCTTTTTGTGAGTGCTTTATTCTGCTTTTCTTAAAATTATATATCTCCATGCTAATAGTGCACTCTCTTGATGATGGTAGGTTTGTGGGGTTTGTGTGTATGTAAGTGTGTGTGTGTGTGTGTGTGTGTGTGTGTGTGTGTGTGTGTTGATGTACATACACGTGCAATATGTGTGGAGGCCATGGATTGATGTCAGGTGTCCTCATTTGTTTTTCTCCTTACATTTTGAGATTGGGTCTTTTACAAAAGCTGGATATGGCTAATTGGCTAGATGGTTGACTGGTGAGCCCCAAGGATCTGCTTATGTCCACCCATCTCAGCACCAGAATTACAAGCTCATGCTGCCATACCCAGCTTTTTAATAATAATAATAATAAATAACATTGGTATCGGGACTCTAAACTCAGTCTTCATGCTTGTGTAGCAAGCACTTTACTGACTGAACTATCTCTTCCGTCTTAATTATTGTAATTTGAAAGTAAATATTGAACGGAAATGCTGTATGTCCACCTCCTTTGTTTTTATACTTCAAGACGGCTATTTTCTAGTTAGCTTTTGAAATTCCATACACACTCTAGAATCAATTTGCTGGTTTCTTCGAAAGATCTGCTTCAATTTGATTGTGATTACATTAACTAATTTCTGTGAAAATACATATCTTAATGATATTGAATCATCCAAAATTTGAACTGGATGATATCTCTATTTAGGCTTTTTTAATATTCCCATTAGCAATCTTATTTTTGCCTTAAAGGTCTGATGGAACTTGCTAGTCAAACAGAAAACCAAGTTGAGCTGTACACTAGGGTGTGTTCAGAAATGTTCATAAAAACTCCATGATGACAGCAAATTCTGGAAACAACTCTTAAGTATTCATCAAGAGAAAGATTTTTGAACAAATTTTGAAATATTCCTATGGTGGAATTTTGCAATGCAGTACACAGATACATTGATATACATATATCAGAAATCAAATGCTTGAGGGAGCAATAGTTTCCATAGGCAACAAGTTGATAACCTGGAACTACAGTCCAGCCATATCAGACATGATGAGGAACAGCAAAGTTATCTGTCCCATGGTGGTGTTAATTTCATTCCATCCTACCAGGACCTTGGGGAGACAGTCTAACCTGAAATCACTGATGATGCCCAAAGGGTTGCCTTCATCCATAGCAGCTACCTGTAGGTATATGGCACCTGCCTCTCTATGAGGCTCAACTGGTCATCAGCAGTAGCTGTTGTTACTTAAATGCTCCCTGCTCCTTTTGATACTACATCTCCTGTGGGTATGGCCACTCAGTCTCTGCCTGGGCCTCCCTGAGGTTTGCTGCAGTTGCTTGATTCTGGTCCACTCCTTCCACCTTCCAGCTTCTAGGTCAGGCTCTTTTCCTCCAGCTCCAGGCCTCACAGTTCAGGCCCCCTTTTCTCCTCACTCATCAACAGATAGCAGAGTCTGTAATAGCATTAACTCTCATGTTCTGCAAGGGTGAGGTAAACATCCAGTTGTGTCAAGAAATTCTCAGTAAACTAATTTCACAGTGGGTGGGTCACATCATTTTGGCTAGACAAGATGGCAAGAGTGTCTACAGTGGCCTTCAGGATGCTACCCAAGGTTCTCATGATGAAAACTCCACCAAGCAAGATGAAGTTGATGGTACTTTGCTTGGATATCCTGCCTACTTTCTGGGAGGCATTGTCAGGAGGCAGCCTGTGGCTTCCTACTATCTGCCATCTCTCTGGAAGGCTGCCAGCTGCCATCTTCCTGGGCTTTCCCTGGTTTCTTCTGCTTCTCACCAGCATCTCCAGGGGCTGACTGAATTCCAGAGGCAGGCTGCAGTGCCGGCACTGGAAGCAGGTAGAACACTACACAGAGGTATGAACTGTCATCTCTATTGTATTTCCTTTGGCTCCTCACTTCTTCTTGCTCTGTAGTTCACCCCCAACTTCCTTTTGCTATTAAGTTTAGCATTTTGTCTACATTCTTCTTAGAATAATGGTTTTTCAATAATTGGTTCATCCATAGGTCAACTATAGGCTCAAGGCCAAATTAAAAAGTATTAGGCACGTGCCTTTTATCCCAGCACTTAGGAGTCAGAGGCAGGCAGATCTCTGTGAGTTTGAGGCCAGCCTGATGATCTACAGAGCGAGTTCCAGGATAGGCTCCAAAGTTACACAGAGAAACCCTGTGTTGAAACTCCCCCCCCCAAAAAAAATAGGTTTAAAGAATGTAATTGTCACAGGAAAAAAATCAAATATAAAAAAAATTCACCAGTAAATTTTCTAAATCTGTTCCAGCTGAAATATTTAAAAGGGAACCCATGAGTCTTCACTTCTTTGATTGGCTAATGCCTTTACAGCTAACACAGCTTAAAAGGCAAGGTCCTCAATTGTTAGTTCTGATAAATTAGTTACTTCTTGCAGGCAGAATTCAGTACCTGCTTCTGGAAGTAGGGAGTTTCAGTTGCTGGTCTTCACAATGGCACCCAGTAGTGGGAGCATTCAGGGGCTGAAACCAATCCAGCATCTACTTCTGGTTGAATTTGCATTTCTTGCAGGAGAGACTATGCTCCCACACCTTCCATCCTCACCCTTCTACCCTTCTTAACCCCTACAAAAGTGCAAAAGGCTAGTGGTGCCCTATGGTGGGTATCATGGCACCTCTCTCCAAAATATCCTTATTGCAGTTTCTGGTAATACAAAAAAAATGAAAAAGTAACCAAGGCAAGAATGTATCTACCTGCTAGAGATAGCCACCAGTAAGGATTTGAGCTGTACTTCACATTGTTTCCATATATCTAAGACAGGTACTTCTTTAATATACACATAACTACATGCATTATTCTGTCTAGTCTAATTGATACCTGTACATTTTAGTGTTCTTTTCTTTCTTTTTTACTATTAACAACTATTTTGTAGTAGTTCTCTTTTACTTGTAGTTTTGACAACATTGAGGCTATTATTTGATTAGGATTTGATTGCCAGACATAAACTTGATAAAGTTTATGCCCATTTATATATTTATGTTTGTGTGTTCACATATACTGTCTAACATATAGTGTAATGCTATGGAATAATACTTTTGTGCACTGGTTTAATAAAACATTGATTGGCCAGTAGCCAGGCAGGAAGTACAGGCAGGATAAGCAGACAAAGGGAATTCTGGGAAGAGGAAGGCTGAGGCAGGATGAAATGCCAACATGCCATCCGGGGAACAGCATGTAACAGCACACAGGTAAAGCCAAGGAAAACATGGCAACATATAGATGAACAGAAATGGGCTGAATTTAAATGTAAGAGCTAGTCAGTGGTAGGCCTGAGCTAATGGCCAAGCAGTTTTAATTAATATAAGCTTCTGAATGATTATTTTATAAGTGGCTGTGGGGTCCATGGGGCTGGGCAGGACCAGAGAAAAATTCAGCTACAAATGGCACCCAATGGCTTGAGTTTCCACCTGAAACCTGAGAATACTTGATAATTCTAGATGGAGCCCAAAACAGGTTCCTGCTTCATGTCTCATGCAGGCGGCAAGATGCCGCAATATGTGGGCTTGAGCTACTCTATGGCAGGTTTGTGACATGAGGGCTTGACCTGCAGCATGGTGGCAATGAGGCATCTCCAAGCTGCACATTATGCTGTGTGGTGGATTTAGCCTTTGCTAGTACAGACAAGGAAGGAAGGAAGGAAGGAAGGAAGGAAGGAAGGAAGGATGGAAGGAAGGAAGGAAGGAAGGAAGGAAGGAAGGAAAGGAAGAAATAGAAAGAAAAGGTTTTTGGGTTACACACAGTTGGATGGAAGCATAGACTCAGTGCCTCCCATAGTCAGTGGACAGTCTGGTTCCCAGAGCTCGTGGTAAACGTAGTTCCACCATGTAGAGAAGCTGAGGTGGACAGAGCCAGCAACCAAAGCTGTCATTTCAGTCTTAGTAACAATGCAGTTTAAAGCAATAGATTCACAATAAGACAGATTCAGATGGGAAAAACCCTAAACAGTTTACAGTGTATGCAAAAATGTATCTAGGCTTGAAAGAGGGAGAAAAAGGAATATACACAGTTATATAAAGAAATAGTTTTAAAAAATAAAGTCTTTAAAGAGACAGTAAATGTAATATAAAAAAATAAGCCATGTAAAGATGGATATTACAGAGAGTCTGGATTATATTGTCTTTGGAATTTGTAACTGCAGAAAGACATCTGATTGTAAAGGCTGCTCAGTTAAACCAATATGTATCTTTTAAAGGTACCTTGACTTCAAAATTTGGATCTAAGGATATGTTGCTTTGGAAAGGAGGCTCTGCTTTTGTTTACACAGGAAGCAAGAGGTGATGGATTTGTTACAGGTTAAGATGGATCAGGTTTGACCAGCCAAGACCACCTGAAAGGTCTCCGATGATACCATGGCCCAGATGATCCAACATCCAGAACGATTTCAAAGCAACTGGCTCAGACAGTGCAGCATTACAGACTACTCTAGTCAGGACTTGATCATAATTCTTAATTTTCTCAGGATCCCCATTAGATTGCCAGTGTCCTTATCCAGTGGGAAGTAGTATGAGAAGCTACACCCAAATTCCCAAAATATTGTTTATGAATGTTTATTTTTATTTAGAGCAGGTTGATTATAAATGCAATCTCTTTCTAAAGAAGAAAAGGGGATATAGATATGATAGGATAAATAGTAACAACTTTTTTAAAAAAAGTTTTATATTGCTATGGATTTTAGTTTATTAATACAAATTGAAATATTTGAAATATATATATATATTTCTACTCTCATGGAAGGTATTATGTTTATGTAACTCATTTAAATTGTAATGGATAATTAAGAAATACAGATTAATAACTAGTCTTCTATGATAGTCAAACTTATAGTCATGTTAAGTTTTCTAGGTATATAGATATAATTCAATTAGTTAGATATTCCTCAAACATTTCAAAGGCCTACAGAATATGGCATTTAAAGTGTTTTTAAAAACTTAGACTTTCTAGACAGTGAGACACATCTGCTCCCGGCAGGACTGATTTACTTCAGAGAGGAGGATGGGCATCGAAGACACTCTATATGGAGTTTATCTTCTTGGCAAAAATAGCCATTTGGGCAAGAAACTGTTCTTGCCTGGACTGCTTAACAAAATGTTGCATCGACTGGACATGCAGGACCCATAGGAAGGTGACCACTGAACTTTGCTTGGCGAAATGGTCCTTCAGGTTCCTGCTTTACAGAGGAAACTACCAGACATTCTACAGGACACTGAGAGAAGTGACTGAGAGACTGTAGGCTTGTGGGATGAAGACAGATGCTCCAACTGTACAGAGGAACTTTGGATGACTGTCCAGGCAGCCAGCTGTCTCTGTCATTCTAGATTTTTGAAGTTGCTTATAATACACTTCCTATTTTCTTAGGTAATATTATATCCTTCTGAGGTCTTTGATGTAGTTGAATCATAATTTTCCTTGGTTATGATAAAAGATAAATTAGATACAAAACCTTAGACTCACAAATATAGGATATATATATATATATATATATATATATATATATATATATATCATTCCTCCTAACTGGCCTGGCCATAGAAACTTATATTTCACCAATACTGTAAAAGAACATTATTTTTTGCTACCATTGGTCAATATACTTTGATTAACTTTTATTGGTGTGATAAACAGAATGAATATTTGGTATAAATGAAGTACTTCATAAGTATGCTTTTAATGAAAGTAAAGCATTTTTAATTTTCCTTGTTTCATTGTAGGTGAATGTAAATAGGGTTAGGAAACATTTCATTCTGTAGTTCCCATTGTGAATATTTTCAACTTTCCAGGGTACTTGGTCTTTGTTGCTGGTCCTTAATTTTACCCCCTTATAGAAGGATAGCATGCACAGACTATATGGCGATGAAAATCAAAAATTAACTCCAGTGTTCTCCATATGTACAAAACCAGGCATCATCTGGGTTTGACCCATAGGCAAGTTTGCTGATTCCTGTTCTATTCATAGGCTAGAGGCCACATAGGGCACTCTTGTGAATTGCTAGCTTGGCTCTTTTGCGTTGTTACTTTCTTTCTGTCTTGCTGATTTGTAAGAACACTTTATTCAATCACATGGTTGCACTGTTATCCCTTTCCTTTATATTGCAATTATTCTCCAGCCTTTCATTTGTTTATTAACCATACTTAGGTTTTTCCCTCAATATCTACATATTTTGTACGAAATTAAGTCTATGAGTCTTGCTATGTGGTTTCAAGATGCAATGTGTTACACTGAAAAGTCTTCCTTGCTCTAGGATTATATAAACCATCTCCTCTATTTTTCCAGTTTGTCTTTTAATTTCTAACAGTATATGAATCTTAGCTACATTTCAGATTATTTAGTGTAAGACAGGGACATGACTTTCTGTGATTTTCTTTATTTATTGCATAATTTTTATTTATTTCTGAATTATTATGTGTAAATGAGTGTTTTTGAACTCTAATTTCTGATGTGTGCCATATGGCTTATTTTGTGTTATTTTAAAGAACATCTGTTCTATTCCATTATTTAATTTATTGTTGCTTTCATTGAGTCTTCAGTTTTTCTACATAGGCTATTGAATTGGTTTTATTGTTTCTAATAGTTTTTCCTCTTGAGTTTTCTAGGCTGTTACATCATTTGTATACAAGATAATTTTGTCTCTTATTTTACAGGGAATGCCTCTCATCTTGTTGTAGTGACTAGGAATTGATATGATAATGTCGTATAATAGTAGTGATACTGGATATCCCTATTGTATTCTCAGTTTTAGAGAGAAGGGCTCTTGTGTTGCTGGATACATTTGATAATAATTTTTTTCAACTCTGAGGGTTGAACTCAAAGCCTGAAGGCAAGCGCTCTGCTGCTGAGCTATAACCCCAAGTACTGATGGTAATGTGTGATAATTATTCCTTTATGTTAGGAAGATTTTTTTCTATTACTAGTTCATTAGTACTTAAAAGTAAACTGTTATAAATACTCTGCACTGTTAAAGATTTCTGTTTCTCTTAAGATGCAGTTCTTATTTTTGTCACAAATTCCTTCTATACTCAATCCTGTGTCTTGTATCCTATACCTATATCCTTATAACATCATGATTCAGTGTCCATTTTTCATACCTATAGTGGACTCCTACAATTTTTAAGATGTGAGCATATGTAACTTTGAGATCATTTTACAGGGGAAGAAAAGAATACAAAATGACATTTAAATTAGGTATTGAAAATTTTATTTAGAGTGAAATTTTTAAAAAATCTCTTACAGTAATTTCCCAGCACAGATCACATAAGGATGCCTTCTGTTTGCTACACAAAACCTCTAAGAGTATCTGTCTATCAATGCTGACAGGGATGCTGTGCCCAGTTGGGTGGGGTGGAGGTACAACATGGCATCCTTCCTGTAGAATTTTCCTTTAAACTTTATTCAATCCAAATTGCTTCCAATTACTTCCAAACGTGGAGAACTTCCAGTCTATTGTAGTTTAGATACGAGGTGTTTTGTTTTGTTTTGTTGGTATTGTTGCCTTTCTTTATTCACTCTCTCAGGGCTGTAGGCTCAGATGGGGCACATGCTTAGGGTGGAATGCTTTGTGACCACCATCTTGAAATTCTTAATTTTATTTTTGTAGGTGTGTTTTGTAAATAAAGTTCAGGGGGACAGTTCAGCACATGCAGGGGACTTGGAGCTCCTGCAAATGCAGCTTCCTATTACCCATCATCTCCCTGCAATGAATTCTTGGTGGTCTTGATCTAGTTGCTTTAGTTCCACAGTACCTCTCCTCCTCACCTTGGCTAACAGCCATGGCTATTGCCTTTCTGGGGCAGCAAGTGAGTTGTGCTGGAGGATGCCCAAGTTCTACTGTTGCCCCTATCCAAGGTGGGCACCTAAGCCATGTTAGACAGAAATAGAGGCTTGCTTGGCCCATGTATGCTGTGGATATTGCTCTATATAAATAAAACACTGATGGCCAGTGACCAGGCAGGAAGTAGGTTGCCAGGCAAGAAGTAGGTGGGACAAGGAGAGAGGAGAATTCTGGGAAGTGGAAGGCTGAGGAGGGAGACACTGCAGCCACCGCCAGGACAAACAGCATGTAAAGACTCTGGTAAGCCGCCAGCCACGTGGCAAGGTATAGATTTATAAAAATGGGTTAATTTAAGATAAAAGAACAGTTAACAAGAAGCCTGCCACGGCCATACAGTTTATAAGTGATATAAGCGTCTGAGTGATTATTTTATAAGTAGATTGTGGGACTGTGGGGCTTGGGGAACCTGGAGAGAAGCCATCCAGCAACACATGTGTTTTGAGGCATTTGTGGATTCTGTCTAAAATAAATACTAAGAGACAAAGTAGTTGCAAAACAGTAATATGTAACCACATTTGTATTGTAAAAGACATAGATCACAGCTTAGAATTTAGAATTTCTTGTTTTAGTTATTTTATTTTTATTTTTACTTTTTAAAGACAGGCTCTAATGTGTCCTAAATTGGCTTTGTACTGACTATGTAGCTGAGGATGATCTTGAATACCTAATCCTCAAGGGCTGGTATTACTGGGTCATATATATACACTACCATGCAGAGTTAGGGATTGAGACCAGAGCTTCATGCATGCTAGGCAAGCAACATACCATCTCAGCCCCATCTCCAGGCTCTAATTTAAGATTTCTGAAATCCTTAGGATCCTTGAAATCTTGAAGTGACCAAATGGAAACTGTTGAAATTTGTATTTCTCAAACATGGAAGAAAGCTGTTTCAGAATGGGTTATCAGTAGCACAGAAGAAAATAGCAGAGATAGCAAGGATATACTTTAAAAAGAAACCCCACATTGTCATGTGTTCATAGAAGAAAAGACAATTCTATGAGGCAATGCAGGTTGCTTATGAGCTGAACTGTGATTTTGAAAAGTTGGATTCTTAGTAAATAACAATTTTAAAAGTACCACAGCCAACTTATTTTTATTTGTATTGTTCTTTCCATGAAAATATAAGAGAGAAAATATCTACATTCAATTAACCCTAAAAATGCCTAAAATAGCTGAGTGGTGGTGGTACACACCTTTAATCCCAGCACTCTGAGTTTGAGGCCAGCCTGGTCTATAGAGCGAGTTCCAGGACAGCCAGGGCTACCCAGAGAAACCCTTTAAAAATCTAAAAAAGAAAAAAATCTTAAAATAACATTATTGTCCTTTATCAGTGTTTCTTAGTGGTTCATTAAATATTGGTACATTTCAAATTTATATTTATTCAAATATATTCAAATTTATTCACTATCTTAATGTGATATTTGTATTAATTCTTTAAGAATTTCACCAAGTTCATTTTGATCATATTCATACTCACTTCTCACAGATCACCTTCTAATTCCCTACCCTCTTACAATTTTGTGTCCTCTTTATTTTTAAATGACCATTGAGTCCAGTTTGTGCTACCCATATATTCTTGGGTATGGGGCCATCCACTGGAGTATGGTTGACCTACCAGGGACCACACACTTAAAGATAACTGACTCTCTCTCCCTGCTGCAAAAGCTGTCAACTGCCCATAGGTACTGTGGTAGTTTGAAAGAAAATGGCCCCCATAGGTCCATAGGGAGTGGCAGTATTAGGAGGTATGGCCTTGTTGGAGTAGGTGTGGCCTTGTTGGAGGAAGTGTGTCACTGTGGGGGTGGGCTTTGAGGTCTCTATTGCTCAAGCTATGTCCAGTGTAGGACACAGTCTCCTGCTGCCTGTGGATCAAGATGTAGAACTCTCTACTTCTCCAGCATCATGTCTGCTTACATGCCACCATGAAGATAATGGACTAAACCTCAGAAACTGTAAACCAACCACAATTAAATGTTTTCCTTTATAAGAGTTGTCATGGTCATGGTGTCTTTTCACAATAGAAACCCTAAGACAGATAGTCAATAAGAGAGGACTGCTCATAAGCCTCTTCCCCCCACCCCCCGTGAGATATTTTATAATCCATGATGTCTTAGAGTCAAGCAAACACAATTGAAAGGCAAAGTATAGGAGCTGAGGAAGTAACTCAGTGGAGATAGTACTTGATATGCAAGTGTGAGGACCTGAATTTGGATCCATAACACCCTTGTAAATGCTGGGCATGACAGCATGCACCCGTGACTCCAATGCTACAGGGTGAAGACAGATACATCTTGGGGCTTTGCTGTGAGGTCCAAGTTCAGTAAGAGATTCAGTTTAAAAAAACAGTGTGGACAGTGATAGAGGGAGATGCTCAACATTGACCTCAGGCCTCCAAATTGTATGTCATGTACAAGTGAGTGTACCTATATAAACACGTGCACACATTCATACAACATATATAGAGAGAACAAAACAAAGAATAAAAACTATTGCATTTATAAATAATTTTGGGATTAAAAAATATACCTGGGAGAATCAACAGAAGTCTGAGCTGAGAATGAGATAAGTTGAAGGTTGTCAGGTACTTTATTCATGAGTAGAGACAAGTCTGAAAATAAATAACAAGAAGACAAAATTTAAAAAAAATTCCCTGAATGGGCTAAGTATAACTTGAAAGTGATAAGATTCTTATCATAAGTTAAATTTTACTTTCGTCAGAATGCAAAATGAGGAAAAATAAAGTAAAACCTCATTTTGGGGAGAACTGCATGTAGACCATTAACCCTATTAATAAATGCATTCTTCTATGTGGCCCTTTCCACCCAGAGGAGCAATATTCTTCTTACCCGTATTGCAGTGTCTCAGAAATATGTGTGCTTGCATGTGCGTGTGTATGTGTGAGTGTGTGTATACATCAGGGATTGGCACCGGGTGTCTTTCTGGTTTTTTTCTACATTTTTTGAGTCAGCCTCCACTGAGCCTGGATTCAGCTATGTTGGCAGGTCAGAAGGCTCTACACTACCACATCCACCTTTTACATGGATGCCTGACATCTGACCTCAAGTCCTCAGGCTTATGCAGTAGGACTTTACTGGCTAAGTCACCTCTCCTGCCCCTTGTGGGTTGTTTTTCAAGCTTTGTTCTTGAACCTTCCATCTACCAATCAAGTATAATGATACATACATACATATTTGTATATATAAATCAAAATTATAATTTCTTAGATAATTTTATTGAGGAACAATATAGAAGTTCTGCGTCTCTTGTCAACCTTTGTTTCTAACTATTTTCAACATCATTTAAGGTTGCACAGATATGGCAGAAGGCACAAGAAATGTTAGGAGGTGTCAGAGTTGTACCTAGAAGATAAAGGTGTGTGTCAAATTGAAGATCCAGGGGGCTAATCTAGAGAGTAAAAGGCAAGACATGGACTAGGGTGACTTCAAGGTGAGGACAAGGAAGAGTTGCTCATCAGGTGTCTGGAATTTTCTGCGACACAAAAGTTGTGTCTAGGGAAGGGTTCTTGTCATTGTTATCCTCCCCTGTGTACGTGACATGGACAGTTCAAGGATCCAAGCCATAGAAAAGTAAACTCTTCCTAAAGTCTGTGACATATTTGGATCTTACAGATCCTTGATGTCCATTTAATTGAGTTAGTCCCTGTCATAGAGTTTCTATTGCTGTGAAGAGACTTCATGACCACAGCAACATTTGTAAAAGAAAGTATTTAATTGGGGCTGGCTTCCAGGTTCAGAGGTTTAGTTCATTATTATCATGGCAGCAAAACATATCCTGCTGGAGAAGGAGCCAAGAGTTTTACCTCTGGATTGGCAGACAGCAGGAAGAGAGAGAGAGAGACAATGGGCCTGGCTTGAGCATTTGGAACCTCAAAGCCCACTCCCAGTGACACACTTTCTCTAACAAGACTACACTACTCCAACAAGGCCACACCTCCTAGAGACCAAGTACTGCTACTTCCTAATGACTAAGCATTCAAACATAGAGCCTGTGGGGGTCACTACATTCCCCTATTTTCACCTTCACACTACATGCTTACTCTTCAGGGAATGGGCAAGTGCCCAATCTGGATACAGTCATTGGAAACATAGGTTTTGAAGTCACTTACTTAGGTTATGGTTCTGACAGTTAAAAAGCTGTATATGGGTGTCAGTACCTTTTTTTTTTGAGGCAGTGTCTCATGTAGCCTAGGCTGGCTTTGAATCTGCTATATAGTCTAGGGTGACTCTTCTGCCATGGGAGTGCTGAGATTTATAGTTGTGTTGCCACCACACCTGGAGACCAAATCCAGCTCTTTATTCATGCTGAGTATCTACCAATTGTGCTACATCCCTTGCCCCAGTCTTATTTATTAGTTACTTGCTAAGGGTATTGTAGTAGTTAAATGAGATATTGTTTGTATAGTGTTTACATGTGCTGGCTATTTGGGGAATGTTATCACTTCCAGTGTTCAAGATACACAAATTAGTATTTGTCCATTTAGTTTTCTTCACCCATATGGCTTACTAAATAGGCAGTACAGAGCAAATTTAGCCACATATGGTCAACTTTCGGCACCTGTGCTCATGAGCACTGTACAACATGATTTATTATGTCAATCCAGACATTTGAGAAAAGTCCTAAAGTCTTCAGAGGTATTTTGGGGGGGAGCAAGGTGGAAATTATAGCTATGTGATGAAACGATAGATCATTCACAAATAAACTGATAAAGTCACTCATTGAAATGTAAGCTTGTTGATACACACAGCTGGGACAGTCACATTAAAAGAGTTGAGCAGGCTGTTATCCTCACCAGCCAATACTCTTTTATAAAGGCCCTTTCTTTCTTCCTCAGGTGATGTATTTATCGGGTCCTGTCCACTCTGATGGTTTCTGTCCCAAGGCTTCAGCTTTCTTTCCATGTGTAGACTATCCCACATAGCAAATCTCTGTGTGAAAGGTTTCACAAAAGAGGTCTGGAAAATAAATGGCTCCAAATGCTCCATTTCAGTGTTCTGGCAAAAGGACTAATTGGCATTTTTATTCCAAAGAGGAAAAATTGCTAATAGCAAGAATCAGCGAGTAGTGCCACCCATGCGAACTGTTCATTCTTGTTTCAGCTCTTGTTTGCTCAGTGTTTTGTGTGGTAGAGTCAGGCTAATGCTGTTTAAATTCTACACACAGGCCAATTAAAATCACTAAGCACTTCTATCCTTTGGGGGTTGTTGTTCCATATTTTTTAATGTTATTTTATGCTACCCAAAATGCACTTAGTTAAACCTCCAGCTCCCATCACGTACCTACATTAAATGGAGAAAATGTGACAGTGAATTTTGCAAAGTTTTTTGCACATGTATTTACTATAAATTTGCTAGAAGATTTAAGAGTTTTAAGCATCATTGAAAAATTGGATAATTTTCTGAATTGAGTGGAAAGCAGATGGCTGTGATTTGGACTTTAATTCATCCAGTTGACAAATTGGAAGTCAAAAATCCCACAAAAGCAGAGTCTAGGAGGGGAAGAAGTTTCCATAAATAAGAGTAGTGGATGTGAGTTGTGAGTGAGTGGGATTCATCTATGGTATTTTGGGGGAAAACTGCCTCTTTGCTCATGTGTGCCAACTTATCTGTTTAGTTTGATTAGTTTTAACATATAAGAATCAAGTAAAGATATGTCCCTGGTGGTAATTTTCCTTTGTGTTGTCTCTTCCTCCATCTTTGGTCTATGCAGGAGCCTCTCAAATATAAGGCTTAAAAGTTCCAGCTGGTTAGAAGATGTCATGTAACATGCTTTTGGTGTTTGTGATTCCTTTGACCTCTGTGGTTCCGAATTCATGCTGTTCTTTTTTTGAATTGATGGTCCCAGTTAAATGATTTTCAATGTCCACATGCTCACTATTCTTCCAAATATTATTCTAAACCCAACACCACCAAATTCTGAAAGCTGCAAATCCTCGCTCTATTTTTCAACCCTCGGATATTTTCCTGTATCCCTGTCAAGGTGCTGGCTATTTTTTATTCCTTCTTTCTTACCAAATGTTCTGAATGAGGTAAAAGCAAGCTTGGACCTTGGATGCCACAAAAAGCTAGGCTTGGCCACCAGTCTCAATGTCCCAATTAAGGAGGCAATAAATAATGAAAAGCAGAGAGGGGAGGAGTGAATAAATGTATTCAGTGACTCCTGGAGTTTTAGTTTAAATAGAGGACAAAACGCCTGGTGCTGTGGCGCACACCTTTAATCCCAGCACTCGGGAGGCAGAGGCAGGTGGATCTCTGTGAGTTCGAGGCCAGCCTGAGCTACTGAGAGTTCCAGCACAGGCTCCAAAGCCACACAGAGAAACACTGTCTGGAAAATGAACAAACAAGCAAAAAAAATAGAGGACAAAACTTATGTGTAACTAAGCAGACCTTGTTAAGATCTGGTCGTTCCTATCATTGCTCCCTATTGCTTCCTATCATTGTCTTGGCTCTGGTCTGCCCTGCAGGTTGTCAGAACTGTGTGAAATCTTTTCTGGAAAGCTAATTTCTCCTTTGTCTGGCACCAAGGCTTCATTCAGCCTTTCTCTTTCCTGAGCATGTGTTTTCCAGGGAAATTTTAATTCTTTGGGGTCCATTATTCAATAACCTGATAGGACAAGTGTGTCTGTTTAAAACATCTTGTCTCCTGTGGATTGTTCCATCCCTCTCATGTATTAGAGTATCTAGGCTGCTTGACTAATTTAAGACAATAAAAAATAAAGCTAGATTAATTTCTTGTTCTATTGGAAGCATCTCTGCCTGCTTGCTATAAAGCTGTCTGCACAAATTGTAACATCCCTAGGGAAATGTCTTACTAGCATAAGGTAAACCAAACAAATCTCAGTTTGTCTACTCAGAAATTCCAGGCTGGTATGGTCATAATGGGTGGCATATTATTGTATGTTTTAAATGGGTGGCCTGAATAGCCACAGCTTCGCAATCCCACTGCTTCTACTGTTGAGCTCTTCTCCTAAGCCTGCTTTTGTAGGTTACTATTTTGTGATAGCTCTTTAAAGATGAGTTTCTTTGAACCAGTTTACAAGGCCTATAATCATCACCCTGATTGGGAAAGAGAAGAATGGAAAGTTCAAGGCCAGCCTGGGCTACATATGGAGGATGGTTTGGGTTATGAAGTGATTCCATGACTCAAAAAGAAGTAACTTTTTTTTTGAGACAGGGTCTCAATGTAGCCCAGGCTGGTCTTGAACTCAGTGTGTAGCCAGGGCTGGCCTTGAACTCCTGATATTCCTCTACCTCACAAGTGAAGGAATTATAAGCATCCACCACCATGCCTGGCTAAAAGTGAGTAACTTTTGCTGGAGTATTTTTTTTTTTTTTTGAGACAGGATCTCTCTATGTATCCCTGGCTGTCATGGAATTTACTCTATAGACCAGGCTGGCTCGAACTCCCAGAGAATTTGCATCTGCCTCCTGAGTGCTGGGATTAAAGTTCAAACTTTAAAGTAGAACATCAAGGTCTAGAAAACTTAACTAAAAAGTTGAGGCATAATCCAGTGTTCTCCAAAATACCTCAAAGCAAAATAAATCCCATAAAACTTGTAGTAGCATGTGTGTGTGTGTGTGTGTGTGTGTGTGTGTGTGTGTGTGTGTGTGTTAATGAAGAGAGTTGGAAAGGAGCTAAGTACACCCTGATGAAATTTTAAAGCTTAGCCACCAAAGGTATTGAGAGAAAGACTAGTGAACAAAATCGTTAAGGTTAGGCCCTGGGCAGGGCAGGGTGGCTCACACTGGTAATCCCAGCCATGAGTTTGAGACCAGCCTGAATTACACTGTGAGTTCCAAGTCATCTTCAGCTACTGTGAGACTCTGTTTCAAAACATCAAAACCAAACCAAACTA
This sequence comes from Peromyscus leucopus, assembly GCF_004664715.2. Lineage (NCBI taxonomy): Eukaryota > Metazoa > Chordata > Mammalia > Rodentia > Cricetidae > Peromyscus > Peromyscus leucopus. Next base: position 123,388,170 of record NC_051083.1, read on the forward strand.
AAGCAAAATTCATCACTACCACCAACAACAAAAAACTAAGAGTAGAGCTGAGGGGAGGTAGAGAGAAGTGGAGGCAAGACCAGCACAGGGCCTGAGAAGTTGGTCACACCTGGTTCTGGTCTCCTTGCTTGGTTTCCGAATCAGCCCCTTCAGGGTGTGGAAGTCTTTCATGTACATCAACCCTCTAATTCCCTTTAGTATTTGTCCTTCTTCCTTTCGATTCCAATCTTAGAGCTAGCTGTAGGCTTGGTGGCTCCGCTACCTACAGTTGAATGTTTTACTCACTAAGGGATATCAAAGAAACCATTTGTGTGCCTGTCTTCATGAAGGGCCACGTGTGGACAGACAATATTGAAGCATGGCAATGCATTTTTTCTTGGCAGAGGGCTGAAAACACCTAAATATGCCCTCATTGGAAAAATAAAAGACAGAACAAAAATGAACCGGACCTAACCAGACCTAGAAACTTTGTTGTCCTTTCAGTTCTGGGAGGGAATAAATGAAATTGTCCACCCCCCCTTGTCCTTAGCTACAAGATGTGCTTTAAAAGACAATAGTTCTGCTCAGAAGTTTCAAGAGATCTTTTTGTTCTTGGACAATAAGCATCCTAATGAAAACCAGGCTATATGCAAATAAAGCCATTTCTGTTTTCTGGAAATCATGTTTATAAGTACCACAAATACATTTCAATTAATAAAGGGAGAAGTAGGTAAAAATGTGTCGTCAAATCCTTCCTGGTCACTACCGACATACACATATTTTTCTAGTACATTACTCAATTGTGAAATCTGGGAGAAAGCATGCAATAAACATTTTTTTTGCAGCAAATTTTAGTAAAATATCTGTAAAAAGAAGAGCAAATATACCAATGTTGAATATTACAATGTATTTGATTAATTTTTTCTTCTTTTAATACAAAATTGTCAGATAATCTTGTCCTGCAAAAATACTACATTTTAAAATTCAGTATGGTGCTATCAGGCACCCCCGGTCTCTTCGAGCTATAAGTGGTACTGGGCTCGTAGTGCTTGTCAAAATTTAATGAGAGGGCCCGTTCTAAAATAATTGAATTTTCATATCAGAACGAACCAGGATTACTCAGACAATAAAATTGCTGAGTCCTGTACTGTTACCAGCAAATACCTTTTGCTTTGCTCATGAAATCAGTATGTAAATGTTCAGGGTTTGTATTTAAGGCATCTTAGGCATTTGGAGTTGTAGTACTAGCAATAATTTCAAATGGTGCCGGTGATAAGTAGCTGGTTTTTTATAATGTTCAAAGTGTAATTTGTTTGGTGAATCAGGATAAGCATTTGGTTTATATTTTATATAAATGTTAATGCATTTGCAGTTTAATTATGTTTCTTAACTTTTAGCATTTCAGAAGTCAAATTTGAGGACTAGTCCATCAGATTGTCTTGCTTGCATAACATTCTGAAAACTGGGAGCACCCTCATGCAGTGAGTCTGAAAAGTAAGAGGGGCTGGGGAGGTTGGTGATGGTATGTTTGGGGAACTGGGAGCACTGATAATGAAGTAGGAGAAATGCTATGCTTTAGGTATGTCCTCTCCATTCCTGTGAAGCTCTCAGAGACAGTTTCTGACCTGAGAGCCCTCCATCAACAGAAGGAAGACACCTCCAGGGAGTGACTAATTTATTTCTTTTATGAAAGCTGAGTTGGAGAGCACCTATTGAATAAAGTAGTATAATTTAAAAAAAATTAACAAGAGTTCCTGTAACACTGCAGTGATTGAGGATGCCAGAAGAGAATAAGAGCTCTTTCTACTGTGGCAGAGAAAGTTGGTTTAGGACATGTAATTTTCCATGATACTATTTTTAAAATGATCTGCAGATTATTAGCCTTTACACAAATGGGCACTCAATCAAAAGTTAGCTCTGTAACTTGCCAGTGAAAGCAATACTTGTCAAATTCATTTTTCCTATGATCTGGCTTAGTTTAGTTGAGAATACTGAATAATGTAGCTTTAGAGACAAAAGACATAGCCTTTGTTTCCTTTTTCTCATAGGGCAAAGGAGTGGACAAACAAAGCCTGCTGACTACCTTAGTAAATATAGCTTCCTTGGAACATAGTACAGCTCATTCACTGTTATGCTCTAACAGTCGTGTAGTTTAATTTCTGTTGATGTGATCAAATGACTCTGAGCAAAATAAACTAGTGAAGAAAGGATTTATTTGCCATACAATTCCAGGTGCCTGTCCATCAGTGTGGGGGAAGTCAATGTAGAAACTTAAAGCTTCATATCTACAGTCAAGAGCAGAGAGAGAATAAATACAAGGATTCTTGCTTGTTTCTCCTCAGCTCGATTTCTTCACTTTTAATACAGTTCTGTATCCTCTGCATAGGGAATTTTGTAGTTCACATTGAGTAGAGTCTTCTTCCTACATTGATTAACCACCAAGACAATCCCCACAGACATGCCCACATGCTAATCTGATCTGTACAAATTCCTCATTAAGACACTGGCTCCACAGTTAAGAGCACTGACTGCTCTTCCAGAGGACCTAGGTTCTGTTCCCAGCACCCACATGGCAGCTCACAACAATCTACCTTCAGTTCCTGGGTATTCTAGGCCCTCTTCTGGTCACCTTGGGCACCAGGTATGTGCATTGTACATATATACATGTTCAAGCAAATCACTTCTAAATATAAAATAAAAATGAATAATTCAAAACTTTTCTAAAGATTCTTCTCTCAGCTAATTCTAGGTTGTATCAAGTAGCCAGTGAAAACTAAGCAGCAGAGGGCAACTTTGAGGAGTTGGCATCTAGATGCCATAGCAGGGAAAGTCTTAAATGTGCTGTCAGTTCCTGGTTACAGTAGATAGCCTTGGGCTGCTCATGTCCTGATTTTCATTCCTAGTGGTGGCTGTTGAATGAAAAACAAAACAAAACAAAACAAAACAAAAAAGGAAAGGAATTGACTGCTCCTAGATATGGTGGAGGAGAAGGTTTATTATAGATATATGGAAGAGCATAGCCAGAGGCAGGGACATCTGGGAAAGTCCAGCATGGACATGGCCCTGAACCATTTGAGGGAAGGGAGATGGGAAAGAGGGGAACCAGGTGCAGCAGGCAGGAGGCTCAAAAGAGAGTAGACAAAAAAAGAAAGAAAATGAAAGGAAAAGAAATAAAGAAAAAAAGAAGGAAAGAAAGAAAGAAAGAAAGAAAGAAAGAAAGAAAGAAAGAAAGAAAGAAAGAAAGAAAGAAAGAAAGAAAGAAAGAAAGAAAGAAAGAAAGAAAGAAAGAAAGAAAAGGACCAGGTAACCAAAATGGATTGTAGGCAGAAGTTTCTCTCCTCCCTGCCTATTCCCAAATACCTAGCAGCCACTTCCCAAATAATTGACTCAGAGGCTTAATATTAATTACAAACTGTTTAGCCTATGACTCAGGCTTATTACTAACTAGCTCTTACACTTAAATTAACCCATAATTCTTATCTATGTTTAGGTACCTGGTTTGGTACTTTCTCTAAGTGCGACATTCTCATCTTGCTTCCTCTAGTGACTCCTGACTCTGCCCTTCCTCTTCCCAGAATTCTCCTGGACTGGTTGCCCCACCTATACTTCCTGTCTGGCTACTGGCTAATCAGTGTTTTATTAAACCAATTCGAATGACAAATCTTTACAGTGTACAAGAGGATTATTCTTCAGCAATGGCTGGAGAAGTTTAGGGTAGGTGACAGGGTATGCTCAGGTAGAGACTGAGGGATTTCAGGGAGAACCTGGTGGCCAGGTCCGCTTTGATATGTTAAACAAGCACCTCATTATAGCATTAGATCTATAACAGCTCATCTCCAGTGGATAAGGACTTTAACAATAAATGTTATGTCATTTTGATGTGTAACAAAATTCACAATAATTCCATAATATCACTTGCAACCAGTCTAAATTTTTTTTTCTGATTGCCTTACATTTTTCTTGTGATCACTGGTTTGTATAAATCAGAATCTAAGCAAGATTCATTAATTACATTTGGTAATTATCTTAACACATTTCTCATAATGATATAATGGGTTCCATCCTTTACTTCCTTTACTCTTACTAATTATTAGAGACAGTGACTCATAGGAAATGTGAAATGTCTCACATTCCACAATGAATGTCAATGTGGCGTCAACTGCTTTTTTTTGATGTACTTCAGTCCCTCTTTTTCTACTATGGGTCAAGATGATTGATAAAATTAATTCACATGTATGAGTATACATGCCTACTTACCTGTATACATTTTTTTCTTGTAGACTCCTCTGTTGTGTGCTTCCTGTTACATTACCTCAAGGAGCACATAATGGCTTGTTATTATCACTAATGTCACTGGAGTTTTTGGGTCAAAGCCAAAACTCAGGCAGCCCCAACAACCCAGGCTTAGCCTCCCGTCCCCAACACACTAATAAAAATAAAAACTCGTAGTGAAAATTGGATTTTTTCTCAATGTGGCCACATTGGGAAGATGAAAAAATAAGGGAGTCCCATTGCCCCCAAGTCCATTTTCAAGGGCACTGACATTGAAGTTTCAGTAGAGGGTGAGAATGGCTGGAAAATGTAGCTCAGTTGCATAGTATGTACTTATCATGCACAAAATGCTATGTTTGATCCCTTGTATCCAATAAACCAGGCATGGTGGCATATACCTGTAATCCCAGGAAAGGAGGTGGAGGAAGAAGGATTAGATATTCAAGGCCATCCTTTGCTAGTGAGTTAACGTTAGAGGCCAGCCTGGAATACATTAGACTCTGTCTCCAAACAATAACAACAACAGCAGCAACAAAAGAAAAATTTGATGACAAGAGATATGTGTAACTAGTCTCCCATAAAGGTGTGGTTCCATCCATTATTGACACATTTCTGCCTTGGCTCCAATCTATCCTAAAAGGTAGCTAAATAACTTGTCTGTCAGAATTGTATGAAATCTCTTCCTGGAAGGTAAGCTCCTCCTCAGGCTGGTACCAGGGCTTCAGGCTTCCCTGTCCTCAGCTTGATTCCTAGGGTTCCTTGTTTCAATAGTCTTGATAGCCTAAAGAAAGGGAGGGGCTTGTAGGCAGAAGTTTCTCTCCTACCTGCCTGTTCCCAAATACCCAGCAGTCACTTCCCAAATTATTGACTCCAAGGCTTAATATTTCTTATAAATGCTCAGCCAGTAGCTCAGGCTTATTACTAACCAGCTCGTACACTCAAATTAACCCACAATTCTTATATTTGTTTAGCCATGTGGCTTGGTACCTTTTCTCAGTATGACATTCTCATCTTGCTTCCTCTGGATATGGCTGGCGACTCCTTGACTCTGCCCTTCCTCTTCCCGCATTCTCAGTTTGGCCTTCCTACCTAACTTCCTGACCAGCTACTGGCCAATCAGTGATTTATTAAACCAATTCCAGTGATAAATCTTTACAGTGTACAGGATTATTCCACAGCAGGGGCTCATGTATCTCGTTAGAACAGCTCCTTTCTCCTGCCAGGACAATTAACTCTAACAAGTTTCTTAATAGGTTCAGTCTGACCCAGCTGTTAAAAAGTTTTACCACCAATTTTTCTCACAATGGATTCACCATTAATTACTTACCACTCCCAGATGTGTTATTAGATTGAAAGTTATAAAATGGATATTAAAAAAAAACTTCTGGGAAGAGCTCACCAATTGTCTATCCAATACCAAATGGTCAGCCCTGTAAACATATACATAAAAGTAACATATATACTAAAAAGGTTGATTTATATATGTGTATGTGTGTTATATATTTAGGTGTGTGCATGTTTGTATATATATGTAAACACACATACACAAACATGCATGTAAAAAATGAAAAAGAGGCTGTGAATTTGAAAGAGAGCAAGAAGGGATTTGTAAGTAGGAAAAGGAAGAGGGAAGTGATAAAATCACATTATAATCTCAAAAATAAAATAAATTAAAAATCCCCTTTGCCTTAATTAGTTGAAATTCTTCCAAATAGAACTTTGCCTCTTCAATTATTTGCTTTCCTTACCCTGATGTGCAGTTTGTTTAGGAGAAACAAAAAAAATTTAATTCTTAGCTTTTTTTTTTAGTTAAGATTCATTGCAGTGTCTTAACAACTTTTGGTAGTGACCAAGGATAATAGAGTAAATAAACAATATAAATTATACATTTTAAAATACAAATTTCTTTCAATAGAGTAAATCATTTTGACATCAACACAATTTTTGGCCTGTGGGAGTTGCATGTTAGCCCTTGTCAAACTGGACTTGCTTTGTGGCACACGGCATACCCCTGGCCATCTTGTAAACTTAATTTCTCAATTTGGGAGTCAGATGTTTTTCCAGGAAGTTTTGCTTTGAGAAAACAAACCTCTGTGCTGAATGGCCTTGTAGTAGAATGGGAATTGCAACTCTGGTCTTCCTGGAGGTTCTGTGTGATGAACAGGGCAGATGATGCCTTGAGGTCCATTAGTGAGGTTTCAAGTGAGCTTGGGTAGCTAGAGTGCTTGCATGTGAGCTAGGTCCTAATTCAAAGTTATTTCACAAGGATTTGACTCAGAAATTACAACTATATTTTGGTATAAGAGCATATGGTCTGAAAATACTGTAAAGCAAGCAACTGTCATAGAAAAAGCTCAATTTTGGGAAGCTATTGAAAGAATGAAGACTCAGGAAGTAAACAAACCTTACAAGTCTGAGAAAGTTGAAACAGAAGAGTCACAGTCCCCTTTCCCAAGGTTATATTTATATAAAAGAAACTCAAAGCAGTAGAATTGGTATTGTAAAGGACTTACCAATAGAATAATGTCCAATAATGTCTCCTTGTTTAGGAAACACTAAGTCCCACAAGTGCAATTTAGTTAAAGGAGCATTACCTTCAAAATACCCCAAAGATAAGTAGTGTGCTAACCAGGTTTGTTAAAGATAAGTGAAATTGAAGATGCTAGGATGTAAATGTTTACTCACCAGGAATGACCAGCCATTCAGCTGTGATTACCATGAAAAAGGAGACAGCACTGAGTCACCATCCATTAGACCCTGATTCTTATATACCAAAGACATAACCTCTAAAGGTAGTTCAGGGTAGGCAGTGAAGGGTCACAAACATTAAGTTCAGATCTGTCATTAAGTCCCCTGTGCTCTTATCATGGAAAACAGTTCTGCCAGGCAGGCAAAATGACCCTAGGTAACAACTATTCAAAAAACAACAACACCAGTTTACTTAAAAAAATAAATCTGGCAATATGTAATATCTTTGCTGTACAGATCTACTAACTGCCTAAGCAGCCAGACTTGTAGTCTCCCATCTCTCTTTAAAATTTTTCAAGTGTAACCTAGGGCCAGGACTGGAAAGAGATTTAAGAATGACTATGTACGCAAAATGCATGAAGCTAACATGTTTATAAGCTAACAAAATCTTGTGTTAAGGGTCAACTCTTATTTGGGTGTTAGCCCCAGTCAGCCAGGTGCTTGAGTAAAGAGCTTCCCTTCATCTTTAAGTGTGTGAATTCTCTCTGAGAAGGCATATTATTTCCATAACAATAGAAGTAGCAACAATTGCTAAGGAAAAGAGATTCTCTGACCAGTGGAGCTACTTGCAAATTATAGAGCTAGTTCCAGGGAAACAACTTTCCTGAGTCATCCTCCACCTGGGGCTGGGATTTTGGTGATGCAGGTGGTGCCTTTGAGTCACCCTTGTAAGTAACCCTTGCACAGAACCCCCCAAATGCACTGGTTAGCTAGAATTGTTTGTTGTTGTTCTGTAGTCATTGACCTATCTAGGGTGAATATTTTTTCCATGTCTACCAAGGAAAAGTCACACGCTGTGTGTGTGTGTGTGTGTGTGTGTGTGTGTGTGTGTGTGTGTGTGTGTGTGTGATTATGATTTTTTTGATTGTTTTAAGATAGGATCTTCTGTAACTCAGGCTGGCTCATGTTCCCTATGTAGCTGAAGATGAGCTTGAATTAGCTTTTGATCCTCCTGTATTTTCTTCTGGAGTGCTGGGATTATGCATTATTGTGGATGCAATTTAGTGCCTCTTGTATGCTGAGCAACCAGTGTACCAATTGAGCTATATTATATCCCTAGCCCCCTGGTGTCTTCTTATCTACCCTCTCCTTTGATCTTCAAATCTCTTTCAGATGACATCATTCTCTATTAGTCTTAATTTTCAAAATGAGGATCCAAAGGGTCCAATACTTTTCCAAGGCCACAGAGCTAGTAAGTAGCAGAGCAAGGATCCAAACTACATTCTTACAACTTAGCGTCCCTTCCAGCACATCAAGAAAGCCACTGCATCCTAGGATGTTGTCTAAAGATAGCCCAGCAGTGGGGGTCATTTTAAATTTCTCTCTGGGGTAGCCAAAGGCTTTGGACCATTCTCTTTAGAAACTAAAATGTTTCTTTTCTTCAGTAGCTCTTAGGTGGTAAGATCTAGAGCCCAAAATATGGAGTTGAGTGCCTCTTATTTTTATCATTTCTGTTGCCCTTCATTTCTCCTCACAGCTTGAATGTGTGAGTTGTTTGAAGATAGAGGAGAAGGCCTGATTACTTTTCTTGTTTCCTCTGCTATATTAGAGAGAACTGTCAATTCATTTCATATTAGCAGTTACTTAGCCAAGAAATAGAAGTTTTTCACTGTTTCCTACTCTTACTAAAATACTAACATTTTTGCTCTCAAAACTTTTTGTGAATTGATTTCATCAGCAGTTTCACTGAAAACATGAAACCTCAGGGAAATATGGAGACTGAGTAAAAAGTAAAACATGAAATGGAAAATATATACACGAAGTAGAAAATGTCTTCTCTCAATTTCAGAATATCTAAATTAAACCTCAAAGGAGGAATTATGGGATGCTTGAAGGTCTGACAAATCCATTTTGGTACTTATACTTAAGGGAAATGTAAGGAAAGATAAGAATGCCTCTATCATATGTACCCTACAACTTAATGTGAGAACTGCCATTGAAGGATATATTATTTATTGTCTTGTTGCTGTGACATAATACCTGACAAATTCAACTTAAGGGAAAATGTTTATTTAGTCTTACAGTTAGAAGGCACAATCCATCATGGTGATAGGGGATTGAAGTAACTGGTCACATTATAGCCTCAGTCAAACAAGAGAGTCATAGATGTTGGTGTTCATCTCCCTTTGTCCTTTTTTATACACTCTGGGGTGTAGACCATGGAATGGCACTAACCACAGTTAAGATGAGTCTTCTCAATGTATCCAGTCTAGTAACTCCCTCACAGACATGGCCAGAGATGATTCTGAATCTTGTATTAACTTTCACAGATGGCAAGCACTATTTCCTTTTCTAGTGCTAGCACCTTTCATGCTCAATGCTCACAAGAAATCTGGAATCAGAAGGGATGGGCTTAAATTTTTACTTGACCATGATCATGTTCATCCTCAATCTTTCAGTGCCTCTAACTTATCTCACAAATGAAAGCAAAAATAGTATGTAGCCCATGCAGCTGTGAAAATCAAAGCGATAATGCCATGTTATCTGATAACCTGAGTTTGACTCAGGGAACTCTCTGACCTCCACATAAGCACCATGGCATGCATACCCACATGAATCATGTACACACTTGCTAATAGTAAATACAAACATGATAATAAATATAGCATAATGTAATATAATTATGTTATCTAGACTTCGACATAGAGTGGTATAAATCACAAACAATTGGATTTTCAATCTTCTGTTTTGGTAATTTTTGTGAAAAGTTGCATATGCTTCCTTAATAATGAACATTCAGGCAAAACTTGCTTCCATGTCTACTCCTTCTTCCTCCCTCCCTCTTCCTCCCTCCCCCTCCCTTTTCCTCCCTCCCTCCCTCCCTCTTCCTCCCTCCCTCCCACTCTCCCTCCCTTTTCCTCCCTTTCCACCTACCAAGAAAGCTTTCACCCTTACATGCCACTAAAAACAATGTGGTCAGGGTTATCAGCAGCTTTCACATAACTAGATCCTTTTTCTGTTGTGTTTTAGAGCACCCTTTATAGAACACTCAAGTAACATTTCATGCTTTTCTACTTTAGCTCAAGCCTCACTGTCTGCTCCTTTTTAAATGTCTGTTTTTGGCTCCAAAACATTAGGTTGTACTATACCCATTATTTGTGCACTGTATTCTTTTTCTCTTCGTTTTTGAGACAGATTTTCATGTAACCCAAACTGGCCTTGAACTCACTATGTAGGGGAAGATGACCTTGAAGTCCTGATTCTCTTGCTATACCTCCCAAGAGCTGGGATTGCAGGCATGCACCAGTACAATCACCTGGCTTTGTATACTCTTCCTCAGTCAGTATCTGACTTTAAATATTGACTATCTTTCCCTTTCCTGTTGATATCTGCAGGATCTGGTATTGTCATTAAAGGCCCTGAAATGTGGGTGTGTCATGTAGGCTCTCTGGCCACACTTCTGCACCTTCCAAAATAAACCTTCAGTTTACTTTCTGCTTTATTGGGCTCCCCTTTAGAACTCTTTCATGCTTCCAGAATTAACATTGCCTTTAAAAGTTCCCTCATCAGCCGAATAGATCCCAGCACTCTGGAGACAGAACCAGGCAGAGTTCTCTCTGTGAGTTCAAGGCCAGCCTGGTCTACAGAGCGAGATCCAGGACAGGCACCAAAACTACACAGAGAAACCCTATCTCAAAGAACCAAAAAAAAAAAAAAAGAGCCGGGTGGTGGTGGTGCAAGCCTTTAGTCCCAGTACTCGGGAGGCAGAGGCAGGCGTTTCTCTGTGAGTTTGAGGCCAGCCTGGTCTACCAAGTGAGTTCCAGGAAAGGCGCAAAAACTGCACAGAGAAACCCTGTCTCGAAAAACCAAAAGAAAAAAAAGAAAGAAAGAAAAGTTCCCTCATCAAATGCAGTGGCAGTGTAAATTTTATGTTCTCAGAAGTAGCATTTATTATCTGCTTTTCAGGATGCACAAGATTCTGGTGGTCGTAGTGGTACACGCTAAGATGTTTTAAAGTCATTCAGCATCAAGCCCTATAGATATAAATAAGAATCATGCTGGTCAGTTTATAGTTAGATGAACAAGTGAACAAAACTAAGAGCAACTATTCAGTGTGACCATTCATTTTTTTCATTCATTCATCCAAAAGTACTGGATATAGGGATAGTTACTAACTCTGTTGGCAGAGATTCAAAGTCAAATAAGACAGTCCTGAAGTAGGCATCTCCTGGTCTAATGTGACATCTAGATGCACATTAGGAGGGAGAAAAAACTGTATACAGGAATAATCTAATGAGTGATTGATAGTACTATCATAAGACTCAGACAAATTAATCCCACAGCTCTTTCTTACTACCTGAAAGGTACTCTCACATTTCTGAACCTCACTTTTCCTACTGTAAAATGATATGATAGCAGTGTCTATTTTATGGGGTTATTTTTGTAACAATTAAATGGATATAGTAAAGTATATGAAGCACTTGAATGAAATGTCTTTATGAAGTCCATTACTGTGTACAATGACTATATGTCAATAAAATATGAGAAAGGATTAAATGTAACTGAAACTTTTCCTGTGTCCCACCAGGCTCATCGTTAGGACAAATCTCTCTCACCTGCCAGTCCTGAAGCCGCTTAGACCCCAGTAAATACACAGAGGCTTATATATGAGCCATTAGCTCAGGCCTACCCACTGATTAGCTTCTACACTTAAACTCAGCCCATTTCTGTTAATCTATATGTCACCACATTTTCCATGGCTTTACCTGTGTGCCATTTCATGCTGCTCCTTGAACAGCAGGCTGGTGTCTCCTGACTCAGCCTTCCTCTTCCCAGAATTCTTCTTGTCTACTCATTCCACCTATACTTCCTGCCTGGCTACTGGCCAGTCAGCATTTTATTAAACCAGTTTACAAAAGCATTATCCCACAGCAATTAAATGACATAACACATGTAAAAGAAGAGCATACAATATGAACCTGATAAGTGATAGCTATTATTACCTGGACAAGACATTGTATCACATTTGATCCTTCTGCACTGGCACAGGTGTAATAGATTCTGTAGATTTTTATAGGTATCTTCCCTTTCTGCTCTTCTGCTCAGAACTGTGCTGTTGATCAGTCCCCTGAAATAATGTCTATCTAATAGAGGGACTTAATGTAGCAATGAAAAGTATGTAAACTATCTCAAAAATACTATTTTTTTAAAAAAAAAGGTGGATAGCACCTGAGGAACAACACTTGAGGTGATCCTCTGGATTCCATATTGATGAGCACAAATGTCTACCTGCACTCATGTGAACACAAACATGTACACATATATGCACAAAAATACTGATAGTTTTATATTGACTGCATAGTGCAATGATATTTTAATATATTAAGCTAAAAATATCCTCTTAATTTCATTTGTCTGATTGCTTCAGTTCAACAACTGGAAGGTTTTGAAATACATATGTGCATCTTTAACTCACATCAGGTTTGATTGACAGCACAGCTCTAACAGCAGCCACTGCTCTCCATTCCTCCCTTTAGGATCTACTGAGGTTTTCCTTATTCCTAATGCGGATCTCTTCCTTCTTCTCTTTATTAGGAACATTCTTTATAATCTCTCATGACACTAGACCTGGAAGTTGTGCTGACTTCCACAGCTCTCCCCATTCCTTGATTATAATGGGCAATGAAGGGAGGCCTATGGCCACGCTTGTGCCATTGGTGGATTTTCTTCCTTGGTATCCTTTTAGTTTTTGGCTTGTCCCTGTGTTTTTGCATTGCATGCATTTGTTTCTAGTTAGAATATTTATAGGTCTCCCTCCACCTCTGTTGTGAATTCGAAGGTAGCCCATGCTATTTCTAATTTACCTCTGCTTACCAGTAATTATTGAGTACCTAGCAAGCACTGGGTGCTTGTTGAGTACTGCAAATCCATACAAATGACTCTCAGGCTGCATTCCCAGGATCTGTTACTCCCACAAGTCCCAACCTACAATTTCTGGTTTCTTCCTGAGATTTTACTCATTTCTGTTCTTCCTGTGCTTGCAGCCAGGTTCTTGACACTATTTGCAGACAGCTACTCTGTAGTATATAATCTTTCCCATGTGAAACATAACAGATTTAACAGAAAGCTCTGGCATGCCATGTGGGTGGTGTGTACCCCTATGGGATTGATAATCTCCCTTAAGGGACACCTGACTATATGACCAGTGTGTAGAGTGCAAGGCCTCTCGCCTTGGTTGCAGAAATTTTCTTCATCTGCTTTATGGTGGGCATCCTTCCAACTTTATGGGTGATATTGCCATGTTATTTGTGGTGAGTAAATGATGCACAGAAAGCAGAGTGGGTAGATTATAGTAGATGTGAGTTTCCTAGCAACATCATTAACTACGCTGGACCACCATTCAGTCAGCTCTGCCTCCTGTGGTTTGATACCATGGTGACACCACACTCTCTCTGGCCACTCCATAAGCCTTGCACTTACTGAGCTCTGTCTTCAGAGGAACTGGGGAGATAGATCACTTAACTGTGTGCTGCTAAGATGCTAAAATGGATGGCAACTTTTTGCTCTCTTCTCTTTTCCCCTGAGGTCTTTGACTGTGCACTTGGCATAATTTGTTTCCTGGGGATGGACAGGCTCGTGACCTTTTTGGCTTATAAATATAGAACCTTTGCTGAAGTACCTTGTGTCTCTCTGATCATGAAGCTTGAGACTAAAAACTTTCCAAAATGATAAAGGATTCACTTGGCTCAGGTGTCATCAGTTTTTATAAGGGATCATAGTTCCCACTGAAGTCCTACTACTGTATTCCAGGAAGTACCAAGGAGTTTTTGGTATGTTTGTGAAAGAGTCCTAAAATTTCATTCTGTTTACTACATTCTTCTAACCTGAACTGGGACTGCAGTGATCTTAACAGCTGAAGTGGTCTCAGTGCTCTACCAGGCCAGTATAGCTAAGCCATCGGTGAGACTACCCAAGTTTTCTGTTACACTATTGTTCTGATCTGCTTTCAGAATTTTTAGGGTCTCTTTCTTCTCTCTCCTTCCTCTTTCACTTTCTCTCCTATTCTTTGTTTTATGGTAGTCCTGTTGCTCTAGGTCTCGCAATATTCTGAGAGAAATAGATATTCTTAGAATACTGTTCTCTCCTTTTCCAAGCTGACCAGCTAATCTCGGAACCAAAGGATCCCAGGTCCCTTTATAACACAGGACTTCTTTTTCAAGAAACTCCTCCATTCAGGCCCTAAAACATCATTAGCATGGGAACAAAATTGCTCTCTGCCTGTGGCTCTGTCAGGAGCCCTGAAAAGTCTCCAAAGTTGGATACTTGGCTGGTGGTTTACTGCCTGGAGGACATTTCCTTCTTAGAGTGTGTGCTTTCCTGTGCATTTCTGGGGTGGGTTCCAGGTGATAGGTACTAAGAAGATTGTATGAATTCTAGCTTGAATTTCTTTTTAATACCTCAGTATTTTATTATTTCTTGCCTACAGGGTAAGAGATCATTGTTGGATCATTTGCTAAGTAGTTCCCTCTCACATACTTTCCCTCTTTTGAAAATAACATCATCCATGTCTAAAAAAGACCCCGTTATTTCGAGTGTTAGTCATTTTAGCCAACAAACTAAATATGGGGTTAAGCATGTGTATATGAATGTGAGGGATGTGAAACTGGCTAGCATTTCTACCTCAGAATTGAAAATATGGAAGGATATTATAATACTTCAAAAATTAGTTTTGGCTTATATTTGAAAATAGTTTTTGGACTTGGAGGTTAATTAGTCTCTAATAGATTCTTCATATATTAATCGCTCTGTAGTTTCATTGTTGGATATTAACAATTTGAACTCCCCAAATTTTAGTGTTGAATGCTTTATGTACTTTGTTGTGAATTCTGTTTTGAAAGTCTTCAGACTAGAGATTGAGAAAGTATGACTCAATAAGCACCCTAATGTAGGAACCTCTGTAACATGAAGTTCACCGCCTGACCTCTCCAAAAGCTCTTCAAAGTGGGCCTCCTTGCAAGGCAGCATCATATGTCTCATTAGAAGTTTTTCATTATTTAAAGTTGAGATCCAATTCAGTTAAACATGGTCCCAGATTCTGGCCTCTGTAGCTGTATAAAATAGACTACTTTCTCTTCGTGACAGCTCTTGAAATTTGAAAATACTTCTTGTAGTCCCTCTAAGACAGGAATTCCCCCCATCTCTCTCTCCCTTTCTACTTTGTCTCTGTTTTTTTTTCCACTGAAGAGGCTCACTCTGCTGTCCAAGCTGGCCTGGAGTCTTTCCTCCCTCCTCAACCTCCTGAGCATCACCAGATCTACTTCCTCCGGGGATTTTCTTTAGGACTGGTTTGATCTGATGAGCAAGAATAAAGTATGATGCTACCCTCCCTTATGATTTGGATCCCTTTGTAAGTTAAGATAAATTTACTAACACTTGTTAAGATCCTGCCGAAGGCACTGGTTTTCTCAGGACTCCTCACAGGGGCACTGAGGTCTCCAGTAGGGCTCTGGGAGAGCAGGCTCTTGCTCATGTCTGAATTTCCTAGGACAGTAGTGTCTGGACTGTACATGTGGACTTTGTGGTATGATTTTTTTTTTAATTAAAATTGTTTTAAATGGATTCCTTAAAACCTAAAAATTTTACACACTACTGGGATAACATTGTAGGTGGATCTGGCTGTTGGCAATAGATCTTGCCTAATTTTCCAGATCTTTTCAGTAGGTTTTAGTTTTGCTTAAATCAGTCACAGTCACTTTTGTCTACTTGAATTTAAGAAATCTGACTGGGACTAGTTCATGTTATATGTATATTTGATTAAAATCTCAAGTCTGTGACAGCAACAACCACTAAGCAAACTGTGCAAACTATCTGATAATACACATTTGATATTTTTTAACCCAGCCTGGAGACACATTAGTTCTGTAAAGCTGTTGTAACAAAACCCTAAATGCTAGATGGCTTACCAATATCAATTGATTTTCTCTGGTGGCTAGAAGTTAGGATCAAGGTATTAACATAGCTGATACCTTTTTTGCCTTCTTTCAAAAAAAATAAAAATAGATTCTTTTCTCACATAATATATCCTGATTAATTTCCCCTCCCTCTGTGCCTCCCAGTGCCACCCCCCACCATCCACTCCCTTTCTGTCTCTCATTAGAAAAGAACAGGCTTCTAAGAGAGAACAACGAAACATAACAAAATAAAATATAGTAAGATAAAACAACAACCATCACATTGAGGCTGGACAAGGCAACCTAACAGAAGGAAAGGAGTCCCAAGAGCAGGCACAAGAATCAGAGAACTACTCATTCACATACTCAGGAGTCCCATAAAAATACTAAGCTAATAGCTATAATATATATGCAGAGGACCTGGTGCAGACCCACGTAGACCCCGTGCTTGTACTTCCATCTCTGTCAGTTCACCGGTGCCTTGCTTAATTGATTCAGATGGCCTTGTTTTCCTGGTGTCCTCCATCCCCTCTGGCTCTTACAGTCTTTCCACCTCCTCTTCCTCAAGATTCTCTGAGCTCCCAGGGGAAGGTTTGATGGAAACCTCCACTTTAGATTCTTTTTCTTCATAATGTCTGGCTCTGGCTCTGGCTGTGGGTCTCTGCATCTGCTCCCATCTGCTGCCAGAGGAATCCTCTTTGATTATTGGATAAGGCACTGATCTATTAGTATAGCAGAATATCATTAGGAATCATTTTATTGATGTTTTTTAGACCAGTAGTATTTGACTTTAGCCTAGGTCTCTGGGCTATCTAGTCTCTGGTTCTTGGTTACCCAAGAAGTGTCGCATATGGGTTTCTTCTCATGAGGTGAGCCTTAAGTCAAATCAAACACTGGTTGGCTACTTCCACAACTTCTGTACCACCATTGCCCTGGCATTATCTTACAGGCAGGAAAGATTGTGGGTCAAAGATTTTGTGTCTGACATCATGAAATTTGCAGGCAAATGGATGGAACTAGAAAAAAAATCATCTTGAGTGAAGTGACCCAGACCCATAAAGACAAATATGGTATGTGTTCACTTATAAGTGGATATTAGCCATTAAGTAAATGATAATCAGGCTACAATTCACATACCCAGAAAGGTTAGGTAAAGAGAGGAGGAGTCTGTGGGGACACATGGATTTACCTGGGAGGGGGAAATAGAATAGATTTTATGGGCAGACTGGGAACGGGTAAGGACTGGAGGGGAGATCATATGTGTGTGTGTGGGGGGGGGTTGGGCTGGAGGGAGGGAGTGTGAGAAGAGATGACAAGAACTGGGGGCATTTGGGGGATGGTGTGGAAACCTAGTACAGTGGAAACTTCCTGGAATCTATGAAGGTGACCCTAATGAGAACTCCTAGTAATGGGAGATACAGTCTCAGCTGGCTATCTCCTATAGCCAGTCCAGGCTTCCAATGGAAGGACTGGGTTGCATCCAGTTGAGTGGCTGAGCAGGGAGGTCCCATGGAAATTGCCAAACAACTCAAGCTGTTGCTAAGATAAAGTGTTGCTCTCCAAAAACCCATTACCAAGTACAACACCCACACAACTCATTGAATATGGAAAAGTCAAACTGGGTCCTTCATGGAGCCTACCTGGAACCCTTATGTTCTAGTCTCTTTGGTGTGAGAAGGTACTCTGCAAGTTATGGAAAAGAAATGTGGACTTAATATCTTACAAGGTCATACTGTCCTTGGTTGGTCATCCACTAATCTGTAGGAGTATATGCCCATGTCTGAATTTCCTCCTTTGGTTATCAGCTGTGCTGGCTAGTTTTATATCAGCTTGACACAAGCCAGAATCATTTGAGGAAAGAGATTCTCAATGGAGAAAAATGCTGCCATAAGATTTACCTGTACTCAAGTCTGTAGAGCATTTTCTTAATTGGTGATTGATGAGGGAGGGTCCAGCCCTTTGTGGGTGGTGCCACCCTGGGCCAGTGGTCCTGGGTTCTATAAGAAAGCAGGCTGAGCATGCCATGATGAGAAAGCCAATAAGCAGCACCCCACCATGGCCTCTGCATCAGCTCCTGTCTCCAGGTCCCTTCCCTAAGTTCCTGCTCTGTCTTCCCTCAGTGATGAACAATGATATAGAAGTGTAAGTCAAATAAACCCTTGACTTCCCAAGTTGCTTTGGTCATGGTGTTTTGGTGTTTTATCACTTAACTAAGACACCGGCCATACTGGGTTAGTACTCGCAATCAGTGTCTTCATCTTGTGTTCAGTCATGGTTACATAGTAAGGCAATTGGGGGATAGATGACTTCAACATATAAATTTCAGACTGAAGCAATTAAGTCCCAGTCATAATGCACCTCTGTTTTAAAGAAACTAAGATCGCTTAGGATTATTTATTTATTCATTTATTTCTTAATTTTTATCTTTTATGTATGGTTGTTTTGTCTGCATGCCAACATTCTGGCCAGGTAGAAGTATCCACAGTTCCAGATGGTGCTGAGAACCAAACCCAGATCTTCTGCAGCAAGTGCTCTCAACTACTGAGCCATCTCTCCGCCTTCATATAAATCCTTCTATTGTTACATTTCATATTGCTATAGACATTGCTTCAAACTTTTTTTAGTCTTGATAGTGCCAAAATCACAAGTACATCTTACTTTGTTTTTGTTATGTTTACAATTTTTGTTTGTGGGCCTCTAAATCTGTGTTTATATTAGTAATTTCTGGTTCTATTCTATGGGATTGGAGAGGAATTTGTAATTTCTACAGGAAGGGAGTAAAGGAGATAAACATTGGAAGCTGAAGATATCTGTGTGTCCTAGGAGTTTTGACTTCTAGATGTGTCAAATTTTCAGGGCATAGTACAAAAACAATTTGTAGGAATATTTGTAAGCAGTTTCATAGAGCCTGCCTTCCTGTATAGATGGATCACTATCTTGATGCAGATTGAGTTTGTGATGCAGTTAATTCATGTGCCACCATCCAGTGCATCAACATTGCAGGTGTGCTCCAAAGTTTGATAATCACTGCTCTGTATCTCTTCTCTGCTTTATTATTGTCTAACACTCTGTGTCTTAGTGGTTGTTCAATTGCTTTAAGGAAACACCATGACTAAATATATGTGTTCTTCTAACAACAAGACATGTTTATCACTGGAAAGACTTCTTTATCTCCCTCTATTTCTGTCTCCTCACTTAGAAGCCTCAAGTTAACCACCGACTCCTTTTCCATACTATAGATTATATTTATCTCTTTTATGTATTGCTAGATTCAGTGTGCCAGCAGTACAAAGGAACTATACAGATTCTAGTTTTCAGCATAGCATTGCTGTATATCAGTAGTTCATCCCTCTTATTGTTGAATGCCATTCAACTCTGTGACTGTAAAATGGAACTGATACATTTATATGTGATGGGCATTTGGATTATTCTATACCTTTTGGGTATTATGAATTATGATGCTCTGAGCACTGCTATACAAGCCTTTGACTATGTATTTTTATTTTACTTGGATACAATAATTGAGAATAGATTAAGTTTTATGGTATTGATTTGTTTAACTTAAGTACAGTGCTAAACTATTTCCAATCTGATTATAAACATTCACCTCTACCACCAGTGAGGGCAAGTCCAGTTATTCCATTTATTAACCATGGTCTTTCTTGAGTCTTTACTGATACCTCATGGTTATCATGGTTATTACTAGAACCTCATGGTTCTACTTTGTATTTCCCTTGTTAATAATAATGTTTATTTCATTTAAATTAAAAATTACATTTATTTTGTGTGTGTACATGTGTGCGTGCATGTGTGTGTGTGTCTGTGTGCACATGCGTGCATGCGTGTGTGTGTGTGTGTGTGTGTGTGTGTGTGTGTGTGTGTGTGTACATGTGATTGTACATTCTACTGTCAGAGGATAGTACTCTCCTTCCACAATATGGATCCTGGGGATGAAACTCAGGTTATCAGGCTTGGTACCAAGTACCTTTACCCACTGAGACATCTCTCCAACCCCCAGTCTATATTTATGAGTAAATTGTTTTCTCAAATAATTTACCTATTTTTTAAAGAAATACTAATTTATGTCAGTGTGGTTTCACATGCAGTTGTAAGAAATAACACAGTCCGTTATTTCTACCCAGTAGTACAACACAAAAAGGAAGAATGAAAACCAGGATGTCAACGCTGCTGCAGTCAATACACAACGTTGGTGTCACTCAAAAAGTCCCTCCTCTTTGTAGTCTTCCCTGCTCTTTCTCTCCTTACTCCTTCCATAACCACCAGTAAACACTAATCGATTCTACATTTCTCTAATTTTGTCATTTTAAAAATGCTATGTAATAGAATCATACAGAATGTAACTTTTTAGGACTAGCTTTTTTTTTCCATTCAGTGTAATTTTCTGGAGATTTATTTTTGTTGCAGAGGATCATTCCAGGGTCTGAATCTACCATTGTTTGTTTAAACATTGACATGGTGAAGAAAGTCTAGATTGTATCCAGTTTTGATGTATAAATAAGGTTGCTATGAACATGTTTTGTCCCACTTTTGTGTGTGAATATAAAATTCCCTTAAACTTAAATATTAATTTTGAGAGAATTATTTTTATTTACTTTCTCAGTTTCTCTAATCTATAAACATGTTGCTTTTAAAGTTATTTTGTCTGACTTTTTAGGGCTTCTATATAAGCAGCTCTTATCCACCTATTATTTCTTCTACTTCTTTTATTTCAGTGACTAGACTATCTAAAAAAGTATTGAGGGAGCAGATCCTTATCTTAGTACTGGTAGTAAGAGATCAGTGTTTGATATTTCACCATTAAATCTGACATTACATGTAGGAATTTCTTGACATTGGACATGTCATTGAAAAATCTCCTTTTAATTCATAGTTTACTAACTTAAAAAAATGAGAACTGTCATGACTGCTGAGTCTTGCCACCAGACAGGATGATCTGAGTTCAGTCCCTGGGACCCACATATTATAAAGAGAGAACTGATTTCTGCAAGTTGTCCTCTCACATCCACATAGTCACTGTTGCATGAACATACCCACAACACACACACACACACACACACACACACACACACACACACACACACACACTTTAATACATGTACTTTAAAAAATTAAATCTTGAAGAGTGTTGCATTTTGTCAAGTGATTTTCTAATCAACTGAAATGACCAGCTATGTGCAAAGCATTTTCATGCTTCCATTGAGTTTTTGTATTTATTCCTTGTTATTGAGATGTATTTTTATGCATTCTTAGGTCAAGTTCATTATCAAATACGTGACTTAAAAATCTTTTTTCTTGGCCTTGTAAGATAGATCAGTGAGTAAAATGTGTTTTCTGTGCAAGCCTGAAAACCTGAGTTTGCTCACTCGATCCCTGTAAAATTGTATGGAGAGAACTGATCCCATGAAGTTTCCCTTTAACCCACATGAGGGCTGTGGACTATGTACCCACATGCTCACATCATACAGTGCATAACAATAAGATTGGGGCCAGTGCAATGGCTCAGCAGATAAATGTGCTTGCCACCAAGCCATTGCCTGAGTTTGACCCACATGGTGAAAGGAGGTAATTAATTCCTGCAGGTTGTCCTGATAGCCACATGCTTGCTGTGGCACTTACATATAAACACTCACATACGTATAGAAATATAATAAAAATTATTAACCTTTTTCTTTACAAGAGTGCCTTGTCATACTCTGATTTCTCTTTAGGTCATAAAACTCTTTTGCCTTTTCCTGAATATTTCCATAGTGAATACTATAGCTTGTCTTTTAACTATCTTTTTGTTTTTTCCCTAAGAACATTAAATTGACACATAAAAATTACACATATATATGAGGTATGAGGTACTATCTTATGTATTAAGTACATATATATCATGTAATGTTTAAAGTAGTTTAAGCACATGTCTCCTCAAACATTTTCATTTTTTATGGTAAAGATATTTAAAACCCTTCTAGTTTTTAGAAATACAGGGTACAGTTTCATTGTCTATAATAGCCATAGCATGCAATAGGACACTGGAACTTCTTAGTCTACTATAAGTATAATTTAGTCTCTGTTCAGCAACTTTCCCCCATCTCTCCTTCCTTCTTACTGTATCCAACCTCTGGTAGTCACATTCTAAATATTCCACATGTTAGATAATTGGTTTTCAGCTATCTATACCAATCAATACTAATAAAACCATTTGGAATTATGTACACATGAAAAAATCTACATATTTACTTTTACCTTTAAAATACGTGACATATTTTTATTTTGGGCATGTGTGTACATGCTGTGTGTGGAGGGAGTCATGCACAGATGGTGCACATCTAGAAGTCAAGACAACTTGGTGGAGTTAGTTCTTCCACCCTTTCAAGGGTTTGGGGGATTAAACTCAAGTCACCAGGCTTGCATGGCAAGTGTCTTTATCTGCTGAGCCATCATGACAGCCCTATAATGTATCTTTAAGTAAAAGCTGTTAACAAGAGTTAATTTGCTTCATAACTTCTAATATTTATAGAGGAAAATAACTGCAGGCATGAAAGCAGTCATCCACATAACCCAGACTCATACCCATGCCCCCTGCACTGTCTCAGGCAAAGAGAGCATAGTTTTCAGAGATTATAGAGTAAATTGATTTCTAAAATAGGAGTAACAACCACATTTACCTAGTGCCTCAGATTTCTGGATCTTTTATGTGTCTTTCTCTCCTCTTTTGTCTATTTGTGTACACCATGGATTTTTGTTTCTGTTTTAGGGAATGGAGTCCAAACCCTTAAATATGCTATTGAAGTCTTTACCACTGAGCTACATCTATAATATTTTCAGGGTTTTCTGGTGTATGCCACAGAATATGTCAACTGAATGTAAGAGGCATAAGTGGTTGATGGATTCCCCGTGAAAGAAGAAGATGAATGAGATTGAGGCTCCATTTTCAGTTGGGCACTGTGGCATTTTTCTTCACTCCAGCTGGTACTTTACCATCTCATGAATACACTAGAAGTTCTCGAGAGAACCTGAACACACCACCTCTTTACTGTTTGAGTACATGATTATGTCATAGGTGTTTTCTAGATGTCTCTACCTTCTAGCCTTCTGCTGTGGAGGTTTGGATGGAGAAGTATGTCACAAGTGTATTTATACACTTGCTCCCCAGTTGGTGGTGCTGTTTGGGAAGGTTATGGAACCTTTAGGCGGTAGAGCAGACTGATGGTTCATGCCTGCTTCTACTTGCAGTCTGCTCTTTCTGCTTCATGTTCAAGATGTGATTATTCAGCTTCCTGCTCCTGTCGCCATGCCTCCTGCCATCATGATGGATCTTTAGCTCTCTGGAATCCGAAGCCCAAATAAATTCTTTCTCCCATAAATTACTTTCAGGCATGATGTTTTATTGTAACAGAAAAAATAAATAATACACCTACTCTCTGGTTTTTTTTGATTGTATGTAACTATTCAGGAGTTAGGTATATCTTGGGATTGGCTAGCTTGACTTTAAGGAGGTATTACTTATGAATTTTCTGTTATATCTCTTTATCTCCAGAGTTGGGACTGTTATTTGTGTATTAAGCCTAACTTCTGTTAATTACATCATAGATGATAAATGGTTCTTGAAGGCTGGTTGCTTTGGGGGATTGATATGGACTACTTCTGTTGTGTCCTCTTGCCATAGAACACATTTTGTGGAGATAAGCCTCACAGTTGGAGCCCAAGAATTTCCCAGCCCTGCCTTTCTTGTTTCACAAATTTACTTGTGGGAAAGCCTGAGATAGGACACTACACTCTGCTTTGTTAGCACTGAAGGTTACTGGAGACAAGATTATTGGGAAGCAAAATCTGTAGTCTTGTTTAAGTATGAGCCAGAGAAGCCTTCTATGCAAATGGCGTGGTTTCAGGGCTGTCTGGTAATATTACAAGTCATTGCCTCCGTCAAGGAATGACTCTGTCAAGTTTGAGGACACCAACTGAGAATGTTTCTACATGAAAGGACTTTTTCTGGCTTCTAATCTTTATGTGAAGTGTCAAACTTTTGTTCTGAGTAGAAGGATGGGTGATAGAGAACACGTATCCCCATTACCACCCTGTAACTATCACTACATCCATATCCAGACCTGTTCTCTTATTAGTTTATTCTGTTCTCTATGGGGTACCTGTAATTCTCCATTATCATTTATGGCTATGAACTTGTATGAGTGTTTTCATTTACATGTCCTCATTTGTTTAATAGCCCAGAATTGATAGTCTTATCCCAATATTGTGTATGAACATATACTTTCCTGACAGACACATAAAATGAGCTGCTAAAGTTAATACTAGTAGGAAGTGAGAGTGGAAAGAGAACTCACATCTTTCACCTGCAAACTTTGAGATTCTGTCCCCTCTCCTCCACTGTTACTTACTTTGTGTATTCATCCCCATGGCCAACCACTCTCCAATTCATCATTTCTTCTTTTGCTGTAAATCTTCTTTTTGTTGCTTCCTATCCATGACCCATGGCTACTCCATTCCTGGCTTGCCTCAGTCTTGGTGGCCTCTGAGGAGAGCTTTGACAACTGAGTTGTTGTCATCCTGCTTTGAAATAGGAGTTTTAACTATACCAGGGATGTAGTATATTATACATTTGAAGGAGTACAATTCCGTTATCTGGCCCTTAACTTGTATTTCTGATATTTAATGTACATTTCACCAGATGTCCACATAGAGATTCTGGGACTATGACTAGAGAAATGAATTACTAAACTAGGGACAGAAAAACTTGCAATAAAGAATGCATTTAGAGTTATTCTGAACATTTGGCCCCTGATAGTGATTCAGTTAGTCATTTTGTTTTTCTCCCTTTATACCCAGTTGCATTTCAGTTTTGAATTTTCTTGGTATCACTTAACTCACTTCCCTTTAAAAGCTATTTTGTAATAAAATGTCATTTATATGTAAACTTACGACCTTTTCTTGTTTGCCATAGAAGAATACTCATTGGTATGTATCAGCTGAAATGTGGGCTTTTATCATTTTACTAAGAGGTGAAGACTTACTAATATGGTCTCTTAGCCCTAAAAGACTTTAATACTTCTTTGCTTATCTTTGATCAAGTTGGTTATAGGACTCTAATTATATAAAAAATGTAACTATCATAATGTCAACCACATTTAACCTTCTTGATATCCCATGATTCTTTGCACTAAGGGCACAAGGCCAGGTCTTTGCTGACTGCTTGATAACTGAATGAGTGATTATTCTCCTTGTTAATAGACAATGATATAGAAAACTCTTCCATATGTACAGAATATTAATGAGAAGCTGCACAAGCTGAGATAAGACTATAAGATGCTGCTAGCAATCACTTATAAGAATTATAAAAAATATTACTCATCAGGGATGTAGCCAGATGGGGGGTCTGTGTGTGACAAATGAGGAGGGAAATGCTAGACATATTTAACCTACATAAATGAGTGAACAATTTACAAACAAAAATATTTCTTCTATGGTTTCTGATACTCAGTTTTTCATTTGTTTTATTTAAAAGAAACTATGAGACAGCATATTTTTGAAATGAGAAAGGAAAACTTTTTGCGCCCTTCTCTGTCCCTCTGATGATTTCTGTGCCAGGTACAATGTATCGCACATTTGCCCTTCATGAAAAATGGCAGAGATGACATCCAAAGAAATTTCATAAATCTCAAGAAACTAGCCTGGTTAATTATTATATGTAATGTTAGGTTCTTTTCCCAATTTTTTGGTACGTTGGAATGTTGTCTCTACATTGAAAATTCAGGAAAACTATTCTTCTGGTCTGCAGTTTTGGATAATATATATATAATATTCTAAAAGGGAGGGAACTATTCATTGCAAATTGTTTATTCTCCCATTCAGTTCACTTCAGCTCTGTATGTAGCATATTTTGAGGCAGGACTCCTATTATAGTCATGGAGTGTCACTACTACAAGGGGTCAAGAGATCATCTCATCCAGTTTTTTTCTTTTCTTTTTTTTTGTTTGTTTTTTTTTTGTTTTTTTGAGACAGGGTTTCTCTGTGTAGCTTTGCGCCTTTCCTGGAACTCGCTTTGGAGACCAGGCCAGTTTTTTTCAATTGAGTAGCCCAGATACTGTTTTTGAGGCAGAAGAAATCTTAATAATTCATATCGTCAACTTAAATTATATGGGGGTGCTATTAAAATAAGACTGTAAAATAATATAATAGAGAACACAATAAGAAAATATGGAATGTAAAATATAATGTATGGATTTTAAAGACATTCACATAAAGCCAGTATGTGTAAACTCCTTATACTTAGAAAATATGTGATGAATCCCTTCTCCTTGTGATAAACCTTATATACAGAGATGTTGGTTAGCAGGAACACACCCTTTGTTTAAGAACTCCTGGCTTTGCAGGGTTTTCTTATTTTTCTCTTTTGGTCTAGCGATTGATAATTATAATACTCAACTTAATTTTCATTCAGCTATTAAAACAAGCACAAACATGGCCAAAAAAAAATAGAATGGAAATATTTGATCAGAAGAATATACCTTTGGGAATTTTTAAATAAGTTACCATAGAAATGAAAAGACAAAGTTAAGATTATTTCTAATAGTAATAGACAAAATCATCTTTCCTAACATATCTTCAGAGCTTATGTTTGATAAAATTTCAACTTTGACCAATGGTCTCATTTTGAAAAATTATTAAATTATTAACAATGGAGGAATAAAGTTGGACCCAAAATCCAGAGCACATTTCATTTCTTATTCCTTAATTCAGTAAATTTCCTAGAAAGCCACATTGCTTTTATTTGTATCATTTATATTTATCCTACCAAAGATGAAAATAGAATAGTGCTGCATCATACTCTGTACTGTAATAATTGAAATTTTATATCTCTTAGGACCCGGGAAGTTTTGTCTGTCAACCTCTAACATTTTATTTTCCACTTTGTTTTGATATCTTGTTTTATTTTATGCTGCTACCATAGTATTCATTCATTTACTAGGAATAGGAGTTAGTATGGAAGTTTCTGGAGGAAATATGGCAGGGAAAAGATTAGCTAGTTGGAGCAACAACAATTTCTCAGATTGATAGATACCTAAAAATGATTCGATTTTAGTATTATTAACTTGATTTCAAATCATAGGTAGTTAGTAATGATTAGTGGTCAAATTCCAATTCAGCGGATAGGGATTTTCCTCATGTGTAAGATGAGACAGTGGATGAAATTATCTCTGGATTTTCAGTTCTTTGTTGTTGTTGTTGGTGGTGTGTGTGTGTGTGTGTGTGTGTGTGTGTGTGTATGTGTGTGTTTGCACGTGTACACACACATGAGCATACTTGCACATGATAATATTGGGGCAGGAGGTGTACAGGTGCCATGGAGTGTTTCTAGAGAATAGAGGACAACTGTGTGGAGTCAGTTCTTGCCTTCCATTTTTATGTGGGTTCCAGGGATTGAACTCAGGTTACCAGGCTTCTGCAACAAGTACCTTTACCTACTGAACCATTTCACTCATGCCAAGTTTCACTTCTAATGTTATGACTGCTATAAGTCAGCAGTTTAAATCCTTTTAACCACCCTTTCATGTTATTTCCTCCTATTATTTGTCTTCAATACTTGACTGAAATGCAATATAAGCAAACACGATACTGTTTGCTCATAGCCATTTTTGATGTCTTCAATTTCAGAGAAAAGTGGAATGTTGTGTCATGAGGTAGATTGATTACAACTTCACTATTTTTCAATTTTATATGATATTCCTATTTCATTTAATTAATTGTTTTGTTTTGTTTGAAGAAAAAGTCTCTCTGTTATGTAGCTCTGACTGTTTTAGAACTTGGTATGTAGACAAGGCTGGCCTCGAACTTATAGAAATCTGCCTGCCTCTGCCTCCGGAGTGCTAGGATTAAAGGTGTGTACCACCATACTTGGCACTCATTTTTGTTTAAAAATACTAATTTCAGATTTAAAGAAAGACCATGCTGTACATGTAGAATGAAGAGACAAATGTAATAATATCTTTTGCTGTTGCAATTGACGGAATTTTGCACTGGTATTTAAATGATGCCATGAATGGTTGATAGTATTCAGAAGGCCAATATAAAAAAAAAAATGGAAGCCATTCCACATTAGGAGGAGGTTGGAAGCTGGCTGGATAAACCTAGAATGTGTATGAAACTATAAAGAGCAAGTGGAACAGTGGCTGGGGTATGAAGTTCTTAAATGGTGGCAGGGGAATTTGAACTTGACAAGAAGACAGGAAGGGACTCATCAAGGCGTTCTGCCTCCTGTATATAGATGTTCCCAGCAGAGCATTAAATAATAATATGGTCACATTCAGTACTTGTCAGGTAGGTTGGTTTTGTACATACCTGGGTAACTATGTGATTGTTTTCCTTTTTAAAAAACCCACTTGGTGCCAGGTGATGGTGGCGCACGCCTTTAATCCCAGCCCTCGGGAGGCAGAGCCAGGCGGATCTCTGTGAGTTCGAGGCCAGCCTGGGCTACCAAGTGAGCTCCAGGAAAGGCGCAAAGCTACACAGAGAAACCCTGTCTCGAAAAAAAACAAAAACAAAACAAAACAAAAAAAAAAAAACAAACAAACAAACAAAAAACCACTTGGCATTTTCTTCCCCATTATGAACTGTTTTCAGTAATTTGAAAAAATCCACTTGGGCTACAGTTCCTCATCTGAAAAATGAGGCCATGGAACTAAATAAGGTACTCATGATATTCATTTTCATATTCATTTATCTCTCCCTCTCTAAACACACTCCATAGATGGTATAATTTCATCACTGAAATGTCTCGCAGCAGTGATTATCTACCTGTGTGGAATTGGGACGATGTCTGTAGCTTGGGAAAGTACATCCCATAGATGATTCTCCCCCCAACTTTAAAACATTATATTTGATTTGTAAAAGACTTTCATAGCTCTGACATTCTGATTTATAGGTAGATCTAGCTCATAAAAAAAGAACTTGTGGATTTTAGAAAGAAATTATAGGATTTCTTTCTATTGTGATCATTTTGGCTGCAAGTGCCAGCATACTCAATTAGATGTGACTGAAATAAATAAGGATACTTTATTATTCACATCCAGAGATAGGGTGCTTTGAAGATTACTTAATTTAGTGACTCAATAGTGCCACAAGAACTATAAAAACAAATGTCTCTATTTTTAGTCTTAGAATGTTGACAGCATCTCGCCTCTTGATTGTGGTGTCTCTAGTTGTCATGTGTGAGGGAAAAAAAAAAGAATGTCAAATGGAAGGCAAGAGAGGACATTCTCCCTGTCCCCCCACCCCCTTTTTGTTGTTGTTATCAAGGAAAACCTTCCCCAGTCAACTTCCTGAAGCTTCTGTTAGCCAAATAGGAAATGTTATACAGTTCCTTCTTAGCTGCAGGAGTACAGTAAAATGTATGTAGCTGTCATATCCAGCTTCTATGTAGGAAGTGGTTTTGCCTGAGTGGGAGAAGGGGGAGGGGAATGGACATTGGGAAAGCATCTAATAGTGCCTGCCACATATGTCATTTTTCCAGCACTCATCTTAAGACCACCCCCTTCCTTTATGTAGCTGCTGGCTAATTAAAGCTGAGTATTTAGCATAAATCAGGGCTTTGGTGAATTATCTGAATAATTAGTGTCATTGTAAGCATGGGACCCTTATTTTTATTTCATCTGAAAGTTTAATGACAATGGTCTTTCATTGCCCAAAATGGGCTTCTCTGGGGCCAAAACCAGAATTTTTTTTTTTTTTTTGGATTGGGATTCAGGAGAATTGCTTAGAATATACAGGGATTGTAATAAAGAGCAGTTTAAGTTCTCAGGTTTTTTTTTCTGCTTCAGAAATCTCTATCAGCTACCAAAAGTAAGACTAGATTAAAGGGGGTATGTGAATATTTAATGCAAAATTAGGACTATGTTCCTAAAAATCAGAAAGAATTTAGAGCTCTGACCATGAATAAATTGTGAAAGATCAGCTTACTTCTCTGCTACAACACTGACCTAAAGAAGCTTTTCTGTTTCCCCAGCAA
This sequence comes from Peromyscus leucopus, assembly GCF_004664715.2. Classification (NCBI taxonomy): domain Eukaryota; kingdom Metazoa; phylum Chordata; class Mammalia; order Rodentia; family Cricetidae; genus Peromyscus; species Peromyscus leucopus. The sequence continues at coordinate 123,418,086 of NC_051083.1, forward strand.
CCTTGCTCAGCATTAGCTTGCTTCCCTCTGAGTAAATTAAATGTGATTTTCAAGTACTACACTTCATTATTTCAGAAATCACAATACCTTGCAGAAATAAGAACATTTCATAAATCATATTGGAGTTTATTTTTAAGCCAGAGTAGAGACTCATTTGGACTTTTTTCTTTTAAATCCTCTAAATTTCCCAGTACTTAGAAATTATCTCTATGGTGAGGTGGTAAATGGGACATAGAATGCTTCATTTGCTTAAAATAGATTAGTGATTGCCCAATCATATTTTTCAGAAAGAGAATAGGAGCCAGGGATATGAGAAAGATAAAAGCCACATCTCAAATTAACTACTTAAATTTATGATCAAAAGCTCCAGACAGTAAACCAACTACCCTTTTTCTAAAGTGCAGTTCTTTCATTCATGCACCAGGCCATTTGGAGACAATATTTTCCCAAAGTTGGGGTACATATTATATATGTATTGTACAGATATGGACATACCCACATATATTCATTCCATGCTGTATTGTATCCCAGTTGTTATTTGGAGAAATGATTATTTTTGACATTTAACCTATCTTCACCCATGTCAATTATTGATGCTTAAAAGATAACTTAAAATGAAAGGTGACATAATTTTGTTTTGCAAACTATTTAGTAGCAAGTTACAGGGCTTCAGAGTTTACTTGAATTTTACCTAGCCCACACAATCCATGTCAAAGAGAAGCTATCCAGGTAATTGACTGGCTTTTTTGCTAGATTGTGAGTAACTAAACAGCAAGGGCTTCATGGAAAGAATTTGGAAATGTTCCTTCAGTTTCTAGTTTGTGGAATAATTTTATAAGTATTACTTTTAGTTCTTCTTTGAAGGTCTGGTAGAATTCAGAATCCATCTGGCCCTAGGCTTTTTATGGTCAGGAGAGTTTTAATTACTGCTTCTATTTCACCAGGGCTTATTAGTCTATTTAAATGATTTATTTCATCTTGATTAACTTTGGTAGATTACAGATATCAAGGAATTAATCCATATATTTTAGGTTTTCCAGTTTGGTGGAATACAGATTTTTAAAGGATGTCCTTAGCCGGGCGTTGGTGGCATATGCCTTTAATCCCAGCACTCGGGAGGCAGAGCCAGGCGGATCTCTGTGAGTTCAAGGCCAGCCTGGACTACCAAGTGAGTTCCAGGAAAGGCGCAAAGCTACACAGAAAAACCCTGTCTCAAAAAACCAAAAAACAAACAAACAAACAAACAAAAAACAAAAATAAAGTATGTCCTTACAGTTATTTGACTTTCTTTGATATCTGTTGTAATGTCCCACTTTTCATCTCTAATTTGAGTAATTTGGCCCTTCCCCTGGTCTTTTGGTTAATTTGGCTAAAGAATTCTGAATCTTTCTGACTTTCCCCAAGAACTAGTTCTCTATTTTATCAGTTCTTTGTATTGCTTTTCTTTCATTGATTTTTTCCTCTGTATGTGTTTATTCCTAACCCCACTTGTTCTTTTTGAGTATCATTTCTTCTTGTTGTTCTAGAGCTTTCAAATATGTCATTAAGTTATTAATATGAGTGTGCACGCTCTCTCTGTCTCTGTCTCTGTATCTGTCTCTCTCTCTTTGATGTAATTACTTGGTCCTATGACCTTGCCTCTTATGTGTCCCATAGGTTTGGATATGTTGTTTATATTTTCATTCAATTCTAAGAAGTTTTTTCAGTTCTTAATTTCTGCTTTGACCCATTTTTCATCCAGCAGTGATTTGTTGAGTTTTTATGAGTTTGTATACTTCTGTTGTTTCTGTTGTTGTGGATATCCAGCTTTAATCCATGTGGTCAGATAGGATATAGGGTGCCATTTCAATTTTCTTATATTAAGGCTTTCTTTGTGTCCTAATATATAGTTGAATTAAAGCAACCAGGGAATGTTCTTTAGTATTTGGGTGGAATGTTTTGTAAATGGCTGTTAGGACTGTTTGACTTTTAATGCTTCTCCATTCCAGTGTGTCTCTCTTTAGTTTTTGTCTGGATGACCTGTCTATTGGCCAGAGTGTGTATTAAAGTTACCCCTGATCACCATATTAGGATCAATATGTAATTCTATCTGTAGTAGTTTTTATTTTTTATTTTTTAACTTGGATGCCCTTATGTTTGTTGCAATACTAAGAATTGCAAGGTCCTCCTGGTGAATTTTTCCATTTATGAGTATGTAATAGCCTTTCCTATCTTTTCTGATTAGTTTTGCTTTGAAGTCTATTTTGTTAGATGTTAAGATAGATATACCTCCTTACTTCTTGGATCCATTTGCTTGTAATACCTTTACCATCCTTTTACCCTAAGATAATGCTTGTCCTTGGTGATAGGGTGTGTTTTTTGGATGTAGCAGAAGGATGGATCCTGTTTTGTTGTCAAATCTGTTAGGCTGTGCCTTTTTATTAGAGAATTGAGACCATTAATATTGAGTTATTAACAAGCGGTGTTTATTTATGTTGTTTTGGTGGTGTGTTTCTTTCCCTTCTTTTGATTGTTCTCAAATTATTTACTCATTGTTTCCTCTTGGGTATGGTTAACCTCTTCAAACTGAAGCTTTTCTTTTAATGCCTTTTGTAAAGCTGGATTAGTGGATAAAAATTGCTTAAATTTGTTTTTATCATGAAATATTTTTTGCTTTTTCCATCTGTTGTGATGGATAGTTTGGCTGGGTACAATAGTATAGGCTTGCATCTGTGGTCTCTCAGAGCTTGTAGAACATCTGTCCAGGCGTTTTCTAACTTTCAGAGTCTCCATTGAAAAAGTCAGATGTTGGGGCTGGAGAGATGACCTGGCAGTTAAGAGCACTCTTGTAGATGACCAAGGTTCAATTCCCAGCACCTATACAGTGGCTCACAGCCACCTGTAACTCCTGTTTCAGAGGATCCGATGCTTTCTTCTGACTTCCATAGGCAGAAGGCACACACATGCCAAATAGACATTCATGAAGGCAAAATATTTATACATAAAAAATAAATATATAAAATTGAAAAAAATAAAAGTCAAATGTTACGCTAATGGGCCTGACCTTATGTGTGACTTGGTCTTTTTCCCTTGTAGATTTTAATATCCTTTCTTTGTTTTGTATATTTAATGTCTTGATTATTATGTGTCATTGAGAGTTTCTTTCCTGGTCCTGTCTATTTGGTGTTCTGTTTGTCTATTGTGCATTGGTAGACATCTCTTTCTTTAGATTGGAGAAATTTTCTTATATGATTTTGTTAAAAATAGTTTCTGTGCCTTTCAAAGAATGCATATGCTGTTTTTTGTAAGGACCTAGTCTCATAAAAATCCTCCTGATCAACAGGAAAGGTTGATTTCCATAGGGCTCCTGGAAGAAGTTACATCACCACATTGGAATGCTGGGATGAGACTGAAAGGGATATCTGTCACCACTTAAGAAGACACCCCATGCCTTCTTCATTCAAAGGGCTAGGCATTTGGTAGTGCACTCTATTCTTGTGCCCCAGCATGTAGATTTTAAATCAGTAATCACCTTGATTACTGTTCCAGAACTATTTTTCAGAGATGAATAGCTAAGTTCGGCCATTCTACATTATTTTCCAAGACCAGCATATTTTTTCTTTGAATAAAATATAAGGTCCCATTCTAGTTTTATAACAGTATAACTGTACCCTAATTTTACATGCATGTTTATGTGTGTATGTGCTAAATGCGCCCCTGAGAGGAAGTGTGGAGACCTAGAGGACATTGGGTATCTTTATTCCTTTCTGCCTTATCCCCTGAGACAGGATCTTTCAATGAACCTGTAGCTCACACATTTTCAGCTGGACTTCCTGGTCAGCAAGCCCCTAAGATATGCTTGTCTCTATACCTCTCATCCACTGCCATCATTGGGATTACAGATGCATGCAGCCACACTGAGCTTTTTTAATGTGGATGTTGGAAATCCAAACTCAGCAGGCACTCTTACCCACTGAGCTCTTTCCTTGGCCTTTCTATACTGAGATTTTTCAGCTAATAGTTGGTATTTGGCTGAGAAAATGGACAAATGGCTTAGTGTTTCATTATTCTAGAGACTTATTTCTGCTATCTGTACTCCTACTTACAGCTACTGATTTCATGGATAACTTTTGATGACTTTTCTTAATGCAACCTGCCCAAACTCATAGTTCTGTGAGTGTTCACTGTAAATAAGGTTCCTGCTGATCTATTTTGGGCTTTTTTGGAGGGCTTCCTTTTCCCTTCTTATCCATGGAAAAGCATTGATGTCATTGTTAGTGAAGGGGTGATTTCTTCACCAATCAGCTGAGCGTGTGAGTCTTTCATAAAGCTTAACTAGCTAGCCTAAACTGGTCTTGAATGAATACTCCATTTGTAAAAGTCTCATAAAAACTTTTAATCAATGTTATTAATCATCTCACCTAGTGATGGATGTCTTGAGCCTCTGCCATAGACTCATGGCTTCCCCTAACTAGGGAGGTCGTTTAAGTTTACTCTACTTTACAAACGAGAAGACCACCATTGCTATTCTAGGTCAGAGACTAGATCAGAGACATTTTTATTTTTATTTTACCATATGAGTACCTAGAACATGGATTTAACTCAGAGTGATAAGGCTGCTCAATTATGAGACCCTTTAGTACGTGTGCATATACTGTTGTTGAAGCTTTGAGGTGCATATTCAAACAAGGATTGAGGCCCATGCTCCAAACAGTTGAGGTCAACACAATGGTACTGTGAGTTTATCAGTTTGTAGATATAGGATCAATATGTAACCTTTTTTCTTGAAAAGCAACTTACCTGATCTATGTGTGTACACATATGTATGCACCGATACACACTAGTGTGGAGGTAAGAGGATAACTTTGTGGAGTCAATTTTCATCTCCTTTAACCTTATATGGGCTCTAGGAATTGCACTCAGGTAATCAGTCTTTCCCAGAAAACTCTTTTTACTTGTGAGACATCTTGCTAGCCCTTTTTCCTTTTCCTTAAAAAATTTATCAAGGTATAATTGACAAAATCATATACATTTAAGGTATAAAGAAAGCATTTAATTGGGTCTTGCATATAGTTTCATAGGTTTAGTCTTTTATCATCATGGCAAGGAGCAAGACAGCATGCAGGAAGGCATTGGAGCAGTAGCTGAGAACTACATCTGTTGCATAGGCAGAGGCAGCAAGCCTAGGCATGGCATGGGCTTTTGAAACTCAAAAGACTACCCCCAGTGACACACTTCCTCCAACAAAGCTGCCCCTACCCCAACAAGACCACACATAATCCTTTCAAAGAGCTAGTGACTAAGCATTCAAATATATGATCCTATGGTGGCCATTCTTATTCAAAACACCACTAAGGTAAAGAGTTACATACTGCTAGCCATAAGTAGAAGAGAAAAAAACATCATTTTAGGTGAGCAGCAAGAAAAATCATGCTATGAGTGGTAATGTAAGCATTTTGCTTAGAGATATTATAAAGAGCATGAGCTAGGGGAATAGTAAGTTGTTCTACTTACAGAGCCATGTTGGGTATGTAGTAATTGTGCAGAAATAGTGGTTGTAAGATGCTTATCACTTACTTTCTTAGAGATGTTGTGAATCCTTTAATCTTAAGTATGTTGTTGTTATGTGTTGTTCACAGAACAACTGAGGACTCCTCTAGTGAAACATGATTGTGCCAGTTTGGGAACTGTTGTTGAAATTCCATGGAAAATGTCCAAAGTGAAATCAAACACAAGAGAGGTCCTTTCCTGCTGGAATAATTAGACAAGGCTTTGGAGATATCTCCACAAGAACTTGAAACTTGTTTTACAAGTATAAGGTGGGAAAGATTAGCTTAGAAGCAACCCATGTGAAAAGCAGAGTCAGGATTTTAGTCATTTTTACACCCCTGCATCAAATGCCTGCATTAGAACTCTACCAGGGCCTTTTTTTATTTTTATTTTTATTTTATTTTACAATACAATTCAGTTCTACATATCAGCCATGGATTCCCTTGTTCTTCCCCCTCCCACTCTCCTCCCCCAAGGACTGAGATCAACCTGATAGACTCAGTCCAGGCAGGTCCAGTCCTCTCTTCCCAGGCCCAGCCAAGCGACCCTGCATAAGCCCCAGGTTTCAAACAGCCAACTCATGCAATGAGCACAGGACCCAGTCCACTGCCTGGATGCCTCCCAAACAGATCAAACCAATCAACTGTCTCACCCATTCAGAGGGCTGATCCAGTTGGGGGCCCCTCAGCCATTGGTTCATAGTTCATGTGTTTCCATTCATTTGGCTATTTGTCCCTGTGCTTTATCCAGAGAATTCTCAACAGAGGAAACTCAATTGGCTGAAAGACATTTAAGGAATTGTTCAACATCCCTAATTATCAGGGAAATGCAAATCAAAACAACTCTGAGATACCACCTTATACCTGTCAGAATGGCTAAGATAAAAAACACTGAAGACACCTTATGCTGGAGAGGATGTGGAGGTAGGGGAACTCTCCTCCACTGCTGGTGGGAATGCAAGCTTGTACAACCACTTTGGAAATCAATATGGCGCTTTCTTAGAAAATTGGGAATCAATCTCCCCCATGATCCAGCTATACCACTCTTGGGCATATACCCAAGGAATGCTCAATTATACCACAAGAGCACTTGCTCAGCTATGTTCATATCAGCATTGTTTGTAATAGCCCGAACCTGGAAACAACCTAGATGCCCTTCAACTGAAGAATGGATAAATAAAATGTGGTACATATACACAATGGAATACTACTGAGCAGAGAAAAACAATGACATCATGAGGTTTGCAGGCAAATGGATGGATTTAGAAAAAAATCATCCTGAGTGAGGCAACCCAGACTCAGAAAGACAAATATGGTATGTACTCACTCATAGGAGGATACTAGATGTGGAACAAGGATGACTGGACTGCTACTCACATCACCAGGGAGGCTACCTAGAAAACAGGACCCCAAGAAAGACACGGGGATTGCCCAATGATGGAGAAATGGATGAGATCTACATGAACAGCCTGGACATGAATGGGGGTAATGAAGGGCGAGGGTCGAGGGAAAGAGAGCTTGGGGGAGCAGGAGATCCCACCTGGATCAAGAACAGAGGGAGAACAAGGAATAGGAGACCCTGGTAAATGAAGACCACATGAGAATAGGAAAAAGCAAAGTGCTAGAGAGGCCCACAGAAATCCACAAAGATACCCCCATAATAGACTGCTGACAATGGCCGAGAGACAGCCCTAACTGACCTACTCTGGTGATGGGATGGCCAAACACCCTAATTGTCATGCTAGAAACCCCATCCAATGACTGAGGGATCTGAATGTAGAGATCTACGACTAGGCCCCGGGTGGAGCTCTGGGAGTCCAATTATCGAGAAAGAGGAGGGTTTATATGAGCGAGAATTGTTGATACCAGGGCCTTTTATGTGTGGGAAGGTAGCTAGGTGCTGAGGATAGGGAGCAGAGTCAGGTTTGGTTGTTCCTGGAGATGTTGACAGCTCAACTGAAAGAGATATGCTAATGCATAGCTGTTAGAACCCTGAAACTATCCTTTAGCAACTTGAAAAGCCTGGAGGACAGGGCTCAAGTCAGTAATACAAAAAGAACTGAGTCTGGTACCATAGTCTGAGGTTCAAATTCAGTTAGGAACACTGTCCCTCATTTCAAAATGCATACACTTAATCATCTATGAATTAAGAGTGTAAGATACAATTGCCCAATAATTTACTGTAGCTTCACATCTGAAAGATGACATTCATAACATGTACTGGTGAGTAGATGACGACATCCATGGACTGGAGATTTGTCTTAGTAGAGTTCTTGCCTAGTATGTGCCAGCCCACACATTCCATAGCCAACAAAGCAAAACCTAGATAGCTATATACATACATAAAGATGTAATTAATTACAATTTTTTCATGTGAAGAAAATGAAGGCCAGAGAAGTTAAATAGTTTGTCCGATGTCAAACAGTCAATGATAATGATAAAGCTAATATATGAGTCCAAATACATCTGGTTCCAGATTCTAGTGGTTCTACACTATATACCACTGTGGCTTCTATGTCCCAAGTAATCACATGGGCTGTGTGACTTCTTACCAGACTTATAGAGGTGTTATAGGCATTGAGAGGGTGATGTAAAATAGTTAATACATGTGGGAAATGCTAACAAGTCATCAAATACTGTAAGCATGTTACTTAACAAAGAAGTTTCTTGGTATATTAGGTAAATGGCTGGGGCGACACATCCAGCATCGAATCCTATTTTGGATACATAGCTTGTACAAGTTATTTGACTTCTTTAAAGTCTTTGTTTCTTTATAAAATAATAATAACTAATAATACTAGTACCTAGTGCATAGTGAGAGACTAAAATGAGACAGCATGTGTGTAGTACTTAGAACAATACTGGGTGGTTGTTTAGCAACCAATAAGCTTTAGCTGTTCTCAATGAATAGTAAAATTGTTGATGTAATTGTTTTTTATTATGACTGTTGGAATTCCTGGCCACTGGCCACTCTCCCAGCTACATGAGCACACATGTGCTGTCCAGTAGCCAAGCAAGAGGCTTAGTCATCCTGGGGCCTTTTTATGTAATCTGTGCACTGTGTGGTCATGTAATTTGCACGCAGCATGATCACGTAATCTATGCACATACGTGGTGTAGCTACATAAGCCCACATGTGCATGTGTGGGGTAATCCATAAAAAGTGGGTCAGAGACTCCTCTCCTTCCTCTTCTTCTTCCTCTTTCTCCTTCCACAACCATTTCCATAGGCCTAAGCACATCTTTCCTTAATAAACTCCTATAGTGGTCTTGGTTGTGCCTTGTGGCTTTTCTTACACAGTAAACAGTGCCGCTTAATGAATAACACAGTACTGCATAATAATAATAAAAATAACAGTGAGTATGATGTATTATTATTGTGACTATTTGGATTACTCTGTTAATGTCTAAGTAAATAGTCTTGCCCATTATGACCAGTACTGTGGAGGTTTTCTGTACCTTTATCCACATTGTGAGGTACATGGAAATGCTACTTCAACCCATGTCACAGGGGACATTGGCCTATTCAGATACTTTTTCTTTCAAGAACAGAGAGAGGGCTAAAAGTAGTAAATATACTGACTATAACTATATGCTTTCGGTTTGTAAAAAAGCTTATATTTAATATTATATTCCTATGATAAAATAATCTGCCCTTGATTTGCCCAACTTGAAGGAAGCTCAAGAAGAGAGAACAGATCATTCAGTCTTGTCTTGAGAAGTCTTCCATCCAAGTGTCTGGCTGTTCCAGGACAGCCAGAGCTACATAATGAGACCCTGTCTCAAACAAAACAAAAGTAGCTGGAATATAGTGTGGCTACATGTGATGATTGCTTTAATTTCAACCCTCTGTATGTTTTGTACACTATTCACTTGTATGTTTAGGCAAGCACACTGGCAAAAATCTAATAAGTTTTAACTGTTTTTAATCTTGTGGGATTTGAAAAATAAATCTTTCAGACTTTTAATGAGCAGAATTACGACCCAAGAAGTCCAATAATCATATGATGTTGATGTTCTGTTGTTTTGTTTTGTTTTTCTTGCTGGGCTGTAAGTTTGCTTGGATTTGCAAGGGAGATAATTAAGTGTAGATGAATATGGGGGGCAGAGGGAGGGGAAGAAAGGAGGTGGGGGAGAGAGAGTGTCTCACTAGGTAGCCATGGTATGACTTGAAACTTACCATACAAACTAGACTGATCTCAGAGTTATGGTGATCATACTGCTTGTGACTCTCCAGTCCTGGGGTTACAGTTGTGTGTATGCCATCACACCCAACTTTTAATTAATATATTTTTGGAGACAGTGTCTTACCATATAGCTCTGGCTAGCCTGGAACTTGCTATGTCAACCAGGCTAGCCTAAAACTCAAAGAGATCTGCCTGCCTCTGCCTCTGCCTCTTGAGTGCTGAGATTAAAAGTGTGTGCCACCATGTTGGACTAATGAATATAAAGGCAAACAATGGTGTGGAGACTTAGAACTTTAAAAGTATCTGCTTTAAAAATACTCATTAAGGTCTTTGCATTTAAACAGAGAGTTGAGGTAACTAAGAGAGGGGAAATATCCTGTTGCGTACTTCAATTATAGAGTTTACAAGCTTCCTTCCTTCCTTAAATGTCAGTTTTCCAAGATTTCCTTGTTGAATGACAAATTTATATTTTTAGAACAATAAAGTGAAGTATTCACCTATGCTCTATGAATTCAGCATCTTCCCTTGCTTTCTTTCAATTGTTTACTGATATAAATACCAATGAAGCTCCCGTTAGCTGGCTACTTTCTTAAGGAATATTGTGCTTTCATGACCTTTGAACAACCTGTACAAGGGATACTTTAGTATGTATATGAAAATGGGCAATAGAAAAAAATTGTGAAACACTTGGGAAGCTGAGACACAAGGATGAAGATATAAAGTTGCTAGGTTTTCTGTTGGAGTTTTGGGGGTTTGTTTCCTACCATAAAAGGAAGGAAGATATTTAGAGTTAAAAATACCTAACTTTGGTGTATATTCAACTGATCCTTGAGGTTCTGTTAGAATCATGGAGGTCTGCCTCCAGATGCTGCTCCATTCCTCAATTTTCCAAGTAGGATTTAAAGTTTCAGAAATTCATAAGGATTAACAAATGTATTCTTTCCTGTCCATTTCATATGGCTGGTTATCTAAGCTGTGCAGTAAATGCTGAAGGAAGAAATCACCGCAGAGAAACAAATGTTAAAGTTAATACAGTAATGAGTCTATATGACAGGCAATAGCTAACTACTTAATAGATCAGCAGGTTTTGAAGGACAGCTCTCAGTACACATTAGCCCAGCATTTAATTTCCTCATGACATTTTATTATGAGATGATCGGAGGGGCTACTGCTAAGAAGATTCCAGTACTCCAAGCAGAGGTATCTTCTGCTATTATGGACTGCAATTATTTCCTTTGAAAAAGGACCGCACTTCTTCAACATCAAGATGACAGTGCTCCAGAAATGTATTGATTGAGAGTATTAAAAATAAGGTCCTCTATGTATGCATAGAATAACAGGTGAATGGATGAGTACTCAGTGATGAATGGGCCCTGTACTTGTTGAGTAGAATAGCGTTTTGTTACCTAGACCTCTCTAATTATTCTGTCTCTGTTGCAGTTATTAAGTAGCACAATCATTATCGTATTCTCTTTCTTGTCTTTTTAAATTTGCTCTGTTGTGGGTTCATCTTTTAGAGGACACTGAACCTCTAAAATGATAGGGCAAGATGCCTTGTCATCTTTAGGAGAATCTAGACAGGCACTTTCCTCGTGATTTCTTTTTTCTCTTCTCTTTGATGGAGTGGGAGTGTCGAGTTAGACTTTGGTAAAAGCAGGGCATTGTGAGTTCTGCTGTGCCATCCATACTAGGAATTCAGATGAGTTTAGTTAATTATCATAGCTAGTGATTTCGGAGGTTCTGCCCTCAATGGGTCAGATCCTTGAGAAATGAGGTAGTCTATAGGGTAGTTACACCTCCCTTCCCACCTACAGCCAGCTCATCAACAGGAGAGCTACAAACTCCTGTTCCCATCCCCTGCATAAGAGGCATGCCACTTGCTGAGAAAAGGCTTGCGGGATGGGGAGGAGTTGTTTGGAGGGATTAGACAACCCAAGCATATGCAGTCAAGGCTGAGGAGGAGGAAGGTGTAGAGAAATGTGAGTGGTTTCAACCTGCATCCAAGGACTGTGACAGGGCTCTCAGATACTTCATTTTGGAGACAGTCATTGTAGGATAGTGAAGAGCTTGGAATTTGGGGTCATTGGGCTAGTACCCAAGTTCCAGCTGTGTGAGTGAAGCCATTGTACCTCTCTGAGCCTTTCAATTGCACAGGGCTGTGGTAAACATCTAATCCAGCAAGAAAATGTAAAAGATTTCTTAAAACTACAGAGTATTAAGCAACTGTGATGTATGTACTTGAGAGTTCAGATCAGAAAATGTAGATTTAAGTTATTAACTAAATATGAGAATGAAAGCCTAAGAGAAGTCTGAGGTTTTTCCGTCAATTCTTAAGTGATTGAATGTTATAATCCCAGACTTTCTTACAGCAACTTTATTTTTCCTACTGTTGCTTTTCCATGAGAGGTGGCTTATCTCTTGACAGTAACTTTTGGACTTGCAAAGTTGTCATCTCAGAGGGTGACAGTCTCCCTCAGCTTCTCTTTTAAAGAGGCTGTTGTTGCTCTGCCTGCCTCACTGTCAGGTTCTTGTACAATATCTCTTCCTGAGCCCCCAAAAGTTAGTCTGAGGAGCCAGCTACTCTAGCTGGTTTTCTTTAGTCTGTACCTGAGGGGTACTTGACTGATCAGGAAGTGTTCTCACTGGTGTCTGCTTATGATGAATGACTTAGGATGAATGATGAGAAGGGAGATTTTAAGATTGCTTCCAAGGCTGGGGATGAGCTCAAGTGGGAGAATGCCTGCTTCTCATGCAAGAAGCCCCTCAGAATTCAACTCCCAGAACCACAGAAACCTGTAAGCTAAATGTGATGGTACAGCCTATCATTTCATCATTGGAAAGGTGGAGGCAAGAGGATCAGTAGCTCAGGGCCACCCTCCCCTGTGAGTTCAAGGCCAGCCTGTGCTACAGAAGACACAGTCCATAACAAAAAAGACAAAATGAAATAAAAAAAATAGATCAAAGTTTTGAACTTGGGATCTTCTATTTACGAGATTTAATTTGAGGGATCAATCCTACAAATTTGGTAATTATTTTTAGTGTATTAAGTAAATGATTGTGGGAATAGGAGTGGAGGGAGGCACCAAAAATACAAATTGCACCTTGATTAAATGATGGACAATACTTCAAAAATCCATTTTATCTCAAGCTGGGGCTTTTAGCACATAGCATGCAGTGATTTGTTCTGTTATTTGAATGCCAGCTTTCAAAAACATCCTAATTCTTCAATGTAAACTAAGTATTTAAAATTGCCAAAGAGAATGAGTCACGGTCATCTGTACAAAAAAACAACCCACAACTAAACAAAACCTGGGACACGCTAGTGAATAGCAATAAAGGCTGTAGCTCTAAGCATAGAAACACAGAAACACGTCCAGAGGAATAGCTGCTTTATTCCCTGTCATTTTTACATACTATGAAGATTCTGAGTGGCATTATTTGGCAGGCAGTATTATTTAGAGGCAGGTGTTAGACATGCAATTATCATAAAGACTCTATGTGGAGGATGACCACATGATACAAATTTATCTTTATTCTAATATAGTTCCCAGAATTTTTTTCTGACAAATTACACTACACTTTATGGAAATGTAACATTTTGTATGAATGGGAAGGATAGGCCTGGTTGCATGCTAATGAGCGAGACAAAGTAGCCTCTTATTTGCAACTGGCCTAGACCTTTCCATTAGCAAATTAAAATCTGTTCAAATTTATTTACTAATATATTAGGAGAAGCTTCAGGCTAACCCCATGACCTGTATTATATAGCAAACAACTGTAGCAGTGAAAATAATTAACAGCATGGAATGTACCTCCTGTTTATTTCTTCTTCATGCCCAGGGGTCAGCTGTATAGTGGGTTTGCCATCTGCATTTGGTTCCAAGGGTATACTTACTTAAAAATTATCAATTATAGTTTTAAATAGCTGCCCTTAATTGCAGTCTTCTTATTCAAGTGTGATACATACTGTATATATGCTTTGTGTTTATTTGTGTATTGTATCACCTGTTTCTGATCAAGTCTGAGAGGAGTGTATTCATTTCAAAATAATGTCTCTCCAAGCCTGTTGTGTTGTTTGTGTTTACTGCACCATCTCCAAAGCCATGGCTTTGTTTCTCCTCATTTACTAATACTGACTGATTAGGGTTCATTCTCTACATCCAGGAGAACCCATCATTCAATTATCATGTAGAGCCTTAAGAGGAAGGGTGGGCTGCAAAGGGCCTGAAATTGGCAGTATGAAAGCCAAAGTCTGTGAGGCTTCCCAGGGATAAAAAGTGGAATGGGCTTTGCTGACCTCTGTTGTCTGCTTTTTTAAAAGGAAGTAGTGGTTTTGCTGAAGGCATAGTTGTTTGGAAGAATCCTTGAATGTCACATTCTACTGAAGATGTGAGCATAATATTTTATTTTTTGAGGCAAGATCACATGTAACCCAGGATAGATTTGTACTCACAGCTGAGGATGACTTGGAATTTCTGATCCTGCCTCCACTTTGCAAGTGCTAGGATTATTTATAGGAGTACACCATCATACTGAGTTTTATGTGGTGCTGGGGATAGAATGCAGAAGCCTCATACTTGCTAGGCAAGTACTCTACCAGCTGAGCTACATCCCTGGTCTTAATCATAGTTTTTGAGCAACAGAAGTGATGTTGCTCCAATTAGGATAGCAAGTACACATAGATAGTATCAAGAGGACATGGTCTGTGCCTGTTTCACCCCAGATCTCAAGAGCCAAACCTTTCACAGGCACAATTCTCAATGGGGTGTCAGGGATTTTCATACTATTCTTTTATTGTAATTAAAAAAAAAAAACTTGTTACAAAATTTCACAAATTCCTGGAGGTTTGTAGTGATATTTGTGCTGGGATTATTTTATGATGAGAAAGTCACTGAAGTAAAAGTGTGAGGTGCAAAGCTAAGGGTAGAAATGGAATTTTAAATTTTTGGAGTAGTTTTAGGGACAGAGTAGTTGGGTGAATGGGAAATTAGAACTTGAGAGATCCAGGGAAGCACAGCCTGCTTTATCTCCTAAATCCCCCTGGTACTCATTTTCTCTGGCTGATAGTCTATCTGCCTGTGAACCTCAGAAGCAATTGCAAGTCAAGATAATGAAAAGTCAGGACCAGTCCTGCATGAATTCTCTGAGCATCTCTCTTCTTGGCACCTCTGCATTTCTACTTGCCAACGTATTTGGATAAGAAACTTTACCTTGCTGAATGTGATGGTGCATGCCTTTAAACCCAGCAGTCGGGAAGCAGAGGGCAGGTGGATCTCTGAGTTCAAGCCCAGCCTCATCTACAGAGTAAGTTCCAGGACAGCCAGGGCTACACAGAGAAACCCTGTCTTGAAAAAAATAAAAGAAAAGAAACTTTGATCTTTTTCTTGGCTACTTGAATATAATTCTATCGAGTGAGGACTGTCTTTTCCCATTTTCTGCCTAACCTCGCCTGAGTGGATACCTTGAATTGGCAATGCTTTATACCTGTGTGGCTGTTTAGGTGCACAGAAGTCCCCTAAACTGTGAAGTAGAGACAACAGTTATTTGCTTGTCTCATATGTATGATATAATGATATCATCAAAGACATTGAACACATGACAGGAGTCAAATATATCCAAAATTGAAGATTAAAAGGCTCCAAGAAATGATTTACCCCTTGAAGGCATCTGAAGTCAGAAGTTCTTCTGAAGTGTCAATCACATGTCCCAGTAATGGGATCAATTGATGAAGTCTATTTAATGAGCAAAGGAATTTATTTGAGGGTTAACTCACAACCACAGGAGATTTATCATAGGATCCGAGAAAGTTGAGCTATGTCCCATGCTGATCTGCCTGGTCCAAGATCTCAGCCTCCAAAATCACGAGGTAGTGAAGAGAGAAAGCATATGTGAATCCCAGGTCTTAAGGATCCCTAGCAGCCACACCCCAGGGGCGTGTACCTCAAGGTCATAGGCAGATGTAACAGTTACCTGCTACCTTACTAGGGGTGGTGCTTCAGGGCAAGACTCAAACAGCCACCCACTACATCTCCCCGTTTTGTCTAAATAAGAAAGTTCTAACCTAACACAAAACTATATGCAATAGGAATGATTATTAAATATTGTCCAGAAGAAATAACGGGTAACAACCTAAACAAAATGGAGCTACAACCAATAAGAACAACATCAAACAAGAGACACATACTAAAATCCAGAGATGTCCAGAACACAGGTAAATGGTATGTTAGAGAGATTATTCCAAAAGGTGTCCTATCCTGAAGAATCTGAATCTAGTACTTAATATGTTCTAGCTAAGATACAAGAAGATTGTAACTGTAACTGTTAATCTTCAATCCCATCAAAGACTTGAGAAGAAATATAAAAATACCTGATAAAATGGAAAATGCAAGCAAGCAACTTTCAGAAATCTTCTGAGAATAAACAGAGACAGGTGGCAGCCTGGACAGTTGCTAGGGCATGTCTTTCTGTACCCTGTGAATATATGTAGTTCCCATTGGTTAATAAATAAGCTGCTTTGGCCTATGGCAAGGCATCTTAGAGGCAGGCTACCTAGCAAGAAGCCTGCCATAGGCCATACAGTTTGTAAATAAACTTAAACCTCTGAATGATTATTTTATAAGTGGCTGTGGGACCATGGGCTGGGCAGGACCAGAGAAACCTTCAAGCTACAGACAGTCACGTAAAGTCTTTCAGCATTGTTGGGTCATCCAATTTGGCTGCAGGCCTAGAATATCTGACAGATCATTTTTAGAGGCAGGAATTTTGAAAGACCATCTTACCCTGTCTTTGCAGAGTTTAGTAGTTACTTTTTTGTGTGTCCCACTCGTCCAGAAAGGACAGCATTCTTTACTGTCAGCAGTCAAGGTAAGGACAGTTCTTTGCCCAGCAGCCCATTATGAGCCAGGAAGAAGTTAAACTTCCAAACTGAGTGTCTTAAAAGCCCAACATTCTCTTGGGATCAGAGTGGTGCTGCCAGGAGCAATTGAGTCTCACGTCAACTGAATTCTAAGTTATTTAAATGTCATATTTTCTAGGTCTATGAAGTGTTTGAAGATTACCTGTCCATGTGACCTATGTATCTGTAAATCTGGACAACCTAACTAATGTAACTATAGAGATCACAAGCATGGGTATCTAAGTCTTAGCTACCTAAATAACCTAAGGACTAAGACTTTATATAAACAAGGTATACAGTCTGTAAGCAAATGTACAGTAAAAGGAAAATGACCTCAAAATTGTGACAATAGATAAAATATCTTAAACTGAGGTAAAAATGTATAATGCAGTATACAATATGACAACAATATGTATCAATATACAAAATATCCTAAACAGAGGTAGAATGTACATACAGTATGATAAATATAATTTTACATTTGTATCAATATACAAGATATTTTTAATAGGAGTATAAATATATGTATAATATAAGAAATATACTTTTATATTTGTATCAATATTCAAATTATCTTAAATAAGAATATGAAAATAGTTTATATTTATATCAATGTACAAGAATCCATAACCATGCAAATTATCTAAGGTTGATATTTTACTAAATTAGTTTACTAGTATATATAATAATAATCTACATTAATATCTCTGTGGGGTCCTGTAAGAAAGCTCAGATAGTTACGTCTCAATAGGGCTAGTGGTAGATTCTGCATCCAGTCTCAGAGTAATGGGTAAGGTTGTCTGAGATTCTGGCTGGAAGTGTGGTATGATGGACCATCTCATCTTGGGACTGTCCTGGAGAGGTTTCAGTCCAAAGTTGATCATTGAGTAATATTCATGGGTACCATGGCATCATTCTAGTCTAGGTAGAGTCATTGTTGTGGGGCCCCATCTTCCTTCTGGAGACTTCAGTGATTGGTATTGGAAAGACTTATTTTTTATTGTAGAAAACTTGAACATTTTTAGTATTGAAATGGAAAGTTTGGATTTATTTTGGATATAGAAAAGATCCTCCAAAAGTGAGGAAAAGCATGGAAAGAAATAGAATCTTGATGACAATGCTCCCTTTTTTATTTAGCAGCTATGCCCCAGGGGCATGTACCTCAAGTCCACAGGCAGGTGTAACAGTTACCTGCTACCTCACTAGGGGCAGAGCCTCAGGGCATAGCTCAAACAGCATCCACTACAGTACCAGCATCTCTTTTCTTGGCAACCTCAGCCCTCCTGTACCTGCCTTCCAGCCTCTGTCCCTCAAACGTGTTTTTTTTTTCCTTCTGTGATAACATTACTCATTTTACCCCCCTTGAGATAGGATCTCAGATGTCTTAGGTTCTAATGATGGCTTAGTTAATCTGGATCTAGTATATACCACATAATTTGGAGAAAAGTAAACTTTTCTGGTTTTATGTTTTCTTAGTCTAACAGATTTTTTAAACAGTTATTGGGATTCCATTAAAATATTAAATATAACTAAATGTGTTAGAACTTGAGTTGATCATCATCAAACATTTTTAGTGGCCAGGAAGTCAGATATTATTTCTTCTTTAGAAAAAAAGGAAACTGTAGAATATAGAGGAGACACAGAAGAAAAGTATTTTCCATCATTCTCATAGAATTTTTACATTTAAGAATACTAGTCAAGATCTGGGAAAATGATTCGATCATTAAAGTGCTTTCTAGACAAGCAAGAGTATTTGAGTTTGGATTCCTAGGACATATATAAAAAGCCAGTCATGGTGCTATTTGTGTGTAATTCTAGTGCTGGTGGCAGGGTAGATACAGGAGGATCCCTGTGGCTTGCTGGCCAGAGTTTCAGTTTAAGTGAGAGAGACCCTGTCTCAAAAATAAGGTGGAGAGTGATAAAGAAAAACCATCAAATAACATCAACCTCTGGCCTTCACACACACGTGCATGTACATGCACCCATACATGTATAGAAGGTTATATAATGCATTCACATGCACACACAATCATACACAATCTTTACTTCACCTAGAATTTATCATGACGTGTAGTTAGGAATCTGATGTCAGAAAATTTGATCTAAGTAGAGGTAGTTCCCCTATTACTATTTTTTGATTTCTTTTGTTACATACCTTAATTGAGATCAATTGGCTTGATCTGTTTGGGAGGCATCCAGGCAATAGGACCGGGTCCTGTGCTCAGTGCATGAGTTGGCTGTTTGAAACCTGGGGCTTATGCAGGGAAGCTTGGCTCGGCCTGGGAGGAGGGGACTGGACCTGCCTGGACTGAGTCTACCAGGTTGATCTCAGTCCTCGGGGAGGATTTGCCCTGGAGGAGGTGGGAATGGGGGGGTTGGCTAGGGGGAAGGGAGGGGGCGGGAGGGGGAGAACAAGGGAATCCATGGCTGATATGTAGAACTGAATTGTATTGTAAAATAAAATAAAAAAAAGAGTGAAAAAAAAAGAAATCTTTATTACACACAGAATCTCAGTATAACCCGCATCTGATTCCATGCTGTATTTGGGTCCACTGATCTGTATTTCCTTGTTGCTCCACTGTTGCAATGATTGCAGTTTATAGGACATGTGTGTTCCTATCTTAATATTTTTCTGAAGACTAGTCTTACCTCACGTTCACTTACCTTATCTCAGTGAATGATTAGATTGATATTTTCTAGTTTTAGGGAGAAAAGCCATTAGATTATGATGAAGTTGTAGAGAACTAACTTTTCCAGAGCATGGTCTAACCTTTCATTTATCTGTATCACCTTTCATATCCTTCTTTCTGGTAATGTAGTTACATTCAAGAAAGCCTTATGTATTTCCTGTTAGGTTTTCCTCTAAAGATTATCATTTTGCACACCTCGTGTTTTATTAACATGTATTAATTGTGTATATTAATGTTTGGATTTGGAGTAATTTCTAATGGCCCGTGTGTTAAAAGCTTGGTGCTCAGCTTTGAGCTATTGGGAGGACATGGAGTCTTTAAAAGGTGGAGCTTGGTAGGAGGTCTTCTGGTTGCTGGAGGAAAGCCTTTGAAGGAAAGAGTGGGACCTGGCCCTTGAACTTTCTCTGTTTTTAGATCCTGGTGGCAAAATAAGTGCTACTCCATGATGTCCTGCTTCATCACAATTGCATAAACATCAAGGCCAATTGACCATGGATTAAAACCTTCAAACAGTGCACATTCAAACCTTCAAACAGGCACTTATTATAGTAAGGGAAGACTGATTAACACAATGGGTACCATGTGATATTTTTGTCATTGTAACTGATATTGTGAAAGAGTTGAGCTAGTTTTCAAATGATGGATAAAATTTCGATCTAGGGAACAAAAATGATACAAGTGAAGACTTACTGAAGAAAAAATTGTACTGCTGAGGG
Organism: Peromyscus leucopus; assembly: GCF_004664715.2. Classification (NCBI taxonomy): domain Eukaryota; kingdom Metazoa; phylum Chordata; class Mammalia; order Rodentia; family Cricetidae; genus Peromyscus; species Peromyscus leucopus. The sequence goes on from NC_051083.1 coordinate 123,438,101, forward strand.
GAATGTATGGGTTAATTATTGGGCAGAAGTTATATATTTATCTCTGATTTTTTTTTCCTGGTAGCACAAGCCTTACTGTTTTGATAGGGCTATTATGATGGTTCTTGAAATGTGTGGAATATGAAAATGAGTCTTTTTTCTAATGCAAAATAAGTAGACTATATTAATTTGGAACCATGATTTAGATGAACACATTCTGACACCTTGTGGTCATTTCAGGGTATGTGCGACATAATTCCACTGTTTGAAAAGAAAGTATAGGAATTGTGCACAGATTGAAATTAATGTTATGTTATGGGTAATACAATGCAGCCACCTTGTTTTACATATGTTAAAAGTGAGACTCAGACAGAAAACAGACCCTGCCAAAGCTCACACAGATTCTTAGCAATCTAGCTGCAATCTGCTCTTCTGGTCTATTCTTTTTGTTGTGTCATGTTCCATTTCTATAACTCTGGAATTATGGAAAAAAGAACTAAAAGAAAATTGTTATGATTTTAGAATAATTTGCGTGTAATTCTATGTAATTTCTAAGGCATTTCAATCATTTATATATGTGTGTGAGACTGGTAGTGTTTGTGGATTGGGAAAGAGGTGTCTGCTGGCTGCTTTTTGGGTGCTCCTAATGTTGACCAACTTATGAGAGCCATTAGATTTGGGAATTCTGCTTTAGTGAGTGAATCTATGTCATTCTCTGAGTATTTAGGACTTTGGATATTGTTAAAACCTTTCGTAGAGTTTTCTTCATAGTGTAAGAAAATCTCATCCATGAATGATGTACCTTGTATGCATGTTGCAGTGATATTTATCCTTTAAATCCTTATATATATTTTTGAGTGTGTGTTTGTGGGTATGTGCACATGGGATACAGGAGCAGATGGAGCCCAGAAGAGGATGTCAGATCCCCTGGACTAGGATGATTACCGATGATTGTGAACTGACCAATGTGGGTGCTTGGAACTGAACTCTAGTCCTCTACAAGAACAGTGAAGTTCTCAACTACTTCAGCTCCTTTTTAAAATTTTGTTAAAAAGTTGTATTTATGTATGTGTGAATGTGCATGTATGAGTTTAAGAGAGGCACACTCTTATGATTATTACAGGCTTTTTACAGATCTACTTTCCACACAAATTCAAGGGGCAGCTGTTCTCTGCAGTGTCCATGTACTTAAAATTAATTATTCATTTCTTAGTGTTATTATGGTAATATTTTATTTGTACTGAAATGTGATTTTATTTGTGTGTTAATAAATAAAGTTGCCTGGGGGTCGGAGCTAATAGCAAGCCATAGCAGAAGCTGGGTGGTGATGGCGCACACCTTTAATCCCGATCACATGACAGACAGATCTCTGTGTGTTCAAGGATACAGCCAGCATGGAGACACATGCCTTTAATCTCAATACCAACCATAGAGACCTAGAGGTCTGTATAGATAGGCAGTGATGAGGAGGTCATGTGCTTGGGTTTACAACCAATGAGAAGACAGAACAGAAAGTCAATAAAAAGACAGATACACAGGAAGTAGGTCTCTTTCTGAGGGGAAGGACAACATCGGCAGTAGGGTAAGAAAGGGTTTTTAGTATCAGCTCTTAGCTACTGCTCTGACCTCTTGGGCTTTTAACTCTGCATTTGGCTCTGTGTTTCTTATTTAATAAGACTGTTACATCTACATGTTATTATTATTTGTTATTGTTGAAAGTGCTTAATATGTGTGTGTGTGTGAGTGCACACATACCATGGCACATATACTTTGGGAGTCTTTTCTCTTCTACCTTTTCATGGGTCTTGGGGATCTTGACTCAAGTCATCAGACTTGCACAGCAAGTACTTTTATCTGCTGAGCCATCTAGCCAGCCCTAATTATTCTTCTGAAAAGAACTCAGAAGAGGAAGAGAAGTGGGATGCCCTACACCTTTACTCATTAGTTGGTCTTGGGGCCACAATAAGTCCTCTTATTCTCTTTCCTCTAGGATCCCCACTGTCTATTCTAAATGTACTTTCTCTCCTTCATAGGGCCTTGTGGTTACTTAAACTTTCATTCTTGAGTGGGCTGAGACCTAAGTCAAGCATTGCTGTGCTTCCCCATTCACAGTTACAATGGGACAAGGAAGATGGACCAAAGTGAAAGATGGTCCTGAACTGTATTGATATCTTTAATATATACACTGTATTTATCAGGGTGTTACCTTATCTGTCATTGAGACACAACCTATAATCATCTGGGAAGAGAGCTTCAATGAAGGATTGTATACATCAGGTTGAACTGTGGGTATGTATGTCTCTGTGTATGGGGGATGTCTTGATTGTCTTAATAGACTTGGGAAGACCCACCCTAAATGTGGGCAGCATCTTTGACAGTAGACCAAATGAAAGGACACAGCAGAAAGAAAGATTTTTGGCATTGGTTGGTGTGAATTCATGCACATTGGCACATTTCCAGCTGCTGTCTTTGCTAATGTGGCCGTCCTAGTTATGAATCCATTTCCACAGTTCTGCTCTGGTCGTGGACAATGGATAACTATCATCAACTGTACAAGTTGTGTCTCTACTTGCTAAATGTGTCTTCACATTTATGTATTTATTCATTCATTTATTTATTGTGTTGTATATGTGTGTGCACATGTGCCCACAGCATGCATGAGGAGAACAAAGAACAACTAGTTGGAGCTAGGTGGTTCTCTCCTTCTACCATATGGGTCCTGGAGATGGAACTGAGGTCATCAGGCTTAGTGGCAAGTGCTTTACCCAATGAGTCATCTTGCCAGGCACCCTCCACTCAGTTCTGAAGGATAATTAGGCTGGATATTACATTTCTGGTTGGAAATTTTTTATTTCAATAATTTGAATAATCTTCTTGTTGTCTTTTGGGCTGTAAGTTTTCTGCTGAGACTTCCCTTGTGTGTGTGTGACCTAATGCATTTCTCTAGCTGAGAATAACCTTGAACTTTTCTTTACATTTAATTATTGTGTGTGTTGCACATGTGTGGGCAGCATGCATGTGTCAGTCAGGGAATAACTTGTCCAGAGTTGCTTCTGAACAACCAAGTGTGTTCTAGGGGTTTAACTGGTCACTCTGCTTGGCAGTAAGCTCCTTAACTGCTGAGCCATCCATCTGGTCCAAAGACCATGAACTTCTGTTCTTCTGCTTCTGCGTCTTCAGTGCTGTGACTACAGGCAAATGCCACCACACTAGGGTTATATGGTGCTAGACATGCATGGTAGGCAAACATTCTACCAGTTGAGTTATATGATCATACCTGCCTTGTACTTTTTATATTTTGACTACAACATGCCTTGGTGAGGTTATTTTAATTGAATTTTACTAGAGTCCTTCTAGATTCTTGAAACTGGATATCCATATCTCTGTGAAAATTTGGAAAGTTTTCAGCCACAATAAAATAGGTTTTCAATATCTTTATCCTTTCCTTACCTTCTGCAAACCATGTTTTGGTTACTTTCATTTGTCCCATAAGTAAAAAGATTTTTCTTTATTCTTAAATTTTTTCTTTTTCTTTCTCATCCTCTTCCAACATCATCATCATCTAACTTGATTCATTTGAGGTGGTCCTCAAGTTCTGAAATTTTTTTTCTGTCATTGTTCAGTGTTCTATTTAGTTGAGGAAGCTATTGTACTTTTTATTTCATTTATTCAAGGTTCCAAGATGCTTGATTGGTTCTTTTCAATGAATTTTCATCTTTTTGGTGAATTGCTCATTCATGTCCTGAGTTGTTTTTCTCATCTTTGTATTCTTTATCGGTGTTGTGTTATATGTGACTGAGTTTCCTTGGAAACATCATTTTAAAATCCCTTCTGGGCATTTTTATATTTCCTTCAAACTTCTATTCAGAAAAATCACTGTTCTTTGTATGTGTTGTATTTCTTGTATGCCTGCCTTGATGCCTGTGCTTCTCTTGTGATTTTGTTTTCAGTTTTAGCAAGGGAAGTGCTGAAACTAAAGGATACATGAGCCCTTTCCCCATTTCCAAGGACAGACTTGAGTGATGCTGAGACATTTTGCACCAGCATCTACAGTTACTATACCCTTTCCTACACTCTTCCAGCCAGTGCAAGAATTGGTAGGGGCTGTTGCCACAAATTCCTACCTCTGTAGTGCTTCAGGGCTTATGTAGGAGCCTTTCCACATCTTCATGCACAGTCGTGGTTGAAACTGAGGAACTTGAAGCTCTATTTCACAGCTGATGGCTGAAGAGTCAGGAGAAGATCTCCCTTCAATCACGTTAGAGTGCGAGTGCAGGTGTCATCAGGTTTTGCTGCTGCATTCTGGAGCTGTGGACCTCAGCCATACTCCTGGAGTGTCAGGGCTGGGATAACCATCCTCCCAACTCCTAATGCAGTGACACAGATGAAAATGGGACCTTGAGGTAAGGTATAGCAACCTGAGGCGTTGGAGAGAAGACCTCCCCTAGATCACATTGGAGCTGAGGGTCCTGTCCAGGATTTTTTTTTCAGCTCTTGATGCACAGGATGGACTTGGATTTCACACTGTTAGTTCCAGTTCTGATATTGTGGGTTATGGAGATCTGCCTCAAAGCTCCTTCTCCCTATTCCGTAGGCAAGCCAGGGCAGGTCTCATGCTTCTGGCCACGGCAGCTGCTGAAGTTTGCTATATGCTCGAGGGGATGCCCTCTATCCAGCCAGACTGCCATTGGGCCAAGGCTCTGGCAGAGCCCAGTGTTCTCCAGGATGGCAGCTGTTAGTGCCTTTTCTGAGGGAGTTTGGCCTCTGAATGGTTAGGTGTGTCTATAATGATACCCTTCTTTGGTTTTTTTAGCTTTTAGTTACATTAAGAGCAAATTTAAACCCTTAACTGAATTTAAAGCTTGCAAAAACTGTGAGTTTCTCCTTTAGACAGGATTACTCGCCTACTTTTATTTTCTAAGTTAATGTCCCCTTCTAGCTGAGGAGGTATTGGTATTTGATAGTAGCTTTGAGAAGGAGAGTCAGTTTTCCTTAAGGGTGTGATCCCTGATAGGTTGACCGTGTTCTAGGGCAGGCCTCACACAAAAAGTAGTTGGGCAACACAAACTGGACTTTATGGGAGAGAGGAAGAGAAGAAGAAGGAGAAGGAGAAAGAAGAGAGAGAGAATATGAAGGTGGGTGGGTAGCGAGGTGTCCGGGGCGGATCTGGGAGAGTTGGAAGGGTGAATGTGACCAAAATATATTTTATAAAATTCTCAAAAATTAATAAAAATGCTATTTAATAAAAGTGTGTGTACCTGTTTCCTGTTTGTGCAAGTGCCATTGGATATGCATGCAGAAGCTAGAAGAGAGCTGCAGTTCCTCATGTAATTGGGCGGATTACTATCCTTGTACTCTCCAGTTTCTCTGAGTACAGCCTGACTTGCACATGTGCATAGTTTTCTGGAGTAGCAAAGATGTCTGATAGCTTATCCAGGGCTACAGTGGTGGTTTTATTTCCCCATCAAATTTCAGCTGGTGTGTTGCTGACTGCAGTAGCATTATATCCTCAAATAGCTGTGATACTGGTCTTCCCCTGACCACTTAGATTTGACACTAAGAACTGCTGTTTTTGACAATGTATTATAGATTAGGGCCTTTTTGCAATATACCCCACATCCAGTCTGTACCCACTGGCAGCAGAGTTGTTGCTTGTCAAGGTTCTCCCTGCTTTGTTAGTAGAGTCGTTGTGATAGGAGCTGGGTGAGGGTGTATGGAGAGATCAGTTTCAAAAGCTGTCAGTGTCCTCAGTGTCCAGTACTTTTTCTTATATAGGTGATTATCAATCTTGGTATGCCTCTGAATGATTAGTATGCACCCCAATACAGTTGTTTTGGACAACTCAATCCAGCTTCATCATTGACCTTGTGCGGAAGATTTTCTTAGCTTCCTACTTTATCAGATATTTTCATAGTTCTACTCCCTTCTAGAACTCTTTTTATTCCTTCCTCTGCCATTCAATAGGACAACTAAAATTTTTCTTCTTTATTGAATGTTTCCCACAAGTTTTCTAGGTTTCTGACCTACTGACAGAGTGAATGTGCTTGTCTACATGCATCCTAGTTAGGGCATTGAAGCTGTGTCTTAAGAATGTACTAACTTGTCAATGAATTCTTGATAATACAGCCTTATAGTCTATCTCCCTATATAACACAGAGTCTCAAAACCTAATCCAGATGTGCAGTTCCAGGTCCCCTTGAGCTCTCCAAGACTTTCTTGGGCAATTACTTTTGTCATCTTTTTGTTGTTGTTGTTTACTTGTCAGGTGCAGTACATTGTCTTCTGGCTTATGTTGGAAATTAACCTATGCTGTTGGTAATGGGTAGAGAAGGTGAAAGCAAAGCCTTAGTGGTGCAAATGCTTTCTTACACGGGAGAAGGCTGTGTGATGTTCTTTAACTATGGCAGATACACTTTTACTACTAGAGAAGGTAGGGCCACCTGTGTAATCCAGTAGTGTTTGAGGTTGATGGGTGCTTTAGAGTCAACATCTTCTGGGGCATCCAGGTGTTGCCGTTGCATAGTTCAATGTCTTAGGTTTCCCCAACAAGAGCTCTGACCTTCACATAGTGAAGGACCTTTGATGGATCTTTTAGCTGTGTTTGTTCCTCACTTCAGAAAATAATGGTTTCTCCTGTGATCTGCCACCAATTTGTTCTTACATCTAGCCATTAATTGCTTGTTAGAGGTCCATAGTTTCTCTTTATCCTTCTTTGAGGTGCCAATAACAACTAACTCTCCTCCCCTTCCTCCTCCTCTTCTTTGATTATTACACCTGTTTTACAAATACTTAAACCAGCCCACTGGCAACAGGATTCTCTTCAGCAAGGATATTCCCCATGTTAGCACTAAGGAAGTCCCTGGCCATTGAGTCATTGCCTTGTTCAAGAGACTGTGTTTCCACCCAATAACCAGGGTGCTATCTTCTTCTTACACTAGACAAATGAGTAAGCTAGTTCAAAATTCTTGTATAATATTAGAGGGACCAGCGTTAATATTATACATCTCAGGGGCTCAGGAGAGAGAACTACTAACGGTGAGGACTATTTTCAGGAAATAGAATCTCAGCACACTGAGCTCTATAGTTCATTTGCTTTAATTCCTCTGGCATAACATCCCATATACACAGCTTCAGTTCTGTTCTCATGCCTAGCTCCTTTCTTGCCTGATTTCTCTCTATACTTAGCTAAGTTCTATATTAATTTTCTCATCTTAATTCTGCCTCATCTAGGTCCTTTTCAGCTTGTTCTTACCCAGCTAGTACCTTCCTATCTGGCTCTTCCTCATCTTCCATTTTGTCCACATGTACTCTCTTATAGCCCTTCAGTCTATTTCTTCCCCATCTCAGTTTGTTCCTCTCAAGTCTTACCCGTCTAGTTCTTCCATTCTCTTTTCTCTTCTCTGTCTGGTATATAAAGCCAGGCTTCCAGGGTCAAATGGAGGGGTGATAAGAATCACATTGAGAGGCAATAATCGTTAATTATCATTTGCAACCCCAAAGGGAAGTGACCAATGGGGAAATGAATTAACTAAAGGCTAAATTCGGTAATATCTAAGAAGAGGGAATCTTATGTGCTCAACTGTAGTCTTAAACATGATTAGTAGAAAATGTTAAGAATCTACAAGTTGCTAGGTCAATGGGAGAAAATAAAACTTCTTTTTTCCTGTGGCTCCTATCTGTCCAAGCTATCTGCCGTTTTTCTGCAGGGTGGGGGAAAGTGTGCTCAGTCACTAGGCAACCTGTGTACAGCTAGATGCCTCTGGTGATAGTTAAAGGGAGATCTGGAACTAGAGGTAAGGTTTGGGAAAGGAGAAAGTAAAGCATAATTGGCACATCCACCAGGCCTTCTCAAACAGGTAGCCTGGATGCTTAAGTCTGTTCTTAGAGAGTACAGAGGTGTCTCTGATAAGGTACTTTCCTCCAACTGGGGATGGATCTGGCCAGATGCTGCCAATGATGATAATTACAGGGAGGCTTGAACTGGGGTTCGGGCTGAGCATAGCTGTTAGCTCAGAAGGTTATCTAAATATTCCTAGAAGTGGTTAGATAAGGAGTTAAAGATCTATGAAGTTAGTAAGAATGTAAGAAAGGAGGGTCCGAGCTAAATTGTGTAAAGCTATACTTAATGTCCACCTGACCTAAGCTGTGTCTCCTTGTGGAATTTGCCTTAAATCAGGAGACCTTCATGTGGACTGTTATTACTGTTAGTCCTTGAAAGTGGCCAAGGGAGATAATCTGATTCCAGAGAAAGCCTTTCCTGAGGCTGTTCTCCAAATACCTTGAATGTGTATGTCCAGAGAGTGATCAGTCCACACTGTTAGCCCTTCTTAGGGAAAAGTCAGTTGGGAAAACTATGAAGGCACACATGATTTTCAAAGCAGAAGACAAGCCAAGTAACACCAAAAACTCCTTGGAATTTGGCTTCCTCGGGAGGAATTCCCTGGTTCCTTCAGGTGGTGACTTTGCCATAACCAGCTGAGTTCTTATGATATATTCCTGTGGCCTGTAGCACAAAATTCCCATCAGCTTAATACTGTTTTTTTTTTCAGGCTTCTTTATACCAAGTATGCTGTTAATAGTACAGGTCCTCAAAAAGTGGGTGCCAAGATGGAAGTGGACATGCAAGAATACTTTTGATTTATTTTGACCTTTCTGGATTTTTTTTGAGATTGTAGTTTAATTGCAGTGTTTTCCCCTTCCCCTTCTTCTCTCCAAACCTTTCACATACCCTTTGCACTCTCTTTCAAATTCATGGCCTTTTTTAAAACTTTCTATTGATTCTTTGTGGGTTTCACATCATGTTTTCCGATCTCACTCATATCCCCATTCCCTTGCTTCTGCCCTCTGTCCTTGCAGCTTCCCCCCAAAACAAAATTTAAAAGTAAAACAACAACAACAACAAAAACAAAACAAACAAAATCTCAGCATGGAAGCTGTAGTGTGACACAGTGAGTTACACAGTAAACCCTTCAGTCCATACATCTTTACTGTTCATTGCAATGAGTCTATCGGTCTGGTTTGAGGCCTCTGATTTCTGCTATACCATCAATACTGAACCCTCACTGGGACTCTTCTTGGATGTCTTATTGTTGCCCTGTGTAACTCCCCACCTTCTTCCCACCCCACCTCTCATCCATTCCTCAGAGAAGGTAAGGCCTTCTCTGAGGCTTCTTGGGGAGTCAACAAAGTCTGGCATATCAAGTTGAGGCAGGACCAAGCCCCTCCCCCTGTATCTAGGCTGAGCAAGGTATCCCTCCATAGGGAATGGGCTCCAAAAAGCCAGCTCATACACTAGGGATAAATCCTGGTCCCACTGCCAGTGGCCCCACAAACTGCCAAAGCCACACAACTGTCTCTCTAATTCAGAGCGCCTAGTTTGGTCCCTGGGCTCCCCAGCTGCCAGTCCAGTCAGTGAGTTCCAACTAGCTTGGTTCAGCTGTCTCTGTGGGTTTCCCCATCATGATCTTGACCCTCCCCCGCCTTGCTCATATGATCCCTCCTCCCTCTCTCCAACTGATCTCCAGGAGCTCAGCCCAGTGCTTGGCTGTGGATCTCTGCATCTGCTTCCATCAGTTACTGGATGAAGTTCTATGATGACAATTAGGGTAGTTGTAGCTAGAGTTTTTCTCTCTGGATCCCGCCAAGCCCTGGCAGTCCCATAGCCCACTTATAAAATAAACATACAGATGCTTATATTATTTAAACTGATTGGCCATTAGCTCAGGCCTACCATTGTCTAGCTCTTACACTTATACTCAGCACATTTCTATTAATCTATATGTTGCCACGTGTTCTGTGGCTTTACCTGCTGCCTTTACATGCTGCTCCCTGGACAGCAGGCTGGCGTCTCCTCCAGACTTCCACCTCCCAGTCTCTCCTCTCTGTTTGTTCCACCTATCCTATACTTTCTGCCTGGCTACTGGCCAATCAGTGTTTTATTTATCCACAACATACAGGACATCCCACAGCAGGTAGTCATCAATCTGATTACAGGGGAAGGCTAGTTCAGGGACCCTCTCCACTATTGCTAGGAGTCTTAGCTGGGGTCATCCTTGTAGGTTCCTGGGAATTTCCCTAGCATCAGGTTTCTTCCTAATCCCTAATGGCTCCTTTATCAAAGTATCTCTTTCCCTGCTCTCCCTCTCTGTCCCTCACCCAACTGGACCATCCTGTTCCCTCATGTTCTCTTGCAACATCCCCCTCCCCCTCCCCTCACAATCCCAGTTTACTCAGGGGATCTTACCTATTTCCCCTTCCTAGGGGGATCAACACATGTCTCTCTTAGGGTCCTCTTTGTTACCTAGCTTCTCTGGGGTTGTGGATTGTAACCTGATTATCCTTTGCTTTACGTCTAATATTCATGGCCTCTTTTTAAATAAACTTTTACTGCATGAATATATGTATTTGTATATAGCTATATCCCCAAATATAGCCTGTTTGCTAAATCCATGTAATGCTACTTGTGTCTATGTTTTCAGGGCAGACCATTTGACACCAGACAACCAGTTGGTGTGCTCTTTCCTAGAGAAGAACACCTCTCTCCTGCCCAGTTTTGCTCAGTTGCTTGTAGTTTTTCATGAAGTGTTGAGCTGTCATGAGCTTTACCCCTTTCAGTTTGGCATATTCAATGGTGTCACCATTATTTAGCTCATGTATTGGTGAGATTTTTTTTCATAGGTACAGCAGCTTCTGATGTTTCTAGGAGATACAACCTCACAGCAAACTTCCTGATTCTCTGGTTCTTAAAATCTTTCCACCTCCTCTGCCAGTGTTCCTGAGACTTAAGTGCAGGAATTGTTTGTAGATGTATCCATTTGGACTGGACTCTACAACTCTGTGTTTTGATTGGCCGTGGTTTTCTGTAATGGTCTCCATCTATTGCAAAGAGAAGTTTCCTTGATGAGGGGTGAAGAGTATACTCTTCTCTGGTTATAAGGATAAACGTTTACATTGTTAGGGATCATGCTGTTTTAGAAAAGTGGTGATTGTAAGTTTTCTTCCAAGATCCATGACTTCACTAGTCCTTGGTAGCTGGCTATGTTTCCAGTACCAGATCTGGTTTTCTCTTTTTGATCAGGTCTTAAGTCTAATTAGAGAGCTGTTGGTTACTGACAAGGTATGTGTGTCACTACTGCATTCATGGGGCTATTATACCATGCTGATCATTGTGGTTCATAGGTGTCACAGCTGTATAGGACTATTGGTTACTTTCCTCTTTTAGAAGTTTGCATGTCATCTTTCAGGGAGCAGAAATTCAGGTCAGTTCCACCTCCTGGAGCCTCTGGGCCCTGTTTCTGAAGTGCATGATGTCTTCAGCAGTAGGGAACTTCCATCTATGGGGGGTTACCAAAAGAAACAGCAATAGGCAATATGTTTTGAGAGTCTCTTGGATAGCCCTGAACAGCAATAGCATTTTTAAAATTATTTTTTAATTTAATTTAATTTTACAAATCAGCCACAGATTCCCCTGTCCTCCCTCCCCCTCATGGAGAATACAGGTAAACAAAAATGTACAGGTCACCAGAGGATATGAAAGATCAAGATACACATTGGTCTCTGTGAGAGAGAGAGACAAAATAAAAAGAGTAAGCATAGAAATCTTAATTCAGTTCTAAGAAAGTTGGTCAAGGCCAAGAAATGGTTCTTGAAGTAAAAGGCTGGCTATCATCGCAGAAGGGATCTGCATTGGTAGCCATCTGTTTGTTATTGCCAAGAAGCAGCTCATGAAAAGCATGGCTTCAGGGCAGATACAGTTGCAGGGTTCAAAGCATGACAGTGAAATACATTGTCAGTGAAATACATGAATTGCAATTCAGGATTGATATATAGCATAGCTACCACAAACATTCTTCTTTTTACCCCTTTTAATAGCTTTACCAAGTTTTTGTTTTTATTTAACATCTTTAGTACTAGTCATCTTTGTTTATTTCATAACTGAAACTTAGATAACATGTTATTAATCTAGTACTAATTATTGAAAAGGAATGGAGACAAAATGGTGAGAAAAGTATGAAAAGGTAGAAATGTGCAAAGTAGAGTTTTGGAAGAATAATATCTGCCAATTGCCTAAAAAAGATGTTAGAAATTAAATTTTAAAGTGAGATAACCACTTTCTTCCATATTTAGTGAGAATGTAGAAGATTTTAACCTATGATAGAAATGATGTTTAAAGTATTTTTCATCATGTATGACAAGGACTAACTATTGTAGAAAACATTCATTTTCTGTCTCTTGGGCCCTTTATTCATCCTTTTGTATGCTTTCCCCTATATACCTTGAATTGCCCAAAAGGTAACCAGTGCATATCTTAATGTGTCTCAGAAGTGTGCTCTTCTATATAAACATTTTACTTTGTATTTTCTGAAATAGATATCTAAAAATCAAGATTGTTTTACAAAAGTAAGTTTATATGATCAAATCTGATGTATTCATTATAAGCAGAATACTTACATGATAGACATGTATTTAAAATAGACAAAACCCTAGTTAAAAAAAAACAAAAAAACTCTAATGTTCGCTGAGGTTGCTTGGGTGCAAGGATATACCCAAGTAGGGGTAGCTCATATGTCTCCATCAGATGGAGACAGTCGACACAGGTGGAAGAGGTACTGTCTGTAAATTCTTATCAGGAAGAACACATCAATGTGTATGGTTACTAGACATGTTTTGTTTAGAAAAATATATTTTTTTTGCAGAACTCTGTTTTAATCAGACAGGTTATAAGTGAAGTAAGCAGCTAAAGAAGCAGTTTATCATATTGTTAGATTTAATGAAAACTTACCTATTAAGGTAGGCATGACTTGAATATTAATCCTTGTTACCTTTGAGTTTACTATTTATATTTAGCTCTCATGTAACCTTATATCCGACACCCTTAACTAGTACAATGTTGATGTGAAAGAATATTTCTGTACCCTATGGACACATCCTTGTCCTCCAGCTAATAATGCCCACTGCTAATCATAGAGCATTTAACATTTTGATAGAGTTGACGACTTTACTCAGACTATTCTATCAGATATTTTAATATCTATATCTACATCTATATCTATATCTATCTATCTATCTATCTATCTATCTATCTATCTATCTAGATGCAGATAGATGTAGGAATAAATTTTAACTGTGAACATTGTGCCTTAATTATGTGGCCATTTTACTGGACAGGTAAGAATACTTGTGTGAGTCTCTTAGGAGTGAAGATTCCTGGGAGAAGAAGGCAAAAATTATAGTCAGTTCTCAAATTTCTATGTCAATAAGTAATCCTATAAAGGGGATGATCCAATAACCACTTCTGTTGGATGTGGAAGTGGATAATGGAATGTTGTAAGTTTTCCTAACATGCTGAATTCCTTAATTCTATTTGACTTGTGTAATTAAAGGTAATTTTTTTTTTTTTTTTGGTTTTTTGAGACAGGGTTTCTCTGTGTAGCTTTGCGCCTTTTCCTGGAACTCACTTGGTAGCCCAGGCTGGCCTCGAACTCACAGAGATCCGCCTGGCTCTGCCTCCCGAGTGCTGGGATTAAAGGCGTGCGCCACCACCGCCCAGATTAAAGGTAATTTTTGACATATCATATTTGTGTTCTAAGAGCCGGAGATGAGAAGAGAAAGGGGATGTTCCAGGAGCATACTGGCTGGTAGAAAAAAATCTGTCCTATATTAAACATGGTTAAAGATACTTAAAAAGCTGTCTAGGCCAAATAGGAAAACCATGAGAGGTTATATCATCTCGGCTTTTTATTTAAGTATTAAATGATTAGGAAAGACTCTATTTAAATTTTATTTTTAAACTTATTTATTATAATTTTTTAGTTAAAATTAAATTTTAGATTTATGTCATTTTTATGTGTTAAGTATTTGCCTGCATGTATGTGTATGTGCACTATGTGTGTGCCCAGTGCCTATGGAGGTCAGAAGAGGATGTCAGATTCCCTGGAACTAGAGTTACAGATGGTAACACATGGGTGCTGGAAACCAAACCCAGGCCCTCTGCTAGAACAAATGTTCTTAACCACTGAGCCATTTCTCCGGACCCAATTTATTTAAAATTGAAGGATTGTTTTTGTAATTGTATCCTTAGTTTGATGTTTCAGCCCTAAGTACACAAAATGCATGTACTTAATTTAAAATTTAAATTTAAAAATTTAATCAGTGTAAATCTAAGTAACCCACGTGTATAGATAATCTAGAAATACAAATTTTAGCAATGTTTTCTCATTAACGAGCTTCCTTTTGTTTCTTTCCCATCTCAGTTTGCCTACACTTGTTTATTTGAAGGTGATCCTGAAGTACCTACATGAGCAATATCTTTACGTGGTATTTTGGTTGGTTTTAATGTCAGCTTGCCACACTCACTAATATACATGGCAATATGTCCCTTTTTTCTGCAAAGTTCCAGTAGAAGAAACAAATGTGCTTCTTCAAGTAATTGTTGACTGCTGTAGTGCACTAATTATACATAGCCTCTTCTCAGTCTGTTCTTCCTGCTTGCAATGTACTACATCATGGCTCACTTGGTCTAATATGTTTAACCTGATAATATGCCTTAAATGAAACAACCATGACCACAAGCTTGATAAACAAAAAGTATAACTAATGTCCTCAAAATGTTTCCACAGTTATTTCCTATAGACAGGTACCATGCTTGTGTTCTCTCAACTAAAATTTCAACTAGAGTAGCATGTTTGGATCATGGTGCCACATTTCAGGTGGAGTGGTAAGAAAAAGGTCAATATGTGGTAATAGTGGATTTTAATATTTTTTAACCAAAGAATTTTTATAATGGTGTCAATCAAGTCAGTGTATTTGTATTTATTTATTTATGTTCATATGTGTGTGCATGATAAAAATGTCTCACAAAACATTAATTGCATGTGATGAACTATGTTTCCTATTGTAATAAATTGTCTTTTATTTGGATTGTTTGTATGTATGTGCATGCATGCACATGTTCACATGCTTGCAGAGGCTAGAAGACAATCTCTGATATTGTTCTTCAGGAGCTGTCCACCTTGGTTTTTGAGATAGAGTTACCCATTGGTCTGGGCAACAGTGATTTAGTGGGGATGGCTAACAGTTGAGCATCAGGGATCTTCCTATCTCCTCATCTCCAGAGGGGGGATGACAAGTGTGATTTCAGGCCTAGGTTTTGAATATGCGCTAGAAATCAAACTGAGGTCCTCATGCTTATATGGAAAGCATGCTGCTTACTAAGCATTATTTCCACAGAGTCTGATACATTTTTCAAAAAGATGTCAAGAACCATACCAATAGCCCATTCTACATTTTGAATAATACTCATCAGAAATATTTGACTGGAAAAATTGGTGTCATCATGATAATTGTTTAGGGGCAATAAATACCACCTTAATATGTAGCTGCTTACTTGATAGTGTATGGTGCTTAATATATATGTATGTACTGTTAAACTTTTATCTTTTATCCGTCAGGAAAATGAGGTGGCTGGCTGCATACACAGTTCTCCTTAAGAAAGAACTCATCTATGTGGAATCACTGCTTAAATGAAAATAAAAGTTATTATAATTTTAAATTTGTCTATCTGTAACATATTCATTCATTACTTTATGGTTCCCATATGGGGATAGAAAAGAAATAAGGCATAGCTAATGAAATTAGAAAAATAATTTTAACTAATTAGAGAAGAACTGAGAATATATTTTTGCAGTCTTATATAAGCAAATACAAATTCAATTCCCACAGGGAACCTGTTTTTTCTTAATGTTATCTGTCTTCTCTACAGTGTAGGGAACTGAATTCTCAATGCAGCACGAACATGCTAGCAACCTAGTTAGCAAACAGAATTGTGCTTCATGAGTGGCAATGCATTTATTGTTTCAATTTCTATACTGAATTCTGTACTGAATTTTATAAATCTACATTCTTTATAAAATATAATATTTCAATAAATTATTTGAGAATTTCATATATCCATACAATGTATTTTGATCATATTCACCCCAACTTCTCTAACTACTCCAAGATCTACCTCCAACTTCTCTATTCCGTCCCAACTTTGTCTTCTTTTTCTAAAATAACTCACATTTAATCTGTCTTTTAGTATACAGCATGTGATCTATTACCATCCATCTGGGTTTTCATCTCTGAGCTAATAATCCTTACTTGTGTCCAGAATTAAAAACTAAAACACATTATAGGTGGCATGAATTAAACAGAAAAGCAAGAGGCTATTCAGCTCTATTTCTCTTTCATTCAGTTGACCTTCCTTTGTTTTCCTTTCTTTCTGCCTCTTCACCAATACCGGTGGCAATGGCTTTAGCTATTAGAAATAAAAAAGGCTCTGAGGTTTATGCTCTTGATAGAGAGAGAAGGGCATGGCAAAAATAACATGGGCTTATAAAACAAGTACAGAAAATAGTTATTCTATTATTGAGGTGATAAGTGGGTTCAATGGTATAATCCTCTCAGTTTTTCAGTATATTTGAACAATTTCACTTATAATATTACAAAAACCACCACAGCCTGGAGAGATGGCTCAGCACTTAAGAGCACTGGCTGTTCTTCCAGAGGACATGGATTTGATTCCTAACACCCACATGGTGGCTCACAATCATCTGTAACTCTAGTTCCAGGGAGTCTGACACCCTCTTCTGATCTCTACAGGAACCAGGCATATACCCGGTGCACAGGAAGGCAAAATACCAATGCACATAAAATACTAATTAAAAAAATACCACAACCACAACCAAACATGGTTCAAATAAGACCAGGAATGAATACGGACCATGCATTGACTATGTGGAGGTAACTGGGAGATGTTGCAAGGGAAGTTTTGATGGGACTGTGGGGAGGGAAGCCTTGTTAGCAAGGATATTTAAGAGAAGAGGTGAAGAAAGGAGTGAAGACAGCAAGTTTTAGCAGCTTTTTTGAGGGCCTTTACAGTAAAGTAAGAAGACATTTACTATGAATAGGAAAGTAGCCAGAGAGGCAAAGGGGAAAAGATGCTTGTGTGCAAGTGGGAGTGATCCACACAATCAGTAAAAGCAGAGTGGTATAGGAAATGAAATGAAAACAAGGTCTCTGGACCAGTGTTGGCAGGCAGAATTCTGTGCAAAGATGGAGTAAGAAGACAGGAACTGGAGACAATGAGTTTTCAGATAGCATCTGAAGAGAATAGGAGTTTAGATGTAGGTCCAAGCAGGATGTGACAAGAGACGCTATAGAAATTTGCTTTCATTTTTGTAACTAGAGTTTTCCTGCCTTGCCCATAGTCAGGACAAATCTTTATCTCCAGCCAGTCCCACAGCCGCTCAGACCCAACCAAGTAAACACAGAGACTTATATTGCTTACAAACTGTATGGCCGTGGCAGGCTTCTTGCTAACTGTTCTTATAGCTTAAATTAACCCATTTCTATAAATCTATACCTTGCCATGTGGCTCGTGGCTTACCGGCATCTTCACACACTGCTTGTCATGGCAGTGGCTGGCAGTGACTCCTTCTGCCTTCCTGTTCTTTCTTTTCTCCTCTCTGTTAGTCCCGCCTATACTTCCTGCCTAGCCACTGGCCATCAGTGTTTTATTTATTGACCAATCAGAGCAATTTGACATATAGACCATCCCACAGATCTTCCCCTTTTCTTTTTCTTTCTTTCTTTTTTTTTTAAGAGGAAAGTTTTAACTTTTACACATCTCCAAAGCCAGCTTGGTATATTTGGAAATTTGGGCGTAGCTTCTCTTACTACTTCCTGCTGGAGGAGAGCGCCATATCTTATGGGGACACAAAGAAAATTTTAGGATTATGGAGTAGTCCATGAGGCTGTATCGTCTGAGCCAGTTGCCTTGAAACGAACAGTTCTGGATGTTGGATCATCTGAGCCATGGTGTCATCAGAGACCTTTCAGGGGGTCTTGGCTGGTCAAACCTGATGTATCTTAATCTGGAACAAATCCATAGCCTCTGGTTTTCTGTGAAAACAAAAGCAGAGCCTCCTTTCCAAAGAAACATATCCTTACATCCAAAATTTGAAGTCAGGGTACCTTTAAAATATACATTTTGGCATAACTCAACAGCTTTTGCAATCAAATGTTTTTCTTCAGTTACGAATATCAAAGAGAACATAATCCAGATTCTCTGTGTGGTAGCCATCTTTATGTGGCTTATTTTTTATATTTATATTGAGACTATTGCTTTAAACTGCAGCCTTCTAAGACTGAAAAGGTGCTGTGGCTGCTGGCTCCTCTCACTTCAGCTTCCCAACATGGCAGTGGTACATTTTCCACCAGCTCTGGGAGCCATCAACTCTCAGAAAAAGTGGGTCTATGCTTCTATCAAAGCAGCATGTAGCCCAGAAACCTCTTTTTTTGTTTTGTACTAGCAAAGGCTAAATCCACCACGCAGCTTAATGTGCCACTTGCAGAGGCCTCATTCCCACCATACTGCACGTCAAGTGCAAACGCCAGGAACCCGACAGTAGCTCAAACCTGCATGTTGGGGCATCTAGCTGCCCATATGAGACGTGAAGCAGGAACCTGGTTTTGGCTCTGTTTAGAATTGCTTATTAAATATTTTCAGGTTTAAGGTGGAAACTCGAGCTGTTGGGCGCCATTTATAGCTAGAGTTTTCCTGCCTTGCCCAGAGTCAGGACAAATTTCTGTCACCCGCCAGTCCCACAGCAGATTCCTGTATATTTTCTCAGTGAAAAATGAAACTAGACCACCACCCAAGCATAAAGCTTTTTGAAATTAGGGATTTAAGAAGAGAAAAAAATGGGATAATCTAGAAGTCGAAGAGTACCTAGGCTAGAGGATCACAACAGTGTTTTTTAAGGGAAAAAATGTAAAATTTGCAATGTCAAAAAGAGTGTGTGCATTTTTTTCTGATAGATCCTGACAACATACCCCTATAAATAGCAAACCTATTCATATTGCTACAAATAATATATCAGCTAATGTTTTCCTATTCCTGTTCTAGAACAGTATAGCAAACAGTGTGTGTATATGTATATGCTTGTGCATGTTTGTATAAGTGTGTGTGTATGAAGGTGTGCACATGCCAAAGCATACATTCATAGGACAACATTGGGTGTTGTTTCTTGCCATCCACCTTGAGGTACCTCATTTGGTATTTTGTTGGCTAGCTGGCCCATGAACTTCTGGGCAGTCTCTTGTCTATGTCTTCCATCTTTCCACAGGGGCACTTGGAGTACAGGTATTCAGGCTACATGTCTGGCTTTTGCATGGGTTCTGGGATTTGAACTCATGACTGTGTGGCAAGAATATTTACCCACTGAGCCATTTCCTGAACCCTCAATTTTTTTTGTCTTTTCCAATATAGAAATGTGTTCACTGGATACCTGCTCTGAAGAAGCCATTGCTTGTCACTCATCCTCATCCATCATAAACTGAGAACCAGTATATGGTGTAGTTTTAGTTTGTTTCTTTTTATACATGAAATAAACATTTTCTTTTTTTTCCTAAATTTTATTTATTCTTCTCTCATATATTATACCCTAACCACAGTTTCCTCTCCTTCTATTTCTCTCAGCCCTTCTCCTCTCATCCAGATCCATTCCTCTTCCAATAAACATATTTTCTTCTGATTAAGAGCCAAAGGCTACAAAAGAAAATTGGAACTGGGGAACTATCAGTCTGATAAGGCAAACAGTTACTGGTTTTATCTCTGTGACTAAGCCTATACTGGATACCAGCACCTCAGATTATAGAAACTTGGAGGTGGGAGTGCTTATTAGAAATACAAGGAGATGGCCAGGCAGTGGTGGCGCACGCCTTTAATCCCAGCACTTGGGAGGCAGAGCCAGGCGGATCTCTGCAGGGTGAGATCCAGGACAGGCACCAAAACTACATGGAGAAACCCTGTCTTGATAAACAAAAACAAAAACAAACAAACAAAAATACAAGGAGAAATTTCCTGTTTTAAGTCTGATGTAGGCACTTCAGAAAGAAGTTAACATCTTAAGAGTCATAACCCACCGTTCCAGCTCTGTGCCTGGAGCTTGAGTGCAACAAAGGTTTTGATGCAAGTGAGCAATGCAACATTCATATCTAAGCATTAGAAAGAAGAGGAACGTTATGAATTTATGATGGGTGAGGATTAGTGACAAGCAATGGCTTCTTCAGAGCAGGTATCCAGTGAACACATTAAAGGGAAAAAAAGAGGATCCTTTTTTAAGGATCAGATAGCGCTGAAGCCTTAGTGTTTTTCCAGCTCATAAAGCCTGAGAACAGTGGTTTTATTGGACTCCATGAGAGAAACAAAGAAGAAAACTGCCACAAGTGGCTTAACTTATTTATTTTTTAAAGATAGTGACTTACTATATAGCCCAGGCTGGCCTGCAAGTTTCTATAGGTATCTCAGGCTGCCACCAAATTGATTATTCCCCTGACTTTGCCTTCTGAATGTGGTGAGCCATTGTACCCAGCTTAGTACTGCTGTGCATATTCAATTTGTGAGCTGAACAAAGGGATCTGAGGCATAAGAGTGGGCAGTAGGTCCTGGAACTCAGCCTGCATTCTCTTTTCTGTGCCATGAGCCCACAGGTCCATTTAAGCCCACACATAATTCTCATTTCAAATGTGTTCAATAATATGGAGTATTTTGTTAAACCAAAGGGATGCTTTTCTTCAGTGTGCCCAGAAAGTATCCTTTTCACTAAATTGCACAAAGGTTCTGGATGATATAGTGGTGGCTGTGTTGATTGATGCCTGCTACGGTCATGTGGCACAGTGCTCCTGGCAGTGAGTGTGGGTGCCCACCTTATCTTCCAGGTCTTCTAAATTCCTATAATGTTCTAAGAACATTTGGGAATGGTTAGAAGTGAAGAACCCAGTTAAAAGGCTGTGCCAGTCCACAGAGGGGAAGAGTAGAGACATGTTAAAGAGAAATTTAAGGAAATGAGGAAATAACTTGGTCTTAGACAAAAAGTCTAAAGTAGCATAAATGTTAAATGTTAGTAAAATTAATGTTTTATATTCCAGTCTTCAGCAGAATAATTGTGTTTTACTTAGAAAATTATGATGGACTATTCACATTAAATCTTTTGCATTATTGGGCTATTTACATTAATGTTTTATTTTTCAATTGAAATTGTATTATTTTCTGTGTGTGCAAGTGCATTTGCATGTGTGTGTGCTTGCCCAGGGTTTTCACAGTGTGCCTGTGGAGGTCAGAGGACAGCCTTTGGGTGCTGGAGCTCTCTTTACACTGTGGATGTGGGGAAACTCAGATGTCAGCTTCACATAGCGAGTGATTCTACCTCTTGAACTATGTCACCAGCTCATATTAAATATTTTTCATTATTAATATAATTCATAATTGATGGTATTTTGCGGTTTATCTCCTTTTGTTTGATATGCATGGAAAAGCTATTTTCTGGGTTGAGACCCTGAAGGGAAGCCTGAATTTTCATTAGACAGTCAGAAATCCAGGGACAAGGAGGGAACCAAGAGTAAAATAGACATTATATTTGTATACATTTTAATTTCCACTTCATTTTCTGGAGATAGGGTCTTGCTTTGTTGTCTAGGCTGACCTTAACTCACTATGTAGACCAAGCTGGCTTTGAAGTTATACTGATAACTCCTGACTCTGCCTCCCCAGCTCCGGGATTATAGTTATGTGCTGTCCCCTTTCTATTTTCCTTTAATGCAACAATTATTTTGTATAAAGCATATCTCTAACAAAGGTCTATTTTCTGAATTTAATGATTGCCTATTTAAAGATAACAGACTTCACACTGGTGTTCAAAGTGTAAACTCAAACAGAAGACAGCTTTAAAGAGAGCTGTGTTACTACATGGATTGCCCTAGGAAGGGGAAATAGATAAGATCTCCTGAGTAAACTTGGGGTGGGGGATGAGAACATGAGGGAACAGGATGGTGGAGCTCGGGGAGGGACAGAGAGGGAAAGCAATGAAAGAGATAGCTTGATAGAGGGACCCATTTGGGGGATAGGGAGAAGCCTGGTGTTAAGGAAATTCCCAGGAATCCACAAGGATGACCCCCACCTTAGACTACTAGCAACAGTGGAGAGGGTGCCTGATCTGGCCTTCTCCTGTAATCTGATCCGTGACTACTCTAATTGTCAACAGAGAGACTTCATCCAGTAACTGATGGAAGCAGATGCAGAGATCCACAGCCAAGCACTGGGATGAGCTCCTGGAGTCCAGTCAAAGAGAGGGAAGAGGGATTCTATGAGCAGGAGGGGTAAAGAGCATGATGGGAAAACCCACAGAGACAGCTGACCCAAGCTAGTGGGACTCTGGACTGACAGCTCAGGAACCTGCATGGGACCAAATTAGGCGCTCTGAATTAGAGAGACAGTTGTGTGGCTTGGTCTGTTTATGGGGCCCCTGGCAAAAGGAGCAGGATTTATCCCTGGTGCATGAACTGGCTTTTTGGAGCCTATTTCCTTATGGAGAGATACCTTGTTCAGCCTTGATGCAGGGGGAAGGGCTTGGTCTTGCCTCAACTTGATATGCCAGACTTTGTTGACTCCATGGGAGGCCTTACTCACTCTGAGGAGTGGATGGTGGGTGGGGGGAGCAAAAGGAGGAGAGGAAGGGGAAACTGTGATTGGTATGTAAAATGAAAAATAAAAATAAAAAAAGAGCTGTGTTACTTACAAATGGTCTGGTCTGTACAAGCATTCTCTACCACCAAAACAGGAAATGCACATCAGCATAGCTGTTTCCTTTGGTACTATTCCTAGTAGTCGAGATATGGAATAAACCTAGCTGCCACTTAGCAGGAAAATGAATGAGGACTATATGGAGAATATATACAATGAAGTACTTACTAGTCAGCCAAATTGAAGAATGAAAGTCTTTCTTTTTCACAGGAATAAAAGGACTTGAAGGAGATCATGTTAAGCAAGATATGCCAGACATAGAAAGACCATGTCATGTTTTCTCTCCTGAAATTAGAAGAGGGGCTATTAGAGATTAAGAGAGGGGCCTCTGAAAGGAGGGAGAGAGAAGAGGGCATTTGAGGGTAGGAGAGAAGGGAGATGTCACAAATGCACTCTATATGCTTTATGGAAATACCACAGTGAAAGAAAATTCATTTACCTAATTAATATGTTAATAAAATACTGAAGAAATAAATTGCCTGTTTCGACACTAAATGAAAGAATTTCTGTAATATTTAATGGGTTATTTGTCAAATTTATCATTTCTTCCAAGTCTTCCAGTCATTGGAACAGGAATTTACCACTAGATGGCGCATGATAAATAGTCATCCTCTGATAGTATGAAAAGCTTTCTCTCATGGATTACTAACTCATTCATTCCATTAAGTGTGTGAAGTCTAACTTTATAATTATTTCAGTTATTTTATGAAATCATTTTCTTCTGTGTTTCTAAGATTTGCCCTTTAATAATTGTTTTCTTTTAAAATACTTCAAGGTCACAGAAAAGTTGAAAGAGTAACAAATGAATATCCTCATATACTTACTTAGATTTAACAACTCTTTATTGTTTTCATGATTTTTTTCCCAAAACATCCCGGAGTAATCGATAAATATTAGTTTTTCTTCTCTCTCAGTACCATCACATGTCTTATAATAATAAGTCTATTGTCATATTTTAGCCTACCAATGAATTTTCATATTAATCCAACATTATCTGTATACAATCTCAATGTCTTCCACTGTCTCCAGAATATGTTAGAAGCATTTGATTTTCTAGCTATTGTTTAATCTAAACTCAAAAATCATATTCACTTACCATGTCTCTTTAATCTTTAATCTAGAACAACTTTACTACCTGCCCTCTTTAACATCTAACAATAATATTTTGAAAGGTTCAGATTAGTTGTCTTCTAGAAGATTCCACAATGTGCATTTTTCTGATTGGTCCTTAATGTTTACTTACATCTAGATTAAATATTTTGGCAAGGACACATCTAGCGGATATGTGCTGGAATTCCACCCCATTAGGAGGCACACTTCATCTTATGTAATTATTAGTATCATCGAGTTTAATGAACTAACTTGATGTATACCATATCTCTCCATTGATAATGTTTTCCTGATTTGTATTTAATCAGATCATCTGTGGTACTTTGCAATATGGTGAGTTTTCTCTAACAGTTCATCCAGCACTGGGTTATGTGTTAATGATGCTTGTCTAAGCCATTCATTACATTGGTGTTTTCTGAGTGGGGGTATATACTAACTCTGTCATTTGTTATTATTATTCTGTAAAGAAGCGATTTACCTGTCCTTCTGCAGGTTGTACAAATCTCTATGAAGTCAAGAACTCTTTTTTTCAATGTTCTATGGTTTATTACCATCATGTTTTATGACAAAACTGAAATAAATTGCCCAGAGTGTCAGCATGTAGTTGTTATCCTAGCACTCAGGAGGTGGAGGCAAAAAGATGGTGGGCTTGATTTACAGTGAGACCTTGTCATGCTTCCTGCCCCACTGGAAATGAATTTGTCCAGTGAAGTGCCTTAACCCTATGTCTTATACCTTATTGCTATGTTGTCCATCACAGTTTGAATAATTCCTTTTGCATATAACCATACCTCGTACTTTTCCTGTATCAGGTATAGAATCAACTATTTCTCCAATAAACTAGTTTATTTTGGTGAGGAATGGTATTTAGAACCCAGTGTCTGAAAAGTAGATGCACTCATTCTTACATGTGTGTCCAATTCAGAACTATTAGCATCATTGCCTGCTCTCTGTGGGGAGATGGGCTGAAATGTTTTGGGATTTCAGGAGATCATAGGTGCTGTGGGATGGTCTGTCATTTCAATCCTAACCTTTGTGTACAAATGCCCACAGAATTCTCTTCACTTTTTCAGGTTCTATATTTGTGCATCCCTTCTCCAAAAGTGAGAATTCTGTTTTCAAAAAGAGTTAATTTGTTTGCTCCACCCATATATTGCACATACCGTGTGTGTGTGTGTGTGTGTGTGTGTGTGTGTGTGTGTGTGTGTGTGTGTGTGTGTCCTATAGTACAGTTTTGCAATTTACTTGTCTTAATAACATTACCAATAAGAAATACTGTATTTGTGTTTTGGGGCAGAACTACTTGGTGGTATTTGTTTAAAATGGAGGAATCTGGTATTGCTCCAAGCCTACTGATAGAGAGTATTTTGGAGTAGGTCCCTGTCTTGGAAAACAGCACTTCAGGTGATTCCATAGAATGCTTCTATTTAAACACAATGCTGTTGTAATTAAGATCATGGAATTTAGGTTAGGAAGGTCAGTGTCCTTGTTCTGTTACTTAATTTCTTCATTTGTGCAGTGGTGATGGTATATACTTCATACCACGGTAATATACCTCGCACTTCATCACATGGTACTTGAAAAACTCCCTGGTTTAAGCTAGCAGGAAATGGAACTGATTTTTTTCTTTTAGTATAAAATTTTAAACTGGATTGTCAGGTATTTCCTATCTATAAAAAATAAATTAAGAAATGGTTTGTGTAATATTTTAGATAGTCATTCTTTTTTTTGTATAAAAAAGGGTATGCCTCTTCATTTTTTTGTTTCAGGTTTTTTTAAATTCTTCACTGGCATTACTTTCTGATCAGTTTCCCCTCCCTCCCCTCTTACAATGTGTCCTTCCCTGTCCTCTCCCCAAGATCCATACCCCTACCATCTACTTTCAGAAAAGAGCAGACCTCCCAGGGATATCAACCAGACATGGTATAACAATCTACAATAGTATGCTATAGTAAGAACACAGACATATCACATCAAGGCTGGACAAGGCTATCCAGTAGAAGGAAAATGGTCCCATAAGTAACACCTCTTCAATTTTAATAGTGCTATTTCATACTCCTTTTTTATTCTTCTCTCATAGTTCCTCTTGCCCTGCTCCTCCCAGTTCCTCCCCACTACCTCTCCCTTGCCTTCCCCACCCACTCCTCCTCCATTTCTATTCAGAAAAGGGCAGTCCCCTCACGGATATCAACAACACATGGCATATCAAGTTGCAGTAAGACTAAGCACCTCCCCTTGTATTAAGGCTGGACCAGGCAACCCAGTATGAGAAATAGGTTCCCCAAAACCAGTCAAAACCTTAGGGTCAGGCCCTGCTTCCACTGTTAGAAGTCCCACAGGCAGACCAAGCTACACAACTGTATCATATATGCAGAGGGCCTAGGTCAGTCCCATGCAGGCTCCTTGGCTGTGGGTTCAGTCTCTGGGAGCTCCTATGAGGCCAGGTTAGTTGATTCTGTGGGTTTTCTTGTGATGTCCTTGACCCCTCTGGCTCCTACAATCCTTCCTCCCTCTCTTCAGGAGGACTCCCCTAATGTTTGGCTGTGGGTCTCTGCATTTGCTCCCATCAGTTGCTGGATGAAGCCTCTCTGATAACAATTATATTAGGATCCTGTCTGCGAATGTAGCACAATTAGACCGTCATTCTTAAATGTGCACATTCTTTAAAACAAAAGTGAAAAACTAAAGCTATCTTATAAAGGTAAGGCACGTTATTGAGATGTACAATCTTTTTATTTTTATGTTAAAAGGTTAAATATATCTTTTCTCACTTCCTCCACCTGTTGGTAATTAATTATTTGGGCAGAAATCTTATGAGAAATTTATTTACAAATGTTACCCAAAGTTAATTCTAGAAAAGTTAAACAAAATACCTATTTTATATTGTATGTGGAAGTTAGATTAGAAAGTTTTTGAAGGAGAGTGGATTATATTCTGTTCGTTTTTAAAGTTTCTGTACCTAAATAGTCTTGATCCAGGATAAGTTGATCTGCTTTTTACTGTGGAATGTAATTTGTATTATATATTTTTTTTCTGTGGATGGCTTCTTACTAATTCTTCACTCACTTTTCATATTACTTATCTAGAGGAGAATGTATATTAAGCAACAGAATAGTAGTGGTCCTCAGAAGAAACTAGATCTTGTCAGTGTTCTCTGATGTCTAATAGGACTACTGCGGGAAAAGTGTATTAATGCGAGAATGTTGCTAGGAGACGGGAGAGCCAAAAGCCCAGGATGTTGTGGGGGTTCCACTGGAAATTAAGGTAATTTAAGTATGTTCTGTATCCAAAGTTGAACCCTTAAACTCTGTCCTTTGGTGAGTATATGAATTTTAGCATGCAGTGTTTAGTACGATCTGATGTTTTAGGAGGATTTGAGAGGAGAATCTTAAGGCATTTCCTTTCTTGCCGTTGGGCTAATCCCTTCTTCACAGTGCAGTTTATTTTCAAGAGGCTGTTGCGTTGCTGCTTTCCCCTCCCACTCCTTCAGTGCGACAGCCTCAGAGCTGATGAAGAGACAGAGAGCACGCAACTGGTAAGTAGCCGAGAAAGCGTTCGTAAAATAGTTGCTAAGGCTCTGCCTTCTAAAGCAAGTGACGCATTTTGATGGGACAAGATAGCATAGAACTGTGTAGGAATTTGTCTAGTCCATAGCACCAAGAAAATGGGCTATATTCTAAAGATTCCATGTTCACTTTCCTAGTTTAAGGCTTGCTTACTAAATGAGGAATGACTCAATGGAAGGAAATACAGAACACACATTAATTGTAAATTTTGTAAGATGCGCCCCCCAAAATAGGATTTATTAAAGACATTAAAATGACGTCTCAGGTTTTTGATGTTTGAATTAGACATGATGAAATGATAGCTTTGATTCATTATTCAAGCTGTTCTTGGATTTGGTTTATTTTCTTGCTGTGGGGAGAACATGACAAAAATATTTTGCAGTGGAGGATAGGATACTGTACTCTACTTGTTTTTAATTAAGACGACGGCGGTGCGGTGACATGTCTGCATAGGAAATGATATGAAGAAGCAGACTATAATATTAAGACTGATTGCTTTGGAGGAGAGATGAATGTGTATTGAATAGGGAAGATTAAAATTTGGTTGTGGGGTGAAAATCATGAAAAAGAAATAGCAAATATTGTGACTGTGCCTTCATTTGTAAAAATCCATTTGCTTTTTGCGTGTCATGTTGTACAGTAAAGCTAGAATGTTCTCGGTGCTTTTTTTTTTTTTTTTTTGAAAAGGAATGTGAGAACGTAGCAGAGATTCCTATGGATACAACATTTCTGTTTGCTTCTCAGTATCCCTGAAATTGTGTGTGTTCTTTTAGGCTGATTACTGTAAGATAACAGAAAAAAGAGGTGAAGTCGTATATTTTCAAATTTCTTTGGAATTCACATTGGTTTTGACACATGACCCAAAAGGAAGAAGAAAAGGGAAAGACAGATTGGCTTTGGAGTTAGATGACAAAACCACAATCAGAGAGGAATATGAGAATGAAAAAGCTTATTCGAAAGAAAGTCCTCAAAGATAAGCCATTCCCCACGTTGAACATGTCTGCTGGGGGGCATGTTTTTCAGGGGAAGGAAGCTGCATGGTGAAGGTAGAGGGAGGGGGGGCATCAGCAGAGCACTGCGGCAAAGAGTGACTGACGCATCCAGGGACATGTGACCATTCTCTGGTGTAGTGAAGAAACATTTCCAGGACTCCATCTTGTATAAGAAATTCTATACATCCTAACATGCAAATAATGCTGGAATCATACTGTGCTGGATAATGAGTTAATCCCGTGTAATCTTCCATTGCTATTTATTTAATATTTGCTTTTTATTGTCTTTGTTCCTAGACTTTCTTCTCTGCACTCTCATAGCTTTCCTATGTTTATTAAAATAACTCATTATAATGTTTATTATCCCTTTGTTATAAAAATACAGTATTGTATAGAATTTGGAAAGATAAAAGGTGACTATAAAGATTATGCACAATGCCATAACCTTAGCATATTGCTGTCAGTCTCTTTTCTCTGCATATATGCAATTATATACAGACAAATATTCATTTAATATAAAATAAGGATCAGATGTGAAGTCTTTATTCTGCTTTAATCATTAAATATATTTTAGAAATAATTTCTCATATTTTAAAGTATCTCACAGGAATGTGTTTAGGGAATGCAGAATTTTTGACTACATGGGAGTATTACTAAACTCCAAATAATAAGTGTATAAATGTGCTGTTTGCTATAATAAATGATTTACTAAATATCTTTCCATATAAATCTTTGTGTACTCTCTGTTCCTTTCCTCCTAGGAAAAACTTCAGACGTGGAATTCATGGATCAAATGGTATGAATCAGTTTCAAGTTTCTTCCCTTGTCAAGACATCTTGCTTAATTTGTTTACCATATGTGATAAAAATATTAAGTCATTATCTACCTAGTTTTGTCACTTATGGTAATTTTGGGGGGCACTTCATATTTTAAAATATGTACATCTGTCAGTTTATTTTTGTGTATTCTTTCTTTTTTAAGGTATTCCTGCACATATACATTCACCTGTATTTTCTCTAGAAATTTAATTAATACATCATTTTTACAATTAACTCTGTAATCTTTATAGTATTCATTTCATATGTATGGTATAAAATGGGATCTAATTTTGTGTTTTTTTTTCCAAATAGGTCACCAGTTGTTTCCGCATTATGTATTGAATAACACAACCTTCTTCCTCTGATGAGAAGTGTCAACAGCTCTTCTCCTGTTAGATAGGGTGTAGCTTTCCACAGGTCAGCCATTTTCTCTTTACTCAAGATGGTTACATTCCATAATAGTACTTTTACCTTCTTGCTACATCCAGCAGCCTGCTAAAGCATCATGTTAAGACTTTTTCCTTTCAAGAATCCTAGCTGTATATAGTTTAGAACAGTTATTTTCAAACAGGATGTGTGTGTGTGTGTGTTAAATAGTTAAAATGTTAATTATTATTATTTTTTTACAAATTAGAAGTTGGTGAATCCAATGACATAGAATACTGATCCAGATGTTATTCCAAATGTTGTTCCTTTTGGATGCTCCTGACATTCCAGTTGTGTGTTTGGAAAGTACTTCAGGGGTCAATGCTTATCCTAAGGATTTCTGTTCCTCAGGTATTTAGAGAATTAAAGCTGTGTGGATTTAGTTCCTGGAATTTTCTAGAGGGAAATGTAAGAAATGTATGAGGTGAATAAATGTTTTCAATTATGTCGCTAGAACTAATATGATCTCAGAATTTAAAGGATGGAGATGAGTCTCGATAGGTGGTACCACTGTCATTATCTCTTCAAGACAGGAAAACACCACTATGCTCCATTTCTTTGTGCTGCAAGTGGAAGGGTCAAGACAGGAAACATGGAAGCTTTTACTAGGAGGTAAGTTAAATAGTAACAGAAGTATTTGACAGTTAAAAATCACCTGCTGTTCTCTGTTGCACCCTTTACTCTCCAGCACAGCTTTTCTCCCACCCAGCAACTTCGAACCACAGCCACTGGCCTTTTCTGATTTTGGAAGGAAAAGGAAGGTAAGTAGTAGGCTGCTTTCTTTGCCTGCTGTTATTGCAAGGGACTCTTTTGGCTCATAGACACAGCTCCAGTCATTTCCTGACTTGGCGACATTAGGCTGTGATTTGTTTATGACTGAGGCTGGTTTCCCTGGCAACAGGAGCTCGCCAGAGCATGTGCATTGCCTCATCTGCAGTGGCAGAATGCAGCTGTGGGGCCTTGGGAGGAATCTTGGGGGCCCTAGTGGCTGGAAGAGGTATTCCACAGACATGACGTCAGTTTTTCTTTCCCTAAACTGCGACTGTTATTGTACACAGAGCATTGCATTTTTAAATAATCCTCAGAAGACTTTGAGATTCTCTTTTCTTTTCCCTCCCAGTACAATCACAGTCTGTAGTTTTACCCGTGACCATGATATTTTTCCAATTATTAAGGTCCCAAATGTCCTTGTGTGCCTATAGGAAATAGGTGGCCTGGTTTCAAACCTCTATCTCTTTTTTGCCAGTTGCATGACCACAGCATAATTCCTTAGTCTTCTTGTGCCTCAGCTTCCTCAGCTGTAAAATGGGAATAATAACAGCACATGTAGGAAAAGTAGTTCATATTAACTGTTAAAAAATGTTCTTTATTGTTATTTGTAGATGTTAAAGGAAAATGCCTGGAACCAGACTTCTGCCTGCATTGTACAACTAACTTGTCCTAATACCCATACTGACCAAATGAGAGACACGTATTTACCCTCACAGAATGCAAACACCTCTCACATAGCACACAGATGACCTAGAGCAGAATGTTCCACTACCCCTGAGGCTCATTCGTGTATATCACAGCAAAAAGATTTGCCCCTTATTACATCCCTTCCATATCACTGGGCTCTTTTAGATAAACACAGGTTCTCTCCAACTCAGAGACCAAGCTAAAGGACATTTATCAGCTTCACATGATGAGACTTGTCTCACTGTGGAGACAGTGCCTATAGCACAGAAAATCTCAACATTGTAGCTCATCTTCACATCACACAGATCCTGTCAAGAACACACAAAGTATACAGACTTCATTTATAAAACACAGATTTCTTCCCAAGCACATAGATTCCCCTCAGAAAATTTAAGTACTCCCCCCAGCAAGCCTCTTCCCACAGCAAATCGTCCCATGTGTGCTCCACCAACTGAACTCCTGGGTGATGAAGTTCTTGTGAAACAGACCTCCCTCACATCACTCTAACCCTTGCAAAACCAAGCAGCCTTGCCCACAACACACAGACTCTTGTCACATCATGGAAACCTTCACCACAGAACACAGACTGTCCACAGCACAGCTTCACCACATAGTGCACATAGTTTCTCCTTGAACACAGACATACAACACAGCTCAAATCCCTTGCCTTGGCACAAAAACTCACCCAATAAACAAACTATCCCTCTGACAAATAAACGAATGCCATGTAACAAAGATCGTTCCAACAGGACACAGGCTTATCTCTTACTACACACACACCTTCCATGGTGCACATTTATCCCATGAAACATAGATTGAATTTATGGTACAGAGACATTCCCAATAGCTCTGAGCATGCTTACTCCACCACATAGCAATGCAGAAGTATAACCCGAAGCACGTAGATCATGCCTTGTTAAACAAGATTTTAATTTAATAAACACAGTTTTACTACAATGTACCAATTCATCTCATGATAAACATACATTGCAAACCTGCATTGCAAACACCTGCCTCAGAGGCACTCATTTGCCACACATTCCAGATTTGCAGAATTACTCTCTAAGGTACTTGAGTTCCCTCCCCACAGTATCCACACTCAACCCACAATCCAGGTGTAAACTATAACATGTGAACACACATCTCAGAAGACCACACTCCACTGCCACAATGCTCAGAATTCTCTAACAGCAGTGTATTTTCTATACATTTCATCTCACAAAATCAACACTTCTTACAGTGGATTTACAGTCTAGACACATGCCCCCAAACACATGAAACCAGTGTTTAAGTGACTCTCAGATTTACCACAAGCACCCAGACTGTTTCACTGTTACCTACAGAACAAGATGTGCCTAGCATATGCATAGAACTCTAATAGAATGCACAGAATCTACTGTTAGTATACATACTTGCCTCATAACTTTTATAAATACTTTCAAACAGTGATACCCTAAATGTACAGATAAGCCATTCAGGTCACAGATTTGCCCTATAATATACTCAATCATAATTCATATGTCTTAAAAGTTATAGACATACACGTGAATGCATAGAGTTGTTTTACATTGTGCAGTTACAACACTTACTTTATAATGCAAGTAAATAGCAATTGTGTAGACATATATACATATGTTACATATATAATACATGTATTAACTCCACTTGCAAAGATTTCATTGTAGAGGACAGACATACTTTACCATATCAATGAGCTACAATTCTGGCTGACAGCAGAGATACAGCTTGATATTCATTAAGAGCAAGGCCTCTGGACCCAGGCTTCCTGGGCTTGCCTCCAGATTCCATCCTTTCCTAATTGTATCACCACAGGTAAGTATATTTCTTTGTTCTTTAATTTACTCATCTGTAAAACAAAGGTGACAATAGTTGCTTTGAAGGATTATCATGAATACAAAAACAAGTTAAGCTATGTTTAGTATAGTAGTAGAGTGCCTGTTACCTAGAAACTGTTAAATTTGTTCGTTTACATTACTGTCACCTACCACTTTCCTCCACCCCGCCATCTTTACTGAAGCAAAGGTGCTTATTCTAAGTATCTACAATAATTCAACAACATAGATTTGCCCACAGTACAGAGATTAGCCCTGGAACATACAGAAATATCATACTACATACAGACAACACTCAAACATGCTTTATACCCTACAGAGCACAGACAGCACACTAAACTAGATGCCATTCACAACATAAAACTTTACAATGGAATTAAGAAGTTACAATGGTCCATAATGCCTATGCTTACTTCCTATGTGCACATTCACTTCACAACACGTAGACTGGATGCACAATACCCAGCTTTACCCTACATAGCAAAATCCATGACATACAGTTTATATACATACCATGAACTTATATTATGTACTGTTTGACAATCATCCCATTATACACAGATATTTGTCCCAAAGCACATGGATTTCCATGCCATTCACAAATGTGTTCCTAAATGCACACTCCTAAGTTTAGAGCATCACATTTTAATGCAGAGACCCCTCCTGTAAAACATTTACTCTTATTTTATGTTTGACTCATAAACAACTATATGCTTTATATTTCATTACTTAAACATAAATCTGATTTATATTAAAACATTCTCACACATATAATCACATACCCTGTACTACACAGATTAACTTTTTAAAAACTTAAATTTTATGCATATGGGTGTTCTGCCTGCATGTATGTCCATGCATCATATATGTGCCTGGTACCCACAGAGGGCAGATGAGAGTTTAAGATCCCCTGGAACATGAGCTATGGACATTTGTGAGCTTCCCTTTTGGTGCTTGGAATTGAACCTGGGTCCTCCAAAAGAGTGGCAAGTGCTCTTAACTACAGAGCCTCTTCTCCAGCCCCACTCCAGCATAGCTTTCTAAGGTCTGCTTAAGTCCTATCATGCAGAGTTATCCCCTTAAACACAGATGTTCTTAAATACACTACATCTTTATCACAAAACAGCATCCATGCAAAGTCATTATACAACTTTCAGGCTTGCATTTAAGCAACTAGACGCATAAAAAGCAAAGCCATGCTTACAGTACAAAAAACTAGCCCACTGTGCCCATTGTGGCACAAAGCAAAGATAAGCCTCGGCTCATATAAGCCCAAAACAGAGAACACAAAACTTGGTTCATCACAGTTAGACCAACTCTCTATTACGAAGCTTGAACTCAGAGATCCAACTGTTTAGGCTGGAATCCCTAACACATCAATATTAACTTTATGATCTAAGAAAGTTTTTTTTGACTGCTCTGTGACTTTTCTCACCTGCAAATTTAAAATAATAATGATTTCTATGCTAGA
Organism: Peromyscus leucopus; assembly: GCF_004664715.2. Taxonomy (NCBI): domain Eukaryota; kingdom Metazoa; phylum Chordata; class Mammalia; order Rodentia; family Cricetidae; genus Peromyscus; species Peromyscus leucopus. The sequence goes on from NC_051083.1 coordinate 123,472,398, forward strand.
CAGCTGCTAAGAGGAACAAAGGTGTTAATGCTTATAAAGTCTTTACCAGTACCTGGTAAAGAATTGCTGTTATTTGCATCTGCTGATACTGCTATTGTTAATATTATGCTATAAACTGGACAATAATGGTAAGATTCAGCCTAAAACAACTAAAAACAACCTCCTACACAATACACTGTCCTCCATAAAGCACACAATCTAATCACAACCCATACTTTGACCACTACATCTGTATTGACTGTACTTAACTGACATCTAAATGCACCTACCACATAGTGTCTACACAGCATCTATACTCACCACATGACACACAATACAGTGCACAAATACAGAAATTAATCCATATAAAGACTCATCTAATTTTTACCAAATACTCTTACACATGCTCCACTCTGTGTGTGTGTGTGTGTGTGTGTGTGTGTGTGTGTGTGTGTACACTCCAGCCCAGTAGACCACATCAGCTCTGCAACTCAAATAACTCAGCTTAAAATCCTTGAAATAATCCACAGCACATAGATTTCTCCAAAATACAGAAGTCATCACACAACATAAACCTTGCTATAATGAACAGACTAGCTTCATAACTCTAAAAATTAGGGTCTGCCCTATAACACTCAAGGTTCTACTTAGTATTCAAATATACTATTCTCATGAAATACTGTCTTGTCTGTACAATAGAATGCATCATGAACACCAGCATATTGCCCAACATACATTAAATATCTCATAATGCACGTATATATCCCATACATAGAACTATTTCACCTCACCCAGACATTCCTTATATCATGTAAATTGAATCCCAGCTGCCAGATGTACCATACAACACAGAGTAAGTGCCCTGTAATCAATAGTATCTCACTACAGCACGTGGATTGGCAGCATAGAATAGCTTTATTTGCTGTAACTTTTGCCATAGAAGCACACTTTACAAAAGACATAATGCACAGATATGTTCTCTAGTACATAGATGTAATGCAGATCAAGACATGTCCTGGAATGACCAAATATTCACATTGTACAAAGTCACACCACAAATACCAGATTAGCCTGCTAATCAGTGAATAAAATTCACAACACAGAGACATGCTTTGCAATATATGCACACACACAGATTTTACTATTAACACACAGGCTGTCTCCACAAAATGTTTCCTTACCTCTACAAAAATCTAGGCTAGCATCAGAAGAGACAATGAAGAATGTGCAAAGAATCAAAAAGGCACAAACATACTCTACTTCAACCAGAAAATATCCTCACAACACATAAAGAAAGTGGACAAAGCACACAGCACCTAAACTAATAGCACCCAGACTCATGTAAAACACAGAGACTGATCCTGTCATACCCAGCATTGCCCACTATCACCTGACTCATTAGGCTCCCTCCAGAAAATCCAAACAGGAGTATACAGGCATAGCTTTTAATTAGACCTAAAATTAATGGCTAGTCTCTGAAAATATCTTCTTTACAATGCAAACACTTCCAAGCACGTAGAAAGTCTGGATAATTCAAGGACACTTTCTAAAATAGTAGATGTGCTTCAACATATTAAGAGTTGTTATAGCAGAGTTATACACACCCCTATGCAAATAGAATCATCCCATGAGAATAAAAGTAATTCCATGAAACCTGGTCTTTTCCTCAAATTTCCTGGATTTGTCCCATAATAATACATGATCTCCAGACAACATCCTAAAACATAGACTCTTGATGATATTGCTGATAATGATGGGAGGGGATGTAGCTTAGTAGGTAGAATGCAAGAGGTGCTGGGATCCATTCCCAGCACTGCATAAAACTGGCTATGGTGATGTGTATCTGTAACCATAGTGCTCAGGAGCATCAGAAGTTCAAGATCATCCCTAGCTACATAGCAAGTTCAAAACCAACCTGGGATGTGTTTTAGCCTGTCCAAAACAAACAAAAATCAAACTAAATAAACAATAAGTCAAAACAATAACAATGAAGAAATACTTGGGAAAATTCACGTAAAGCACTATGATGCATAGACATGACCTCCACATCTCTTTCTCACTGTAGTATACTGACCAAGTGTCACCCTGAGACATCCAAATCAATACATGAGATTCAGATCTGCTTTATAACAACATGCTTGCCCTGCACAGCCAGAAACATCAGAAATTATTCAAATGCCTTCAACCAACTAGACTTGTTTAGCAACCTAGACTTGTCCCATAATATGTGGTAAATGCTCACAGTTGAAACACTACTCACAACTGCAAACTGACCACAAGCCCAGTTTTTTTTTGCTTTTAAAATATCAAGAGTGTCTCACAGAATATAGAAACTGGGCAAAGCACAGAAAAATTTACAGTACAGTGGTATATAATGTGCAAAATAGCTTGACTCCCTCCATAATACCCAAAATGAACAGGTATGCTCCCAAATTGCCAAGCTAATCCCACAATATATAGATTGTTTCTCCAATAAAAAAATATTAGCTTCACAGAGCACAGGCATAATGACAGCTATTAAGTAAGGTCACACACTCAAAAGTACGGTTGCATAATGATGATGATGATGATGATGATAATAACAACAATAAGACACAGATCTACTCTGCAGCACCAGACTAGCTCTGTAATATACCCCCTCTCCCTCTACATTATCCAAACTTGTTTTACAGCAGAAGTCTGAAGTGCTGGAAAACATTGAGATGAAGCTCTTAACATATGTATCATCCCAATTCATACCTTGGCTTACCACACAACACCTGGGCTCCACCAACTGTCTAGGCTTAGCCTGTTAAGATGCATCTCACAGCACAATTATACAATTGCATTTTCCACAATATACTATCCACACCTACATCTCAGCTCTGTAAAAATCTTTTACTACACAAGCATTTTCTTTTGATTGCGTAGAAATCTTGGACAACAATTATCAAAAAAGCCTTCAGTAATCTTCACATACATACACTGTGCAATATTGCCATTCCCTGCATAAGACTTAAACAGCAATAATGTTAATTTATCCTGTGACGTGCATGTTTACCCATGACACCCAGAGTTACTCCCTACCAACTAAGATACCTTATACATTGAATCTAGCCCAGCGAGACTCATACTGTCCCCACAAACCAGACTTTCATTGCCCATTCTAGTCTTACAACTAGGTATGCAAACCAGCTCCCTAAAATAAAATGTCCTACATTCCACAAACTATTTATATGTGGACGCTTATCAGATAATGAGAATTTTGACACTTTAACACAAAAGTTAGCCTCATAATAAACAGAAAAAATTGAAATCAAACAGAAGAATCTTACAGTAGGAAGGCAGACACCAGTACTCCACATTACAGAAACTCATACATGCTGGTCTCAGAATATATAGACATACTAAGCACATATATGCCTCAAAGACATATCTCCATATCTCCATAACATGTATATTAACTTTGAAAGTATGTTTGGACCAATATAGCATCCATATGACTATTAGAATGCATAAATACTGAAACATACAAACAAATCCTACATTGTCTAGATATGCTTCACTATTGGAAAGCTTATTGGCAGGCTTGTTGCAAATTATGCATACTTTCTCATGTCATCCAGACTTTAGGCACGAGTCTGAGCTTACACTGTCATAAATGACTAAACTAACACAGCTGGTGAGAGAGATCAGTGGGCAAAGTCTCTTAGTGCAAAACCTCATGGCCCAAGTTTGGTCTCCGGAGCCTACATGGTGAAAGGATACAACTGAATCCCATAAGTTGCCCTCTGACATCCGACATCTACATTGTGGCATGTGTGTGCCCTCTCCCACTAAAATAAATAAATGGGTTGAAAAGGATTAAACTAGCAGCACCCAGACATATATCCCACATGATGGTATGCCCTTCAAACAAGCCTTTACCTTTATTACACCAATGCCTACCTTTTAAAACACAAATGGAGAACAACATATACAAGTCTCACAACACAGAGATTATCTATGAAACCCAGAATTGCCTCACAACATCCAGACCTATATAGTGACACTCAGATTCATTCAGCAGCAATGATCGCTTCACTACATACAGAAATGAAACAAAATATAGAGGCATCTCTAGGATATGTGCTACAACATAGAGTGTGCTCCACAACTCACAGACTTTATACAACAGTAACACTTAACCCATGAAGTGGAGAAATTCTGGATACTAGACAGTGAAATAGAAGACACAGATAAACCTGACAACACCCAGACTTTCTGTATAACATCCACATTTGCCTTTGATCACATAAATTTCTTTGTAAACATCATGGCCTCAGAACATACAGATATACCCATATATCACAACACAGGGATATGCTTACAACATATATTCACTCTACACAGCATGGATTAGCCCCACAGACTTTCACTGCACATTCACAAAAGCAAGTGATAGGTCTATTACACAGAACAAAGATTCACCCCAACATGCTCTTATCATGCTTCCCAAATTTATACTGAACACCTGTACTCGGTTAGAAATACATAAACTTAACCCAACATAAACACAGTATAAGATGGATTTTCCTTCCTTTAGTACCAGTTTATAAATCACATTTATTTCACAATGCCTAGATCTAACTTATAGCACAATAATTTAGGCAATCCCCCAAATAATGCAGAATATTACAATGCTACAGAGCTCTCCCTATAACATGCAGAAATGTGTCACAGAACTTCAAAGTGCATTACAGCACACAATCCATAGTGTACAGCTTCTCCTAAGACTTCTGTGTAGTCTTTTTTTTCTTTTATTTGGTTTCTCTGCACCTTTCCTGGAACTCACTTGGTAGTCCAGGCTGGCCTCGAACTCACAATGATCCACCTGGCTCTGCCTCCCGAGTGCTGGGATTAAAGGCGTGCACCACCACTGCCTGGCCTGTGTAGTCTTATAATGTGTAAATATGTCCCATAAAATACAAGTTCCACAGAACCATACAGCATAACATAGCAACTTAGAAACACTTCTCAAAATACAACATTCCTGTCTTCAAACATACAGATTTGCCTCCCCTCCCCCACTTGTGGCCAACAGTTCTAAGATATGTCACACAAAACAGACTTGCTGGATGGGAATGTAGCCCAGTGGTACAGCACTTTTAAAGCTTTACATATACAAGTCTCTAAGTTCCCTCCCCAGTACTTCAAGCCAAGCCAGAAAACAATAAACCTCAAACAGCATCAAAAGAAGTGAAAACAAAACCCCTAGAACAAAACAAACCAAAAACCCAGTCTTGTCTCACAATACATAGTTTACCCAAATTCCAAATGCAAAGTATTGTATTTCACTCCTCTACACAATATAATTCTACAACGCAGGGACTTGCCACAAAGCAAATACTTGCCTCCTAATGTAACATGACCATTAGAGCTTCAGACACAGACACTGACCACAGCACTAAGAAACACTGTACAACATCCTGTATTGCCTGAACATATGAATGCTATAGTGCGTGAATTCTTTCCTAACTACTACACTAACCAACCAGTAACAAAGCTAACTTAATATACCATACATGCTTCATTACATGAGGCTATTGGGATAGCCCACATAGTTCCATCATAACATACAACCCTCCCCCAAAGAAGAAGACATGAAGTTGGGAGGGAGCACACTGGGAGCAACCTTGGGGGAGCTGGAGGGGAGAAATAAGGGACACGTATGATCATATTTCATTGTATGCATGTATAAAATTCTCAAAAAATAAATTTAAAATAAAAAGTACCACCTTACAATGCTGAAGCTAACCAAATGTGGAGATTTGCTCTAGAGTGCACTCAATATTATCTTAACAGATAGATTTGCCTTAAAAGACAATCTTGATCCAGATTACTACAAAAACACCGTACAAGACCTAGAGTGAATCTGCAATGTCTATCGAAACTCCTCCCTGAACACAAAAATATTACCTATAAGTCTCAGGTAAGTTTTACAATATACAAGTCTCTTCTTTAACAGAAAAACCCACTCTACAATGTACGATTATCCTACTTTGGGAAGAATAGCCCTAAACATACAACCCCATCTACAAATTGTCTTGGCACACAAGAGAGACAAATCTCACAATGTGTAGACTAGCTCCATAATATATAGATGTAGGATATGGTAGCTAGACATAGTCTATGACAGAAAAATTTTCTAATAAGATTGAATTCCCATGTACAGAGTTACCTCAAAATGCATGTAACCATTCTGAAATGTATATAAATGCTTTATAAAGAAAGTATGTTTCTACCTACACAGAATTGCTGTAGGACTCACACTTGACCCACAGAATCAATACCTATACCACGTTTTACAAATAACTCTTCACTAGTCATGCCTTTTACAGCAAAGTTTTACCCCACAAGTACTCTTGACTCATCATCTGGGCATCATCTATAGTGTACTTGCTCACTCCCAACAATGCCCTGGCAAACTTTCCAAAAGAAATATGCATTTGATAATGTACAAAATACTTTCAAATTTTATGGATACTCCTTATAGTCCCACAGTTTCCATATTTCTAGGCCTTCCCTTATATCTAGACTCACTCTGAAAAACCTAGGACCAAATCACAGCATACAAGACTAAGCCTGTATTAGATTGTCTAAGCAATGCATAATTACACAATGTTTAGCCTCAAAAATGCAGAATTTCCTCACAGTCTCGAATCATGCCACATCAGTACATGATCTGAAATGCACAACATATGCATGGAAACAGTACGTAAGGATACTGATACCTAAGCAGTAAGACACATGCACCTTAATGGGCAAACATACAAACTCAGTCAGCAAACACCTAACAAAAAGGCCCACAATTCATGATACACTCAATTGGTGTGTCTCACAACACACAGAATTGTGTCTTAATTTAGACTGAACTTACAGTATAATACACAGCACAGGCTCCACCATACCTCAAGCTTACACTTATTCAGCCAAACTCTTTTGAACTCTAGCAAACCTCATACCACATTTAGAGTTAACCTACGCATTTCAGGCTTGCCTCCATAACACACAGAACCGGAATGGATCACAATCACTAGAAATGACATGCTACGTGTAGGATGAACCCTGCACTTGAGGCCCTTCATCCCTGTTGATTTTACATAAAGACAACATAATCTAAAGTGTAAAGCTTGGCTTTCTCTAACATAGCATCTTTGGAGTGATATGCTCCAACATCTGGATCTGCCCTGAAACATAAGGACATGCTTTATAGTCAATGAACATCACTTGTAATGCACTTGAGCACATTTAGAAAATTATAGTCATGAAAGCTATGGCACCATACAAAACACATTGACCTCACACCAAATGCACAATACCCATAATACACAATTCATAGAGCCAGTCTGCAATCTATGGCTTTACCTCAGCAGGTTGCCCTTGCCTCCTTGGACACAGAATGTAACTTTACAGTTCACACACATACTCCATTAGGCATAGACCAGCACCACAAGAAATTCCCCCAGAGGGTCTTCAACTTACTAACTCTTCAAGCCACCCCATTCTTTTTCATAACACCTAGAATCACATTTCTTTCAGAATGACATCACACAACACGAATACTTGTTACTCTAAACTCTAAAATACAAAGAGACTGCCTTTTCAACAGATTTTCTCTACCACACCCAGACTCAATTCACCTTGCCCGACCATATCTAGCCTTGTATTAGCACACAGAGATGCACTGAGCAGCCCAGAAATTAACGTCTCCATGTTCTTCTTAGATTCATGCACTATGCACATACCATGATTCAGAATAAAGCTATGCCTAGGGAGACGTAATCCACACCATGCATGTGATACAGTAACTTGCCCCAAATTTGACATACTTAGAGATTCATCTCATGATAGAAAACTCACCATACTATACTGAAAGTCTAACAATGTCTAGCTCTTTATATATTGATATTCATATGCCTCAAGTTTCTCTCTCTCTCTCTCTCTCTCTCTCTCTCTCTCTCTCTCTCACACACACACACACACACACACACACACACACACAGGGGCATAATTGTGATCAAAACAACTATACGAACATGCTCATACTTACATATGCAAAAAAGTTCTGCTCATCATTAAAACATGTAAATAAGCATGCACACACATAAATGCACACAAATCAAGACATATGGGTATACATACAGATGCATAAGCACATATCTATGACAGAGATACATAAGCACATGTCTGCACACACCAACAAAACAAAAATGGGTTCATGAAGAAATTTCTACATGCATAGTAATACATATATTTATGGAGTTGTATATATAGGTAAATTGATCAAGGATTTGCATATTGATACACACATTTACAGAAACATTGAACTAGACAAATAGACACACAGACACAGGGATGCTCCCAAAAGTGTATGTAGACAAGCATATTTATATTTTTATTTTTACAGAAACTCATTGAGATTAATAATTAATAAGAGTGTGCTACAATGCATGGATATCCCGAAACAGATTCACACAAATCCAGTCATGTACAAAGAGTCAGAGTTGTACATACCCATATCTATATATAGAGATGGCACAGAAATGTGTACAGAGGCAGAGTTGTATAAACAATCTCATAAACTTGCAGAATACAATGCACCAGTATACAAACACTGTTCCATAAGCACATACCTATACAAACACAGAGGTACACAGATTCAATCAGAAACAGATGTATCTATTAAGCCTCTGTTTACAGATATAAAATTATGTGAAACCACATCAAGAGTATACAGCATGGCTTCAAAGATACATAATTGGGTACTTTGTGCACAGTCATATGTTTAATGCAAATACTGATGGACATTTATACCATAGAGGCATGCACAAAACAAATTCGTGTACCAAGATATACATTTTATAGGCATCCACAATTCTTATACATACTTACTCCATTCTCACATCTAATGTGCCTACCTAGAGACATAAACATTGACACATATATGCACTGATTCAGTCAGCATCACACAATTTCATTAATTTGCATGTAGGCACATTAGTACTAACATACAACATGCTTATGTAGACATGCAGATATTCACATGGACATACATGTACACAATGCAGATAAATATGTAAATAACACTGAAGGATACATATGAAAAAAGTTATAAGATACAAGTCAAGAGAATTACTGGCAAGAAAATAAAAGTATACTTATGTACACATATCCTGTGTATACACAGATAGAGGCACAGAGGCTTACATAGATGAACATAGGTAATCAGAAAAACATGTCCACACAGACACAAATACTACATTGTATGCATAGATTAATGCAGAGATAAATATAAGGAATGCAGAAACAGTTCTCTAGACTTTTGTACCCACTTGGATAGAGATGCACTAGAATCTTTGCAAGCTTGTGCACATAGTGCTCTATAAATGCACTAGTTTACATAAATATAATTGCAAATGCAGAAATGCACTTAGATGTCATACATTCCCACATAAAAATGCCTAGGTAAACCATATCTTAAAGAGATATGCATATTTATTTAAAAATAACAAAATACATAAAAATACATTTGCAATCATATACAGACTTGTAAATGCACACATGTACAGATACTTCCTTACACGTTAATGCATACATGTGTCGCTGCACGTACTCTGTCACAGTGATCTACATATGGTCTCCTAAGATTTTAATGATGTACAAATTCTGTGTATACATCAAACAGATGCATACATAAATATATACACATATGCCAAAATGGGTGTATAGATGCATGTAGGACTTCATGCTATGAATAGAAGCAGACCTGCATACACACAGACACATGTGGATCTATATTGTGAAAACATAGATTTTTGATGACATAATGGACATACAAATACTTTTAAAACAAACTCATAGGTTTTAATGTTTTTTAGCCTTTGTTTTCAGTCTCTTTGAGAGAGCAACAATTATCAACTGTCCTCAGTTGACTGTACCATATGAATGTAGGTGTGGAAATTACCAGAAACATCTATAAGACATATTTAGGACACATGATTGTGTACACACGCATCCATATGTACAGAGTCATAGATATAATTCACATGGAAGCATAGAAATAGAAATGTGTTTAGACAAAGGAAAATGCATACATAGATATGCATATCTATCCACCACCAAAATGTCATACTTTAGTACTTAGATGGTAGGTATTGAAATTTAATATGAAATGTATCCTATATCTTCATCCAAGTTCTGGCACTTACTTCTGAGTGATGTGCAGTCATTTTTCTGCCTTCTGAACCTGTGACATAGGAGTAAACATAGAAAACATACATACATAGCACTTACCTTTCAGAATTTTTGTGTAATGGAATGCTTAGCATTGTGCTTGGAATATCATACATGTAGTTGACACTGCCATTGTTTTTGTTGTGTTAGATACAAACTGTTTAGCTATATAGGATTAGATTTTTATAGTTAATTTGTATTGTATCATAGACATATTATTTTTGTATTATTGTAAATGTACCAATAAAATTAATTAATTAATTTATTAACAAAAATAGACCACAGTCATGAACAAGGTCATTTCTGAAATTCTCAGAGATGGTTAGAATAAGCTGCTGTCCTTGGCAGAGAGACTCCAGATTTGTTTCCTGGTACTGCTGCTATGTTATATATATACAACAATTAAGCCACGTATGTCCACATCAGTGAATCTTTATTGTCCCATCTGTAAGTATTATTTTCCTTTCTACAGGACCTGGGAAGATGGAGAAAGGACTTCATCAATGGTGTACATTTGCCACCTAATGACCAAACCGAGTAAGTACAGTACTAGTGCATAACCACAATTTTCCCAACTACTTAACACCCTGGAAAGATGTGTACACGAGTTAACATGCACTACATCATAGTGGTTTCTGCTATGTCTTGAAATGCAAGTAGTAATCAAATAAAATTTCACCTTTCAGAAAAACCTAGCCCCATTTCCTTTCTTTCCGGGTTTTCAGAGACTGTTCTCTACCAGTGGTCTTCACACCTGCTAAAAATGCGCCACCTAACAGCACTTTGAGAAATTCTTGACTCCGAGGATCAC